>NW_027266264.1:41484739-42695364 GCF_022045235.1 Haliotis cracherodii
CATACGGAACCACACACACACACAGGGGTGCACTTATCATCACCGACACTCAACATAAGCATCACAAGTATAACATTGATCACAAGAAAAAAATACTACAATTCGCAAGCCTAATGACATACGTGCAGAAAAGCGCACACAGAATCAAATGAGTGACAAACGTCTTTGGAACATTTGATCAATTAGCTTACTTTATCAAAGAGTGTAACACCCGTGTTCACATCTGAGTAATGTTATAACTTTCTCGGTTGAAGATAAGTTTTTAAAATCTGGCATACATTCACACATAGCGTTCATTACATCATAACGTAAAGCATCATACATGTAACAATCAATTAAGAAGTGGACCTCAGTCTCTACTGAGTTAAAACAAAAAGGGCAAGTTCTATCCTGAAGGGGGACAGGGGGACGTCTGTACCTCATTTTTTCAATGTTAATGGGGAGGCTGCCACTGCGTAAAAGTGCCAAATATTTTCTGGTGTTTCTATGGATACAATTTGATAAGACATAGGGCTCGGCGCTAGATCCTTCTTAAGCAATCTATAGGTCCTCAGCTTATTACCATTAGGGTTATTAGCATCATTCCACAGCTCTGAAAACCAAGCAGTTTCATCCAATTGAAATAACTTTTGCTTAATGAGAGTGAACTGGCCACGTGTCATCGAATGGACATCGATCAAGTCGACGACGTTTAGGTTTCTAGCTAGCTTGTAAACCTCCTTTTCCCATGAGCGCCCTCTTTTACTTGACCAAGCATGAATGTCACGGGGCAATCTTGTAATTTCCATACTGTTAAGGCGGAAGAATAAACGAAATACTTCCATGCGTTGCTTAGTGACACATGATTTCCAACCCATGTCTGCCCTGGCGGCGACATTTGACGCATTACGTCTAAGGCCGAGGAAAAATTTACATGCTTTGTTTTGCAGAGTGTCTAACTTTTTATGTTCATACAACCCCCAGATGGAAGCACCATATTGCATAATAGGCTGAACCAAGGATTCATACAATTTAGTGTAAATTGCATAAGTAAAACCACCAGCATCAAAATATTTTGTACATAAAACACCAAAAGCACGGCTTGCCGATTTAGCCATGTGTTCGTTGAGCCACAAACCAAGATATTAATAATTCTTACTATACTTCAAAAGAGTTTCTCCAATTGAAAAGTTGGTTGTGGAGCAAATTGTATTGGTAGGCCTAAAATGAACAATCTGAGTTTTTGTAGGATTAACTGTAAGTCTCCACTTTTGACACCATTCATTGACCGCGTTTAACATATTTTGCAGTTTGTCCTCCGTGGGCGCCAATAATAAAATATCATCAGCATATAACATAATACCAATATTTCAATCATTTACGTCAACACCACAGTTCATGCTTTTTATATTGGCCGCCAGATCGTTAATGTAAATAGAGAACAATAATGGAGAGACAAGGCATCCTTGCTTTAGTCCCCGTGGGGCCTTAAACCAGGGTGAAAACAAACCATTTACTCTCACAGCACACTTCACATTGCTGTATAAACTTTTAACAGCTTCAAACATTTTTCCATTTATGCCATTTTTTAATATTTTAAACCATAAACAATCTCTGTTTACATTATCGAACGCCTTTTTCATGTCAATAAAACAGCAAAATGTTTATAAGTTTGATTGTTTTCTATTTTTGATTATTGTACAAATGCTGTAGAGGCGATCCAAACAGCTCCTTTTTTTCTGAAGCCATTTTGCTCTTCAGCTAAAATATTATTTCTTTCGCACCACTCACTCAATCTGGCATTTAAAATGTCACAATAAATTTTACAGGGTACAGAAATAAGCGAGATACCCTTGTATGACAGAGGATTGTGAACATCGGTGTCAGATTTAGCAATAGGATTAATGATACTCTGTTGCCATGCATCAGGTACTACTCCATTATTAAAACAATGAGTCATTATTATAAACAACATGTCAACGCAGACGGGATTTTTCAGACACTCAGCAGGAAGATTGTCAATACCCGCCGCCTTTCTGGATTTAGCGCGTTCTATTGCCTTCTCTACTTCCACCAATGTAATAGGGACGTTCAAGGGATTACAGTTTGTTTTATCTTCCTTTGTTATAACAAAATTGGATAATTCATGCACTATATTATCCAGGTGTTCATTATCAAAATTTCTATCAGGGTGTGGGTCGTAACCGTATAAATTCTCAAAGTCATCCTTCCATCTTTCAAGGACAGAGCTAGTATCACAAACAATATTTCCTTCGTTGTCTCTGACCTCAAAGGGCAACTTACCTGTACGGTCGTTACCTACACCTAATTTACCAATCATTTTCCAGAAATCTCTTGTGTCAGTATTATCAAACGAGTCTGTCAGTTTCTTCTGCTTTTCTAGCTGATAGGAACGTTTATATTTTCTATGTAGTTTATCAAAGTATTTTCTCTGACTGATATATAACTGATGACTACATACTATTGCTCATTTACTATAATCAATATATATGCTCTCTGCCATACAGTATCATGAAATATTAAGTCTACAGTCATGGGATATCCATTTAATGACAGTTTATTATTTTCTTTATACAGCACTTGTTACAAGGCTACATTTTGGGTCCAAACAATTGATACGTTTTACATGATCGGAGTTCACAATCAGGTCTTATAGGATTATTTTCATGATGCTCTTGAGGCCAGGGTTCATTTACTCATGCATTCATTTACAATACACAATATTACTTATATGATAGTCACATAGTACTTACATGTTGTCATTTAATTCTTTTGGCTGACATGTTGTGTCAGTTTCATCCTTTATGGTTGACTGCTGATCTTGGCTTGTAGACTTCTTGCCAGAATGCTTAAATCGCCTTCCAATGCGCCCTTTTTTGTAACATGGCATCTGGATAATAAAAAAATCAAATGAAAAAAAGACAAATATGCACTTGTAATTCAGAGCAAATATTTGAATGTCCATGATATTGCAAAATTATCTGAAGTAAACATAGAATGGTAAGTTGGTTTGGCTTTATCCAGAAGGACAGTGAAATAATGAGTTTATAAAACATCTGATCTACAAGATGTGACAGAGGAGAAAAAGCACGAAAATTACATTATAAAACAAAATAAATATTCACTACATTTCCGTCAGATTAATTAAATTATTGCGTACTCTAGGCATAAGAACATTGCTAACTGGCGTTTCAACATTGTCTTTGGCTACTGCTCTGATTTATGGTGGTTTTCAAAACATCGTAAAAAATCAAATGTTAGATTGAAAAATATTATATTTTATCATATTACATGCACAAAATAGCGCTCAATGCAAAAATTAAAGTGAAATCTTCTTGTAGCAATTAATTACTGAAATAAGTGTACCATAATATGTAGCACAGTGAAGAGGTAATCAGTGATTACCGTTTTTGACACAGTACCAAAAGATACTACGAAACAAATTATACAGCTACTGAGACGAATCACATATCGTTTAATACACCCCAGTAACTAAGGACTTTAATTACATTTCACTAGACTTATATGCATTAGGAAAATGACTATTATCCAGATTTCGAGGGGGCCGCCATTTTCTATGTGTATGTTGTGAAAGCCTAGTGATAGGGAAAGGTGCTTACCTTACAGCGTAAGCTTGATGAAGGGGAGATCGAGAACGTATAAGCTTCTGTGGGGTCTGTCCGTTTAGTTGGCTGTCTAGTCTCAATCTGTCATTGTCACCTGTCAGATTTGGCGGGTAAGTTGATCACGTGCCTCGATCACACCCGGAAACATACGAGTAACATTGGGTGGCCAATCCGATGTAACCAAATGTACGAGTGTGGAAGCACCAATCACTACATTCCTCCCTCTTTTCTGGACTTGCCCCCCTGGTGGTATCAGGAGGACATGGAGGATCTAACAGGTGACCTCGCCAAAACATGAGAAAATCCCTGCAGGGTTTGGCAGCAGTTTTGTGCTATCAACCGAGACAGTTCGCGTAACTCATGGTTAAGATTAGTAATACGCCTTAAATAAGAAAATCCCCAACCAGATTGTTTGGTGGCAACCGAGTTGGTTCACGTAACTTAAATAGACGACGAAGCTGCTATGAGAATCCTGGAATCTAGACCAGATCGGTGGACTCAGTTCCAGTCCTGACCAAGTCAGATTAAGGAAACCCATTCATACAGGGTGAATAGCCCTACCCTGTAAAGTTGCCTGGCATTAACAAAGGTACACAATGGTTACACTTCCACCAGTTTGGTAAGTCCTTGGCATCAGAAGATCATTATTTGTTAGGCGTGGCTCTATCATGAAAACTGAGAGTTGCTTGGATACTGGACATTTAAATTGCTGTACCGTGTTAGGCTGAATGAGGGTTTTCTTCAAAACCGAGATTCTTGAAACTTGCGGTACCTCTTGAGAACGTCATAGAGTCATTTCAATGGTATCCGATCCAATCTGTAGTAACTGTCGAGTCAAGTCAAGATGTGCCCCTTGGGGAACTAGAAGTCCAGTCCCAGAAGAACATCATCTTGGATTGGGCCCACTACTACAGGAATCGAATAGGTTTTGGACCCTAATTGTAACTGGAGTGGTTGTGTTACAAATGAGGACATATGTAAGTCCCTGCCGGCAGTTCTCAACTTGATGTCCTGCTTCTTCTCAGGCTTTTGTGAGAGTGTTTTGTAAAAAGTGTCCGAAATAATTGTAACCTCAGCCGCCGTATCCACCACTGCTGTTGTGTGCTGGTCTTGGATTTGGACTGGTACCAGAAACATGGATCCACTTTTTAATTGCCTAACTGTGATTTCTGGAATTGACAGATTGTCATCATCTGAAGTACTTTTTTTTATAAACGTTTTTATTGTTCCCAGAGTTGTAGATTAATACAGTATTCCGTCAAAGACATATTTCGGATTGCATAGAATGGCACAATCCACTCTTTAGAAAATTAAAGGGTTGGAAACAAACATTGTCCTATTTCAAACCAACATGGCTGCAACACACAGTCAGACTCAAACATATCATGTATCAACAGAGAGCTATGAATCAAAAGCTGAGAATAAAGGTAACCATTTTCTATTAAAGTTACTTTTGTCATCCTTTTTTATAGCAATAAATTTCTCGATTGAATATATGTTTTTAAACAATTTTAAAAGTATATCTAATTTCGGTTTGGTTCCTTTAATTCCACTTACATGAATATGCCTTTTTCCCAATAAAACTATATGATTGATTAAAGTATTAGAGTAGTTAGAACCAAACCAAATAAGATGTTTTGTCAATTTAATTTTTTGTGGAAGGTAATTGTTAAGCCAGAGTTCGAGATCATTCCAAAATTGTTTAGTTTCATTACATTCCCAAAAGACATGGCTGACGTCCTCATTGACAGCATTACAAAAGCTACACACACTGTTGTCTACAAGATTCATTGTTAATAGTTCTTTCTTTGTGTAGATAATTCCATGTAGAAATCTGTATTGAAAATCTAAAAGTTTTACATCCTTCAGTTTATATCTATAAACAGTAAATATCATTTTCCAATTAAAGTCACAATGAAAAATTGATTGCCATTTATTACAAATTTTAAGATTATTTTCATTTGATATTAATTTATCATAAAAGATCCTAGCGCCTTTTACAGGCTTCGTCAGATCACTTAAGCAACTGTTTATATACAAATTCTGTAAAATAATTTTTCTAGTTTTCTTGATTGTTATTTTCCATGATTCTGGTATATTGAAGATTACATATCTATAGTATAATATTGTACCTTTTATCGGATATTTTAGTTTCAGTTCTTCAAATGACATCAGTCCGTTTTCATTGCATATATCTTTAATTGAGTAAATTCCACTATTAGCCCATTGCTTTATGTAGCATGTTGCTTGTTTGAAGTTGTGGTTAAGCCATAATGGTTGGGACAAAATATCTTCTATATTATCAACGTTAATAATATTCTTTTTACAAAAGTTGTTCCAAGCTTTCCATACATCTTTCCAGTATGGGTTTTTAACAAAAGATTGCTTGTCAACATTAGCACCCAAAGAAAGTACATCTTTAATTGGGATATTGCAAGGGTTACTATATGTTGTTTTTTTACAATATAATCTAAGTGAAGAAAGTTTTAGTGCGTCAATAAAGGCTCTAATGTTAATCATGCGTAATCCACCTTCCTCATATTTTCTTTTCAAAGTGCTCCTTTTGATTTTGTCTTTTTTATTATTCCAGATAAAATTATAAAATATTTTGTCAAGTGACAAGACAAAGTCCTCAGGAGGGTTAGGTAGTGTCGAAAATATATGAACTAATTTTGACATTGCTAAAGTTTTTATGACTGTATTTTTTCCTATTATCGTCAGATTTCTTTTTCTCCAATTTGCAAGCAATCTATTTATTTCTTCTAGCTTTCTTTTTGTATTGATTACCCAGAGTTCACTTAAGTTTGGATTAAACGTAATCCCTAATACTTCAAATTCCTTATTGTGCCATTCTATTTGTAAGTCTTGACATAAACGATCATTGCTACCCGCTTTTGAGCCTATCCATATTGCTTTTGTCTTGTCTACATTAATTTTTAAGCCAGACATTTTGTAGAATTTATTTAGTGTTTCTATAGCTGCATATAAGCTTTCATCTTTGCCATTTAGAAATAATTCAGTATCCTCAGCATATTGCCCAAGTTTGTATTCTTTGTCATTGACTGTAATCCCTTAAATTTTATTATTATTTCTAATCATACATCCTAGGATTTCAGCTACTAGGAGAAAAATATATGGCGACAAAGGGTCTCCTTGTCGACAGCCTCTTTCATTTGTAAAAAATTCTGAAATATGCCCATTTTGTATTATGCTTGATGTGGTATCGTAAGTTAGTATATTTATCCACCTTATCATTTCTGGTCCAAATCCATATTTTTTTAAAACTTTATTTATAAATTGTTTTGATACTGTATCAAATGCCTTTTCAAAATCGATCAGCAGAAGTAATCCTGGTTTATTTTGTCTTTTTGATTCAAAGATAATATCATATAACAACCTTGTGTTTTCTGAAATAGATCTTCCTGGAATAAATCCTGTTTGATTATTATGAATGAGCAATTCCAATGTTGATTTTATACGGTTTGCAATACAAGTACTTATTATTTTATAGAGTACATTCAATAAAGTTATTGGTCTCCATTTTTTTATCAATGTTCTGTCTTTGTTTGATTTTGGTATACAAGTTATAACTCCTCTTTTCATTGTCATACTCATTTTGTTATTAGCAGAAGTACTTTTTACAAATCTGTATATCCAGAATTTAAGTTCTTTCCAGAAAAACTTAAAAAATTCAAGAGGAAAGCCATCAACGCCGGAACTTTTATTGTTTTTCATGTTTTTAACTGCCAATGAAATTTCTTTAAGCTCAATTTCTCTTTCCAATAAGTTTTTCATTTGGTTGTCTAATGTTGGAGTCTCTAAATTTGTTAAATTTTCGTAGCTTCTGTCCTTGCTATCAGAAGTATATAATCTTTTATAAAAGTTTCTTAATTCATCCAATATACAATTGCCGTCTGTTATCACTGTATCATCTTCAGTCATGACTTTATTAATTAATTTACTGACATAATTTCTATTTTCTAAGTGGCAGAAATAACTTGTTGGTTTTTCTCCTTCCTCATACCATTGCATTCTATTTCTAATTTGTATTCCTCTTATTTCCTCTTCTTTTATATGTTCCATTTCTAATTTGCATTTTGATAATTCGGATAGGTGTCTTTCGTCTATTTGTTGAAAATTTCGCCTTATGTCATCTTCTAAATCACTTATCTTACTTTCTAATTCTTATATTTGATTGATTTTGGTTCTTTTAATGAATGAAGAAAATGAAATTGTTTTCCCTCTAACTTTCATTAGGAGGGTTTCAAGAAATAAACTATCATCTATTTTAAGTTTGATGTCTAACTCACTTTGTTCACTTTGTTCACTATCACTATTCTATTATCATCTGAAGTACTGGTTGACCCGAGAACTGTAGGCTGAGTGTGGGCTGTCAGAGATGAATGATGTCCATTGGGTGGCGACAATGGAGGGGGTGGTGACAAAGGAAGTTTAGGGGGGTGGCCTTCTTCAGTTTGGATCGAGGTTAGGCCTCTGTGCTCGATACGGAAGTGTTTAAAGCCTCCTTAGGGTCTTGTCTGGTTTTACTTTCCCTCCCCTGCTTTTCATGTGCACTGAACGTGACTTTCTTCACTCCACATCCACCTTCATTGTAATTGTTTGGACAATCCCTTCGGAAATGACCTGTTTTCCCACACTTGAAGCACTCCCCGTAGTTGGTGATGATGAGGGGCTTCTAAATCGTTGACTCACGATAGCCATCAGATTTTTGACATCTTCTGACATCTCCTCAACCCGAGCTTCCAGGCGGGTCAAACGTTCCACCACATTTGACCTTACAGGCTGTGATGGAGTTTGCCGCTTATCCTGTGAAGGGGTATAATTTGCCCGAGGTGTCATTTGGGCAACCATGTATTCTTCCTCAGACTCATTGGCCAAGTGCGATTGCCTCACATCACGTCGAATGACTGGTCTACCATAGACTGCCTGGGTATTCTGGAAGTACTTTTGGACTGCGTCCATAGCTGCTTCCAGTGTTCTAAGTCCCAGGTTGGAAACATAGTGGGCAGCTTCTTTGTTTGCGCATCCTTGGCAGAATCTCCGTACCACTTGTTGTTTCACAAAGTCCTCTGGTAGATCTGTAAAGGCAGCCATCGCTACTTGGAGTACACGCTCCGCCCATTCTTCCAATGACTTGTCTGAGCCCTGACGAAGATTCGGAAACTGCAGTTGGGCAGTCTCAGCTGGACACCGTTTCCCAAACCGCCTTTCGAGTTTCTTTACCATTCCTTGGAAGGAGATGAATTCATCTCTCTCTAGCAATAAGGCGAAGAAGTCGGCTGCTTTCCCTGCAAGGCAGTAACACTGCTTGTCAAGTTTCTCCTCCTCATTCCAGGCCTGAGATCGGGCGAAGCGTTGAAATTTCATATAGAAGGAGGACCATCATATGATAACATCCGTGGTAGTGGAGCTGTTGGTTTTTCAACAACTGCTTTACGTCTCCTCTGAATCAGCTGTGGACGTACCTCATCTGAGTCGCTATCCGAAGAGTTACCTAATGGCTCTCTCCAGGCGGCTGGTTGATGGTGAGGAGCCCTCCTGATTCTTTCTGTCCTATCTTTACACATCCTTTGCCTATCTCTGTGGGCATGTGCCAGATCTTCTTTATAAAATCCTGATTGATCCCATAGTGGCTGGAGTTCCCCGCACTTGGCTTGTATGCGGGCCCCAGGATGTGTAGCATCCACCCGGCATTGGTTAGGATCCCGTACAGAATAATAATCCTTAGGGTCTTGTTCTTCATACATCGGGGACCAACGAGGACGGGAACATTGACAGCTACCAAATGAATGGCCATACGTATCCACATATTCTGGGTAATCCCTTTGGGCATGATTAACCCTAGGGTCCCCCTCGGCATATGTGGACAAACCATGTTCTGTCCCATGGTTCTGCCTTATGTCCTCTCTAGGCCCAACAAGGGTGCTTGAGGTTGGAGGCCAAATGGGGACACCCCCATTCTGCTTGAGCAGAAGTGGATCCTCCTCCTCTGAGTCTAGGTATCCCCTGAAATGCATTGCCTTCTCTCCCGGACTGTCATCTTGAGCAGGCCTGGGATAACGAGACCTGGATGGAGTGGCCCGTTGGGTGTATGGGGTTTCACGTGTATCATTCCCCTGGGCCGAGTTAATTAGGATTGGTTGAGGGGCCATAGATTTAGTTTGGCCTGTCCTCCTCCGTTCCCTATGCCATGGGGTTAGAGCTTGTCTCTGGTGGACATTCCCCTCAGCACCTTGGAGGACCCGAGGGTCAATCTCCTCAGTATTGGGTTGTCCTAGAACTCTGCCGTAACACTTCCGTACCCTGTACCTCAGAATGAGGGATAGGCATGGGTGCCTTAGCAAGATGGCTGGATCCAGGATCCTTAGGGCTACTGGCTTCCAGGTTGGCAAGAACCTCAGAGAAAACCTCCATCTCCCTGCTTAGATCGTGAGAGGCCGCCTGCCACCGGTCATAGAGAGCACTCTGACTCGGTGGAATAAGTCCTCTATGCCTGGCCTGCAAGTTGATCTCCGCTTGTTCCAGTTGTTTTAGGTTTGAGTTGATAGCATCCATATCAGGGCTAGGAACTGCTTGATGGAACATTTTAGCTTGCGACAACCTATTCAAGGTACTTTCCGTAGCTGGAGTAAATTCTCCAAATGCTGATTTAGATGTTTTGGTTTTGGATGGTGCAGCTTGCCTAGAAGCAGGTTGCCCCACCATCCCTGGAGACCAAGAGCCTGCAGTTTGAGTACCAGTGGCAAAGGAGATGGTGCTTAGAGCCTGTTCAGGGTTTCTGATAGAGGGGAGATTACGAAAATACTCCTCCGTCAGTACACCTAAGGTTTCTCTGAGCTGAAGAATCTTCTGGGCCAGTTTCATCCCTATTCCCGGAATAAGCCTGAGTTCTTCCTCAGAGCACAGATTGATATAAACTGGCGGCATGATTGGATTATCTGAAATAATCCAAAAACCCGTCTTAAATAATTAATTAGAAAGTACAAGTTATAAAAACCCCATGTTTGGAACGAATACAATTGGGAAAGGAACAAAAGTGTCCGGGCCTTCCCTAAAGTATTCTTGCTCTTGTACTACAACCTAAGGTAAGACGAAGCTGACCTTTCGGTACCTACATGGTAGCTGCATAACATTAAACTAACCTAAGTAAAGACATGTCAATATTATGGATATGACAAATCAGGTACATGTCAAAGGATAGATGAATGGAAGTTGCAACCTACATGGCGGATTACACCTGGGCTATAGACAATGGCGGCAGAGAAAACCCAAGATATACCATCAACCCTACCCCCCACCAGTAGAGAACTGATACCAACCCAAACAACATTGTGCTACATGTTGCTAATAGGGTGAGGCACTGGCAGCCAACTGCGAAGCCCATCGTCTGAAGAAGGATAGAGCGCCAGTTGATCGTGAAGAATGCTCCACGTTGCCGAATATACTGACTGCTGACCAGTAGAATGATGCCGTTCGTATGAAGGACAGTGCATAAAAGTGGACGCATATTGTCAGCAACTGGACTTACAGGCTTCACAAACCAGAACCAAGTGAACGATATCGTCCCCCAGAGGACCGACTACTCAGCTGCTAAGCATTAGCTACCCTTACCTAACACTACCAGACTTACAGATGAAAACACAACACTGCAGGCAAGATAACTGAATTGTACCAGCAGTGAACAAAGCAGATGGCATACCCCAAAATAATCTGTACGGTCAGCGGGTGTCTCAAACTGAAATGAAACCCGGCCATACTAGGGTGAAATACTTGCACCATCTAACGTTTGACCTATGCTAATATAACACAATCACATTTCATGCATGGCATAAACATGACCATAAAAATGACAAATAAATAAATATTCTCAACAATTGCAAAAGCTACCACATTTACCAAATGAATATAAATAATAAACAAATGCAATAAACACACCAGGTCTAGGTGACAGTTGACCGCTGTCAGTCAGTCTTATCAAGAGTGAGTGAGCGCAGAAGTGTCAACCTAACACCTTGTAAAAATAATTGAAAAACCTAATATACATAAATATAACCCCAGGCTTAGGTGACAGTTGACCGCTGTCAGTCATGCGAATGACTGAGTGCAAAAGTGTCATCCTAAAACCTTGTATAAACAATCATGCACAGTGAAAACGTACCTGCAAACACCCCTGCATTAATGGAAAGACCTGCAGAATACTTACCCACTATTTAATGTGCATTAATGTGAATACATAATTTATATACATATAACAAAAGTATAAGTGGATAAATGATGATAACACTACACATATATAGATATGCTGACAGAATTTATATTAAAAACAAAACAGCAAAGCCATGGGAGTTGTTACAGCGTTACCATGCACCCAGTGACAGTGATTGACAGCTAGGGGAGGTCGGGTAGCCTAGTGTTCGCTCGTCATGCCGAAGACTCGGTTTCGATTAATGACATGAGCACAATGTGTGAAGCCATGATATAGCTGGAATATTGCTAAAAGCGGTGTAAAACCATACTCACACACTCACTCCGATCAATGGTAGGACTCTTGGTGCGATTTCATGAAAGCCTCTTAGTGTTGCAACCTCTTAACCGCTACGACATGGTTTACGACCCTCTTTGTGATCTCCTTACGACCGTTTCATGAAAGCATCTTAACAACGTTGTAGATGTCAATCTTAAACTAGGATGTCAAGGGCACCTGCCAATTTGATCGGCGGATCAATCTGCATAGTTATACACTGAGACAGTCCCTGATCCAGGGATTTGCGGTCTGAAAGCACAATACTATTCACTTATTTGTCATAATTATATATTTCAATAATAAACGATCAATATTTGGGAGATTATTTGAGGAACTATTCAAGTGTAATCTATTTTACTCTTCTTCTTAAAATTAAGAATGAAGCAGGATTAGAGTTACTCGCCTTTTGGCAAAGCTGACGTCAATCTTGTCCAGCGAGAACTTTCTAAATGGCATTGTGTATTCATAGCTTTCGGCCATGGGAGCCGTGCCAATTTACACTTGTCAGAGGGTTACTCAAGGTACGTGATCTACACTACCAGTTGTCGGACTCTCACTTTTGTGGAAGCCTCGGTGGCTGAGGGGGTTAGATCGCTGACTCTGAGTGCTGGCGATTAGGTGCCTCACTCTGGCAAGTGCGGGTTCGAATCCCGGACGGGACTTAACCCAAAAAAGTACGAGAATCTGTACTTTACTGAGAGAGTGTTATCCCACACATAACATTCGTTAAAAGTCATATTTGTGGTAATTCGGCTAATATATGTCACATAACGTTTTCGCGATCGAAATGCATGTAGCACGGGAAGTCCCTAGGGTGACTGGTCAAATTGTTCCATAGGTAAAAAATATCCTGCAACAGCAATCACCAGTACCAAAATGCAACACTTGTGGTTCTTATCATTTTTAATATATATATATAGCAAAAGCTGCAACTAAGGTAACACGATATTGGAATATATTATTCTTGATAAAACAATAATTTCAGATACAATTTCTTCGACCATTGCATCAAAATTCTTTGAAGTTGTATCACTGGTGGAGTACATTAATTATTTTCTGGTGTTTGAACTTTGAATTGTTTTGAAGGAAAGTTAGAGAAAGCACGGACTTGTATAACCTGGATAGGAAACGATACAGATTTCTTGAAACTATCTCTGCCGCGCATCCGCGAATTGAAATCAGAGCCCTATGTTATCGGTATCCCGCAGGCGCGATGCCAACCACATGTGGACAGCTTATGGCGCATGCGTAGTAGGGCTTAACTTGACTGGTTACCAAAACATCCGGCTTACGAGCATGTGTGGCGATCGATAGCTGTCAAAACACATATGTCCCATGTGCATCAGATTTTTATCAATTAAACACGGACAGCATTCTTAGAGACACAACAGTCCTGTTTTATTGGGACAAGCTCGTCACAAGTAGTGAAGTAGAAAAGCTCTTTGTTTTGGAAAGTAGTGTGGACTTGTTACTGAAACTGCGAGGAAGACCTGTTGTCAAGCACATTCGCAGGCAAACACAAAAAAGAAATGCCAGCACACCTAAACATGCGAAAAAAGGGAAAAAGTCGAATTCCCTTAGAAAACGCCTGAGGGAACATTAACTGTTTAATATGTTTGGATTTTGTGCCAGTTGATTTGTTCGTACATGTAATTTAAAAATTGTTCTAATATCTGTGAATATCATAACTGTACATATTTTAGTGATTAATTAGCTGTACATTTTATCTCATTATTTTGTGGGTGCTTTTTTCAAACTGCAAGAAATAATCTTGAAGAAAATACATACAAATGATCTTATTTTGACTTTTTATTTTGTTAGTCTCAAAACACAAGATTTGTTTGTTTGTTGTTTAAAGCCGTGCTCATCAATATTTTGGTTAAATGACGGTAGTAAAAAAATAATCAAGTCAGCATTAGACAATCCAGTGATAGACATCATGAGCATCAATTTTATGACATGCATTAATGAAGTGTCCCGAGTCTGACCAGCTGGTCTGCAGTCGCCACTAACAACAAGCATGGGTTGCTGAAGATCAATTCTAATTTCTAGCCTGGATCTTCACAGGCATCACTAAATAGTGAGTGAGTGAGTGAGTATGGGTTTACGCCGCTTTCAGCAATAATCCAGCAATATCACGGCAGGGGACACCAGAAATGGGCTTCACACAATGTACCCATGTCGGGAATCAAACCCGGGTCTTCGGCGTGACGAGCGAACGCTTGAACCACTAGGCTACCCGACCGCCCCTCATCACTAAATAAACACCACAAATGTCAATGTGCGGCGTAGATGACCTGAGGCCATCTGTTGCGTTTCCTATCCAGGTTATATAGGTCCGTGGAGAAAGTTACTTTGAAGCTGAACAACTTCAGTAGTCTTGTTATTATAAAACAATTTTGACTGTTCCAAAATCATGAAAGGTTCAATCTTGACATGCTTTAAGCAAAGACGTATATGTAGCGACCAGAACTGGGATAAACACCTTGGAGAATTATATCTCTGGCATGCAACTATGTGCTTGATTGACAAACATTTAATAAAATCATTTGCACTTCTTGTGTTTTGTATTTTTACTCCGTTCTGCAAAGTGCGCCAATGGCAATGCTACTAACTCGATGTCCGACATTTGCAACTAAATGTAGCAGTGTTTAAAAGTGGTATTGCGGAACTAAAGCGGAATACAATTTCTTCTTTTTATGCAGATCGCTCATGAAAAAATGCAATTCCTATTAAAATGGTCGTGTTGCTTATTATCTGTAATCACTGCCCATTGCCATGTTTAAATTCTAACCATTATTTTACTCCCAAATGTATTATTTAATTGTCTATCATATCATAACCTTTGTGAGGTGGTGACATGTTTAATAACAGAGTAAATTTTCTGTTAAATAGCTATCTTGGCCACTTCTGAACACAGTGTTTCCTACAAAATAGCAAAGGCCATATGAAAATAAAATTATTCTCTAATTTATGTATTTTAAAGATGTTATGACACTAGGAAATGTCTAGGAATAAATACTCATGACATTGTACAATAGGCCATGATGTTCACAAAATATATGTGAATATGTACATCAATATAATAATATTATTATTTTGAATATAACTAAGTGTGTCATTAAACATCAAACAATGAATACTCAACATGTCAGAGTAGAAAGGGGTACAGTTAAATTTGTACTATTCAAGGGATATTTAAGCCCCAACACCTCACAGCCCTCTGGCAACTGATGCATGTATTTTTGTTTGTATTCTCAAGTCCCTTAGTCATTTTTTGTAAATATTACTATCATTATCATGTTAGATTTTAGTGGTAACAATTATTCAAAATCACTCCATTTGATTATTGTGTACATGATGATAAATGCAACTAATTTTTATATTAATGGTGGAGGTGCATGTAACTGCTTCCAGGCATAGCAGATGCAGGATGTGAGAGAGTTTGTGCTTCATCTTAGAAGTCTAACTTAAAAAATAAAAGAAACTAATGACATATAGAAATATTGGAGTAGAAATTGTTGAAAAAGATTTCTCTTGTTGAAAAAGATTTCTTTAATGTTCCTTTGATTCACCCACCACCCTATTCTTTTTCTCATTGTTTTAAAGGGAAAAATACCATATGTAATACCCGGTATGACAAAATCTCCTTCCTGGTCAGCATTAAAATAACTGGGAAACTCATTGAACCATTCCTGGTAGCTTATTGACATATATACATTGAAGCTTTCATAACCATTTTGCCAGCAAAATGTCCTCATATTTCTGGGGAGACCATATGGAATCTAAATGATATTATTTAATATGATTGAAATATTTAGAAAGGTTTCAAAATTACCAACTTAAGACAGATAACATATATTTAATAAACCCATTACTTATTGAGAACTGAACTTGTTATCTCAAGCTCTGTCATCATTGACATTAATATTTGCAAGACAAAGCAACAGTAAGAGTTATCCTCCCTTCACAACTTGATCAAAATGGTCGTCTGGTCCTTGCTGTTGAAGGCCAAGTGGCTGAAGTTTCTAAGATAATATTTCTTTGAAAGACGAGAATGTGTAGGAAAGTCATTATACCTTTACTTTTTACTTTTTTTCTGTGGTTTCTATCAAGGCAGGTACAGACCTAGCCCAATGTCGTACATTGTGCAGTCAGTCCCTCCATGATGATCAGTTAGCTTATTACAGCTGTGAAGGGGACGAAGCTTTTTTTAAAACTATGTAGTTTCATATGCAAAGCTTATTGTCAAAGTACATGTTTCTCAAAGGTTGTAAATGTGAATGACAATGTTCAGCAAACAAAACTCTCAAGATTCCTTTCATTCTTGAAAGCATCACATTTATGCCACTTCTAGTTGAGGGGATGTGAGTAATAATATAGTCAACAATCTCTTAACATTAGCAATATTGACCCATTACATTAAGATTCTGCTCACAAGTGTGAAATATTATTTACTATCATCAACCAAGAAGAAATCTTAAGATTCCATTAATTGTAGATTTTAAAGGTGTTATCCCATTTCTGGTCAAGGTAATATGAATAATAATATAGTAAAAAAATCTCTTAAAATTAGAAATCTTGACTCAAAGTGTTCAGGCTTTGCTCACAGGTTTGAAATGTTATTTACTATCATCAGCCAAGAAGAAATCTTAAGAATTCATTAATTGTAGATTTTAAAGGTGTTATCCCATTTCTGGTCAAGGTAACATGAATAATAATATAGTAAAAAAATCTCTTAAAATTAGAAATCTTGACTCAAAGTGTTCAGGCTTTGCTCACAGGTTTGAAATGTTATTTACTATCATCAGCCAAGAAGAAATCTTAAGATTTCATTAATTGTAGATTTTAAAGGTGTTATCCCATTTCTGGTCAAGGGCAGATGATTGATGATATAGTAAAAAATCTCTTAAAATTAGAGGGGGCATGGGTGGCCATGTCGTCTAAGGCGCCGCGATTCACTGTGCAGAGTTACGTCCCTTGGATCCGCCAGCAACCTATAATTGTGGGTTTGAATCCCGGTTCACCCCAATAATGCTTAGGTTTGTCAGCACCATCACTTCGGGCTTTTCCCCCACATTAAGCTGACACACCGTGATATAACTGGAATAATGTTAAAAGCGGTGTTAAACCCAACTCACTTAAAAATTAGAAATATTGACCCATTGCATTCAGATTCTGCTCACAAGCTAGAAATGTGCTTTGCTATCAGCAGCCAAGAGAAAATCTTAAGATTCCATTATTTGTCAAGTTTATAGGTGTTATCCCATTTCTGGTCAAGGTTATATGAATAATGTATGTAATTAGAAATATTGACCCATAGCATTCAGATTCTGCAGACAAGTTTCAAATGTTATTTACTATCAGTAGTCATGAAGAAATCTTAAGATTCCATTATTTGTAGATTTTAAAGGTGTTATCCCATTTCTGGTCTAGGGGATATGAGTAATAAAATAGTAAAAAATCTCTTAAAATTAGAAATATTAACCCATAGCATTCAGATTCTGCTCATAAGTTTGAAATATGATTTACTATCATCAGCCAAAAGAAAATCTTAAGATTCCATTATTTGTCGAGTTTGTAGGTGTTATCCCATTTCCGGTCAAGGTTATATGAATAATGATATAGTAGAAAATCTCTTAAAATTATAAATCCTGACTCGTAGCCTTCAGGCTTTGCTCACAGGTTTGTAATGTGATTTACCACTATCAACCAAGAAGAAATCTTAAGATTCCATTAATTGTAGATTTTATAGGTGTTATCCCATTTCTGGTCATGGTGATATGAGTATTAATATAGTAGAAAATCTCTTAAGATTAGAAATCTTGACTCAAAGTATTCAGGCTTTGCTCACGGGCTAGAAATGTTATTTACTATCATCAGCCAAGAAGAAATCTTAAGATTCCATTATTTGTCGAGTTTATAGACTTTATCCCATTTCTGGTTCAGGGGAGATGATTAATAATATAGTAGAAAATTTCTTAAAAATAAAAATATTGACCCATAGCATTCAGATTCTACTCACAAGTTTCAAATGTTATTTACTATCAGTAGTCATGAAAAAATCTCCAGATTCCATTAATTGTAGACTTTAAAGGCGTTATCCTATTTCTGTTCGAGGGGATATGAGTAATAAAATAATCTTCAGATTCCGTTAACTGTAGATTTTATAGGTGTTATCCCATTTCTGGTCGAGTGGATATTAGTAATAAAATAGCAAAAAATCTCTTAAAATTAGAAATATTAACCCATAGCATTCAGATTCTGCTCATAAGTTTGAAATATGATTTACTATCATCAGCCAAAAGAAAATCTTAACATTCCATTAAGTGTAGATTGTATGATGATATTGTGTATAAAATGTCCTAGGTTGATTATGACCTATGAACATCTGTATAGATTGATGTATTACCACCATCCATGGAAGTGTGTATTTGTCTATTTCTAGAATTGCTAAAGCCAAACTGGGGAAAGTGGAAATTGATAGTTTATACTGAAGGGTTCATTGGTCTGTTGAGGGCTCAAACAACTGAATACAGACAAGCTACTGCTAGCACTGACTCTACATGCTAGCCATAAACATGTCACCAGATGATTCCATAATTACTACTGACTAGTTGTCTGTTCAGATTTCTTACTGCTCAGGAGATTGTTGATACTTGAATTCCAAGGAGGAACTGGCTCTATGAAGGGTGTGAGTACCTCAGTGTAAATTTAAGCAAGGTCATTAGCTCATATTGTTAATGTTGTAGCAGAAGAAAATAATTGTAAATTTGCTCCAGTATAAATCCATTTTTCAATTTTTCACTGAAAGAGGAAGTTGAACAGAATAATATTAAAACACTAGTCTGCCTCACAGAATCTCAAGCTTTTTAGTTTCCTTTCTGCCCCCCCTTACAGAAATGGTATAGCCCTAAAACATGAAGCAAGTGTAAAATTTTCTGAAAGCTGAATCTCTCATCTCAGTGTGTCTCTTTTTCAATTTATTGGCGTTATTGGTTTCTTTCTGATATATATAAATGCTTACCACATTGAACATGATTTAGATATTGGTCAAGGGATATCAGTTTCCAGTGAATAGACACTTTATTATAATTATTACCTCCAAAACGTTTTTCAAAGAGTTGATTTGGTCACTGTAGTTTCACTGTTTAGTCTTGGAGTGTTATGTTTCAATCCTTGAGTGTCAAGCTGGCCCATGCTATCAGTGCCCTAAAGTAAACAAACTTGGACCAGCTTGCCCATGCCTGCTTCACTGGAGCAGGGGAACAACTGATAAGATCATGGCTAAAGAGTATCAGATTCAGTGAGAGGGGGGATGCTGACAGGGAGAGTTTGGGCTTGTGCCACCAAGTGTAGATTTCTGCTATACATCCGGGTACTCTCTGGAAAAAAACAATGACAAAGGCAACAACCAGTCCCGGGGAATTGCTTTAGATCAGTATCTTTTATAGTCTAGATTAATGTTTAGTATAGCTCAACTAAAAATCCTCTTAGACATTGCCTAAGATGATCTTGTGACTATCTTTATTTCGCTTACAGGACAATATGGGTGTTAAATTATTGTTAATTTGGATGGGCAATAAATACTATATATTATACTAACATTTGCATAAAGCTGTTATGCCGTAGATTTTCTTTTTATTAATTAGTCACTGCACAACCAGATTGGTCAACTTCGTGGATTGAAATAAACTGAAGAAATATCAGTCCAAATTACCGTTAAGAAAGGACCGACCAAGACGAGGTGGGGGTGTTGCAATATATGTTAAAAATAATTTATATGTAAAAGACATGAACCAGTTATGCACTAATGATCTTGAGGCATTATGGTTAGAAATTAGATGTAAAGGTGGTAAATATCTGATAGGAACATTTTATAGGGCAGACAAGAGTGAAGCATATTGGGAACTGATTGATCAGTCAATAGGTAATGCGGTAGATTTGAATATGCCAGTTGTTATTGCTGGGGATTTCAATTTAGATGTCTTTGGGGTAAGTAAACACAAAATCGATTACTTACAATCGATGTATGGATTGACTCAGATTATCACTGAACTTACAAGGATCACATCTACTTCCAGCACTCTGATGATTTATTGTTTGTTACTAATATTAATAGTGTTTGGAAATCTGGTGTTCTAGATCCTATTTGTAGTGACCATTGTCCAGTATATGTCATCATTAAAGAGAATATATTCCCAATTCAAGTAACTATAAAAGGAAAATATATAACTATGATCAAGCTGCTAGAGATGGGATTGTAAATGATTTAGTTAATATTAAGTGGGATTATTTCAAAACTGATGATGTTGATAATATGGCTAAATCTTTCACTTGCTCTGTTATGGATATATGTAATAAACGAATTCCAAACAAAACTGTAACAATAAGACCCGATGATCCATCCTGGATTAATAATGAAATACGCAAACTTATAAGAAAACGCAATCGCATTCATAAACTCGCTAAAAAACGTAATGGACCTATCGACTGGGTTAACTTTAGGCATATTAGGAATAGGGTTGTTTCAACTGTTCGTATTGCTAAAAAGGAATATGTAGCCAAAATTGAAAACAGAATTAATAATGTATACGGAGAAAAGATTTGGTGGCGTTTGGTAATTTTTTTTCTTAAGAACAGAAACAATGTCAACAGATTCCCTCCGATAAAGTATCAAGACGAGATATATGATGAAAATGAAGACATTGCGAGTGTGCTTAACAAATATTTTACGGACCAAGCTATCGTTGAAAAACCAAACCTTACACCACCTAAACTTGCTAAGAAAACATGAATCACTGTCGTTTATTATTCTTTCCAAAAAAGAAGTTTTGGATATTTTACTCTGAATAGATGTGAATAATTAAAGCAACAGGGCCAGACGGAATATGAAATAAATTTCTAAAATTGTCCGCAACAGCAATATCTGATCCGCTGACAGCATTATTTAATACATCGTTAGATAAGTCAGTTTTTCCATGTATTGGGAAAGAAGCTTCAGTGGTACCTATTTACAAGAAGGGCAATGTAAATGAGTGTTCAAATTATAGGCCGGTAGCTCTTACATGCTGCATGTCTAAAGTTTTTGAAAAGTGTGTCTTTAAATATGTATTTAATTACTTGAGAGATAATGATTTACTAACAAATCTACAATCAGGTTTTATGCCAGGAGATTCCACTACCAACCAGCTTACTTACTTGTATGATTTTATTGCTAACAAACTAGATAAAGGTAAAGAAGTTAGAGCGGTTTTTTGTGATATCAGCAAGGCTTTTGATAAGGTATGGCATAAAGGCATTTTATGTGAACTCAATTCATTTGGTATTTGCGGGAAACTTTTACAATGGTTCCAAAGTTACTTAGAAAATAGATCCCAAAAAGTAGTTATAAATGGTTATAGTTCAGACTTAAGACCTGTTATGGCTGGTGTCCCTCAGGGGTCAGTATTAGGACCACTTTTATATATTATCTATATAAATGATATTGTCGATGAAATTGGAAGTAATATTAGACTTTTGCAGATGATACTTCTTTATATGTTGCCGCCTCCGTGGTCTTGTGGTAGAGCGTCCGCCCGGAGAGCGGAAGGTCCGGGGTTCGATCCCCGGCCGCGTCATACCAAAAGACGTTGAAAGATGGTACTTGTTGTTACCCTGTCTGGCGCTCGACATTAAGGGGCTAAAACAAGGACTGGTCGGCTCGGAGTCAGTATACTGTGTCTGAGTGGGGTATTCATGTTAAACTGCGGCATGGTATCTCAGTGAGCTAGCACTATAAATCGGCATCAGTCCGGACTAGTACAAGCAGCCACACACACATCCGTGCATGCATGTCGCTATATAAGTGCAATAATCCTGGACGCGACGTTAAACCAAATTTCACCTCACCTCACCATATATGTAGTTGTAGACGATCCCGATACAGCAGCTAATTGTTGAAACACTGACTTAGCCAAAATTTCTATATGGGCTGAAATGTGGCAGGTTAACTTCAACCCTAGCAAAACCATATCTGTCCAGTTCTAAACCAAGTTTGAAACTTAATGATACTATAATCGAGGAAGTTAACTCCCATAAACATTTAGGTTTAATACTTCAACATGATGATTGCCTGTGGGACTATCATACTGATAGTATACTTAAGAAGGTTAGTCCAATGATTAATTGTCTCAGAAGCTTTAAATACCGCCTTAGTAGAAAGACCTTAGAAACAATGTATAAATCCTTTATCTTGCCAATCTTTGATTATTGTTGTCACATTTGGGATAATTGTACAAAGGAGCAAGCATCACTGCTTGAAAAATTAAACCTAGATGCACTAAGAACTATTTGCGGAGCCGTCCGTGGCACCAGTCACAGTAAACTATATAAGGAAACTAACCTAACATCACTAGAAGAACGACGATACATGTCGAAACTAAGTATTTTTTTATGAAATGGTAGATAATTTAGTACCGGCTTATCTTTCTGATCTTATTCCTCAAAAAGTCTCAGAAACGAGTAGGTTCAATTTGAGAAATACCCGGTAGTTCTAATTTGCAAACTGTTAACTGTAAAACGGTAAATTATGCTAAATCATTTATTCCTGATACTGTCCAAATTTGGAATTCGCTATCGGACAAATATATAGATGCAGATACATTGAGTACTTTAAAAAAACATATAAAGAGGACTTTAAAAAATATGATAAGTTTTGATCTAAATAAACTACGGGTCCAGATTTTGTCAAATTGTGCACGCCCGCCTTCGACTTGGATGCAGTGATCTTAATGCAGACCGGGTCGAACGATATTTATCAGATAATCCCGCACGTAGTTTCTATAATAAGAAGATGTATACAGTTGTATTCCTTGACTGTACTTTTGTCATATTATATTGTATTCTAATTCTGGAGCGGTATTCAAATAAGTTTTTGCTTGTTCACCAATCCAGTTCACAAGTTGTGAAATAAATATGTTTAAAACATCAGTGCCCCTTTAAGGACTGACGCGTTGATGCCCCAGAAACATTTTACTTTTTAGACTTACGGCAGACGTTACACATATAACAACTCTTTCACCTACGTGGATTTTCGAAAATCGCGAAAATATAATGATTGTTACAATACAAATAGTGTTAACTCATATAGGAATAATTCGCTTTCGCTGCAGTACAGTCCCGTTCCCACTTTATACATGTGCTAAAATATCTCATGACATTTTTTATTTAAAAAAAAATTATATATGTTAAAAAATGGCAGTTAATATCATATTAGAAGCAACAAATAGCATAAGAGAAAAAGAAGAAAGGTTTGACATATCTTCATGTAATACAATCTACTTTGTTTGGAAACAAATTTTATTAAAGACACACAAACTTTACATGAATGTTCCTGGAAACATGACCTCATATGTTTACTTTCAAACTTCGAATCTGAAAGCAAACACAGAATTTTCCTCTAGAAATGTTACTGCCTGTACAGAAAAGGCACTTGCATGATTTATTAAATGTCAATTTCGTTTCCGTTTACCAATGCAACATTTTAATGTTCGGGCTTCCGCCATTATGGATTGGTCACTTCGCTTTCGACACGCAGTGTGCGAGCTCAGCCTATGTTACCGCTTATAGATGAAAACCAAGCCTCGCTTTCACACAGGTTATAAATAGATTCAATGCTAAAACCCCATAGTGACGTCACAACCCCTGTCACAGGAAGTGAAAAATCCTGGGCTCTACACCTACCTCATATAAACCTTTTATTACAAATCCTATTTGAACATGTAATGTTTTTATATATTTCCCATTTCCACATGTGTCAATTTATCAAAATACTATCAATATATAACCCATCCATGCACTGAAGAAGTTGTGAGAACATGTTTATTGAAGTCACGTGACCTCAAAAATTCTCTCACAGGGTAGAAGTCATTCACAAAAATATGGGTTCCATCTATCTTAAGGGGAGGAGGGGCCAATTCCTGTGTTTCCTGCAATCACTGATCACTAAGCTTCCTAGATTCAACTTAAAATAGGAGGAGCTAGAACTGTAAACATGTTTTTAAAATGGATACAAGACAGTTTCCCCCTCAAAGTGACCAAGAAGTCCCACACAGAGCGGCCAGAAACATAAATAAATCTGGCACCTTACTGATAGCATCACAATCTAATGACAGATATGTTACTTTAGGGCAGTTTTACACCGTTTGTTTAAATTTGTGTTGACTGATATGTCATTGAGGGTCTAATTTGTGTGTCAGGGGTCTAAACTGATGGTTTACAGGTTGTAGTGTTTGACATTTGGTTCTTTCTGTCTTAAGCTGTCTGGACATAGTTTGTGAGTGTTATCACACTGAACAGACATTTGCGCTTAAATAAATCAGAACTTAAATCTCAAATATGTATTGGTTTGTTAGTTTTAATTAGGAAAAGTAACCCTTCACAGCACAAGATTTTAGTCACGTGACCTCTATCAGTAAAATGATTGGCTCAAACCCATCGTCTGCTGTAGCAGTATTCTACTGTTTCTGTTGTGCTGGACGATTACTTATGGATTATACCTTGGCTATTGCATTTTTATGCCCAATCATGGCTAAATTGTGTGTTTCAACTGTTATTTTCTTGGCACTCACTTGGAATACCAGTTTCTTACCAACTATTTATCATGATGCGACTTCCAACTGACACCACTGAAGATTTGTCAAGAAAGGTATGAACATATTGGAATTCTGACGCCTCTAAAACTAAGGAATTTTCAAGTGGATAAAAATCAAGAGTACATTTTTACAAATAAGGCTTGTGTATGCATTAATATTATGTAGAACTTGTAAACGCTCATGAAATGAATAAACCTTATCACCCAGGTGAAAAGCATGAATATTCAGTGAATATATTTCGTAACATGGAAAACTAATAAAAGTACAAAAACACAGTTGTTTTAGTAGAAACCTGTTTATCCAGCTGACAGAAACTAGAGAGTGAATATGTCATCTGCTAGCAAATTGTATTTACTGTTTGTAGGTCGCATTTGAGAACGAGGCTTGGTTTTTACGGGAAAAGATATCAATTACAAAATTGAGGCTAAGCTCGCACACTGATGCTGTCGGCTTGTTTAAATCGCGTATTTTAGTCGCTGTTTATCATTATATATAATAAAATAATATGTATGAAAACGTTGCGAGATTTCTTTATATTGATTAGAAAAATTGGTCCGGCTAGTCAAAGTGGTCCTCTACAATCGTGTGTTTACATGAAAAGGCGTGTGAAAACAACGACGAATAATTATTCTAGGTGTTGTCTGCTTCAGTTGAGCTTTATTTCAACAATTGACGTTATGCTTTTAAAAAAAAGTCAGTAAGCAAAGCAATAACAAATACCTCAGCTAGGTATACATGAGTGCACTTTTCGCATTTTTTTTTTCTTGAATGGTAACACCACGGACCGAATACTGATTGCAGTGAAGATTCCTTGTGGCTATCCTAGTGATTCATGGCGATTACCTCCCTTGAGAATTTACGTTTCCGTGTCATCGTCCTTGACCTTCCTTTCCTACTCCAACTACAAGAATGGGTATGACAGAAGTTTTGATTGCCTCAAATTATCCATTATAATCCGCCCCCCGAACGCATAATTAGTTCGTCTGTCCCTGATATTTTAAAGTCCGATGATTAATCATTTTAGTACAGGGTATAGTTTTTCATATTTCTACATTTTACTTCATAATTCGCAATGATATATGACGAAACGTGTGGCTCAAACTCATGCACCATGGCGGATTCAGAGTTTCACAAACATTCGCAAATACAGAGGGAAGAGGTGCTCACCACAAGCAACCACCCTTCTTCTGTTCTTTTTTTATGCACACTAATAATAATGTGCTTATTGCCATTATTCATTCGGAATGTTTATTGGTGATCGGTGTATCACACTGTAAGTTTTGACTACTAATAGCAAGTCAACACAATTTTTGAGTAAAAGGGTTGGATTTTTAAAACTATTTTTTTCAAGGTTTGTTGATACACCAGCATTACAACAAACTTCACTCTTCCAAATTCTGTCGATTCGTTCTTGTACTTCAAAGCAGTAGAAGTCACCTGCCGTCCACTCCACGAAATGGCCACATTTATATTTTTGTAAAAAAAACCCGTTACACTTCCTTATCTCATATGTGAAACTTTATTTTACAGATATTTTTGAACCACAAATGTATATACGGTCTTTTACATTAGTACATTGCTTTGCAGAAGGGAAATATGTTAGTTTGTAATAAAGTCTTCTTTGCACACCAGAAACCTGTTTGTCCATTTCAAAGCCATTTCATACCTACAAGAAGACGGAAACCGTTAATTAAACACCATGAATGATGTACAATGTCAAAATGTAATGAAGACAAAGACTCATATTGTACTGTAGGTGAACAGTAATGAAAAAAATATTTTAAAAATACTTAAAAAAATAGCATAAGGTATTTGAATCTTGAATAATCCGTGGGTGTGGGTGGAGTCAGACGCAACATTATAACACATTTCACCTCAATTAGGGTTGGAATCTCAGTATATTGTGCTAAAATCTCATAGAAGTTGTGTATAACTAGATCTAATGACACATCGGACCAAGTGTCAGTGTTTGGTTTTTGCAAAACACAGATTACAGTCATTGATTACAAAAACAAAACGAGATGTCCCCTTGATTCACAAAAGACATCATTAAGATTCAATGTGGAAGCTTGTCCACTATTCGTGTAGTGTTTTAACAGGTCCATGAATGACTGGTGAATGATTCACAAAAGTATTTCCTCTTTGCTTTATGGATGCTTTAATACATCTTAGATCATCTCACTACATCAGGGATTAATCTAGGAGTAGGATTCCGAACTACGTGCCCCTGGCAGGTGTATTAGGACAGAATGTTGATATTGTTAAAATGTTTTACTTATCCTGCATTACTCCTTAATGCATTCACTGCTTTCCTTAAAACAAAAAGACGACACTGCGATGGTGAAGAAATAAAGTTGTTTCACTTTCCACTTCCTTGCTATTGTACGGACCATCACCGCTGTCATGTGACCTTGATGACAGTCACCTTCCTCACATCACTGCCTGTCACGCTACAGCAAGGACAGGTCTCAGCGGAGCTCTTCAAATTGGATAATTTTAGACCTTCAGCTTCGACTATAATTATCTGCAATGGCTGATGCGTTTGCTTCATATTAATTTCTCAAAGTTGTGTAGTTTTATGTGGGGTATTTAGGCGTAAAAAGACTTCTTTTTTTCCCGCCACACGCTCGTCGTTTCCCCATTTTTTAAATTTGTGTTAATTGTTTGCCTGCAAGGGTAGTCAAATTGTTAACAATTCTCAGCTATGTATGTATAACATATTCATGTGCTGTTTAAATACTAGTAGCTTTTGTTACATAGTTTGCGTGTATCAATATTTGTATACACTTTCACGTTTGTTTAACGCTGCACTTGGCAATATTCCAGCTATTTGACAGCAGTCTGTAAATAATCGAGTCTGGACCAGACAATCCAGTGATTGACATCATAAACATCAATCCACACGATTGGGATTGATGACATGCATCAACCATGTCAGCGAGCCTGAGCACCCAATCCCGTTAGTCGCTCCTTTCGACAAGCACAATAGCCATTACAGCAAGCATGGGTTGCTGAAGACCTATTCTACCCCGGATCTTCAAGGGTCCTTTCAACTTGTAAAAATATCTCAGTCCCAATAGCATATTGTTTAATAAATAATAATAAATAATCTTCCAAGGATCCTCATCCACCTTGTTTGGCATGCACGCATATTTGCTCTCCAAACTTAAGTTGTAATTTTTAATGCACCTCTCTCTCCAGCGAGTTTTGCAAATTATAGACAGGTCATTTGTAAACATATTTTGCAGCAGTTCCGTCGAGTGGTGAGGAAGATGTCACAATCGCTAGAGGTTAGCGACAGACATTCTTCTGCCATTACTAAGCAGCCGTCATCTTTGATGGGTAATATGGCTTCCGTCATTGTGACTGCAGACGCTCAGCAGTCTATGGCACACCTGTATCCTGCGCCTACACATGTGTACCAGACGCCTGCATCAGCTACGACTATGGCACGAGTGTTAGTGCCTACACTGGCGCCTAACGTTTACCAACCGCCTAATGTGCTTTCTGGTTAGTATGCATCGCTGGGCAGCGCTAGTATGCCAGCGTGTACATGGACATCAGCGCATGACTCATTATCACCAGGCGGGTTACGAAGCCTTCTGATAGAGGAGGCACTTTGCACCAGAGCAGAGGCCAATCACCGTCTGGGCGAGTGCGTCAACATTGCTCTGACTCATCGGATTTATCAAATGGCGAGGATGGGGATTCCTCTGTTAAATGGAATACGCATCTCGGCTTAGCGAAAGTAACCGATTGGGTAGCAGACTGTCTCGTGTCAGTGGTGCCTTCCCCTTGTAACTGGGTGGATAAAAAGGGACACCATGTGGTAACATCCTACATTGATTCCGGTGGATCCGTTGTTGACGGACATGATTAGGTCATTGGATGAGGACTTCTCCAAGCTCACACTTGCTCAGTCATTTAAGCCACCCAAGTTTAGGATGGATGACTTTCCTATCCATGCGTTTGTGGTAGCAGAGTTTGGATGAGGACATATAAAGGATGACAGGCTTGTCAAGGCCAACCACGCTTAAGGTATAAGATACCAGGTTTGCGTTCATAGAAACGAAAATCAGCTGTGTACTGAAACCTTTGTCAGCACTCGTGTTCAATTCCTGAAGCCTTACATCAGGCGTCGGGTTCCACTCAAGCCATCACTCTACCGGTCCATCTAAGGCTTTACCTCAATTGGTGGACGGTTGAGTCGTATGTCTTAGGAGGAGGAGTCTCTTTATCCGGGTTATCCCCGAAACTACACCTGTTTGTAGACGCCTCCCTTCAGGGGTGGGGTGCTCACGTGCAAGGCCAGATGGCCTCAGGGCTATGGTCCGGCACTCATTGAAATTGGCACATAAACAATCATAAACAATGAACGAGTTGGAAGCATTAATTCTGACCCACTCTCATTGGCAGTATCAGCTACAGTCTGCCAAATTCACAGTATCCACAGACAAAAGCACTGGTGTAGTGCCTGCGCAATCAGGGAACAATGAACTCCCACTCCCTTCAACAGACATTTAGATTCTTCCATCTAGTGGATTGTCTGTAACTACAATTCATAGTTCAGCAAATCCCGATGTCTGAACATACTGGCCGATGCATTATCACGCCCAGATGGGTGGCTCCCACCATGTGGAAACTTCACACAGAAGCATTTCTACTACTGCTTCAGAAGTTTGGGCAACCAAACATAGACCTGTTTGCTACGTGCCAAAACCACCAACTTATGACGTATGTCTTCCCGTTGGTGGATGCATTCTGAACCCCTTGGGAAGGGCTAAAAGTGTACGCTTTTACACCACCTGTTGTTCTTCCCAAGATGATACAAAATATCAAAGAGACAAGGACTTTGGTCGAGCCCTGGTGGTTCGTCGAGCTCAGAAGTCTAGCAGAAGATGATCCTCTACCCCTCCCACAGTGGTCCAACCTACTCATCCACCCTCACAGCAAAAAGGCATTAAGTGCGAAGGGCTATACGGCACTGCAGCTAAAGCTATCGTTTTAGCCCCTCTACCAGAAGATTATACGATGACAAGTGGGGAACCACGACCCCACGACAGTGTCTCAACAATTCCTAGGCGAATACCGCCTACATTTGAATACCTAGAAACACTTAAAAGGTAGCAATATTACTATGCATTTGGAAGCACTTATGGAAGCACTTCACTCAGTGTTGGCCCTTCCGGAAAATCGCAAAATGACCAAGGTCCCGCAACTACAGGTCCTCCTACGCTCATTTAGGCTTTAGGATCAGAAGGCCAAGTTTGTCCCCCTGCTTGGGACTTACCCGTGGTACTTCGAGGTTTGTCAGGACCCCCCTTCGAGCCCTTCTATGCATGCTCAATTTATGACCTCACCAAGAAAACAATTTTTCTCTTGGCATCAGCCATGGGGACACGGGTCCGCGAGCTACCTGCAATTGACATCACCCGGGTCCGTTTTGAGCATGGTACGCATGGAGCGGTACATATCTGGTTTTGCTGGGATTTGAAAGCAAAAATCAATTACCAGGCTAACCTGATCGTTTCCTTCACCATCCCACCTATTAATTATTTGGCCAGACATGAAAAACAAGACACAAGATTTTCTTTCTCACATTTTCCTGTATACCTTAAACCTTTTTGTCCCCCGCCGCGCAAAAGCGTGAAACGGGGGATATAGTATTCACGACCATCCATCTGTACGTCCGTCCGTCCGTCCATCCGTCCCATCTGTTTGTTGCCGCAATATTTCAAGAACTAAAAACTGGATTGTCTTCATATTTGGAACTATGGTGTATATACAGACTCCGCAGACACCAGTCGGTTTTGGTGACCTTGACCCCATTTTCAAGGTCACAGCAGGCAAATCTGCTTTTGGAGTTGGAAAACTGTGTTGCTGCGATATCTCAAGAACTAATCTCTGGATTGTCTTCATATTTGGTACTATGGTGTATATTCAGGTGGGGGACATTCCGTCACTTTGTGACAAATACTTGTCTATCTTGAATTTCAAGATGGTCGACCATTTTGACCTGTTTTCAAAATCAAGATCTAAAATAGTTCTTTGACATGGTCATGTAATATATCATATGAAAGCATTTTACATTGTCTTTTCAATGATGTACATTTCATTGATCCCCAACAATGAAAAAAAATTATATTGAAAGCTAATTTCTCTGGCGACTTCAACCCATACCCAAATTTAAATTTCAATTATAATGGAGATTGTTTCACTCAAAATTTTAGATATACTGCACTTTTGTCTGGGCATTTCAATAGTTTATCATTTGAGTGAAGAAACAAACATGAGAATACTGGGCTCTATGAAGGTTTCCCGCCTCCAAACAGTGCAGATGCATTCTGGAGAAATGCAGGATAAGTAAAGATTTTAATAAAATCTAAATATTTTTTACATTTTACAGAGCTCCAGATAAGGCGACATTTTTTTTATTTCTTGGTTTACAGATGCGCCGCTCTTTCAAAGTCCTAATGTTAAAAAAAAATAAAAATGAAAATTACCCTTTTTTTTTATTACCGCTGATCTTTTCGACAAAAAGTTCAAACAAAAAAAGATTTCTTTTCCTCGTTGGGCGTAAAGCAAAGGGAAGTCACTCTGATATTTCTTGCTGGGATCCTTCTCTAATACCATCAAAGCTTGTCAGCGCAAAGTAGCGCAGTGGTGACCAGTTTAACTATTTCAACACTGTTGGCCTTTCAAAGCCACAAGTCACCGCACGGTAGACCGTCCAAGCCACGTCAAAATAGTTTATATCATATCATATGTCATATTCATTTATTAAATCTATCACATTTCACAATGTCTGAAATACGTATTCAATTTGATTTTATCATTTTTTTATCTATAGATTAAAAATGTATTCACTTGACACTATTTCCCGCAATGTTATTGAAAATAAAATTCTCGGACACACTTCCACAACGGGTCCTCATCGAACATGTCAAATAGCAAAATAAAGACGTTTCACGCACTGAAACGTCTTTATTTACAAAGTAATAAAATCATCAAAAATATATCTATTAAAGTTGCCAAACTGACATCTTAGTTATTATTTCCAACTTTTCATGCGATCGCATATCATAAGTCAAATGACATCTCGGCTTTCGTCGCCTTGATTTCTCGGCTCGGACACGATGTCTTAATGCCAAAATATATGCATAAGAAATCTTTGTCACAGCTCGTAACCTAGCTCTATGCATCCAGAAAGTTCCATATTTTTAATATAGATCGCGATTTCATGCTAAAACGTTCAGAATAACATGATTTAACCCAAACCTTTCGCCAAAGTCTGAAAATTATCGTTGCCGTAATTTGATTAGCTGCCTTAGGTCACGTTCTTAAATTTGACCAATCACGAACCTTGTAGCAGATTTTGTCGGTGAAACAATATAAGTTTTTTTAATGTATACTGACATGGCAGGACCTATGTGTTATTCATACGAAGCTTTGAAAACCGAGGTATTTCCTCACGTGAGTGAGCGGACAGCCACTATCATCGGGAAATGGGTGGTGACAGATATTATTTGTAATTCTTTTTAAAATAATGTTCCAACAACGTAAACAAATGAAAATTAAAAAGAAATAGGTAAGTGGATTTTATGAATTCTTATATTTGCCGAAAAAATCGTTAGATTTGCGCTTAATTTGGACGTTATGAATGTTTTAGCTTACATTATTATTTATTTAAAACGAACTTTATTTAGTTGTTCATGAATTATTTAAATAATGAAATACACAAAACTTTCATATTTATAAACAATAGGATTAATTAGACCTTTCAAATAGTGTATGGCAAAACATGTAGTAGCAAAGATGTTTATTTCAGCAGATAATTCCTTGATAAATGTTGGTTTCATCTATCACACAACAGTCTCTGGGAACTTGGTGTCACAGCAGTAATCATCTGGTTGGCTGGTGTTGAAAGAGATAAACGATGCCCATGCTGCCAAAATAGCAGCGTCTTTCATGCATTTCCACCCATGACGTGAATATTGTTATGTTGCCATCCTTACACAAGCTGAGTGCCAGGGATATAATAAAATGTTCTTGGAAAATTTAGTTATTTTACTTTTATTACGCCAGGATATTTTTTTTCATACCTACGTAACTTTTTAGGACAAAATTCAGGTAAAAAAAATGTGAGGCCTTTTTTTTCTTTTTTTTTTAATTGGCCTGCCTCACTTTTGAAATGAGTTTGAATTCCGTAAACCAAGAAATAAAAAGTGTCGCCTAAGCTGTGTATCTGCATAAAATACGCATCAGACATGCAGAAATACGCAGTAAAATAAAATCCAACATTACAGATACGCTACAAAAATAAAACTTGTGCATATCATCAAAATATTGTGAAGTAACCCTGTGTATTCGATTAGCAAATCAGGAACTTATTTGGAATTATAACCGGGCATTCCGTCAACCTTGCCAAACTCCACGATGAGATGCATCATGATCATTTGCAATCACTCTTTCTTGTGGAAGTATCGTGGTATTTTTTAGTCCTATAAAGCTCTTGCAACCACACGACACTAGTTTGCAGGGACTTGATGAATAGTGTTTTTAAATATTTAACTTAAATACCCACATGTGTAAAAACTAGTGGGTAACAGAAATTTGAATACCCAGATAGAATTACTGATACCCAATGATTTTAAAATGCATGGGTAAAATACCCACAACACCAAAAGCTTATCTGGAGCTCTGCATTATACTTATCCTGCATTACGACGTTTAAGGACCCACCTCTCGCAGACTTACCACCCCACTTTGGCTTCAGAAACCTGAAAAGTATGTTTTGTAAACTCTGGTGACAGGCAGTGATGTGAGGAAGGTGTCATCAAGGTCACATGACTGCAACGATGGTCCATATAAAAGCAAGGGAGTGGAATGTGAAACAACTTTATTTCTTCACCCAAGACCATCGCTGTGCGCTGTCATTTTGTTGTTTTAAGGTAAACAGTGAATGCATTGCAATGGAGTAATGCAGGATAAGTATACAAATGTAAAATTATTAAGAGTTTACCAATTTGATTTAAACCTGGCATGAGTAATTGGGATTTTCAAGAAGAAAATGTAATTAATGTTCCATAAAAGAACATAAGTACCATAATGTTCAAGGAATGTTTTCAGCCCTGGCTCTATGCTACATATTCTTCTGTGTACTGTCAGGGATTTCGTCTGGGATTAATTTAAAACGTGCGACTTTGTGATTTTTTGCAAAGTGTTCAATTCAGAGGTGTTTTTTTTAACCAACAATGTAAACAAAGCATTAATAGTCTGTGAAATACATGTCACTTCTATAAAGCCATGATACGAGTTACAACTACATACTGTATCTGTCCGCAGATAAGCCGAATTTTGAGGACCAGAAAAAAGATTCTGTAGAAAGGGGTCGGCTTATCCACGGGATACTCTCATGATAATATTTCAGATCGTGATCTGTCAGAAACATCAACCGAATGACGGTCCGATAGATTACAACTTCCCGAAAGTTTGGAAGTTGCCACGACTAGAGCCATTATTGTTATAAATTATCAATAAAGTTATTATTATACACCAATGTTGTCATTATTAAAAAAATAAAATGCATGTTACTTCTTCCGATAATAAGTTTTCAATTGAATGTTCAAAGTTTATCTTTCTTCATAAACTCCACAATCTTTTCATGTAACAATATATGGAATCACCAATAGCTATTACGTACATTTTGCAAAGTTCATAAATAGATAGTGAACAAGTATCTACCTTTATTGAAAGAGACAAATAAATAACTGTAATGGCGAGTTATTCCATTCGCCATTTGCAAAAACGTGATCAGCTGTTTCCTGTGACGTCGCAAATGGTGACCACTGTGATTGCTTCCTGTTTTTTAAAAAGCAACACGGTACACAAGGAAATGAGCACTGATAATAACAGGCCGATTGGTATTATGTTGTTTACACAAACACTTTCAAGTTGTGGGTGCTTAGCGATCGTGTTGGGAGTCGGGACTTAATTCCTTTGTTTTCGAGAGATTAGTTGATTAAACTGTGAGTAAGTGATGTTCATTCAATGTGTTCATAGTTTATTTAATTCAACTGGATTAACATACAATAGTGGTATAATAACAGGCCGATTGGTATTATGTTGTTTACACAAACACTTTCAAGTTGTGGGTGCTTAGCGATCGTGTTGGGAGTCGGGACTTAATTCCTTTGTTTTCGAGAGATTAGTTGATTAAACTGTGAGTAAGTGATGTTCATTCAATGTGTTCATAGTTTATTTAATTCAACTGGATTAACATACAATAGTGGTATAATAACAGGCCGATTGGTATTATGTTGTTTACACAAACACTTTCAAGTTGTGGGTGCTTAGCGATCGTGTTGGGAGTCGGGACTTAATTCCTTTGTTTTCGAGAGATTAGTTGAATAAACTGTGAGTAAGTGATGTTCATTCAATGTGTTCATAGTTTATTTAATTCAACTGGATTAACATACAATAGTGGTATAATAACAGGCCGATTGGTATTATGTTGTTTACACAAACACTTTCAAGTTGTGGGTGCTTAGCGATCGTGTTGGGAGTCGGGACTTAATTCCTTTGTTTTCGAGAGATTAGTTGAATAAACTGTGAGTAAGTGATGTTCATTCAATGTGTTCATAGTTTATTTAATTCAACTGGATTAACATACAATAGTGGTATAATAACAGGCCGATTGGTATTATGTTGTTTACACAAACACTTTCAAGTTGTGGGTGCTTAGCGATCGTGTTGGGAGTCGGGACTTAATTCCTTTGTTTTCGAGAGATTAGTTGAATAAACTGTGAGTAAGTGATGTTCATTCAATGTGTTCATAGTTTATTTAATTCAACTGGATTAACATACAATAGTGGTATAAAGGGGGTTATAAAAGTTGGTATATTTTTACTGACTGACATTCATCATCACCTTAACACATTAAGATGTCTCACCGGCTCTAACTGGGGAGCCTCCAAAGATACCCTCCTCTCACTATATACAACACTAATTAGATCAAAACTAGACTACGGCTGTGCCATATACAATACCCTAAACAACTCTCTTTCTAAAAAACTTGACTCAATACAATATCAGGCTCTCAAACTAATTACACGCACCCAACATGGCACCTCCTACACCTCACTTCAGGCCCTTACAGGAGAAATGCCACTAAATCTACGCAGGGAACATCTAAGCCTTAATTTCTGGGCCGCGTCCCAAACAAACCCTCTCATCCAAAACCTAATTAACCAAAACATTAGCCCAAGAAACCAAGCTCTAGCTCGCAAACACCCCTTACTCACCCCAATATCCCAAAGAATAACTAACTACCTCAATGAACACCAAACTCAAAATCTTAAACAAAACTGCAAAAAATCAAATATCTTCACCCCTAAACTCATAATACCCCAAATAGACACAACGCTAGCTAACCAAATAAATAAACAAACCGACCCAAACATAGCTAAAACCACCACACTTGCATACATACACGAAAATTGGCCAAATTGGTGTCACATATACACTGACGGATCTTCAGACCCGATCTCCAACCACACAGGCTTCGGAGTCCATACCACACAACCAGTTATATCCACACAATCTTACCGACTCCCTAACAACCAATCTATATTCACGGCCGAACTTATGGGCATGGCCTCAGTCCTGCATAACCAACAATCTAAAAACAACAAAAAAATCCTAATTCTCACTGACTCCCTTAGTGGACTACAAGCCCTCCAAAACAAAAATACCAAAAAACGACCTAAATTAATAAACCAAATACTTCAAAGCTCCAACGACCTAACAAAAGCAGGCAAACAAATAACCTTCTTGTGGATCCCCGCCCACGTAGGAATTTACGGCAACGAAAGCGCCGATAAAGCAGCTAAATTATCTCTCAAAATACCAGAAATAAGCCTAAACCTACCCATCTCAAAATCAGAAATTAAAAGTGTAAACAAACAAAAAATAACCAAAAAATGGCATAATCAATATCAAAACTCAAATAGCCAAATCAAAAAAGTGCTCAGAAAACCACTAGCCAAACCTAAAATCCTACACCCCTCTAAAAAAATCGACAGATTAATTACAAAACTCCAAACAGGACACACTAACCTAAATAACCACCTAAAACAACTTAAAAGACACACCACAGGCAACTGCCCCCACTGCAAACAACCCGAAACCACAGAACACGCACTCATTCACTGCACCCACTATCAAACACACAGAACCACACTACAAACCACCCTCAATCTAAATAAGGTTCCTACTCTAGATGAAATACTAAACCCTCAAAATAAACTAGAAAACTTCAAGGCCCTAGGCGTATTCCTAATCAAAACAGATCTAATTAAGCGCATCTAAAAATTAATTAATCTACCAATCCAAAATCCAATAAACATACAAACACCCACCTCACCCTTAGTTCCCTCCTCCACCCACCTCGGCATTTATTCCAAATTTAAAAAAATTCAAAAAATCAATATAAGCAACCCCTAAAAGCCCCCCCTTGGGTTGCACACACCACTTTCACCCTTCTCGGAATACACTAAATGGTCCGGCCAGGCCCGTGTGCGAAATACGCTGTAGTCGGAAAGCGCACGTTAAATCTTCTATATCAGTCAGTCAGTCTCATCATGAGTTTGAAACGAAAACACCATGCTTACGATGCTGAATATAAACTGCGAGTCTTCGCTCTAGCTGATATTTTTTCTCACGGGTTCATTATTCCATATACATGTACACCGATTCTCAAATGGCGCTTCGTTGTTGATGGCAACATATAACGATCATTATGAGATTAAAAAAAGACAAGAGAAACAGCTTCCCACATTATGATAGTGGATGACTGGTTTGTTAAATCTTTATTAGAAATAATAATGACTTTTTCAATATAATTACAACGTTTTTCATCTTATATTATTGAATATCTGAGAGTACCGGCACATGTCTTGCAGTCCAACTTCAGTGTTTTTTGCCTTTCACTTCCTGGTTTGGCGCTTATCTACAGGTCATATCATTTTCTTTCATATTTCAATGGTCAAGTTAATACCTTGGCTTATATACGGGGTAGGCTTATCTGCGGTCACATACTAGGAACTAGGAATTATTGAAGTTTTACCGACATTTGCTGCCAGATTGGAGCTGAATATCGGCCTGTACTCTTTGTGCTACTCTCTACAGATCACAGACTGACTGTTAGGGAAGGTGATCAATATTTTTTTAAGACATTGTAATTAGTTCTATTATATTTGGAAAATGAGGCTGATACCTTATATTACTGTCATTTCATCCTTAACATTTGTAATTGTTATTTTTTGTTGACAGGTATCTCACGGGATAAGTGGCATAAAAGGAGGAAGACTGGTGGTCGCATGAACCAGATGCGAAAGAAAAGAAAATTTGAACTAGGAAGACCATCTGCCTCAACCAAGGTATGGCAAATACAAGTTGCACGCCCCTTGTTTTTATTATCCCCTGGCATATAACGCCATGAACGTTGACGTGAGGAAGAACGTAAGGCTGATCATGTCTCTGTAACGCACACCTGTCAATGCACCTGTCACATGCACGAGAGGCGTCCTACCACCGAGATGAATTCCGGCCAATACCATGACACTTCCACCGCCAAATGGGACAACCTGCTGCACACAGTTGGGGGCGTAACGTTCACCCCGACGTCTGTATACATGTGCGTGCCCATCAGCACGTGTGAGTAGGAAACGGGACTCGTCAGTAAACAGTACTTTTCTCCACCTTGCACATGACCATCTAACCTTGGTCTGTCGTCAACTCTGTTGGTGTTGTATCAGGTCCACAGTGCGGAGATTGTCTGTCTGGATACGCCAAAGTGCCTGGCCACTTCTTGCTGAGTTGCTCCAGCTCCAGCTCCGTTGAGCTGCATTCAGTCTTGGCATTGTGTCATTGCCTCCACTGCCGTTATGAGGACTGTATGAACAGCCGTTCATGTGGGTTTTTATACCCATTCAGCAGGGGGGGCCTGCATGCCTAAATGCAGGATCCTTTGCAGCACGTTTTTACAGGCGGTTGCGTTTGGATGAAGCTGTAAAATTGATCCCCAAACGCTACGTTTATGTGCTTTGCATGTGTTTTCGCGAATTTTAGACACATCATCTTTCTGTTTGACTTATTTGGTTCTCATTTAATGTAAGTTTTTTAGATATATGGCAAAAAGTGGTTTTACATCTATGTGAAGTTTCTTTTTTTTTTAAGAGTATATATTTCCTAGTGATCAATCCCAATTAGCACCCCTTCCGATTGATCAATGTACACAAGACTTATCGATTCGTGTATAATACGCACTCGTGTGTTATATGCACCTTTAATTGTGGGCAATTAAATTCTGGAAAATATAGCTGTCGTGTATGATACGCACATACTTTTCTTTTGTATCATTTCAGGCTGTAAGCATAAAATACGAATTTTACCATTTTTATTCTCACCAAAATTATATTCTAATAAGAGCCCACTGTTTCCAATTTCGAGAGCCCTCGTTTATCAACGTTGGTCGAATGCTTCCTTGGAGAAAGCTAACCTACTCTCAAAGATTTCCCTACCTACGGCGTCTGGTAGATATCATCTGCACCACAGTTGACGATCACAACCCCATGACCAATGCAGTATTCAACAGAATCGTCATATGCTTCCGTGTACCCAACTGAGTCATCGTTCACAACACCAGACCAGTCGTCATTCTTATCATGGGGACCAACTTGCCCCTACACCGGCAACGTCACAGTTCCTACTCAGATTTCTGACACACCACTGGTCTGTCAACCACAGGGTTCACAGGGGATTGGCCGTGTGTGGAGCTTGAACTAGTTCACTCAGCATACGGGATCACAGTTTACTGCGCAGGACGACTTGCATGTCACGTGTCAACTACGACTGTAAACATCTTCGACCGTAATCAGCTCAGCTTACCTTATGGGATCTGTGCAGTGTATTTGTACAGACTGGCTTGCATGATCGCTTATGCGTAACACTGCAACCACTCGAACAGAAACCAATTGCTGTACGTCAGTGACTCAATCCCGAGTCTCAGCCTTCGCCCGAGACGAGACAGAGGCCCTGGCTAGGGACTTCAAGTGAATAGCTAGACAAGCATGACGGGGACTTCCAACCCCAGCCATCCAAGTTGTCGACACTCCAGTCATTCCTGGCAGAATTGTGAGATCCTGGGGGACCCATATGTCATCAACATCATCCGACATGGGTACAAGCTGGCGCTTACAGACGACCCGTTGCTCACGTCGTCGCCCATATCCACATACCCCCCTACTCAAGAGCAGCTACCAAGCCAGTACATCTTGGCGCTGCTGGACAAGAAAGCGATAGATGTTATACATGCCACAGCCATAACGCCTGGCTTCTAATCACCCGTCTTCCTGGTCCCCAAGAAGGACTCGGACAAACACAGGATGATCCACAACCTCGCTGCTTTCAACAAACGGTACCTGGCTCCAACTGCGCCCAGTTCAGATGTTCCTGGCTCCCTGCTTCAGGCGCCAGGACCCCTCAGTATCCATCGTCCTCCTGGATCATCTCAAGCAGCTTCTCCGGTGGTGGGCGGTGGAATTGAATGTCTTAGGCAGTGTCTCCTTGACAGGGCTTACGACCTCTCTGCGCTTATTTGTAGATGCGCACCTGCAGTGATGTTGCGCACACCTGGAGGGACAGGTAGCCTCGAGGCTGTGGTCTGCCGATCAGCGCCTATGGCATATCCACAAGCTCGAACTGGAGGCGCTTATCTTGGCCGTCGCTCACTGGAATCATGCCTTTGGACACGCCCAGTCCTTCAACATACATTCCGATTGTTTCACCTGGTGGATCATCTGGGGATTCAGTTCCAGGTTCAACACCTTCCCTAGCGGATGCTCTATCTCGGCCAGGCAAAGTCGCTTCCACAGAGTGGAAGCTTCACCCAGACGTCTTCGCTCTTGTTTGTCGAGACCACAGTTTCCCCAACATGGACCTATTCGCCACCATCCAGAACTACCAGATGCCCACCTACATTTCTCCGGTCCCGGATCTACGGACTTGGGCAGTCGACGCTTTTAGCGTCCCTGGGGAGGAGTAGTATAGGTAATAGGGGTTATCCCCCCACTTTCATCGATTGTGGGCGCGGATGATGAACTAGAGCTCCGTCTATATCCGGTTAGAGTGCTCCATTGCTACATCAGACGATCCAAGGAACGCCACAGACAAAGACGACGCCTCTTCATGCTGGTATAGAGCTGCGGCCTCGCAAGCGGAAGGTAGCCACAACATGAACGCCCTCTGGCTACGAGCCCCCTCTGGCTACGAGCCTTCATTTTCCAGGCCTACGAGGCGGCGGGATTGGACCCCCAGGCTCTAACAACCCGCATAAGACCTGGGCGATCGCCTTAACCATGGCGCTACACAGCATCTGAGCTCTACTGGCCATCATGGAGATCTGGCGATCAAACACATTCGTCGCCACTCACCATATGCGAGATGTCGCATTGGAGGATGTGCTAGGCACGCACAATTTGGTCCAACTACACGCCACTGACCTTGCCTCCAAGTCCACAACTGGCCTTTCGACCTTCCCTGGCGCAAGCCCTGGACTTAGAAGGTTCATGTTCCACTTGCATACGGCTCGGTACTCCAGTCTCGACCTAACCGAGCGTTATTGTCAGGCTGCGCAGTACCAGGACACAACGCATACCTGACTCTTCCCTTCCATGTAATGGTCATCCAGCCCGACCATATAGCCGAAGACGGGCTGACAGAAACGGACTTTGCCATACATGGAGTGGTCACCTGATGCCGACCACACAGCCAAGGATTGGCTAGGGAACAGAGTCTGGAAATAACAGATGAAAGTCCACATCTGAAGGTATGCCCGCCTCCGGTTCCGTCCGATAAAGATACATTAAGGAGTAATGCAGTATAAGTAAAAAATCAAGTAAAATCCTAGATATTTTTTTTATATTTGTATACTTATCCTGAATTACTGCGTCTAAAGGGACCCACCCATTAAGGATCTACCTCCCCAAGGTGCCTTTCGATTTCCGGAATCCAGAGTAATGTGAGGATCTGTAATGTCACTTCCTTTGGTCAAGTGGGAGCTGCGTGATAGGATTGGCCTCTCAGCTAGTTGGAACAACTTCTTCAAGCAAAGACCTTCACACAGCTCTTTTCTCTGTCAAGAACAAGCAGTAATATGCATTAAGGGGTAATGCAGGATAAGTATACAAATATAAAAAATATCGAGGATTTTACTAGGTTTGTACGCAACCAAAAAAAAAGTCTACCGCTTGCCCGATATTTTCAAAAGCCATTGCCTGAGAACCAATTGTTTTACTTTTTTTCAGCCTTAACTTGCAATGTTTAGGTGATGTTTGTGAGAGATAAGTTTTTTGATGAATAGAATTTAAGAGTGACAATGATGAAGAGGCTATCACGCTTGTGATCACTGCTCAGTGCTTTGTCACATGTTTCTGTTGTCACATCGTATCACTTTAACTAGTATGAGGAATTGTTGGGCTCTGGTAGTTATGTGCTATGACCTGAAGTTTTAATCCTCAACATCATGTGTCGAAAACTGCACAGGTATTTTACCATAAATCATGTCCCTGCATGTTAAGGTGTTCCAACTTGCGTGGACGATGCTTGTGATGTCAATCACCGGATTGTCTGGTCCAGACTTGATTATTTACAGATTGCCGTCATATAGCTGGAATATTGCTGAATGTGGTGTTATACAACAGGCAAACAGACTTTGCCAATTGACAAATGTGTTTGTTGCTAGTTCATGTTATGTTCACAATATGTTTGCCTTTGAAACCATGTTCACAAATACCACTCTCAGTTGATAAATCTTGTGACATAATTAAGTCTGGCTAGATAATAGAGATCGATTATCACCAAGTACCGATCAATTATCAATAAGTATCGGACAAAAAACTTAAGTAAATATGCAAGAATGTCCCAAAGGAAAACAGATTTCACCCCACTAGTAAGCAGTTAATCATGCATCGATTACTTCCAGATAAAACAAAAGCAGTTGCTTTCCGTCTTTGACCGTTGACATTATTGACAATGAAAAGTGGGTTTCGGTATATATAAACTTTATATCATCACAGTAGTTTTGTGAGTTATCAATGACAACAGTTGCATGTCAATAATTGTTGATATTTTTCCCACCGACGATAATTCTGATTATCGATCTTAGTCACTATTGAAATAGATGCAATGCTCTCTATGTGTTTTCAATTGGATGCATCACCCATACCAGAAATAACATAAAATGATGTCCAAATTTGAATCAACTATGATTGATCAAAGTGCATGTAACCCATAGTAGGAACATTTTGCTGGAAGCATGGGACTTTGAAGTTTTACTGTAGTAGGCCTGTGGTATTTATTTTTACTAATCCATTTTGCTCTGTAGTTAAACACACCATTCAGCACATAAGGTTATATCATTGAGTAAAGTTGTGTATCTGCTTTGCCCAGCAGAAAGTGTAAACCTATGATTCCTCTTCAGTTAGGATCCAAGAGAATTCACACCGTGAGAACCCGAGGAGGCAGCATCAAGTTCCGGGGACTTAGACTAGACCAGGGAAACTTCTCCTGGGGTTCAGAGAGTAAGTCATTCTTTGTTCATTATTCAAGTTCCAAGTGAGCTGATATGTGTTGTCTGTCCATCCATTAGTATTTTGACTTCTCCCATCTGAATGAAAGCAAAAGTCAGGACATTTGGTAAAATCAACAATGTGGAACAGATTAAAGTTAATAAAAACCTTGAATCTTACACTAGGTCCAGGAAAATAGATATGTGAACACAATAGGTTTTGTTAATGTAGTTAAAATATCGTAAAATAGATGACATTTAATACTGAAGTCAATGAGAAACTTTACACATGGAAACATTACTTAGTGGATCCAAACACATAAGTAAATGTTTGAACTCAACCATATAAATGAACAATCGACCAAACACAACCACATGCATAAACAATTGACCAAACAACCACATGCATAATTGACCGAAACTCATTGCTGTTATGCACATCCCAAACTGGAAAAAATCTTATGTTTTGATAACTACAACTTTGCACATGCACTTTATCTATAAAAATAAACCAAAACTACAGTAGAATTGTACGTAGAGCAATGTGAATGAGCAATTGGAATCATCCACCAGGGTTCACCCATGTTGCAAGCGCCTTTTGGCTGTTGCAGAGGTATAGTTGGTACCTCGAATGGTTCACACAGACAAGTCAGACTTCTGAACGACCTCGAACTGGTAGACAACGCATCAGATGTCCATGGGACAACCGTAAATAAGCCTTCGCCCACTGTGATTGAGGCAGACGCTCAAACATGACTGATACGATTATTTATGATAAAACTACAGAAAATTTATTGACTTACATCTACCTATGGAGCCATTTCTGGTATCCAAGGTTTGTCATTCAAGTTCAAAAGACTTTTGACTGTCTTTGGCGATCTTCTTTTCGTACAGTTTTCAAAGAACTTTTTTCGACACTCGGTGTTTACATTGCCAGTCATTGTTCGAAACTGAAACACCGTCACTTAGCAGGCTATTTATAGTCTGGGTGGGGCTTTAAATTAAAGGGATGATGTGCTGAGAACCATTCCTAAAACAGATGATGTCAGATCCCACAGTGCATGTCTGTCAGGACTTTTGCAACCAGAAAAATGTCCTCAACGTCTGGCCATGGCCTGCACACTTTCCAGATATGTCACCTAATGAGCATGTTTGGGGTACACCTTGACGGCCAGATTCAATTGAGACAGCAGCCACCATTCAACAGATAGCAAAAGGCATACGTCTGGACAGGGAAATGGCAATGCATCCCAGATGACTTCATCAGAAGACTTGCTACATTGATACAAAGACTTGTTTAACACGTTACTAGAGTGATTTTTTTATGTTGAGATTTGACTTCAGTGCGAGACATTTTGGTATGTAATTTCCATTTTAGGCCCCATGTGTGACCTATCAATCTTGACATCTTGATCACTTACAGTATCCTTGCTGCTGGTTTTTAAGAAAAACCCAGTGTTATTGATTTGTCAAACATTTGCAAACAGATTTCTTGTTTCTTTACATTTTGTTACTTTACACAAAGTTTGTTTTGTGTAGTTTTAGATTTATTCATTGAAGTTAAATTTCTAAGAATTTAGGTTTTTATGTTGCACACCTGACTGAAATTGAGTATATGATATGACCTACTTGACTGTCATTGGTGACGACACAATCGTTTGTAAACATCTTCTGAAAAAAAATACTGGATCAATAAAAATCCGGCTTCTGGCTTCTCCAAGTCTGCATCGGAACCGGTGAACCCCTTTGTACGCCATTTTTAACGCCATTTAATGACAACAGATCAGTTCTGTCAGTGGTGAAGAAGATAATGTTGCTGCTACACCCATGATTCTCTGGCTGGATAATAAGTTTCATCATAGCACCTTAGAGGGATATAGATCGGACTTCAGCATAATGATTTGGCTGTAGGAAATCACCCTGTTACACTGGTATGTTCTGACAGTGATATAACAGAGGAATTATCAAACAATAGTTATCAATAACTGTAAGTGGGTAACCAACTTAATAATATTCTAAGAATAGTACCTGTGTTACATGAGTATTATTGTCGCCCACATCTCCAACAACCTAAATCAAATTTGGTGTTTCTTGGCATTGTGTGTGCGCAAGAGCATTGGGCAGCAGGACACTTTTGTTTGTACAACTCCTAATGGATAGTTGACCGTGGAGAGTACTTCAGTTGAAAATCTGAACATGTCAAATAGTTGTGTTGGCAAAACAAAATACAGGATTTACAGCAGTGATGTAATAGAAATAGTATTCTTAGAATTATTTACACTGATAACTCTTTTATGTCTGTTCAGCAAACTAAGAACTTGTATATAAAATAATGTTCTTCCTCAGATGTCAGGTTGGGTTGAGACATTAACTTGTAAGATTGTATCTTGCTCACAGGAATTGCTTTGCCAGGAGTGCTTTTAGAAAAAGATTTACAATCTAAGGTGTAAATAGCAGTATGACATTTTGATCAGAAATTGCCACCTGTTCAATCTTCAAATATCTGTTCCTGTGTCCACTGATCATGTTAATACACATGGATTCTTATGGTATTGTATACAATGAAAATTAAGATGGCAGCTGCTTTCAAGGTATGTTTACAGAAGATCAATATTTATTGCAGGTATCACAAGAAAGACCCGTATCATTGATGTGGTGTACAATGCCAGCAACAATGAGCTTGTAAGAACCAAGACGCTTGTAAAGAGCTGTATCTTACAGATTGACTCCACCCCATTCAGGCAGTGGTATGAGGCCCACTATGCCACACCTCTTGGCAGGAAGAAGACAGTAAAACTGGTATGTGACAAACATTTGTGGACCATTTTGACTGAATGTGTGGTTGGCTTATGACATACCTAGCCCTCCTATCCAATGTCCCTCATGTTCTTGTGTAAATTATTTAATGATAATAGAAAGATACCTTTTGATCAGTGTTTTCTCTTATTTCTGGTCTGTATATTTGCAACAGGAAGGTGTTTTTTCACCAGAATGCATGTTCAAGATCATAAGAATGTTCAATCCACGCTGCCAACCGATGAAGATGCCGGGGTAGAATAGGTCTTCAGCAACCCATACTTGCCGTAAAAGGCAACTATGCTTGTCATAAAAGGCGGAATCTGGTGGTCAGATTCACTGACTTGGTTGATACATGTCATCGATCCAAATTGTGTGGATCAATGCTCATGATGTCAATCACTGGATTGTCTGGTCCAGACTCGATTATTTTACAGACAGCCGTCATATAGTTTGAATATTGCTGGGTGCCGCTTTAAACAAACAAACAAAACAAACAATCTATGCTGCCAAAGTCAGTTGTGACTTGTTGTATGTATATGGTTTTGTAAACTGAAGATACGTTCGGCTGGTACACTGCTGATAGGTATTGTCATGGCTACAGCTGCCAAAACAGCAAAATATGGATCAATATCCTCGTAATCAGCCATAACACGACAATTCTGTTGAAGTGTGTGTTACCAAGTCCCACTAATCTAATTATGTAAATTATGCCTAAATTAGGCAAAATCCTGTTAGGCCCTGTCACCGTCTGATATGTGTGACGTCATTATTTATTGGACTGTTCACAGGACTGAAATGGGTAATCAGGTGATTTACAGAATCCCTTCCATAAAATTCTTCACGCGAGTCGTGGAAGTGAGATGGATTTAGGACTAATCAGCGATAGTCTTGGATACTTTGGCTGCATCAATGGATGCTAAGACCACCCTCTGGGTGATGCATTGCACTAATCTCATTAATATCAGATCTTAGATGCTTGTCGAAAAAGGCGACTAACAGGATCGGATGGTCAGACTCGCTGACTTGGTTGATGCATGTCATCGATCCCAATTGCGTGGATCGATGCTCATGATGTTAATCACTGGATTGTCTGGTCCAGACTTGATTATTTACAGACCGCCGTCATATAGCTGGAATATTGCTGAAGGCGGTGTAAAATAACAAACCAACCAACCAACCAATCTTAGTTCTCGCTACCGCTAAACAAAGATCAGTAGGTCACGTCAGCATGACCTTTCATCCAACCAATCAGAGAGTTGCTTACCAGATCCTGAAAGTGACAGTCGGAATGTGTTTTCTAATCATGCAACCTCGAGATATTTAACATGGGGTATTCCGAACGACAGGTACAGGTTTTATGATTATATCCATACAATCTAGGCCATCTATAAGCCATTCCAGAATGTTGTTTTGCTCAGTTATAATTTTTTTTATCGAGAATATGTCAAAATTTGTTTTGAAGCGTAGTCGCCAGTTTGAAACTAGTGCCGTAAAGCTCGAGATAGCTGCCTTCTGATTGGCAAATGTCGATTTCTTGTCAGCCATTTTATTGGTCGGTCAATGTTCGTGAAAGCTCCTTCTGACGTGACCCGTAATGGGATGTCCTGAGATCTTTGGTTAGCGGTAGCGAAAACTAAAATCTGATTTTAATGAGATCGTGCATTGCACATAAATCATGAAAACGGGGTTTCAGATGGCCGTCTCTCACTGGTCATAGACTGAAATTTCTATTTGACCGATGGTTTGTTTAAGTTGTCTGACTTTTTGACCGATAAAAATGCTTAGCAAGGCGTCACACGTGTCATAATTTCATGATTAAAAAGTAAATAGCAAGGATTATTCCACTTTGGGTATCGATTTAAATGACCAATGAAATGCTCATAAAGTTGAGTGCAAATCGAGAGAATGTTACAGTACACATATTGTCCTGTTTGCGATCAGAGCTTTCAGCATCATATTGCGCCCTTCACTAACAGCGCTAACTTGGTTATAGCGGGTGGTAAAGCATGGCTCCCAAAATTTACTTACATTTTTAAAAAACTCAAGTTTTCCAATGACACAATGGTTCTTCTCTCACTGCGATCATGTAACACCGGAAATACCAGTCAACAAATCCAAACTGAACTACGCAATTTAATCCTACTATTATAATGCCTGGTTATAACATTTTTTTTCCATTGTTTATCTAGACAAATGTTTGCAATATATTTTATTAATTATATTCAAAATTTCATTCAATAATTATAATAATGTTTAGAATAATTTTCGGTGAAATGGTATGTGATGTGATCATTCTTGACTTGTCTTACCTAGCAATTTTTTATTCAAAATTTCTTTCAATATTGTTTACATTAATTTAGGCAAAATTGTGTGAATAATTTCCGGTGAAATCGTATGTGATGTGATCATTCTTGACTTGTCTTAGTAATTTTATCAATTTTATTCAAAATTTCTTTCAATATTGTTTACATTAATTTCGGCAAAATTGTGTGTGAAGCAATCGGTAGATCGCACAACTCACCGTTATTTACAGCAACCATGGTCAGATTACCGCTATTGACACCTTGAAACAAAGGTTAGTTGCAAGAGAATGGATACCCATATAAATGCTGTACTATGACTCGCTAAAAGTCATATTTGAGGCAGTTTGACTATTAAATATCTTAACTTTTTCGAAATCGAAATACATGTAGCGCAGGAAGTCCCTACGGTGACTGGTCAAATTGTGCCATACATAAAAACATCTTGCATACTAGAGGTGGGCTGATTCACATACAATGCGATTCAATTTGATTATCGATTTTATATGTCCGATTCAATTCCATTCGATCGATTCATGATTTGAATCACTTGCTTTATTACAAGTTTTTTCAAACTTTTAAGTATTTATTAATTTAAATTAAAAAAATGGTGCATCTTTTGTCTTACAGAATCGTGTTGAACGTATATAATATAAAAAAACACACCCTTTGTTTACTGATTTATTTGGTGTTTAGTTTCAGCATAATACAAGTGAATGTTAACGGACAACTAAATGCCTAAAACACTCATTCAAAACTAACAAATTCGTGCGACCAACCAGCAAGCTGAAAGTCCTCTTTTACACCCATGACACTTCAGGTATTGCTAAGGTGGAACGGCACTCATGACATGACTTCAGGTAGCCTGCAACCTCGGGGTATCGCGGTACTTGTCATGTACGCTAAACGGAACAAAATGCACTCACTAACCTTTATGATTATTCGTGTTCTCTGTATCGGATATCATTCATTTTATCAAACAATGCATATTTTACTGATAAAAGTTCATGAATTACATTAGAAGCTCCGAGTAAAAGCCGAACCTCGCGCTCTGTTTGACAAGGGAGAGAACTCCATCGTATCGCGGTACAGAGAAAAGTTGTGTATGGAGGTCCGAATTGGACAAAAAGAGGACATAATTCTACCAACCGCTTGGTATGATCATGCCAGACATCAGTGATTTGTCCAGACAAGTGCAAAGACAGCACAAGTAAAATTCTGAATGTGTTATCAGCAATAGGTATTCAATGCATTTTTACCGAAAAGTAAGAGAAAAATATTTTTATAAGTCAACAACAAAATATCAGAAATTATATTTTAAGATTGTCTAAAAAAAATTGGATGACAATAATTTGTCAGAAAATGGAAAAATGTTCAAAGTCAACAATAAATTTATAAAAAGCACTCCTAGTCGGCCCAAAGTAGGTATTTATCTTTTGATTACTAGTGAAGAACGTATTTCTAAGTATGGCATTATGGCCCTTATGATCTCCCAATAGATTCTGGGCACAGAGCGGGGAAAAAATGTTCGGACTACGTAACTTCCGTTACCTCATTAGTCGCCATGAATATGCAGATGATCTAGTTCAGGTCCATAGAGAAAGTTTACTTGGGGAACTGCGGGTTATATCGTTGGCCATTGATATATGGGGGTAAGGCAATATTACAACAGATGTCAGAAATATGTATCAACGGATTAATAACTCCTTACTTACAGGAGACGGAACATTCCGAGGAAATTGAAATTGTTTACGAAGTGAGCACTTCCTGGTTACCGATTTGCATTAATAGACAGCCGCTAAGAGGCGTGTCCCGCGTGAACTACTGGAAATCACAAATGCCGCGATACGATGAATGCCGCGATACGATGAATGCCGCGGTACCATGGGGTCCGAGTATACTACTAACGCTTTAGGGCCAAGGAAGCGAAAATCCACTTACCTATTTCTTTTTTATTGTCCCCCGCCGCGCAAAAGCGCGAAGCGGGGGATATAGTATTCACGACCGTACATACGTACGGCCGTACGTCCGCCCAGCTGTTTGTTGCCGCGATATCTCAACAACTAAACACTGGATTGTCTTCATATTTGGAACTATGGTGTATATACAGACTCCGCAGACACCAGTCAGTTTTGGTGACCTTGACCCCATTTTCAAGGTCACAGCAGGCAAATCTGCTTTTGGAGTTGGAAAACGGTGTTGCCGCGATATCTCAAGAACTAATCGCTGGATTGTCTTCATATTTGGTACTATGGTGTATATACAGGCGGGGGACATTTTGTCACTTTGTGACAAATACTTGTTATACCCCTGTTTATGAAGTAAATTGGGGGTATATAGCGTTCCGTCCGTCCTTCCGTCCGAGCTTTTGTACGGCCCATAACTTTTTAACCATGCACCCTAGCTTCACCAAACTTTTACACATTTACCACAATGAGTACTTGTGCCTTTTGCTAGTTTGAAGATTCTGAACTTTTTAATTTTTGCTGTTTCCATGGAAACATTAGAAACTTAAACTTTTAGTGTGGGTGTTTTGTACGGCCCATATCTTTTTAACCATGCACCCTAGCTTCACCAAACTTGCTACACACATTTACCACAATGAGTACTTGTGCCTTTTGCTAGTTTGAAGATTCTGAACTTTTTAATTTTTGCCGTTTCCATGGAAACATTAGAAACTTAAACTTTTAGTGTGGGTGTTTGGTACGGCCCTTATCTTTTTAACCATGCACCCTAGCTTCACCAAACTTGCTACACACATTTACCACAATGAGTACTTGTGTCTTTTGCTAGTTTGAAGATTCTGAATTTTTTTTATTTTGCCGTTTCCATTTCCATGGAATTTTGGGTAGAGTTTTTGTACGATCCATGTTTACAATAATATATATCCTAGCTTCAGCAAACTTGCTACATTAACCACTATGATTGTTTGTTTTTTTCTTTTATAAGATTCTGAGAGTTTTCTCTTTTGCTGTTTTCATGGAAACATGATGGAATTTAGAAATTTTGATGACTGGTTTTGTATAGCATATATATTTTCCAAAATTGTTTCCACACATGTAGATTATCATAAGTATCTGTGCTTTGTGTTAGTTTGAATTTATGAATTCTTTACCATATCTGTAAAGGCTAGATGGAAATTATTAATTTATTGATTTTCTTATATGATATTGTTCAATTTTTTATGTGTTTTTATATCAACAATTTTGGGTCCTTTTGATAATTCACCTATTCAAAGGTGTTCATGACGATCTACTTCCTCAAAGTGAACACTGGTAACATGGGAGATTGGGGGAGTGGGACGGGGGAGTCAACTGTCACTGGAACTCAATCTTAGTTTTTAAAACGTTGAAGTTAAAATCAGTAAAAAATATGTAATATTTCATAATTTAACAAAATATTTACTATTTGTTGTTGACCAGCGGGGATAATGGGGGTTTGCTCACTTCTTTCTTGTTTTCATTGTTTACGTAATTGGAAAAGCATTTTAAAAAGAATTATAAATAGTATCTGTCATCACCCATTTCCCGACAACAGCGGCTGTCCGCTCAGTAACATGAAGAAATAACCCCGTTTTTGAGGCTTCGTATGAATAACACGTTCGTCGAAGACTGGCATATGACACATCGCTAGAAAGCTTATTCTTTCATCTACACGCTCGTAACATCGTCTGGAGTCTTTTCCTAGTTATAAATAAAAATATATCATTGGATAAAAATTGGTTTCTAATGACGCTTTCTTGACGAAATCTGCAACAAGGTTTGTGATTGATCAAATTTGAGCACGTAACCTTAGGCAGCCAATCAAATTACATCTATTCAGCTTATTTCAGACTTTGACGAAAGATTTTTGTTAAATTGTGCTATTCTGAACATTAAGCAGGAAATCGCAATCGAACTGTGACAAAGATTGTTCATGCATATTGAGGACCGCCTCCGTGGTCTAATGTTACAGCGTCCGCCTGGAGAGTGGAAGGTCCGGGGTTTGATCCCCAGCCGCGTCATACCAAAAGACGTTAAAAGATGGTACTTGTTGTTACCCTGTCTGGCGCTCAGCATTAACTCTTTCAACACTGTAGGCCTGTTATCCGGCCAAGAAGCATTGAGTCCCCAGACACTGTTGGCCGGTTAACCGGCCAAGTTGTAGTCACGTCAAAATAATATATATTTTTATGGACCTACCTGTGATATCATTCATTTATTAAATCGATCACATTTCACAATGTCTGAAATACGTATTCCATTTCAATTAATCATTTTTTATCAATAAATTGGTCATTTGTGAGTTGTGACTAGATGGTAGATTCTAGGAGTAAATACTAAATGTACCAGTGTCCAGTAACTAATGATTTGCCATTTTCATGTATAAGGGCAAAAAAGCGAATTAAAAACAATTGTAGCAACAGCCATGTTATACACCATTTGAAAGGTCTAATCTAGGTGTTTATAAATATGAAAGTTATTTTTATAACATTATTTAAATAATGCATTGACAACTTAATTAAGTTTGTTGTAAATATACAAAATGTAAGCTAACACATTCATAACGTCCAGATTAAGGACCAAGGAAGCAAAAATTTGTTGATTTGGGGCAAATATAAGATTTCAAAAGATCTAGATCTACTTATTTCTTTTTTATTTTCATTTACGTAATTGGAATTTTTTTTTAAAAGAATTATGAATAGTATCTGATTTCACCCATTTCCAGATAACAGCGGCTGTCCGCTAAGTAACATGAAGAAATACCTCCGTTTACTAAAGCTTTGTATGAATAACACGTTCATCGAAGACTGACATATGACACATCGCTAGAAAGCTTGTTGTTTCATCTACACGCTCGTAACATTGCCTGGAGTCTTTTCGTAGGTATAACATAAAGTTTCATTGGATAAAAAATGGTTCCTAAAGACGCTTTCTTGCCGAAATCTGCTACAAGGTTCCTGATTGGTCAAATTTGAGCACGTGACCTGAGGCAGGCAATCAAATTACAAAAATGCTCGTGTAAGATGAATTTCAGATTTTTACGAAATATTTTGGTTAAATCGTGTTATTCTGAACGTTTTAAGCAGGAAATCGCGATCTATATTAAAAATATGGAGCTTCGTGGATGTATCATACTAGGTTACAAGCTGTGACAAAGATTTTTCATGCATATATTTTGGCATTGAACATCGTGTCCGAGCTGAGAATTCGAGGCGCCATTTGACTATCATTACACGCGATCGCATGAAAAGATGGAAATAATAACTTAGCTGTAAGTTTGACAACTTTTAGATATATTTTTGTTGATTTTATTTATCACTTTGTATAATATATTTAAAGATTTGCTTGAAACGTCTTTGTTTTGCTCTTTGACATGTTCGATGTGCACCCGTTGTCGAAGTGTGCGTCGGAGAATTATACTTTCATACTGCGGGAAATACTGAATAACTTTTTAATCTATCGATAAAAAATGATAAATTGAAATAGAATTCGTATTTCAGACATTGTAAGATGTGATAGATTTAATAAATGGCAGGTAGGTCCATAAAAATATATACTATTTTGACATGACTAAGGCTTGGCCGGTTAACCGGCCTATGGCCGGTGCCTGAGGACTCGGTGCCTACGGTTTTGAAAGAGTTTAAACACATTTAAAACGTATCTGTGATAAAAGTTTGTGTACAAAAATAAAGACGTACGTATATACATCTTTGATAAAAACGTATCGTGAAAAATCGAGATACAGCACCTCACAAATCGCACACCGTATCGTATGGAGTGAATCGCAATGCATCGGTGTCCCGGGATATCGTTTCAGCCATAACATTTTTAAGTTGACATTTATTCGTTGTGGGACGAAGACGTCCTCAGAGCTCCAGTCAGGAGATTGCTTTTGCTAATATTAGAATAAACTTCTATTATCCACTTTATAACAGAAAGTGGTCAATTATTCACTTTCGTTTAATATATAGAAGCAGTGTTTGCGTTTACGGCATCCCATATTCAAAAATATGCACTGAAAAAAAAAAATAGAACGCAAAAAAAACCAACCTTCACGCGCCCCCTTACGCGTTTTTTATTTTGAAAAAAGTTCACTTCACGCATAACTTTTTCTTGTTTTGTTTCGTGTTTCTCTCGCTCCTAAAACCCATGTGATAATGTGTATCCAATATTCGCTGGGTTCCGGTGCAAGCCAGATTTCGGCGGGAGCGGGAAACTTGAGAGGTATCCGATGACTTTTCTCTTTTCTGATCGCTGATTGGTTAACAAAACCGAAATAGAAACGTAAGCCAATCGCAGACCTTGTTAACAGTATTTTGTCAATGTCAAGGACTAAAGTCCAAATGGCATCCCCGAAACTTTGTCAAAAGAAAAATAGGTTTCAAGAAAGTTTGCTTGAAGATCCAATATACTCTTTCAACACCGTACGCCGGTAGACCAGCCATGTCGTAGTCACATCAAAATAAAGGGTAGATCTATATAATTTTACGAACCTACCTGTCATATCATTCATTTATTAAATCAATCACATTTCACAATGTCTGAAATACGTATTCCATTTCAATTTATCATTTTTTATCAAAAGATTAAATGATTCACTATATCCCGCGATGTTATTGAAAATAAAATTCTCGGACACACACTTCGACAAAGGTCCACATCAAACATCTCGAAGAGCAAAACAAAGACGTTTCAAGCAAATCTTTAAATCTAGTATACAAAGTAATAAATAACATCAACCAAAATATATCTATAAGTTGTCAAAATTACAGCTAAGTTATTATTTCAATCTTTTCATGCGATCGCGTATAATGTAATTCAAATGACATCTTGGCTTTCGTCGGCTCGATTTCTCGGCTCTGATACGATGTTTCCAATATGCCTGAAAAACCTTTGTCACTGCTCCTAACCTAGAACGATACATCCACGAAGTTCCATGTTTTTAATATAGATCGCGAGTTTCCTGCAAGGTTTGTGTTTGTCTTTAGTCTAATTAAAATGTCCGATACGATATCTTTGACTTGTTGTTTACTTAACGGGGAATGAAAACTGCCTCATTCCCACATATATTTTGGATTTAAACATTGTGTCGGGGCCGATAAATCGAGGCGACGAAACCAGAGATGTCATTTGATTTACATTACACGCGATAGCATGAAAAGATGGAAATAATAACTTAGCTGTAAGTTTGACAAGTTTTAGATATATATTTGTTGATTTGATTTATTACTTTGTATACTATATTTGTAGTTGAAACGTCTTAATTTTGCTCTTTGACATGTTCTATGTTGACCCGTAGTTGAAGTGTGTCCTAGATATAGATATATATATATGCAGGAAATAGTGAATAATCTTTTAATCTACCAATCAAAAATGAAATGGAACACGTAAATGGTAAAATACTAACATTGTTAACATAGAAATAATTTAAGCATGTTAAACTTGATAAGCATGAATCGTGTTACTGAATCGCTATGTAAGGATTTCGAATGGATTCAAGAATCGGAAATTGAAAAAGATTGATGTGTTCGAGGATCGATTAATCGTACCACCTCTATTGCATACCACCTGTACCAAAGTGCAATGCTTATGGTTCTTATAATTTCAAGTATATATAGTGGAAGCTGCATCTAAAATAACATGATATTGGAATTTATTATTCCTGATAAAATCATAATTTCAGATACAATTTCTTCTGACCATTGCAATCAAAATTCTTATCATTGGGTACTTTTCAACTGAATCACCGGTAGATTGGGAGGAAACATGTGCACAGCTGATTGCTATTTCTGGCTGAGTTTACGAAAAAAATACACACCTTTATCTCTGCATATAAAAAAAATGCCTTGGAGAGCAGGAAATACATTTTAAATGGTTAATCATCATGTCTAGTGGTGTTTTATATCAAATTTCATACTTTTATTGACCTGAATACCTGGTTATAAAAAGGTGTTCATTGTTTATCTGGACTTATGTTTGCAATATATTTTAATCATTAAAAATTTCATTTCAAGAATTATGATAATTTCAACAAAATCGTACGAGAAGTGATCGGTAGATTGCACAACTGAATGTTGTTTACAGCAACCACAGTCAGATTACCGCTATTGGCGCCTTGAAACAAACTTAAATTGCAAGAGAATGGATACACATATCATTAATGCCATATATTGACTCATTTAAAGTCATATTTGAGGCAATTTAACTATTAAATGTCAACATAACATTTTCGCAGTCGAAATACATGTAGATCTAGCGCGGGAAGTTCCTGCGGTGACTGGTCAATTTGTTCCCTGCGTAAATAATTAGGGATGTGAAATCTTGGATTCGCGGAAAATCGTGTTTTTTAAAACAGTACTCAGAAAATTATATTTGAAGTTGAAATGTCTTAATTTTGCTCTTTGACATGTTCGATGTGGACCCGTCGTTGAAGTGTGTCCGAGATATAGATATATATATGCACGCAAACCTCTAACCTCAAACCCATTCCACATGTGTGTCACTTCCTGTGCATCTGATGTCGAACCCATTCGACAGGCCAATAGCATCACGACACCCCAAAAGAAAACTCTATTTAACAAGAAGGCTTTGCATAACATTTGAATTACATATGACATGCATAAATGCTCAGCTTGTTCAATATTAAAACTTTCAGTTGTTTATTTACCTCAAAAAGAAAATATCGTGAGTTAAAAAAGTTTCAGTCAAACTTCTCGGCACACAACTACCAGAAACGACCATTGTTGACTTTTGGCACATCACATTGAGCGTTATGCACTCCGATATTTTCTTTAATATTTCATCATTTTTCCTATTCGATCAAATTTGTTTATTTGCTGACGAAAGGAAAATACTCATGTTCCTTAATTTCTAAAAATTAGCAACTTTCGGTGTAACTAATTGTAAACAAAAACAATCTGAATCGTAACATCATCGATTGGATGGAACTTGTATGATCATGGCAACAGCAGTAAACAAACAACTCCACATGCATAGTTACCCCGTTAGACTATTACAATTATTTTGTTACATCCAACTTAATTTTCTAGAATTATTAACACACATGTATAAGTCTTTGTACAAAAAGTCTTTTTTAAAGAGTTTGCAAATGATTTTGTTCGATAAACTTTCGGACACATTGACAAGCCGACAAATGTCAGTGACACGTTTGGGGCGTGGCTTAACTTCCAATTTGTTGAGTTGAACAAAGTCAACAAACACTGCAAAAAATGACAAATATTGGATGATAGGCAAAATCTGAACTGATATACATTCTAGGTTAACCATTCAATAGCAAAATAGTGCAGTTTTCGAGAAATAATAAAAATACTTGCAATTTTAGCTATCATTTCTGAAACTGGAAGCACCTACCGCATGTGACACATGGAAGCAAAATATGCAAAAGTTGGTAAGCTATCATAAAGAAATTCCGAAATAGATTCAAATTTAAAAGAAAATACATAATTTACTATATTTCGTCAACTATTTACTATTTATTGATGCGGAGAGCAGTCTTCACTCCTATTTGTTTCATATTTCTTTGTGATTGTCGCCATCAAATGTGTCGGTCTAAATCCGAAACCGTAATGGATTTCACGCTCAATGATTTTAATTTAAAATTATTTTCTGAAAATGAAATGCAACGGAGAGCGATATAATGTATTGATTTGCCATAATAATAACAACGTAATATTGTTATTGGTCTAACATTACAAAAAGAACAATTGAGAATATTAAAGATGTTGAAAATTTTCTGAGAACCTCCCGTCCTCTGAACCGATTAAAACTTTGGTACACGATGACTGTATGGAGGTAATGCAAATATATATAGGTTCCTATATGTGATTTTGTACCCAAAACAAATTAAATTGTGCCCAAAATACTTTGTGAATTTGTACCTAAGAAAATAAGATAATAGATCTATAATTATATTTATGTTTTCACGTAGAAGAACAGAACACACAACATAATATTTCATCAAGTTCATGATATTATGAATGTGATCCTTGAAATTGATTGTTTAGTTTTGATAGAAAATTGACACGTCTGGTCAACTTTGAACATTCAATTGAAAACTTATTATTGGAAGTAGTAACATGCATAACATTTTTTTGATAATGACAACATTGGTGTATAATAACTTTATTGATAATTTATAACAATAATAGCTCTAGATGTGGCAACTTCCAAACTTTCGAGAAGTTGTAATCTATCGGACCGTCATTCAGGCGATGTTTCCGACAGATCACGATCTGGAAAATACTATTATGAAAGTGTATCCTGTGGATAAGCCGACCCCTTTCTACAGAATCTTTTTTCTGATCCTCAAAATTTGGCTTATACGCGGTCATATATGGTAAGAAAAGTCCTTATGAAAATCTTTTTTTTTTAAATTTATTTTTATGACTGACAATTTCTGGCATTTAGACAAAGAGTATTGAAGGAAAGACAGATATGCTTTGAATTGTAAATATGTCTTTTATAATTCTTGTTTCATGATGACAGGGATACTTTTACACACACAGCTAAGGAAGTTGTGATACTGTGATTGCATACAAAGGAGAAAAAGGTTTGCAGCAGTACCTGCATATGCAAAATAGACCACATAAGGTGAACTAAAGTCATGGGGCGTGGCTGACCAGAAAAAAATACATCTGTCAAGGGTAAACATGTATACAGGCACATTTCTTTTCACTCCAACCAGAAGACTGAGATAGCATTTTCTTAGAAACATATGGCTAACTTACCAGCTTATGTGCAACCATGGTTCTTGTGATTAAATAAACAAAAATATCATGTACTGTTACAAGTAAGTAATGTATCATATTCTTATTACAAATATATTTTAGAATTGTTTTGTTTGGAAACAAACCTCCCTAAGATTTAATGAAATCAAATAGTTACTTATTCACATAATTGATGTTCAGAGTGAAAGATAATAATTGTAGAATATAATATCTTTAAACTAAAGATAATAATTGAAGTTTGATCAGTAACACTGCTGATGCATTGATCAAAATTTATTGTCCATACACACAATCATTGTGGGGAACAAAACCTACTGAATATAAAAAATAACATAAAATGTTAAAACCTGTAAACAGCTGTAAATAATTAAACAATTACAAATCTATAATCAATACGCAATCATGGCAGTCTTCATATTTTTGGAATAAATTTAGAAATGCTTCGTGAAATTGTTCTAAAATCATGCTAGAATCTATGAATGTATTATGAAAGGAAAACTGTCCCAGAAGTAATGTGGAACTTACACCAAAAATATGTATGTCACATTATATTGCTTATATATATTCTATCATATACAGCAACGCAGGAATGGTATTTTTGAAACATGTTTTGTCAAGCCCATTTTCGTGCATCTGTTGTAGAGGGTGATCTTGCTGATCGACGATATCCACAGATGTATTGCATGAGAAACACTTATAATAGTGAAACTTATCAGCGTGTGCATCGCAGAAATATGAATTAAATGAAAATAGGAGTAATTTGGCTATTACGCTTTAAATGACTTCTTCTCTGGAACTGAAAGATAGATATCAACCATATTTGGTTGGAAGTATTCTCAGGTGATGGGAATTCACAATTTTACAAATAGAGGGACCATAAGGAATTTATAACTTGGACAAATATAAGATCCCCCACGGTATAATTATATGTATAATTGCTGAGTATAATGAGAGGAATGCACATATGCTACCAGGACTGAACCTTCTGTTCATCTGTCTGAACTGTGACATGCAAACCGATATCCCCATCCTACAATAAACAGATAATTGTATACATTTCTGTGTTATGAAGCCCTGGGGTCAAGCCTTGCCTCTGGAAACTTGGATCCTGGATCATAACATGGAAACGGTTCAGATCTTTATGCTACATTTGTATCTAGAGAAGTACACGTTCATGCTGTCAGATTTGCCATCCACCGCTTTTAAATGCTGACAGTCAAAATTACAAAATATTTGCAGTATTATATACATGTACAATGCAAATGTATATTTTGTCATGATTGTGTAAATATCCAGGTGAGCGATACTCTTGTTTATTACCCTGCAGTCATGTTAACTGCTCTTTCACTCAACTTGCCCTGACAGTGGTTATGATTTTGTGGTAAAAATAGTATCAGACTCTTTGCTCAGTAAATTTTCTATCTAAAAGATTGAGAAATCTGGTAAGTTGGTTTTGTTGGAGATCTTGCACCTGACCCCAAAGTTAATCAGACATGGATCTTTTGAACTTGTCACTAAAGTGATTTGGTTTTGATGTTTACACTAAGTTTGGTCCATCTCCAGTTTAAAGGGCTTTAGATTGATTAGGTACCCACGAACAACTGTTAACTATCCAAGGGTTACCTAGATGTCAGAACCCACCAGAACCTCTGGTATATTCTGGCAATGATGTAATAGGGGTGTATTCGCAGGAATTGTCAAACAATAGTTATCATTGTTAATTCAAAGTATACTGTCTCTCTGTTAAATAAGGAGTAATCCTGCCCACCAATCTATTTTTTTTTACATTTTAAATTGTTTACTGCTTATCAAGGTGGAAATATTATTCTGTGGGTCTTTGGTATTAAAGATGTTTTGCATAAAGCATGTAGTTTCCCAAACCCAAAAGTGATGTCAAAAGATGTCAACCAGAAGTCCAAACACCTTCCTGAGAAAGTGTGCTTCAAGTATTTGACTTTCAAAGGTTAACTTTATTATGCATGTGTTTAACACATGTTTAAATGTGTCATGAGGTCCAAAGTGCAATTAGATTTCTTATTAAGCTAGCTGACTGAAATGTTGGGTGTTGCTTCTTTCATTCTAAGCATTGGTATTTTGTTCGTTCCAGACAGAGGAGGAAGAGCAAGTCCTGAATAAGGTTCGTTCCAAGAAAACAATGAAGAAGTACAAGGCCAGGAAGAAGACTGCCAAGGTGGAATCTGCTCTCGAAGAAGAGTTTGCTACAGGCAGAGTGCTGGGTATGCTAAGCTACATTTTTTCGAATAGCTCAGAACATTGAGAAATATATTTTTTTCTCAACAACCCATTATGGACACTTATCTATCGTTGCATTGTACAATGGGGTTCATTCTAGTTGCAATGTCACCAAAAAAAGTCTTGTGTTAGTTCTTTTTTTAAAACAAGATGGAATGATCAGAAATGGTGACAGCTAGGGCTATCGATATAGAATATAAAGATTGCTAAATGCTTACTATTTATCGATCAATTATCGCTATATATCGTAGAAGTAACTTAAAGTAAATGTGAAAGGTAGTCCCAAAAGAAATCAACATATTTCACGCCACTGGTGAGTATTGAGACATACTGTAAATCGCTGTGTATAAAGCGACCCCATTTATAGTACATGCCTTCAAAATCGACCCAAAATCCTATACTCCGTGTATAAAGCGACCTGGAATGAAGCACATCACAACCTTATATTTGCAATAAAAATTTGTTTATCTTGTGTTGTTTTGCCTACAATGATTGGGTGCGTGCGTGCGTGCGTAACTCCAGCACACGTCACCATTTTGTGTTTATAGAAGATTTAACGTGCGCTTTCCGACTGTAGCGTATTTCGCACACGGGCCTGGCCAGACCATTTAGTGTATTCCGAAAAGGGTGAAAGTGGTGTGTGCAACTCAAGAGGGGGCTTTTAGGGGTTGCTTAATTATATTGAATTTTTGGAATTTTTGAAATTTGGAATAAATGCCGAGGTGGGTGGAGAAGGGAACTAAGGGAGCCGGGTGAGGTGGGTGTTTGTATGTTTATTGGATTTTGGATTGATAGATTAATTAGTTTTTAGATGCGCTTAATTAGGTCTGTTTTGATTAGGATTACGCCTAGGGCCTTGAAGTTTTCTAGTTTATTTTGAGGGTTTAGTATTTCATCTAGAGTAGGAACCTTATTTAGATTGAGGGTGGTTTGTAGTTTGGATCTCTGTGTTTGGTAGTGGGTGCAGTGGATGAGTGTGTGTTCTGTGGTTTCGGGTTGTTTGCAGTGGGGGCAGTTGCCTGTGGTGTGCCTTTTAAATTTTTTAGGTGGTTATTTAGGTTAGTGTGTCCTGTTTGGAGTTTTGTAGTTAATCTGTCAATTTGTTTTTGAGGGGTGTAGGATTTTAGGTTTGGCTAGTGGTTTCCTGAGCACTTTTTTGATTTGGCTATTTGAGTTTGATGTTGATTATGCCATTTTTTGGTTATTTTTTGTTTGTTTACACTTTTAATTTCTGATTTTAAGATGTTTAGGCTTATTTTTTGTATTTTGAGAGATAATTTAGCTGCTTTATCGGCACTTTCGTTGCCGCAAATTCCTACGTGGGCAGGGATCCACAAGAAGGTTATTTGTTTGCCTGCTTTTGTTAGGTCGTTGGAGCTTTTAAGTATTTGGTTTATTAATTTAGGTCGGTTTTTGGTATTTTTGTTTTGGAGGGCTTGTAGTCCACTAAGGGAGTCGGTGAGAATTAGGATTTTATTGTTGTTTTTAGATTGTTGGTTATGCAGGGCTGAGGCCATGCCCATAAGTTCGGTCGTGAATACAGATTGGTTGTTTGGGAGTAGGTAAGATTGTGTGGATATAACTGGTTGTGTGGTATGGACTCCGAAGCCTGTGTGGTTGGAGATCGGGTCTGAAGATCCGTCAGTGTATATGTGACACCAATTTGGCCAATTTTCGTGTAAGTATGCGATTGTGGTGGTTTTAGCTATGTTTGGGTCGGTTTGTTTATTTATTTGGTTTGCTAGCGTTGTCTATTTTGGGTATTTTGAGTTTAGGGATGAAGATATTTGATTTTTTGCAGTTTTGTTTAAGATTTTGAGTTTGGTGTTCATTGAGGTAGTTAGTTATTCTTTGGTGGATATTGGGGTGAGTAAGGGGTGTTTGCGAGCTAGAGCTTGGTTTCTTGGACTAATGTTTTGGTTAATTAAGTTTTGGATGAGAGGGTTTGTTTGGGACGCGGCCCAGAAATTAAGGCTTAGATGTTCCCTGCGTAGATTTAGTGGCATTTCCCCTGTAAGTGCCTGAAGTGAGGTGTAGGAGGTGCCATGTTGTGTGCGTGTAATTAGTTTAAGGGCTTGGTATTGTATTGAGTCAAGTTTTTTAGATAGAGAGTTGTTTAGGGTATTGTATATGGCGCAGCAGTAGTCTAGTTTTGATCTAATTAGTGCTGTATAGAGTGAGAGGAGGGTATCTTTGGAGGCTCCCCAGTTAGAGCCGGTGAGACATCTTAGTGTGTTAAGGTCTTTGCTGCATCTAGTTTTTAGGTTTTGGACGTGAGCCTCCCAGGTGAGGTGTTGATCGAAAAAGAGTCCTAAGAATTTGGTTTGTTTTTGGAATTTGATTGTTTGGTTGTTTAGCTGGAGGATTGGGAAGGCAGGTTTCATGTTTTTATATTTGAATACTACTCCTGTTGTTTTATCTGAGTTAAGGGAGAAGCCCCATTTGTCTGCCCATTGTTGTATTTTATTTAGAGATTTTTGGATTAAGTTTTCTGCCATTTTAATGCTTTTAGTGCGGATCCATAGGGCTCCGTCATCCGCGAATTTTGAAGTGTTTAGTTTAGGGGATAAGCCCTCGAATAGATCGTTTATCATTATATTGAAGAGGGTTGGGCAGAGGATGCTGATCTGGGGAGTGCCATTTTCTTGGGCACACTGGTTCGATAGCGTATGGTCTATACCCACGGTTATTTTGCGATTGTTTAGGAAATCTTGGATGAAGTTTATTATTTGGCCTTTTAGTCCTATTTTTATAAGTTTTTGTATTAGCCAGTGGTGCCATACCATATCGAAAGCTTTAGAGAACTCGAGAAATATGCCCATGGTGTATTGCTTGTTTAGCTGTCCTGTTTTTATATCCTGTTCTAGTTATGCGAGGTTATCGAGAGTTGATCGTCCAGGAGTGAAGCCGCTTTGGTCGGGGTTTATGACGTTGTTTTGGTCTAGGTAGTGCAGTAGCCTATTTTTAGTCTTAATTTCCATTATTTTGCAGAGATTTGAGGTAAGGGAGATGGGCCTATAGGAGTTAACCTGATCTGCTGGTTTATTTGGTTTAGGTATTGCGATTACTAGAGCTTCCTTCCATGAGGATGGGACCTGTCCGTTTAGGTAGACTAGGTTGTATAGTTTAAGTAAAGTTTGGAGTAGTTTGGTAGGTAAGTGTTTGATTATTTGGTAAGAGGTGAGGTCTAGGCCAGGAGTTGTTCCTTTTTTTCTATTGTTTAGTACGTGATTTAGTTCTAGGGTGTAAGGCTGATTTATTTCTAGATTATCTTGTCTGTTTTCTTTGGAGAATTTGGTTTCTTTTTTTAGTTTATCTTGGAATTTCTTACTGAAGTTACTGTTGCTACTAAATTTAGAGAAGTGTTTGGCTAGGTTGTTGGCCTTTTGGGTGGGGTTAGTTGAGTTGTTTATATTGGGGCTTTTTTGGGGGCCGTTTGATGCCTCTGATAGCGTGAATTTTGCGCCACACCTTCCTAGCGTCGGTGTGGTGGTTTAGCTCCTCACAGAAGTTTTTGGTTTTAGCAGTTTTAACTAGGTTTTGGACTTGGTGGTTAAGTTCATGGGCTGTTTTGAGATGAGAGGGGTCTTGTTTAGCTCTGTTGAAAGCTGATTTGCGTTTTAGTCTAGTTAGCTCTATTTCCTCATTCCACTAAGGGACGGTGTGTTTTCCTGGGTTGGATGATTTGAAGGGGATTGCGGATTTGGCTGCATTGATTATGAAGTTAGTTAGGTTTTGACAGAATGTTTCCGGGTCTTTTGTTTCTAAATTGTTAGCATAATTGTGCCACACCAAATTTGTGCCAGTAAAATATAATTCATTTATGAAGTAATAACATAAGCGACAGTGGTGAGTAATTTAATTGCCTATTAACTATGTTGTAACTAACTAGGCTTATGTTTGCTTCACATTCAGCGTGTTTATTCAACATTCACTTATACACACTGTCTCCAACAGTTGTTAATACAACTGTAAAAACAGCGGGAATTGATTTCAGCTTCACCGGTTATCACATGTTAGGTCACATGTGCAATATGCAAATGCTTCCGGCTCTTTACTCACGGATGTTGATTGTTTTACCCTGTCAGCTGGCTTGACAATCTGGATCGAGGCAAGGGTCATTTCAACTTTATTCAAGGAAAACAGATACAAATCATGTTTATGTTTGGAAATAGTTATTGGAACAGTTATTTCGGACGAAATGCGAAGTTTTATTGTCAAATACTGGGCTGGCTATCGAACGCCGGTTGACATCACCAGTGGAAGCTGAAAGTGAAACAACTAGAAAAAAACGTGAGATCTTCAACTATGTGTATAAGACGACACCCCCTTCTTAGCCCCCTCATTATGACTAGGTACATAAAACTTGCCTTATACACAGCAATATACGGTACATGCATGAATATCTTTTTGGACATTTGAGATATAACAAAAACATCTGCTTTCCGTCGTCGACAATTGACATTATCGACAATAACAAGTCTGATTCGGTATATCTAAACCATTACCTCACAATATTTTATGTAATTTTATTATCGATAACAACAATTTCATATCGATAATCGTTTATATTTCTTTCCATCGATGATAATTCCGATTATTGATCTTTTTAGCCAGCCCTAGTGACAGCAGAGATGTCAACAGTTGCATTAGTGTAACTTTCTCATCTTCATAAGTAGTATAGATAGTGCTCCTGGAACCCTGAGACAGGTACGCCCTCGATGGGGCCAGATTTATACCCCAATACTACTTCTACTAAAGGAGGGGAATATTTTTTCTCTCTTCCATTAAAATTATTATGCTATTCTACAATCGACATGACATTAAATTGACAACTAAATATTATTTGTGGTGAAAAATGAGAGGTGCCGAAACAGGATTGTATCAAAGTATAGGAAAAGAAACAAAGACGAATGCGCCCAAATAGGTGTACTCCCAATTAAACATTTGAGGTACATAGGATATATAAAAATGCCAAGAGCAGCACTACCAAGAGAAGCATACACAGAAATTTGCTCAGGCACTTTATCTTTTTGAGCAGCAAAACAGAAGTACCACATATCACAAACTAGATATATTCGAATTCGTGAAACAAAGAGGGGGCAAATTCTCAACAACAAGAATCGAAACAAGAACTATTAGGAGGCCTATGATTGTCTCGAAAAAACATACCCTTTTTTATTCCTATCTGATAGAAACAAATCTTGGAGTATTTAGGGTATACTTTCTACGAGCGGTACCAAATCCCAAGGCAGTTTCTAGAGATACACCTATGCATCTTCCATCTTGCAATCGAGGCTGGCAAGATACTAGACTTCGTTTTCCTGTACAACACACATCAAAGCCTCAGCAAACTTCGTATCATTTCCTCTAAAGAAAGATAAAGAAATCCATACAACCAATGCAGGGACTGTTTCACCACTTGTCCTACACCACCAAGCATCTTCGAGGATCCTACTTCCACTTGCAAATGCGGCGCCACAGAGCACTGCGTTGATAGCAAGAAATGCCCACTATGGACAAACAGATTCACCACTCTACCACCACTGAAAAAGCGGCTACCCCTCGTGGCCCCAGACCAGATAGCGATCCCTAGTTGTATAGTGAATATAGAAAATCTGAACGACAAGTGTGCTAGGTGGTGTACCCAATTCTCAATACTTACCCAAACTCTAGCAGAACAGTGCCAATGTGGAAAAAACGAGTGCACCTTCTGAAAACTAGCAGGTGAAGGTGCCTTCCCCAACCTCCCCGATCCACCAAGGGATAATTCACCCATCCGACAAATAGCAAACCACTGTGGTCCAACAGATCTAGAACTATTACCAGCACCGCCCATTTCCAAACATAAGAAAGCATCAACATTGCCAGCTGGAAAATATGTGTGCAGTAAGTTTGCCGTGGTAGAGCTAGAGAACAATGACAGAGAAAAATGCAATACAACAATGCAATGCCAACAAGTTCTGCTTCTCCCCCAAAGGAAATACCCATAAAACAAGGAGAAATAGAGGAAACTGAAGAGGAAACTAATCTATGGCCTCGTGCTGTAGAAGAATTAGAAAAGCAAAAACAACTATGAGAGAAAAGAATAGACGGACTGGAGAAAACCGACTACAAAGAAAAAAGCATTGGTGGTAAAAAACTAGTCTATACGATTTTAGATTATGGAACAAAGAAAGTCTCAGAATTAGAACCAGGTGTGTATTCCATACTTGGTTATAGAGAAAGTGGAGATAGCCCCCGAGTTGTTCTTCAAGAAGAAAGAGTCTGGGCAACAGAGGAGCTATGACATATTCTTTCTAGTATGGTCCGAATATTTGAAAAGGACGAGGACAAACATGGTAGAAAGACTTTCTGGCTGCCAGAAATAGAGCCCTCAAAAGCGAGATAGAGCCAACCAAATCCTTCGTAGTGGAAGACAAGACTATCCATTGGAACCCAATATGAGTCGTTGCAGCTCCAAATCCAGAACTACTTTCAGAATTGCGGCAAATACACCAGGAATATGAGGATCTATTACAGAAAAATGTGTTACATGTGGCTCCAGTACCAAAATCCAGGAGAAAAGCTCTAGATCTAGAAGCAGGAGAATATACATGCTTTTCTATAGTCTCGATGGTGCAGTCGGTACAACGGTGGACATACATCTCTCTTGCCGCACTACTAGTCTGGAAGGTAGTATGAGCAACTTGTAAACATTGCGTAGCAAGTGAGAATCTAGAATATATCACGTTTGTGATATGTGGTACTTCTGTTTTGCTGCTCAAAAAGATAAAGTGCCTGAGCAAATTTCTGTGTATGCTTCTCTTGGTAGTGCTGCTCTTGGCATATTTATATATCCTGTGTACCTCAAATGTTTAATTGGGAGTACACCTATTTGGGCGCATTCGTCTTTGTTTCTTTTCCTATACTTTGATACAATCCTGTTTCGGCACCTCTCATTTTTCACCACAAATAATATTTAGTTAAATGTCATGTCGATTGTAGAATAGCATAATAATTTTAATGGAAGAGAGAAAAAATATTCCCCTCCTGTAGTAGTAGTAGTAGTAGTATAAATCTGGCCCCATCCTGAGCGTACCAGTCTCAGGGTTCCAGGAGAACTATCGATACTACTTCATAATTATAGTCAGCAATTAGATGGGCACTAGACACACTATGCTTGTTTCAGTGTGTTGTCAATTTCCATTTTTGTTTGTGCTCCCAAGTGCTGTAGGGGAGCGGTCGCGTAGCCTAGTGGTTAAAGTGTTCGCTCGTCACGCCGAAGACCCGGGTTCGATTCCCGACATGGGTACAATGTGTGAAGCCCATTTCTGGTGTCCCCTGCCGGGATATTGCTGGAATATTACTAAAAGTGGCGTAAAACCATACTCACTCACTCCAAGTGCTGAAAAATGATTTGTCTTGACGGTGTGGAGCTTTACCCTTGTTTCTATAACATAGGCCTCAAAGTTCGTTGAAATTATGATAACCCTACTGCCTAAGTGACATCCAAGAAAAATCATAGTGCAGGGAACTAACTGTTCTAACTCTTCATATTAGTAGACACAAAAAATAACTAACTTTATTGAGTCTTTGAAAGGCATTTAAAAGTGATACATATGAGGATAACTTTATTATCCACCTGGCATATAATGTTGGGGTCTGTCCGTAATCATTTCCTTACCTGGGGCAGAACTCGAAAACTATTCAGTGTATTTGATCGAAACTTGGCTAATCTGGGAGTCACATACCAAAATGTTGCCTTTCGCTATTTAGGAATTTTAGAATTTTTTATTTTTTACGTTTCCATGGCAACAAGTTGGATTTTAGTTTTGATATAGGGTGGGTTCACTTATTGAGTATAACAAATAAACTGTTAAATATCTATTTGCCAAACATTGCATGTCTATATATAAAGCACATACTGAACTAGTGCCATTTGATATTAAGGAGTTTTAGAAATGTTTATTTTAGAATTTCCATTGCAGCTATTTTGACATGGGCTAAGAGAAATGTTGGGTCAGTTACCTGGTTTGGGACCATAACGTGTTAAGATGGGTGGGGATATAGATGACTTCGTCGACTATACGCTTGTTTAGTTATTGTTTCTTGTAATGTATCATTTGATTGCATAAAAAAACCCCACAGAAACACACTTGTTTTACTTTCCATTTCATATGGATGTGACCATGGTGGATCTTTTGTGGGTAAACAATGTATGTTTTTTCAGGAACATTCAACTCTTGACTCATTACATACAGAAATGCACATTTTCTTGTGGTTACATTACAGACAGCTGCGGGTGGGGGGGGGGGGGGGATGTCATCTTTCTGATGACTCTTGTTGACAACTGCTCTGCTGATTTTTCTGATTTTTGCTTTGGAAATTGTATAACTACATTTTTCTATAGCTTCTATAGCTTCATGCACCAGTGCAAGGATTCGGTTACACTACATATGTTTAGATCATTATGTGCAATAAAAAAAACTATGTTGCATTCCTTCAGGTGAATGAAAAGGTGATACGAAACTTGTTCATTAAGAATGTGCAGTTTGTGATAAAACATCACTAGACATGATTTACCATTTAAATTGTGTTTCCTGTTTAGCTACAGAGTAAGAAATTGGCATGAGTCCTATAGTCCTTTCAAAAATGCACAATAGTTAGGTATCATAAGGACAAGTTGAAATTTGCCCTAACAAGGGCTTTTCTGTATGTTATAAAGAATAATGGACTAATGCTGTTTGTTTCTAACACTGATAGCAGCAAGGCATTGTCATATCTTGATGACTCTTGTTTATACTTGAGGTTGGCTCATTGATGTATTGAAGGATGGCAATATGATGATCATCTATGTTTGGAGGTAATCTGCCTGCTGTATTCACAAAGTGGTTACCAGAGACATATAGATGTCATAGTAACTCTGATTATTGCCTTAATAGGTTACCGAATCTGTTAATCTAATAATTCTTTACCCGCAACAGTGTTCAGCGCCTGTTTCAAGAGTTCATAATACAACTGTATTACAGGGGGATTTAGTAATCAGCTTCTCGGTCTGTCTGTCAGTTATCATTTTCTGTCCAGATCATATCTCTAAAACTTATATGTATTCTTTCATGAAACTTTGCACACACAAAGACCAGATTGTCAACTGATGCCTTTTGCTATTCCAGGGCTCGAAATTAACCGTATTTTGCGTGCCATCGCACGCCTAAAATGAAAATGGCACTGCTAAATCATGATCTTCGTGCCTCGATGGCACACTTGGAAAATAGGAATTAATAACCTACCTTTGCCATATAAGGCATATTTTAATGATAAATATAAATCTCGTCAGCAATAAATTTACTCTTTCAACACCGTAGGCCGGTTTTCAGGCCAAGAAGCATCGAGTCCCCAGACACCGTAGGGAGGTTAACCGGCCAAGCCGTAGTCACGTCAAAATAGTATATATTTTGATAGACCTACATGTAATATCATTCATTTATTAAATCTATCACATTTCACAATGTCTGAAATACGTATTCCATTTCAATTTATCATTTTTTATCGATAAATTATAAAAATATTCACTAGATCTGTTTCCTGCCATGTTATTGAAAATAAAATTCTCGGACACACATTTCGACAACGGGTCCACATCGAACATGTCAAAGAGCAAAATAAAGACGTTTTAAACAAATCTTTGAATTTTTTATACAAAGTAAAATCAACAAAAATATATCTAAAAGTAGTCAAAATTACATCTAAGTTATTATATCCATCCTTTCGTGCGATCGCGTGTAATGTAAGTCAAATGACATCTTGGCTTTCGTCGCCTTGAATTCTTGGCTCGGACACGATGTTTAATGTAAAAATATATGCATGAAAAATCTTTGTCACAGCTCGTAACCTATCACAATACATTCACGAAGTTCCATATTTTTTATATATATTGTGATTTCCTGCTTAAAACGTTCAGAATAACACGATTTAACAAAAATCTTTCGCCAACTTCTGAAATTGATCAAACACGAGCTTGGTATCACAGCTGTAATTTGATAGGCTGCCTTATGTCACATGCTCAAAATTGACCAATCACGAAACTTGTAGCAGATTTCGGCAAGAAAGCGTCATTAGAAACCAATTTTAATCCAATGAAATCTCTTGTTATAACTACGGGGGAAAAAACAAGGCGATGTTACGAGCGTGTAGTTGAAGGAATAAGCTTTCCAACGATGTTTCATATGCCATTCTTCAACAAACATGTTATTCACACGAAGCCTCGAAAACGGGGGTATTTCTTCATGTTACTGAGCGGTCAGCCGCTGTTATCGGCAAATGGGTGATGACAAACTATTTATAATTCTTTTTAAAATGCTTTTCCAATTACGTAAACAATGAAAATAAAACAGAAATAGGTAGATCTAAGTAGATTTTACTTCAGATGGGGCTTGTCTGTCACAGTCATTAAAATGGAAGTCAGTAAAGTAAGTTTGTAACTCACTTTAACTTGAATAAATCACTTACTATTAAGATCACAGATGTCTCACTTACTTACATTTACATGAATTTATTAACATTTTTATTGAACTACTGACAGAGAGACACAAATAAACAACAAACACTTTAATGGATGTTAAATAATTTAATGCTGAAATGTAACAAATAATTGGCTGGGCACCCCATGATTTCCCAAGGCACACCTAAATTTTATACCTTGTGCCTTGTGGCACACTTGGCAAAAATTGCATTTCTAGCCCTGTATTCAGAGATTTTGAAAAAAAATTCTGTTTCCAAATCAATAATTTTGACTCTGATTCTGGTCAGTAGGCCTTGGGTATTGAAGGGCCCTTGTTGATACGATAGGTAACCCATGCTTGCCGTAAAAAGGACTGTTTGTAAGAGGTGAGTGGTCAGGCTTGCTGACGTGGTTGATGTATGTCATCACATCCAAATCATGTGGATTGATGCTGATGTCAATCACTGGATTTTCTTGATTATTTACAGACCACTGGCATACAGTTGGAATATTGCGGAGTCAAGCATTAAACCACAAACAATACAAAACATACCATGATACACAAACACGATATGCAATACACATGAGGACTGGTATGTGTCAAATTGATGTTATTTGCATATGATGCAATGCTTTCATTTCTTAATAGTTTTACTGTCTAACATTCAATTTAATAGCTGTACCAAATACTGAGAAATTAAACTTTCAAGAATGTCACATTTTGATTTTTTTACTTACAAATCATGTTTCTAAACTCTTTAAGTTCAGCTTGTATGGAAAGCACTTTTATGTCTGTTGCTCTTAAGGGACACTTTTTTTATTCCTGGGTTTACGGATTTCAAACTCATTGCAAAAGTGAGGCAGGCCAATTAAAAAAAAAGAAGAAAAAAAAGCCTCTCACATTTTTTACCTGAATTTTGTCCTAAAAAGTTTCGTAGGTATGAAAAAAAATATCCTGGCGTAATAAAAGTAAAATAACTAAATTTTCCAAGAACATTTTATTATATCCCTGGCTCTCAGCTTGTGTAAGGATGACACTATTTGAAAGGTCTAATTAATCCTATTGTTTATAAATATGAAAGTTATGTGTATTTCATTATTTAAATAATTCATGAACAACTAAATAATGTAAGCTAAAACATTTATAACGTCCAAATTAAGCGCAAATCTAACGATTTTTTCGGCAAAAATAAGAATTCATAAAATCCACTTGCCTATTTCTTTTTAATTTTCATTTGTTTACGTCGTTGGAACATTATTTTAAGAAGAATTACAAATAATATCTGTCACCACCCATTTCCCGATGATAGTGGCTGTCCGCTCACTCACGTGAGGAAATACCTCGGTTTTCAAAGCTTCGTATGAATAACACATAGGTCCTGCCATGTCAGTATACATTAAAAAAACATATTGTTTCACCGACAAAATCTGCTACAAGGTTCGTGATTGGTCAAATTTAAGCACGTGACCTAAGGCAGCTAATCAAATTACAGCAACGATAATTTTCAGACTTTGGTGACAGGTATTGGTTAAATCATGTTATTCTGAACGTTTTAGCATGAAATCGCGATCTATATTAAAAATATGGAACTTTCTGGATGCATAGAGCTAGGTTACGAGCTGTGACAAAGATTTCTTATGCATATATTTTGGCATTAAGACATCGTGTCCGAGCCGAGAAATCGAGGCGACGAAAGCCGAGATGTCATTTGACTTACGATATGCGATCGCATGAAAAGTTGGAAATAATAACTAAGATGTCAGTTTGGCAACTTTTATAGATATATTTTTTGATGATTTTATTACTTTGTAAATAAAGACGTTTCAGCGCGTGAAAGGTCTTTATTTTGCTATTTGACATGTTCGATGAGGACCCGTTGTGGAAGTGTGTCCGAGAATTTTATTTTCAATAACATTGCGGGAAATAGTGTCAAGTGAATACATTTTTAATCTATAGATAAAAAAATGATAAAATCAAATTGAATACGTATTTCAGACATTGTGAAATGTGATAGATTTAATAAATGAATGATATGACATATGATATGATATAAACTATTTTGACGTGGCTTGGACGGTCTACCGTGCGGTGTGACTTGTCGCTTTGAACGGCCAACAGTGTTGAAATAGTTAAACTGGTCACCACTGCGCTACTTTGCGTTGACAAGCTTTGATGGTATTAGAGAAGGATCCCAGCAAGAAATATCAGAGTGACTTCCCTTTGCTTTACGCCCGACGAGGAAAAGAAATCTTTTTTTGTTTGAACTTTTTGTCGAAAAGATCGGCGGTAATAAAAAAAAGGGTAATTTTCATTTTTATTTTTTTTTTAACATTAGGACTTTGAAAGAGCGGCGCATCCGTAAACCAAGAAATAAAAAAAATGTCGCCTAAGTATAACAAATGTAACCTGAAAGGCATAGAGTTAGTGAGTCTTTTTATTGAATATAAATACAAGATTAGTTGATAAAATCAAAGCAGTATGTTATTTCCCCTCACTGCTACGTTGTTTTTTATTATTTAATGAGGCTTATAAAAATATTCTTGGTTCTCAGGCACCGCCGCATCTTCATAAAGTCTGCCACATGTTTCGTTTATATTTCCATTTTAAAAAGAATAATCCTAAATTGTTTCGCGTCTCGAACACGAGACCTCAACTGTGAAATGCTACAATACTTAAAAACATTGCAATCTAATATAATGTGCAGTTACTTCCCTTTTCATGCGCACTGCTTTACTGTGAATCTAGTATGTTATGGTCATGGTGGCAATAGGCTTTTGTCTGTTTGCTGTTTGCAAATTTGGTCAATAAAAACGTTAAATTTGCGATACAACATCACTAGACATGATTATGGTATTCAAATACAAATTCAATGGTATTTGTGTACTGTATGAGGGACAATGTTTCATACGCAGAGGTTATTCGTCTCGTAAATTGATGCTAATTCATGTACCCCGGCTATAAAGCGAATCGGAATGAAGCACATCACTAGTGCATACAAAATCTCTACAGTTGCAATAAAACGTGTTTGTCTTCTGCAGAAAAAATAATTACATCATAGCCCTTTAGCCAATTCAGGGAAACAGAACAGATTATATCAATTAAACTTGGTCAATGCAAATTTGAAATTTGAGATAAAACATCACTAAACATAATGATTAGCCGATTAAATTGTATTTCCTGTTCTGATTGGCATTGTTACATATGCAGAGATTAAGATTACCGTGCGTCTTGTAAACTAAGCCGGAAGTAGCATTCAGCTGTGATTCGGCCAATAATATAACTTGAAAGAATTTTAATACAATGCACGGAAGAATTTTATTTGAAACTATTATTTTATCAGGAATAATTTATTCCAGTATCATGTGTAGTTGCAGCTTTGCTATCTATTTGTGAAATAAATTAATAACCAGAAGCGTAGCACTAGGTTCAGCTGATCGCCATTGTCGGAAATGTTTTCGAATGGAAGAATTTGACCAATTACTGTCCTTGTGAACGCGATTGCGAAAACTTGATGTTGACATATAATTGTTAAACTACAACAAGTATGACTTTCAGCGATTTAATGTATGGCATTTATGATTTTGCCGAAGTGAATTGAAACAATGTTGAATAAAATAGATTACCAACGTAAGTCCAGATATATTATGAACTCTCTCTACAACCAGAAATTCCATGTACACATCCTAAAACAAAAAAGGGCCTGCATGATATTTTCAAAAGCTATTGTCTGAGAACCAATTTTATTTTATTTTCAGCCTAAATGAAAAATAACATTTTATTTGGGCATCTGGAACATGGGGTTTAGGCATGTCACCAGGGATAAATCTAGACCTGCTCAGAGGCTGATATTAAGCCCCATAGCTGCATCAGATGTCAGAACACTTTCCCTCTTCAATATAGTTTAGACATACTGTAAAATGTGAAATTGACGCGAGCGTGAATTAAATGTGAAAAATGAGTGGTCTTTGCTCGCATTATGAAACAATGCATTTATATCAACAATAAGACATTTTGGATAGAAGAAATACCAACTTAGACATACGCTGAAAACAAACAACTATGTTTTCCACATCAATGTTTATTGAGCAGCACTTGTAACAAGTACGTGTATATAAACAATGTCATTCAAACACTAATTACATCCTGTGAATTGTCACTGCTGGGGTCAAGACCAGCGTTCTACTCACTCATGTCATCACTGATCACACCTGCAAGTCCAGACAGACACCAACCAACACGGTGTCTTTGCTCTTTGCGACTGCATCAAAGGCCGACACGAGCCAGCGTGCACGTATTGTTTTAGCTGAAGTACTCTACTCAGCGCTAATAAGCAGTGTTATTTGGTGTGTGATTGGATTAATGTAAGGTTGGATTAAGGTGAGGATTCTCCTGTAAACCTGACAGGACATTTTGTTTAGATATAAATCCACTGATGCTTGAGAGGAGGGGGTGTCGCATTCATATCGAGTCGCATTTTTGGCTAGGGGCCAGCGGTCGAATTCTTTTCGAGACGCATTAATTTCACGTTTTACAGTATCTATGCCATCCTAAAATAACTCAGAATTTAAGGAAATTATAAGTATTGAGTTTTTTTCCCAATCTGTTTGCCAAGGTCGCTTAGTTTGGAAATCTAAATTTTAATACAAATCCCTGGTCACACTTCCAGAATATTGGACTTAATAAACTGCCAGTATTTTGGTACATGTATGAGACAACAGTGGAAAACATTGAGAGGATCCAAGATAAAATGAGAACCTGTAATTGCCATGGTTATGGCTAATCAATCGGATCCATATTCCATATCTTGGGGTGGCAGAATTATCTGAAGAGAGGGTCTGAAGTACTTCCCATAAATTAACTTGCATTGATAAAATGTACAAATTCAAATTCATATGTAATCTTTTATTGAAAAAAATTGTCATGAATCCAAGAATTACTACTGTTAACAACTAATCATGTAAATTATAACAAATATCTCATAAGGAAGAGAATAAATGGATGTCAACTTATTTATTACGAGGAATACCACCTTGTGTTGACATCCATCAATTCTGTTCCTTATGTGAATCACTTCTAAATGCCATTTAAAAGACTTAAATATCTCATAAGTTCAAGACCCGTAAAGATTCCGGGGTAGAATAGTCTTCAGCAACCCATGCTTGCCGTAAAACTTGACTAAAGTACTCCCGGAAATGAAAAAAATATGTTTTTTCGATCTCAGATTATAAATAAATGCAGTTAATATACAAAATATATAAATATTCAAACAACTCAATTAGTACTAATTGGGCCTTGGCACAAATACAGCGTATCAAAGGTTTTATGTCTTTTTACACGTAAAAGTGTGTAAAAATATGAACAAAACAGACTCTTGTGAAACTGAGCATAACCAGGTGTAAGTAGATCAAGGTGAATGTCCATGACCTATGACGCCTTGACGACAGGTGAAAACAGGTGCTTGAAACCCATGTGCATGTGATTTGTCAGTGGTTAGTGATTTGTCAGTGGCATTGTGGGATAGTGAATCATCGTCAAAATATCAGAACATAAAAGTAACATATTCCCTTCTCAAACAACAACTTACATGTCATTATTATTATGTACATAAACATAGCTGTTATTTTTATTGTTGTTTTGATAACTTTTTTTCCAGGCTAATTTGCATAATGCCTATAGCCTGTTTCTGCCATGTCAATTTGGACTTAGTTTTATTTTTGAATTTTGAAAGTGCCTACAAATTGCCTCCTGTAAAGTACATTTTGTATTGAGCACTGAGATAAAACTAGCAAATCCAGACTAGTACTTTTCCAATTGTTTTGTTATTACGTATTTACATCTACGTAATGCTTTGTGTCAAATATTAAATCCAGCAAAACAGTTTATTTTTTACTTATCCTGCATTACTCCTTAATGCATTCACTGCTTACTTACAACTAGAAGGACAGCGCTGCGAAGGTCCTGGGTGAAGAAATAAAGTTGTTGTTCTCAAGTCCCAATCAGTGGCCTTCCGTCGCTGTCCTGTGACCTTGATGACACCTTAGGTCATCTTCACATCACTGCTTGTCGCAGCACAGCTAGGACGTGTCCCAGCGGAGCTCTCCTTTTGGATTAATTTTAGACCTTCAGTTTGTCTACAATCTTAAAAATTGATCTGCGATGGGTGATGTATTCTTTTCATATTACTTTCACCATGTTGTGTAGTTTTATATGAATTAATTAGGCGTGAAAAGACTCTTGTCTTTTTTCCTGCCAAAATATTGTTGTTCGCTCCCATTTTGAATTGTGTTACAATTGTTTGCCTGCCAAGGTAGTCATATTGTTTACAATTCTCAGCTACGTATGTATAACATATTCTTATGTTCTTAAATACTACTAGCTTTGGCGTAACAGTGAGTTGCGTATACTCAAATTATTGTATACTTTTTCAACTCGTTAAAAATATGGTTGCCGATAGATTAATATCAAATCTACGGCTTTCTTCCAGTCCCGCTTCATCAACAATTCTTTTATTGCGTACCTATGTTTATGCGATTAAATAGGTTTTTGTTGGTCTTTTTGGTTTACATTGAGTTGCGTATATGAACTATTGTATACTCTCAACTCGTAGTTTTGCCGATAGATTATTGTTCAATTCTATGGCATTCTTCCAGTACCACCTCATCAACAATGGCGTAATTGTGTAACTTATGATTGAGCGTGGTACTAATTGTCGTGGGAAAAATCTTACTAAGATTATCATCCACGTTGTTTGGTCTGTATGCAGATGTGCTCTCCAAACCCTAAATGAAAATATAAATACCCTTGGTTTACATTGAGTTGCGCATACAAAAATATTGTACACCCTTGCAACTCATAATTTTGCCGATAGATTAGTGTTCAAATTCTTCGGCACTCTTCCAGTAATGTTTCACCAACAAGAGTTTAATTGCGTAACATACCTTTGAGCATTGTACTAATTGTCGTGGAAAAAAACCTTACAAAGATTATCATCCACGTTGGTTGGTTTGCGCGCAGATGTGCTCTCCAATCTCTAAATGTAAATAGCCTTGGTTTACATTGAATTGCGTATATAAAAATATTGTATACCCTTGCAATTCTTATTGTGCCCATAGATTACTGTTCAATTCTACGGCATTCTTCCAGTACCATTTCTTCAATGGTTTAATTGCGTAACTTATGTTTGCGTGGTGTACATATTGTCATGGAATAATCGCCCAAAGATCTTTATCCACGGTCCTAGGCATGCACGTAGATGTGCTCGCCAAAATTCAAAATGTAATTTTTGTGTAAATCTCTAATCCAACGAGTTTACTATATAAAAGCAGATTACTCACAATCATATTTTGCAGTTATTCCGTCATGAGACGGGAGGAATGTCACTATCGCAGAATAGCGAATGACTTGGTTCGGTCATTACCACCCAACCGTTATTATCTGCAGGTATTATGACGCCTGTGACTGCAGAAGTACACCATCCACCGAAATCAACAATACCGGAGGATTTTGTGAGTATCGTAACTGCTTCCATTTTTTCAGCCGCCGGACACTTCCAGATACATGTATGTTAATCTGTGACGTCGGTGACAGCACCAGCGTATCAAGATGCTATGATGGGGGTAGATTAGACGCAAGCCTTGATCCAGTCAATACCTTTGAGCTTTGTGTCTGATTTATCTGCGCCGAGCGCAGCACTTGACTACAACCCAAGCACTTCTATTACGCAAGCGACGCACGATCAGCTTAGCGCTGTTCCAATATATCCAGCTTAGACCTGCGCCGAGCGCAGCGTCTGACTGCCACACAAGCGCTCCTATTACGCAAGCGTCGCACGATCAGCTTAGCGCTGTTCCAACATATCCAGCATAGACCTGCGCCGAGCGCAGCGTCTGACTGCTACCCTTAGCGCTGTTCCAACATTCCAGACCTGTGCTGAGCGCAGTGTCTGCGTATCAATCAAGGCCTCTACAATGATGTTAGCCCAAAGGCTTACAGTGTACTCGGTTAAGTAACCGGCACATGATCAGCTTAGCACATGTACCCGATTGGGTAGCAGACCATCGTGTGTCAGTAACGCCCTCCCCCGATAACGGGGTAAATAAGAGGTCACCACGAGGTCATTGGAGGAAGACTTCTCCAAAACTCACATTTGCTCCGTCATTTAAGCGACCAATATCGTGTTTGCAGTGGATCAGAATCTATTAGAGGATAACCCTATCTGATTAGATCAACTCCAACTATGGTGTTTTTCCTACAGCGTCAGTTTGACCTCAGGAAAATTCATCTTGAGACCGTTCTGACGGAGATTACCGTTACACCCAAGAGTCTATTACGTCAATCTTGGTCATCTACTCCCCTGTTTAACAAACAGATCGCAGACACGCCCGTAAAGTTCCCAAAAAGCTTGGAAAGTCCAAGCGGGCTGGCAAGTCAGGGAATTAAAAGCCTAGACGCGCGTTTCTCAGGGAAGACCAGCATTCCCTTACTGGGAAAGGGATGGGCAGAGACAAGTCTCAAGGACGATTTCGTACTTATCGCACTATATCATGGTGTCCGTATACGGGTAGAGATAACCCCACCGTTGACCACAGTTTGATTGGGAAAATCCAACATAGACATACTGTTGGTAAGAAGAGCTGTAGAGTGGGTTCACAACCCAGTCTTTACACCGGGGTTTTATCCTCACACCTACCTGGTACTCATGAAGGACCCAGACAAGATGAGAATGATCCACAATCTCTGTGTTCAACGAACGTTTGATTCTTGATCAGTCTCGACTATCCATCCCAACCGTAGACTTTTCAGGTCCAGTTCATTGGGGTTCACTACCAATGGTAGTTTTTCCCATTTGACATGTCAGTGACACTTATGGCTATTTACAGGAGTAATGAAGCCAATAACTATGTACACTTGACGAACACTTGGTTCGAGTCGTAGATGGAGGGCGATCTACTTTATCATCAACTCATGTCAATAACTGGGATAGACAATCAACGAGGCGAAGTCGGGAGTATTCTCCTTCCTATTGACTTCAGTTCATAGGAGACCTGTTCAAAACAGACCAGGATATCCTATCTGTACCGAAGTTAGTCGCATAATCGCAAACACCATATCTCTATGGTTACGCGCAGTAATCCTTCAGGCCTACGAGATCATCAAATGGAACTCGCCAAGAGCGAATTACCCTCAAGATCTCAAGGTGTCAGCCTTACCAGGGCTCAATACCGCAATTGTGGTTTTGGAACAATCACGGAAGGATATTTCTGGAGATTCGACACATATTTTCGTTAGTCATAACCTTCGCGTTGGGGCTCTCGAGGATGTCGAAGACGTTCGAAGTTTGGCCCTCTGGTTGTTATCCTGCAGATTGCCAACTCCTGACGCAAATAATGAACTCGCCCAGTCAACTTTCATGTGCAGTCGCCACCAGTGGAAGAATATTAGACAATCTTGTTTGTCAGCGACGGCTCTATGACGCAGTAAGTAAAGAATTAGCTGAATAGCTATTATTTTCTTTATTACTAAGCGTGTATAGGGAATTTCTCTTTAATTCCTATGTTCAATCTTTTTGATTTTTTGAACAACCCTACCGTAATGGCGTTTTTGTCTGAACTTTTCCGCTTCACGGTTTATCGACCAACTGGTGTCGTATTGCAGGGTGTGAATTATTGAGGTTTCTGTATTCTGAAGGTTTACCCACCTCCAAACCGTCCGATACAGATGCATTAAGGAGTAATGCAGGATAAGTAAAAAATTTAGTAAAATCTAAATATTTTTTACATTTGTATACTTATCCTGCATTACTACACTTAAGGCCCACCCGTCGTAAGACTTGCCTCCCCACTTAGGCTTCAGAAACCTCAAAAGTATGTTTTTCTAAGAGCTTGGGCAACAGGCAGTGATGTGAAGATGACCTTAGGTGTCATCAAGGTCACAGGACAGCGACGGAAGGCCACTGATTGGGACTTGAGAACAACAACTTTATTTCTTCACCCAGGACCTTCGCAGCGCTGTCCTTCTAGTTGTCGTAAGTAAGCAGTGAATGCATTAAGGAGTAATGCAGGATAAGTATACAAATGTAAAAAATATTTAGTTTTTACTAATTTTTCATTTCCATGAGTACTTTAAGCGTGTCGTAAAAGGCGACTCACAGGATTGGGTGGTCAAGACTCCCTGACTTTGGTGATGCATGTCATCGATCCCAATTATGTGGATCGATGCTTATGATATCAATCACTGGATTGTCAGGTCCAGATTCAATTATTTACAGACCGCCTTCATATAGCTGGAATATTGCTGAGTGTGGCGTTAAACAACCAACCGACCAATCATAAGTTCAAAGCTTTAATCATCATAATCAACAAAATTACCTGCTGATATCATTACGTTCAGAAGATTTTTTTTATTGGACCAGAACCGTTTCCATGTTATGATCCAGGATAAATCATATTAAAGGTATTATTCTCTTCATAACGAAGAAATGTAGACAATGTATCTGTTTATTATAGGGTGGGGATAATATTGGTTTGCATGTTATGGTCAAGATTCTAACTCCTATGGAAGTACCGGACAGATGAACAGAAGGGTCACTCCTTGTAGCATATGTGCATTCCTCTCATTATACTCACAATTGTACATATGGTTACACGGTGATCATAACTGTGTCCAAGTGTCAGCCCCATCATTTGTACATTTTTGAATCCCCACCACCTAGGGATACTTCCAGTCAAATTTTGTTTATTTCCAATTAGTGGTTCAGAAGAAGTCGTTTGAATAAACAAGTATCGTGGTAGCTGGACATTGGGAATTCATTATTTATTTAAACAAACATTCCAAGTATGCTTCACAAATCCTTGCGTGAACATGACTTTTCCTTGAACAATAAAAATACACTTTAACTTGAACCCGAGTAATGCTAATCAAGATGCTAAACAATGAACAGCATAAACGCAACACTTTCAAAAGTCTGGAAGCTTTAATATGCATTCACAAAATTACAAAGCTTGCCAAAGTTGAGTAATTGTGTAAATAAACTCCCAGACCCCCGAAATGTGGAAGGGAAAGATACAGTTGATGTAAAGAAGGTTATCTGATTAAGATGGACAAAAATGGTTAAACTGCAATATATAGTACATATCACTTGGATGGAAGAGATCTTCCAAATACCTTAAGGGCCTCCAGTCTAGAAGCCGTGTTGACATTTAGGTAGCGTAAATAAGCTTGACTTTTCCAGAATCCAATATCTTGGATTATCTCACCGGGTAGGCCTGTACTCAAGGCCCACGATGCACCACCACGTCTAAATGAGTGCCCTGTAACTACAACATTTGAACCACATAATGCTAAAATGTACTGAACTGTACTAATAAATCTGTCATGAGATAATGCACATAGATTATTGTCACACTATAGCGGTTGTAGCCGCCCAGTATCTGCATGCAGCAGTAGCAGAGACGACATAGCTTCAAACAGATTGAGGGGATGTCCCTCGATGTTAGGGAGGAGCACCTGCAGAATTCTCTCCCTAAACTGTACAGTTTTTGTCCATTTAGAGTCTATCACAAACGCTCCATCGCTCAGGGAGACATCTTCAACGCACATGTGCTTGGTGGCATCAAACACACTTTAACACAAAAAAGTTGCTAGATCTAAGCAAAAACAAAAAATCCTGTTAAACATGCAGTCCAGATGGACGAATCCAATAAACTTAAGTTCAGCTTAGAACGAATCATCAATAAGTGATGGGGAGTAATGGGTGCTGCACACTTTTGAGCATCACCTAGCTCTCTTCGTACACCCCTGAGCAGGTTCTGCACATGCCAGTTATCCTTCAATAAATCATCAAGATCATTCATTTTGTGAATATTAGACACAATGCACAAATATTGTCTCACAGTACTGTACTTAAAATGCTTTCTATCAACCATGTATGCCACAAAACAAGAAAGACTCATTTGTATCTGGGACTGGGTTGAACTTTGTCTTCTCACAGAACTCCATGTAACACTTAAGGTGGCTTCCATACGTCCCTTTTGTTGAGTCTGCCCAGCCCTTGCTTGCCAGACGATATGCTGCTTCCTTCAGGTTTCTCTTTAGGGGATCTGCTACCCCATCTGTAAGAAATGAATTTATCCGACATATGCCAATAAAGATATTCTCTGCTAAAAACAGACAACTGCAAATGCGGTAACATCTCATACACTTTAGATAATTGTCCAGACTCGTGTATTCTAGAAATAGAATCTGCAAGAACGTTACACTTGCCAGGCACATGGATAGCTTTCAACACAAAGTAGTACTGGGCTTGGAGCCAACACAAATAGCGCAAATACTGCATCACAAAAGGAGACCTAGATGTCCCTTTATTAATCACAGCTTTCGTCGTCATATTGTCTGTCTTAACAATGACAGTTTTATTCTGCCATGCAAAACACCATCTAACAGCTGCAATAACAACCGCTAGAACTTCCTTGGAATTAATGTGCTCGTTTATGGCTGTAGGCATGTCAAATTCCCAGTTGACATACACAAAGTCTCCATTATATGCACCCACAAGACATGCATCTGTTTCAACTGTCCTGATTGGTGCAGAATCGAGGAAAGACCTTGAGCCGTTGAATGTATCAAGAAAAGTGTTCCACCACATTATATCTTTCTTGAACTCACTATCTAATACAGCTTTATCTCCAGATGACACTAGTTGGTTTTTCAAATCTATCACACATCTTAAAAAAGTCCTTCCTCCCTGAACAACCATAGAAGCCCAATTAAGTTTCCCTATGAGGCTCTCTTTTTGCTGGCCCTTTTCCTGTTTTTGAATTCTTGCAGTAATTCATGGAAATGTCGAAGCTTATCATTTGGCAAGGAGAGTGTACAAACTTCTGTGTCAATGAGTAAACCCAGAAACACCATCTTCTGGCTTGGGCCATCTACTTTCGACCACATAACGTTGAATCCAAGAAAACACAAAACTTGCAAGAGCTGGATCAAGGCCAAAGCACATGACTCGGCTGTATCACACACGATAAAAAAATCATCTAAAAATGCAAGCACTGTCATTCCATACCACTTCAACATAATTCTGCATACAGCGCTGCTCAAACACTGAAATATTTTCGAACTTTTTGATGCCCCAAATGGCAACTTGGAATCATACATGTATGTGATGTCTTCCTTGCTTTCAAAAAGCCATGCTAAACCTGTAAGTTGGAAATTGCTTGGGTGTATCCTAACAGAGCGATAAGCATTTTTCAAACCCACTTTGGCTAAGTAACTACCTCTCTTTATGTGTTTCATGGCATGTCTAAGGTCCATATAGCTAGTTTCACAAGAACACATAAAACTGTTCATTCCACTAACAGACGGCAAACTTCCGTCGTGAATAAGTCGAACTTTTGTAGAAGATTTTGGGATAGCTCCTAAAGCACTGACAATAGTTGGTCTGCTATTAGTAACAATGTAGTTTCCAAGTTCAATTTCTTCGGTAATCTGAGCTTCTATTTGCTCACTGTGGTGAAAGGCGGACCTGTGAATTTTTGTATACTGATGCTCAATAGTCACATTGTCAATATCCGCCAATTTAGACCCATTATGAACCCCTTCTAGAATGAAATCCCTATCCGGATCTTCCGCTGGTATAAGTTCCCAAGCCACAGGATTTAGCGAATTGCATGAATGCGTTAGGCGTTTTTTTTACTCAGTCCTAAAGTACTCACGGAAATGAAAAAAAACCTGTTTTTCTCAATTTAAAAATCGACACAAAGTGTTGCGTAGCTGTAAATACGAAATAACTAAACAACTCGAAAAGTACTAGTCTGGATTTGCTAGTTTGATATCAGTGAACAATACAAAATGTACTTTACAGGAGGTAATTTGTAGGCACTTTCAACATTCAAAAATAAAACTAAGTCCAAATTGACATGGCAGAAACAGACTATAGGCATTTTTCACCTGTCGTCAAGGTGTCATAGGTCACCTTGATCTACTTACACCTGGTTTTGCCCTGTTTCACAATAGTCTGTTTTATTCACATTTTTACACACTTTTACGTGTAAAAGGCATAAAAACATTTGATACGCTGTATTTGTGCCACGGCCCAATTAGTACTAATTTAGTTGTTTGAATATTTACATATTCTGTATATTAACTGCAATAATTTAAGATCTGATGTCGAAAAAACAATTTTTTTTCATTTCCGTGAGTACTTTAGTTGCTGTAGACTGAGTACGATCATCAGTTTGAATTAGAGGTGTCCTCTCCTGAAACGGGTAAAGCAAACCTGTGCCATTTTACAGTTTTCTAGGGAGCAGAAACCTTGGTTGTAGCGTCTGCAGATTTCCAAACCATCTGGTGTAAATGGTCCCCTAGTTCGTTGACCTTGCGGTACTTTCTTTTTGTATGGACTCTTTCATCTGTTTATCACTCGCGCTGTCTGCGACGTCTGTTTTGGGATGAGCTGAAATTCCCTGATGTCCTGGGAAGGTGTTCCTCGGAAACCTTCTTCATGCTTCTTGATTCGATATTCTCTATCGTACAACAGAACGCTAGCCCATATGTACTTTCATGAATAGCGGCAAACGTCTTGCATATATTTCAGGTAGTCAAGGATTTCTTGTGAATTCATATCTCTTGATCCCATCCATTAACAGTCCCATGTTTGCGTATGCCCACATTTCAGTGGTAACTTTCGATAGATTAGGCAGTTTACGTCCCAAATCGATGCTTACACCGTCACAAATATCTACTGTTTGCCTAGGAGTATCAAGGGAGTCAACCATTAAATAGTCCATGAAATCTCTTTGTTTACCTCGTACGCCATTTTGTTGAGCTGTGGCGGGAATTCTTGTCACGTGACCTCCATCTGCCGTCCCTTGTAATTCCGATAGTAGATTCTCAATCTGCAATTTTAGATCCCTCCGTTTCTTCTCAAGACTCAAACGAGCCAGTTCTGCCTCTAACTGACCACATTCCGACTTTTAATTTCAGTGCATTTGCCTCGAACGCGTCATCCGTCTGTCTCCCGCCAGTAGCACCTTCCAACTCACTCAGCAGACTAGTGTTTGATCCAAATTCCTCACATGGAGAGTCATACCTACGAAAACTCTCGGTCATAGGACTGTTCAAAGCCTCTCAGGCATTCGTTTACCGGCCGTTTTTTCGTTTGGGTTTCACATCGGGATTGGATTGCGTCATTATTGATAACGAAAAGAAACAAGCGTGCTGTGTCGTTATGCCTTACGTGACGCCATGCATTGCCAGCTGCGCCCTCTAATAACTAGGGGGAGATAACTGAGCCACTTGGAACAAAGAATGCAAATTTGCGGTCTAAGGGGAATAACTCTTAGGTACACCGTCAAAATATATTTTATTAAAATAACACATAAACAGGGATTCAGACCAGTTCCTTGATCCAAATTCTTAGGTTCACTACACACTTCAAAATTGATTTTTTTCCTGAAGAATATTTGACATGCCATGAGAATGAGTAGCAGGATGATGACAATTAGTCATAACCATGGAGGAGACAGATGCCTGGCTGTTCTGGCCAGGTAGTGTCCAGTGAGATACCATGTCGTAGTTTTGACTGCAACTTGCATTCTCAATCTTTGAACCATATGAATTGTGAATTTTCCTTCTAATTTATTTGACTCATAAAATCTTTACTCGATAATTTATAGCTATCCTCAATGAAATTAAAAACAATGAAACAAGTTGGCCTTCAGAGGTTTGGAGAAAACTTAGAAGAATTTCTTTGCACGACATTGGGTTTTGAAAATTTGACTGACTGGGATGATTTTGTGAAATTGTAAGATTCTTCTTCTTAGTCCCAAAGTTGTGTACTTCAATCATGTCAGCAGGGATTTTTTTTATCTAGGATTCCAAATTATGTGCATTTCCTTGGCAAGCAAATTGGGAAAGGATCTTCATATTGTTCAAAGTTTCTGAGGAATTGGGAAAATTCTAATTTAAATTTGTGCTGAATATGTCTGAGCAGGGCATAGATAAAAATCCCTGTCCTGTATGTGGTATTTATTTTGTTTTCCTTTTTTTCTGAAAGTTTCAGTGTCGTATTGCTGTTATAAAAAGAAGTGTACTTAAATTCCCCTGCTACATGTGATTTGAACATCGCAGCTGCCACATCAATGTTGAGTTTCTAAACCATCCTCTTGTAACAGAGCCCCATGGTTAGACCTTCAATTGGTCCTTAGCAACATAGACAACTCACTGACTTGATTTGCCTGTCATAATAGTCTTGACAGAGTATCTTTACTCACAATTATCAATCACTAGATTGACCATCCAAACATATTTACTGACTGTTAACCATTTTAAGATCGTTCTTTTTCCAGTCTCTGCTGCTTATTATTTCCCATTTCTGCAATCATCTATGTGTTTGCTAATCATTGAACATTAGGGTCTCTAATTTGCTGTTTGTGTACAGTGACTATCATTTAATTCCATGCAGGTTTTTCTGATGCAGCTTTGCTGCATCTTTGCTACGGCAGTTCATGTCGGCTTTCACACTGAAACTGTTGCCATTTGCGAAAAGGAAAGTAGTACCTTCACTTATAATGTATCATGCCAAGATGCGGCACATGTACATCTACTAACACATGATACACTCTCTGTACAACAATACTTGGATGGATGAATTTGCTTGAGATTTTTTGGTTGCCTGGTACTTTTTAATAATTTTAAATTTATTCAGTCCTTGTTTCTTTTTTTATCCCTTTGCTGTGAATTGGGAGGTTGTCCCTTAATTTCGATATACTCTGAATTCTGTTCAGCAATGGCACTATTTAGCAATGTTCTTTTATGGATCTTGGGGAGTCCGTAGAAATTAGCCATCTGCGGGTCACAGTTTATTAAGTAGTCCTTTTCTCCAGAGAAGTCTTCACTATGTTATTTTAATCTTCTTAATTACAGCTCTTTCAGTATTATCCGTTTCATCATAAAATTCCTTGTCTTCTTGTAATGTTTGATTCATAGTTTTCCAGTCCATTACAATGACTGCGCAGCCTTTATCTGCATTTGAAATTTTTAAGATCTTCCAAAGATTTCAAGTGATTAGTAAGGATGGTACTCCAGGTTGTTTTTAGTCGTTTGTTATAAAAAGACCGCTAAGGATATAAATAGACCACTAAGGAACAAGCAGAGTTATCATGAACTTTAGACCCTGTTTTATGTAAAGTTATTTCAGTTGTAGTGTATCCTTTTAGAAATGTTAATTATTTTTGGGTCAACGCATTGTTTTTCTTCTGCAGCAGTTACATTTTTTTTAATCATGTTTGGTGGCTGTACTCTTAAAAAATATTGGTTGTATCACGATGCTGTGTATATCAAACACTTCCTTGTTCTGAGTCCTCTACTGCGTCCTGTGCCATGCACATTTTACATGATAGTATGTTGGCGATTTGATTTAAAATGGTCTTGTTTGAAATCTTCTAACTGCCAACTCTCTATGAATTTGGTTCTCATACATATGTCTAATACACATACATATTTTAAAAGAGCGGGGACAGATTGTGTTCGTAGGTAGCTACAGAACCAGGTAGCACTATTTTTGCTAAAAACTTTCCACTCAAAGGTTTCCACTCATAGAGTATGTTTTTTTTCCAGCCAAGGTAGCTAGTCGCCCTGGCCAGTGTGGAAGGTGTGATGGCTATGTCCTGGAAGGCAAAGAACTGGAGTTCTACATGAAGAAAATCAAGGCCAAGAAGGGCAAATAAGCTGTTCCACCGACTATTCCTTGCATATTAAATGAGGGGAATAAATGTTGGATAACAACAAGTTTCCTGTTTTTTGTACACGCTGGACAGTTCTACTGTAACCTTCGTAGTGTTTGTTTTTAATGCCACACTATTAGCAATATTCCAGCTATGTGATGGCGGTCTGGACTAGTGATTGATATTATGAGCATCAATCCATGCAATTGGAATACGATGACATGTATCAACCAAGTCAGCAAGCCAGACCACCCAATCCCGTCTTGCGGGTAACATTTTGGAGTGAATATGCCAGGTATGTTATTCATTCCCAGCTGCACTATTGGCACACCGTTTGAATTAATAAAATTTAAATTGTATCCCGATACAATAAAAAACCCAACTCACTTTGTTTGGTAAGCTTGTTAAAATTCCGAATTTTGCACTTACAAATATTGCTTTATATTAAACATGTTTAGAGCTCTGCATGCCTCCATCTTCATGATTTTGAAAAAAAACACATGGTGTATATGTGATTTTTGCTCTTTAGGTTTGACCAGCATTTATACTTTGTATAAATTTTGGACTATTTGCAGGGCATGAACTCAAACTATCAAATCTTTATGAAAACTTGGTACACACATTTACCATATAGTGAGCCATATCCACCCAGGTGGAGCTGTTAAAACACCATCTTGAACAGGCTAAGAATAATCCACATGGGGACAGTCCACTACCAAGGCTGTATACCTGTCTGAGGGAGCACTTGCCTCGGTACCGTAGCGAGTACCACTTTTAGCAAAATCAGAAATGGGCTTCATACATTGTATCCATAAGGGAAATCGAACCCCGGCCTTCCCCATCGCCCTGGACACAGGAGTAATAATGATAATCAACCTCGCAGCCAACCACTGCTTGCGTGCTTCCTGCTTTGACCAGATGGGCACCAAGCCATCTAATTTTTAGATTTTTGTGTTTGCTGTTAACGCTGTACTTGGCAAAATTCCAGCTATATGAAGGCAGTCTGTAAAATAATTTAAGTCTGGATCAGACAATCCAGTGATTGACATCATGAGCATCAATCTATGCAATTTGGATACAATGACATGCATAATCCAACTCAATGAGCCTAATCTCCCGATCCACAAATGTCCACAACCCTAACTAGATTATCCGGGTTACCGCAGCGACAAGCCCACATATACACGGGCATCCCAGAAACACGGGCATCCCAGAAACACATACAATCTTTATTGAAGATGAGTATAGATACCAAGTGCCTTCTATTTCACTCCTGGGTGTTAACTATAAAAGCTGATCTCTAAGATGATTACACAGAATCAGTCTCTCTTTTGTGAGCTTACATATCGAGCTCCTCTTGTGGGATAACAGCAATTGTACTTCAGAGAGAGTAAGTTAGTGAGTTAAGATTTATAGTCACATCGGCAATATTTCAGCCATATTGTGACTTAAGAGAGAAATTTACAGAATACACAGGTTGTTACGCCTTGTCTGTTTTCACATGTATATCATGGGCAAGTTACGCACATAAGATTATCAAGGCATGATAGTATGCCTATAACACTTATCTGTTAACAAGCATGAAATACTCACATCCCCCGCCAATATGACATGTTGGGTGTGTGCAATGCATTAGCTCCTGTGAACTATGTTCACTGGGCCTTTTTGTAAAGAAATATAGTACGTTTTTCAAGATCTTCTCCGGAAACGAGGACTACCACCATTTTCAGTCTAAATCAAAGTCGTTGCCATGGAAACTGGAAAAATGATTGTTTGTTAAATCCCAAACTATCAAAAGGCACCAGTTCAACACTGGATCTATCTATGTGCAAAAAATGGGGAAGAAATATGGTACGGTTTTCAAGATCTGCTCCAGAAATGAGGACTACAGTCATTTTCAGTCTATATCAAAGTCGTTGGCATGGAAACTCAGAAAATAATGTTTTTGAAAATCCCAAACTATCAAAAGGCACCAGTTTAACACTAGATCTATCTATGTGCTAAGTTTGGTGGCGAAATATGGTAAGGTTTTCAAAATCTGCTCCGGAAATGAGGACTACCGCCATTTTCAGTCTAAATCAAAGTCGTTCCAATGGAAACTCAAAAATTATTTTTTTTAAAAATCCCCAAACTATCAAAGGGAACAGTTCACCACTAGATCTATCAATGTGCAAAATATGGTGAATACAAATGGTACGGATTTCAAGATCTGCTCCGGAAATGAGGACTACCGCCATTTTCAGTCTAAATCAAAGTCTTTGCCATGGAAACTCAGAAAATAATGTTTTTGAAAATCCCAAACTATCAAAAGGCACCAGTTCACCACTAGATCTATCTATGTGCCAAGTTTGGTGACGAAATATGGTAAGGTTTTCAAAATCTGCTCCGGAAATGAGGACTATCGCCATTTTCAGTCTAAATCAAAGTCGTTCCAATGGAAACTCAAAAATTATTCTTTTTAAAAATCCCCAAACTATCAAAAGGCACCAGTTCAACACTAGATCTATCAATGTGTAAAATATGGTGAATAAAAATGGTACGTTTTTCAAGATCTGCACCGGAAATGAGGACTACCGCCACTTTCAGTTTATATTAAAGACGTTGCCATGGAAACTCAAAAATGAATTTTTTTGGAAAAAAATCAAACTATCAAAGGGAACAGTTCAACACTAGATTTATCAATGTGCAAAATATGGTGAATACAAATGGTACGGATTTCAAGATCTGCTCCGGAAATGAGGACTACCGCCACTTTCAGTTTATATCAAAGACGTTGCCATGGAAACTCAAAAATGAATTTTTTTGGAAAAAAATCAAACTATCAAAGGGAACAGTTCAACACTAGATCTATCAATGTGCCAAGTTTGGTGGCGAAATATGATACGGTTTTCAAGATCTACTCCTGAAATGAGGACTACCACCATTTTCAGTCTAAATCAAAGTCGTTGCCATGGAAACTGGAAAAATGATTGTTTGTTAAATCCCAAACTATCAAAAGGCACCAGTTCAACACTAGATCTATCTATGTGCAAAATATGGGGAAGAAATATGGTACGGTTTTCAAGATCTGCTCCGGAAATGAGGACTACCACCATTTTCAGTCTAAATCAAAGTCGTTGCCATGAAAACTCACAAAATACTTTTTTTTAAATCCCAAACTATCAAAAGGCACCAGTTAACCACTAGATCTATCTATGTGCCAAGTTTGGTGGCGAAATATGATATGGTTTTCAAGATCTGCTCCGGAGGAAACGAGGACTACCACCATTTTCAGTCTAAATCAAAGTCGTTGCCATGGAAACTCACAAAATAATTTTTTTTTAAATCGTTAACTATCAAAAGGCACCAGTTCAACACTAGATCTATCTATGTGCCAAGTTTGGTGAAGAAATATGATATAGTTTTCAAGATCTGCTCCGGAAACGAGGACTACCGCTATTTTCAGTCTAAATCAAAGTGGTTGCCATCGAAACTCAAAAAATGTTTTTTTTAAAAATCCCATTATATCAAAAGGAACAAGTTCACCACTAGATCTATCTATGTGCCCAGTTTGGTGAAGAAATATGATATAGTTTTCAAGATCTGCTCCGGAAATGAGGACTACCGTCATTTTCAGTCTAAATCAAAGTCGTTGCCATGGAAACACACAAAATAATGTTTTTTTTAAAATCCCCAAACTATCAAAAAGCACCAGTTCACCACTAGATCTATCAATGTGCCAAGTCTAGAGAAGAAATATAATACTTTTTTCAAGATCTGCTCCGGAAACAATGACTACCACCATTTTCAGTCTAAATCAAAGTCGTTGCCATGGAAACTCGAAAAATATTTTTTTTAAAATCCCCAACTATCAAAAGGCAACAGTTCACCACTAGATCCAAGTATGTGCCAAGTTTGGTAAAGAAATATGTTACGGTTTTCAAGATCTGCTCCGGAAATGAGGACTACCGCTATTTTCAGTCTAAATTAAAGTCTTTGCCATGGAAACTCACAAAATAATGTTTTTGAAAATCTCCAAACTATCAAAAGGCACCAGTTTAACACTAGATCTATCTATGTTCAAAGTTTGGTGGCGAAATATGGTACGGTTTTCAAGATCTACTCCTGAAATGAGGACTACCGCCATTTTCAGTCTAAATCAAAGTCGTTGCCATGGAAACTCAAGAAAATTTTTTTTTTTTAAATCTCAAACTATCAAAAGGCACCAGTTCACCACTAGATCCAACTATTTGCCAAGTTTGGTGAAGAAATATGATACGGTTTTCAAGATCTGCTCCGGAAATGAGGACTTTCGCCATTTTCAGTCTAAATCAAAGTCGTTGCCATGGAAACTCACAAAATAATGTTTTTGAAAATCCCAAACTATCAAAAGGCACCAGTTCACCACTAGATCTATCTATGTGCCAAGTTTGGTGACGAAATATGATACGGTTTTCAAGATCTGCTCCGGAAATGAGGACTACAGCCATTTTCAGTCTAAATCAAAGTCGTTGCCATGGAAACTCAAGAAAATTTTTTTTTTTTAAATCTCAAACTATCAAAAGGCACCAGTTCACCACTAGATCCAACTATTTGCCAAGTTTGGTGAAGAAATATGATACGGTTTTCAAGATCTGCTCCGGAAATGAGGACTTTCGCCATTTTCAGTCTAAATCAAAGTCGTTGCCATGGAAACTCACAAAATAATGTTTTTGAAAATCCCAAACTATCAAAAGGCACCAGTTCACCACTAGATCTATCTATGTGCCAAGTTTGGTGACGAAATATGATACGGTTTTCAAGATCTGCTCCGGAAATGAGGACTACAGCCATTTTCAGTCTAAATCAAAGTCGTTGCCATGGAAACTCACAAAATAATGTTTTTGAAAATCCCAAACTATCAAAGACACCAGTTTAACACTAGATCTATCTATGTGCCAAGTTTGATGAAGAAATATGATACGGTTTTCAAGATCTGCTCCGGAAATGAGGACTACAGTCATTTTCAGTCTATGTCTAAGTCGTTGCCATGGAAGCTCAAAAAATAATTTTTTTAAGAAATCCCCAAACAATCAAAAGGCACCAGTTCAACACTAGATCTATCAATGTGTAAAATATGGTGAATAAAAATGGTACGGTTTTCAAGATCTGCACCGGAAATGAGGACTACCGCCACTTTCAGTTTATATTAAAGACGTTGCCATGGAAACTCAAAAAATATTTTTTTTTTTTAAGAATCAAACTATCTAAGGGAACAGTTCACCACTAGATTTATCAATGTGCAAAATATGGTGAATACAAATGGTACGGATTTCAAGATCTGCTCCGGAAATGAGGACTACCACCACTTTCAGTTTATATCAAAGACGTTGCCATGGAAACTCAAAAATGAATTTTTTTGGAAAAAAATCAAACTATCAAAGGGAACAGTTCAACACTAGATCTATCAATGTGCCAAGTTTGGTGGCGAAATATGATACGGTTTTCAAGATCTACTCCTGAAATGAGGACTACCACCATTTTCAGTCTAAATCAAAGTCGTTGCCATGGAAACTGGAAAAATGATTGTTTGTTAAATCCCAAACTATCAAAAGGCACCAGTTCAACACTAGATCTATCTATGTGCAAAATATGGGGAAGAAATATGGTACGGTTTTCAAGATCTGCTCCGGAAATGAGGACTACCACCATTTTCAGTCTAAATCAAAGTCGTTGCCATGAAAACTCACAAAATACTTTTTTTTAAATCCCAAACTATCAAAAGGCACCAGTTAACCACTAGATCTATCTATGTGCCAAGTTTGGTGAAGAAATATGATATGGTTTTCAAGATCTGCTCCGGAGGAAACGAGGACTACCACCATTTTCAGTCTAAATCAAAGTCGTTGCCATGGAAACTCACAAAATATTTTTTTTTTAAATCGTTAACTATCAAAAGGCACCAGTTCAACACTAGATCTATCTATGTGCCAAGTTTGGTGAAGAAATATGATATAGTTTTCAAGATCTGCTCCGGAAACGAGGACTACCGCTATTTTCAGTCTAAATCAAAGTGGTTGCCATCGAAACTCAAAAAATGTTTTTTTTAAAAATCCCATTATATCAAAAGGAACAAGTTCACCACTAGATCTATCTATGTGCCAAGTTTGGTGAAGAAATATGATATAGTTTTCAAGATCTGCTCCGGAAATGAGGACTACCGTCATTTTCAGTCTAAATCAAAGTCGTTGCCATGGAAACACACAAAATAATGTTTTTTTTAAAATCCCCAAACTATCAAAAAGCACCAGTTCACCACTAGATCTATCAATGTGCCAAGTCTAGAGAAGAAATATAATACTTTTTTCAAGATCTGCTCCGGAAACAATGACTACCACCATTTTCAGTCTAAATCAAAGTCGTTGCCATGGAAACTCGAAAAATATTTTTTTTAAAATCCCCAACTATCAAAAGGCAACAGTTCACCACTAGATCCAAGTATGTGCCAAGTTTGGTAAAGAAATATGTTACGGTTTTCAAGATCTGCTCCGGAAATGAGGACTACCGCTATTTTCAGTCTAAATTAAAGTCTTTGCCATGGAAACTCACAAAATAATGTTTTTGAAAATCCCCAAACTATCAAAAGGCACCAGTTTAACACTAGATCTATCTATGTTCAAAGTTTGGTGGCGAAATATGGTACGGTTTTCAAGATCTGCTCCGGAAATGAGGACTACCGCTATTTTCAGTCTAAATTAAAGTCTTTGCCATGGAAACTCACAAAATAATTTTTTTAAGAAATCCCCAAACAATCAAAAGGCACCAGTTCAACACTAGATCTATCAATGTGTAAAATATGGTGAATAAAAATGGTACGGTTTTCAAGATCTGCACCGGAAATGAGGACTACCGCCACTTTCAGTTTATATTAAAGACGTTGCCATGGAAACTCAAAAAATATTTTTTTTTTTTAAGAATCAAACTATCTAAGGGAACAGTTCACCACTAGATTTATCAATGTGCAAAATATGGTGAATACAAATGGTACGGATTTCAAGATCTGCTCCGGAAATGAGGACTACCGCCACTTTCAGTTTATATCAAAGACGTTGCCATGGAAACTCAAAAATGAATTTTTTTGGAAAAAAATCAAACTATCAAAGGGAACAGTTCAACACTAGATCTATCAATGTGCCAAGTTTGGTGGCGAAATATGATACGGTTTTCAAGATCTACTCCTGAAATGAGGACTACCACCATTTTCAGTCTAAATCAAAGTCGTTGCCATGGAAACTGGAAAAATGATTGTTTGTTAAATCCCAAACTATCAAAAGGCACCAGTTCAACACTAGATCTATCTATGTGCAAAATATGGGGAAGAAATATGGTACGGTTTTCAAGATCTGCTCCGGAAATGAGGACTACCACCATTTTCAGTCTAAATCAAAGTCGTTGCCATGAAAACTCACAAAATACTTTTTTTTAAATCCCAAACTATCAAAAGGCACCAGTTAACCACTAGATCTATCTATGTGCCAAGTTTGGTGAAGAAATATGATATGGTTTTCAAGATCTGCTCCGGAGGAAACGAGGACTACCACCATTTTCAGTCTAAATCAAAGTCGTTGCCATGGAAACTCACAAAATATTTTTTTTTTAAATCGTTAACTATCAAAAGGCACCAGTTCAACACTAGATCTATCCATGTGCCAAGTTTGGTGAAGAAATATGATATAGTTTTCAAGATCTGCTCCGGAAACGAGGACTACCGCTATTTTCAGTCTAAATCAAAGTGGTTGCCATCGAAACTCAAAAAATGTTTTTTTTAAAAATCCCATTATATCAAAAGGAACAAGTTCACCACTAGATCTATCTATGTGCCAAGTTTGGTGAAGAAATATGATATAGTTTTCAAGATCTGCTCCGGAAATGAGGACTACCGTCATTTTCAGTCTAAATCAAAGTCGTTGCCATGGAAACACACAAAATAATGTTTTTTTTAAAATCCCCAAACTATCAAAAAGCACCAGTTCACCACTAGATCTATCAATGTGCCAAGTCTAGAGAAGAAATATAATACTTTTTTCAAGATCTGCTCCGGAAACAATGACTACCACCATTTTCAGTCTAAATCAAAGTCGTTGCCATGGAAACTCGAAAAATATTTTTTTTAAAATCCCCAACTATCAAAAGGCAACAGTTCACCACTAGATCCAAGTATGTGCCAAGTTTGGTAAAGAAATATGTTACGGTTTTCAAGATCTGCTCCGGAAATGAGGACTACCGCTATTTTCAGTCTAAATTAAAGTCTTTGCCATGGAAACTCACAAAATAATGTTTTTGAAAATCCCCAAACTATCAAAAGGCACCAGTTTAACACTAGATCTATCTATGTTCAAAGTTTGGTGGCGAAATATGGTACGGTTTTCAAGATCTACTCCTGAAATGAGGACTACCGCCATTTTCAGTCTAAATCAAAGTCGTTGCCATGGAAACTCAAGAAAAATTTTTTTTTTTAAATCTCAAACTATCAAAAGGCACCAGTTCACCACTAGATCCAACTATTTGCCAAGTTTGGTGAAGAAATATGATACGGTTTTCAAGATCTGCTCCGGAAATGAGGACTTTCGCCATTTTCAGTCTAAATCAAAGTCGTTGCCATGGAAACTCACAAAATAATGTTTTTGAAAATCCCAAACTATCAAAAGGCACCAGTTCACCACTAGATCTATCTATGTGCCAAGTTTGGTGACGAAATATGATACGGTTTTCAAGATCTGCTCCGGAAATGAGGACTACAGCCATTTTCAGTCTAAATCAAAGTCGTTGCCATGGAAACTCAAGAAAAAATTTTTTTTTTAAATCTCAAACTATCAAAAGGCACCAGTTCACCACTAGATCCAACTATTTGCCAAGTTTGGTGAAGAAATATGATACGGTTTTCAAGATCTGCTCCGGAAATGAGGACTTTCGCCATTTTCAGTCTAAATCAAAGTCGTTGCCATGGAAACTCACAAAATAATGTTTTTGAAAATCCCAAACTATCAAAAGGCACCAGTTCACCACTAGATCTATCTATGTGCCAAGTTTGGTGACGAAATATGATACGGTTTTCAAGATCTGCTCCGGAAATGAGGACTACAGCCATTTTCAGTCTAAATCAAAGTCGTTGCCATGGAAACTCACAAAATAATGTTTTTGAAAATCCCAAACTATCAAAGACACCAGTTTAACACTAGATCTATCTATGTGCCAAGTTTGATGAAGAAATATGATACGGTTTTCAAGATCTGCTCCGGAAATGACGACTACAGTCATTTTCAGTCTATGTCTAAGTCGTTGCCATGGAAGCTCAAAAAATAATTTTTTTAAGAAATCCCCAAACAATCAAAAGGCACCAGTTCAACACTAGATCTATCAATGTGTAAAATATTGTGAATAAAAATGGTACGGTTTTCAAGATCTGCACCGGAAATGAGGACTACCGCCACTTTCAGTTTCTATCAAAGACGTTGCCATGGAAACTGAAAAAATATTTTTTTTTGAAAAAAATCAAACTATCAAAGGGAACAGTTCACCACTAGATCTATCAATGTGCAAAATATGGTGAATACAAATGGTACGGATTTCAAGATCTGCTCCGGAAATGAGGACTACCGCCATTTTCAGTCTAAAACAAAGTCGTTGCCATGGAAACTCACAAAATGTTTTTTTTTTAAATCCCAAACTATCAAAAGACACCAGTTTAACACTAGATCTATCTATGTGCCAAGTTTGGTGGCGAAATATGGTACGGTTTTCAAGATCTGCTCCTGAAATGAGGACTACCGCCATTTTCAGTCTAAATCAAAGTCGTTGCCATGGAAACTCAGAAAATAATGTTTTTGAAAATCCCAAACTATCAAAAGACACCAGTTTAACACTAGATCTATCTATTTGCTAAGTTTGGTGGCGAAATATGGTACGGTTTTCAAGATCTGCTCCGGAAATGAGGACTACAGTCATTTTCAGTCTAAATCAAAGTCGTTCCAATGGAAACTCAAAAATTATTTTTTTTAAAAATCCCCAAACTATCAAAAGGCACTAGTTCACCACTAGATCCAACTATTTGCCAAGTTTGGTGAAGAAATATGATACGGTTTTCAAGATCTGCTCCGGAAATGAGGACTTTCGCCATTTTCAGTCTAAATCAAAGTCGTTGCCATGGAAACTCACAAAATAATGTTTTTGAAAATCCCAAACTGTCAAAGGCACCAGTTTAACACTAGATCTATCTATGTGCCAAGTTTGATGAAGAAATATGATACGGTTTTCAAGATCTGCTCCGGAAATGACGACTACAGTCATTTTCAGTCTAAATCAAAGTCGTTCCAATGGAAACTCAAAAATTATTTTTTTTAAAAATCCCCAAACTATCAAAAGGCACTAGTTCACCACTAGATCCAACTATTTGCCAAGTTTGGTGAAGAAATATGATACGGTTTTCAAGATCTGCTCCGGAAATGAGGACTTTCGCCATTTTCAGTCTAAATCAAAGTCGTTGCCATGGAAACTCACAAAATAATGTTTTTGAAAATCCCAAACTATCAAAAGGCACCAGTTCACCACTAGATCTATCTATGTGCCAAGTTTGGTGAAGAAATATGATATGGTTTTCAAGATCTGCTACTGAAATGAGGACTACAGTCATTTTCAGTCTATGTCTAAGTCGTTGCCATGGAAGCTCAAAAAATATTTTTTTTAAGAAATCCCCAAACTATCAAAAGGCACCAGTTCAACACTAGATCTATCAATGTGTAAAATATGGTGAATAAAAATGGTACGGTTTTCAAGATCTGCACCGGAAATGAGGACTACCGCCACTTTCAGTTTCTATCAAAGACGTTGCCATGGAAACTCAAAAAATATTTTTTTTGGAAAAAAATCAAACTATCAAAGGGAACAGTTCACCAGTAGATCTATCAATGTGCCAAGTTTGGTGGCGAAATATGATACGGTTTTCAAGATCTACTCCTGAAATGAGGACTACCGCCATTTTCAGTCTAAATCAAAGTCGTTGCCATGGAAACTGGAAAAATGATTGTTTGTTAAATCCCAAACTATCAAAAGGCACCAGTTCAACACTAGATCTATCTATGTGCAAAATATGGGGAAGAAATATGGTACGGTTTTCAAGATCTGCTCCAGAAATGAGGACTACCACCATTTTCAGTCTAAATCAAAGTCGGTGCCATGAAAACTCACAAAATACTTTTTTTAAAATCCCCAAGTATCAAAAGGCACCAGTTAACCACTAGATCTATCTATGTGCCAAGTTTGGTGAAGAAATATGATATGGTTTTCAAGATCTGCTCCGGAGGAAACGAGGACTACCACCATTTTCAGTCTAAATCAAAGTCGTTGCCATGGAACCTCACAAAATATTTTTTTTTTAAATCCTTAACTATCAAAAGTCACCAGTTCAACACAAGATCTATCTATGTGCCAAGTTTGGTGAAGAAATATAATATAGTTTTCAAGATCTGCTCCGGAAACGAGGACTACCGCTATTTTCAGTCTAAATCAAAGTGGTTGCCATCGAAACTCAAAAAATGTTTTTTTTAAAAATCCCATTATATCAAAAGGAACAAGTTCACCACTAGATCTATCTATGTGCCAAGTTTGGTGAAGAAATATGATATAGTTTTCAAGATCTGCTCCGGAAATGAGGACTACCGTCATTTTCAGTCTAAATCAAAGTCGTTGCCATGGAAACACACAAAATAATGTTTTTTTTAAAATCCCCAAACTATCAAAAAGCACCAGTTCACCACTAGATCTATCAATGTGCCAAGTCTAGAGAAGAAATATAATACTTTTTTCAAGATCTGCTCCGGAAACAATGACTACCACCATTTTCAGTCTAAATCAAAGTCGTTGCCATGGAAACTCGAAAAATATTTTTTTTAAAATCCCCAACTATCAAAAGGCAACAGTTCACCACTAGATCCAAGTATGTGCCAAGTTTGGTAAAGAAATATGTTACGGTTTTCAAGATCTGCTCCGGAAATGAGGACTACCGCTATTTTCAGTCTAAATTAAAGTCTTTGCCATGGAAACTCACAAAATAATGTTTTTGAAAATCCCCAAACTATCAAAAGGCACCAGTTTAACACTAGATCTATCTATGTTCAAAGTTTGGTGGCGAAATATGGTACGGTTTTCAAGATCTACTCCTGAAATGAGGACTACCGCCATTTTCAGTCTAAATCAAAGTCGTTGCCATGGAAACTCAAGAAAAATTTTTTTTTTTAAATCTCAAACTATCAAAAGGCACCAGTTCACCACTAGATCCAACTATTTGCCAAGTTTGGTGAAGAAATATGATACGGTTTTCAAGATCTGCTCCGGAAATGAGGACTTTCGCCATTTTCAGTCTAAATCAAAGTCGTTGCCATGGAAACTCACAAAATAATGTTTTTGAAAATCCCAAACTATCAAAAGGCACCAGTTCACCACTAGATCCAACTATTTGCCAAGTTTGGTGAAGAAATATGATACGGTTTTCAAGATCTGCTCCGGAAATGAGGACTTTCGCCATTTTCAGTCTAAATCAAAGTCGTTGCCATGGAAACTCACAAAATAATGTTTTTGAAAATCCCAAACTATCAAAAGGCACCAGTTCACCACTAGATCTATCTATGTGCCAAGTTTGGTGACGAAATATGATACGGTTTTCAAGATCTGCTCCGGAAATGAGGACTACAGCCATTTTCAGTCTAAATCAAAGTCGTTGCCATGGAAACTCACAAAATAATGTTTTTGAAAATCCCAAACTATCAAAGACACCAGTTTAACACTAGATCTATCTATGTGCCAAGTTTGATGAAGAAATATGATACGGTTTTCAAGATCTGCTCCGGAAATGACGACTACAGTCATTTTCAGTCTATGTCTAAGTCGTTGCCATGGAAGCTCAAAAAATAATTTTTTTAAGAAATCCCCAAACAATCAAAAGGCACCAGTTCAACACTAGATCTATCAATGTGTAAAATATGGTGAATAAAAATGATACGGTTTTCAAGATCTGCACCGGAAATGAGGACTACCGCCACTTTCAGTTTCTATCAAAGACGTTGCCATGGAAACTCAAAAAATATTTTTTTTGGAAAAAAATCAAACTATCAAAGGGAACAGTTCACCACTAGTTCTATCAATGTGCAAAATATGGTGAATACAAATGGTACGGATTTCAAGATCTGCTCCGGAAATGAGGACTACCGCCATTTTCAGTCTAAAACAAAGTCTTTGCCATGGAAACTCACAAAATGTTTTTTTTTTAAATCCCAAACTATCAAAAGACACCTGTTTAACACTAGATCTATCTATGTGCTAAGTTTGGTGGCGAAATATGGTACGGTTTTCAAGATCTGCTCCTGAAATGAGGACTACCGCCATTTTCAGTCTAAATCAAAGTCGTTGCCATGGAAACTCACAAAATAATGTTTTTGAAAATCCCAAACTATCAAAAGACACCAGTTTAACACTAGATCTATCTATATGCTAAGTTTGGTGGCGAAATATGGTACGGTTTTCAAGATCTGCTCCGGAAATGAGGACTACCGCCATTTTCAGTCTAAATCAAAGTCGTTCCAATGGAAACTCAAAAATTATTTTTTTTAAAAATCCCCAAACTATCAAAAGGCACTAGTTCACCACTAGATCCAACTATTTGCCAAGTTTGGTGAAGAAATATGATACGGTTTTCAAGATCTGCTCCGGAAATGAGGACTTTCGCCATTTTCAGTCTAAATCAAAGTCGTTGCCATGGAAACTCACAAAATAATGTTTTTGAAAATCCCAAACTGTCAAAGGCACCAGTTTAACACTAGATCTATCTATGTGCCAAGTTTGATGAAGAAATATGATATGGTTTTCAAGATCTGCTACTGAAATGAGGACTACAGTCATTTTCAGTCTATGTCTAAGTCGTTGCCATGGAAGCTCAAAAAATATTTTTTAAGAAATCCCCAAACTATCAAAAGGCACCAGTTCAACACTAGATCTATCAATGTATAAAATATGGTGAATAAAAATGGTACGGTTTTCAAGATCTGCACCGGAAATGAGGACTACCGCCACTTTCAGTTTATATCAAAGACGTTGCCATGGAAACTCAAAAAATAATTTTTTTGGAAAAAAATCAAACTATCAAAGGGAACAGTTCACCAGTAGATCTATCAATGTGCCAAGTTTGGTGGCGAAATATGATACGGTTTTCAAGGTCTACTCCTGAAATGAGGACTACCGCCATTTTCAGTCTAAATCAAAGTCGTTGCCATGGAAACTGGAAAAATGATTGTTTGTTAAATCCCAAACTATCAAAAGGCACCAGTTCAACACTAGATCTATCTATGTGCAAAATATGGGGAAGAAATATGGTACGGTTTTCAAGATCTGCTCCAGAAATGAGGACTACCACCATTTTCAGTCTAAATCAAAGTCGGTGCCATGAAAACTCACAAAATACTTTTTTTAAAATCCCCAAGTATCAAAAGGCACCAGTTAACCACTAGATCTATCTATGTGCCAAGTTTGGTGAAGAAATATGTTACGGTTTTCAAGATCTGCTCCGGAGGAAACGAGGACTACCACCATTTTCAGTCTAAATCAAAGTCGTTGCCATGGAACCTCACAAAATATTTTTTTTTAAAATCCTTAACTATCAAAAGTCACCAGTTCAACACAAGATCTATCTATGTGCCAAGTTTGGTGAAGAAATATAATATAGTTTTCAAGATCTGCTCCGGAAACGAGGAATACCGCTATTTTCAGTCTAAATCAAAGTCGTTGCCATCGAAACTCAAAAAGTAATTTTTTTAAAAATCCCATTATATCAAAAGGAACAAGTTCACCACTAGATCTATCTATGTGCCAAGTTTGGTAAAGAAATATGTTACGGTTTTCAAGATCTGCTCCGGAAATGAGGACTACCGCTATTTTCAGTCTAAATTAAAGTCTTTGCCATGGAAACTCACAAAATAATGTTTCTGAAAATCCCCAAACTATCAAAAGGCACCAGTTCACCACTAGATCTATCTATGTTCCAAGTTTGGTGGCGAAATATGATACGGTTTTCAAGATCTACTCCTGAAATGAGGACTACCGCCATTTTCAGTCTAAATCAAAGTCGTTGCCATGGAAACTCACAAAATAATGTTTTTGAAAATCCCAAACTATCAAAAGTCACCAGTTCACCACTAGATCTATCAATGTGTAAAATATGGTGAATAAAAATGGTACGTTTTTCAAGATCTGCACCGGAAATGAGGACTACCGCCACTTTCAGTTTATGTCAAAGACGTTGCCATGGAAACTCAAAAAAAATTTTTTTTTGAAAAAAATCAAACTATCTAAGGAAACAGTTCACCACTAGATCTATCAATGTGCCAAGTTTGGTGGCGAAATATGATACGGTTTTCAAGATCTACTCCTGAAATGAGGACTACCGCCATTTTCAGTGTAAATCAAAGTCGTTGTCATGGAAACTGGAAAAATGATTGTTTGTTAAATCCCAAACTATCAAAAGGCACCAGTTCAACACTAGATCTATCTATGTGCAAAATATGGGGAAGAAATATGGTACGGTTTTCAAGATCTGCTCCGGAAATGAGGACTACCGACATTTTCAGTCTAAATCAAAGTCGTTGCCATGAAAACTCACAAAATACTTTTTTTAAAATCCTAAACTATCAAAAGGCACCAGTTAACCACTAGATCTATCTATGTGCCAAGTTTGGTGAAGAAATATGATATGGTCTTCAAGATCTGCTCCGGAGGAAACGAGGACTACCACCATTTTCAGTCTAAATCAAAGTCGTTGCCATGGAAACTCACAAAATACTTTTTATAAAATCCCAAACTATCAAAAGGCACCAGTTAACCACTAGATCTATCTATGTGCCAAGTTTGGTGAAGATATATGATATAGTTTTCAAGATCTGCTCTGGAAACGAGGACTACCGCTATTTTCAGTCTTAATCAAAGTGGTTGCCATGGAAACTCGAAAAATATTTTTTTTTTAAAATCCCAAACTATCAAAAGGCACAAGTTCACCACTAGATCCAAGTATGTGCCAAGTTTGGTTACGAAATATGGTACGGTTTTCAAGATCTGCTCCGGAAATGAGGACTACCGCCATTTTCAGTCTAAGTCAAAATCGGTGCCATGGAAACACACAAAATATTTTTTTTTTAAAGCCCAAACTATCAAAAGTCACCAGTTCACCACTAGATCTATCTATGTGCCAAGTTTTGTAAAGAAATATGATACGATTTTCAAAATCTGCTCCGGAAATGAGGACTACCGCCATTTTCAGTCTAAATCAAAGTCGTTGCCATGGAAACTCAGAAAATAATGTTTTTTAAATTCCCCAAACTATCAAAAGGCACCAGTTAACCACTAGATCTATCTATGTGCCAAGTTTGGTGTAGAAATATGGTACGGTTTTCAAGATCTGCTCCGGAAATGAGGACTACCGCCATTTTCAGTCTAAATCCAAGTCGGTGCCATGGAAACTCACAAAATATTTTTTTTTTAAAGCCCAAACTATCAAAAGTCACCAGTTCAACACTATATCTATCTATGTGCCAAGTTTGGTGAAGAAATATGATACGGTTTTCAAGATCTGCTCTGGAAACGAGGACTACCGCCATTTTCAGTGTAAATCATAACCGTTGCCATGGAAACTCAAAAAATAATGTTTTTTTTAAAATCCTGAAACTATCAAAAGGCACCAGTTCAACACTAGATCAATCTATGTGCCAAGTTTGGTGATGAAATGTGGTACGGTTTTCAAGATCTGCTCAAGAAATGAGGACTACCACCATTTTCAGTCTAAATCAAAGTCGTTGCCATGGAAACACAAAATAATGTTTTTAAAAATCCCAAACTATCAAAAGGCACCAGGTCACCACTAGATCTATCAATGTGCCAAGTTTGGTGAAGAAATATGATACTGTTTTCAAGATTTGCTCCGGAAAAGAGGACTACCACCATTTTCAGGCTAATTTAAAGTCGTTGCCATGGACACTCGAAGAGAAATGTTTTTGAAAATCCCAAACTATCAAAAGGCACCAGTTCACCACTAGATCTATCTATGTGCCAAGTTTGGTGAAGAAATATGATACGGTTTTCAAGATCTGCTCCTGAAATGAGGACTACCGTCATTTTCAGTCTAAATCAAAGTCGGTGCCATGGAAACTCACAAAATAATGTTTTTTTAAAATCCCCAAAGTATCAAAAGGCACCAGTTCACCACTAGATCTATCTATGTGCCAAGTTTTGTAAAGAAATATGAGACGGTTTTCAAGATTTACTCCGGAAATGAGGACTACCGCCATTTTCAGTCTAAATAAAAGTCGTTGCCATGGAAACTCACAAAATGTCTTTTTTTAAATACCAAACTATCAAAAGGCACCAGTTCAACACTATATCTATCTATGTGCCAAGTTTGGTGACGAAATATGATAGGGTTTTGAAGATCTGCTCCTGAAATGAGGACTACTGCCATTTTCAGTCTCAATCAAAGTCGTTGCCATGGAAACACAAAATAATGTTTTTAAAAATCCCAAACTATCAAAAGGCACCAGGTCACCACTAGATCTATCAATGTGCCAAGTTTGGTGAAGAAATATGATACTGTTTTCAAGATTTGCTCCGGAAAAGAGGACTACCACCATTTTCAGGCTAATTTAAAGTCGTTGCCATGGACACTCGAAGAGAAATGTTTTTGAAAATCCCAAACTATCAAAAGGCACCAGTTCACCACTAGATCTATCTATGTGCCAAGTTTGGTGAAGAAATATGATACGGTTTTCAAGATCTGCTCCTGAAATGAGGACTACCGTCATTTTCAGTCTAAATCAAAGTCGGTGCCATGGAAACTCACAAAATAATGTTTTTTTAAAATCCCCAAAGTATCAAAAGGCACCAGTTCACCACTAGATCTATCTATGTGCCAAGTTTTGTAAAGAAATATGAGACGGTTTTCAAGATTTACTCCGGAAATGAGGACTACCGCCATTTTCAGTCTAAATAAAAGTCGTTGCCATGGAAACTCACAAAATGTCTTTTTTTAAATACCAAACTATCAAAAGGCACCAGTTCAACACTATATCTATCTATGTGCCAAGTTTGGTGACGAAATATGATAGGGTTTTGAAGATCTGCTCCTGAAATGAGGACTACTGCCATTTTCAGTCTCAATCAAAGTCGTTGCCATGGAAACTCAAAAAAATATTTTTTTGAAAAATCCCCAATCTATCGAAACGCACCAGTTCAACACTAGATCTATCTATGTGCCAAGTTTGTTGAAGAAATATCATAATTACGGTTTTCAAGATCTGCTCTGGGAATGAGGCCTACCGCCATTTTCAGCTCAACTCCTCCAATAGTTTCCAGAGAATATTCCTAACACTCTACACACAAGATGTTGACATGTTGATGATACGCATATCGCAGTCCCGTTACGTTTTGACTAATTTTGACAGAGTTACTGCCCCTGTTTTATGGAGCTTCATTTGCTTAATTGTGAGAGAGGGTACTAAGCTTGTGAAATCAACTCCTCCTACAGTTTCCAGAGAATATCCCTGACACTCTACACACAAGATGTTGAAATGTTGATGATATGCATATCACAGTCCCGTTTCATTTCGACTAATTTTTACAGAGTTACTTCCCCTGTTTTATGGAGCTTCATTTGCCTAATTGTGAGAAAGGGTACTAAGCTTGTGAAATCAACTCCTCCAATAGTTTCCAGAGAATATTCCTGACACTCTACACACAAGATGTTGACATGTTGATGATACGCATATCGCAGTCCCGTTACGTTTTGACTAATTTTGTCAGAGTTACTGCCCCTGTTTTACGGAGCTTCATTTGCCTAATTGTGAGAGAGGGTACTAAGCTTGTGATAGTAACTCCTCCTACTGTTTCCAGATCCAGAGAATATCCCTGACACTCTACACACAAGATGTTGACATGTTGATGATACGCATATCACAGTCCCGTTTCATTTCGACTAATTTTGACAGAGTTACTGCCCCTGTTTTATGGAGCTTCATTTGCCTAATTGTGAGAGAGGGTACTAAGCTTGTGATATCAACTCCTCCTACAGTTTCCAAGGAATATCCCTGACACTCTATACACAAGATGTCGACATGTTGATGATACGCATATTGCAGTCCCGTTTCATTTCGACTAATTTTGACAGAGTTACTGTCCCTGATTTACGGACCTTATTTGCCTAATTGTGAGAGAGGGTACTAAGCTTGTGAAATCAACTCCTCCTACTGTTTCTAAAGAATATCCCTGAAACTCTACACACAAGATGTTGACATGTTGATGATACGCATATCACAGTCCCGTTTCATTTCGACTAATTTTGACAGAGTTACTGCCCCTGTTTTATGGAGCTTCATTTGCTTAATTGTGATTTAGGGTACTAAGCTTGTGAAATCAACTCCTCCTACAGTTTCCAGAGAATATCCCTGACACTCTACACACATGATGTTGACATGTTGATGATACGCATATGGCAGTCCTGTTTCATTTCGACTAATTTTGACAGAGTTACTGCCCCTGTTTTATGGAGCTTCATTTGCCTTATTGTGAGAGAGTATACTAAGCTTGTGAAATCAACTCCTCCTACAGTTTCCAGAGAATATCCCTGACACTCTGCACACAAGATGTCGACACGTTGATGATACGCATATTGCAGTCCCGTTTCATTTCGACTAAGTTTGACAGAGTTACTGCCCCTATTTTACGGAGCTTTGTACATTTCCCTAATTGTGAGAGAGGGTACTAAGGTTGTGAAATCAACTCCTCCTACAGTTTCCAGAGAATATCCCTGACACTCTACACACATGATGTCGACATGTTGATGATACGCATATCGCAGTCCTGTTTCATTTCGACTAATTTTGACAGAGTTACTTCCCCTGTTTTATGGAGCTTCATTTGCCTTATTGTGAGAGAGTATACTAAGCTTGTGAAATCAACTCCTCCTACAGTTTCCAGAGAATATCCCTGACACTCTACACACAAGATGTCGACACGTTGATGATACGCATATTGCAGTCCCGTTTCATTTCGACTAATTTTGACAGAGTTACTGCCCCTATTTTACGGAGCTTCATTTGCCTAATTGTGAGAGAGGGTACTAAGCTTGTGAAATCAACTCCTCCTACAGTTTCCAGAGAATATCCCTGACACTCTACACACAAGATGTTGACATGTTGATGATACGCATATCACAGTCCCGTTACGTTTTGACTAATTTTGACAGAGTTACTGCCGCTATTTTATGGAGCTTCATTTGCTTAATTGTGAGAGAGGGTACTAAGCTTGTGAAATCAACTCCTCCTACAGTTTCCAGAGAATATCCCTGACACTCTACACACAAGATGTTGACATGTTGATGATATGCATATCACATTCCCGTTTCATTTCGACTAATTTTGACAGAGTTACTGCCCCTGTTTTACGGAGCTTCATTTGCCTAATTGTGAGAAAGGGTACTAAGCTTGTGAAATCAACTCCTCCAATAGTTTCCAGAGAATATTCCTAACACTCTACACACAAGATGTTGACATGTTGATGATACGCATATTGCAGTCCCGTTTCATTTCGACTAATTTTGACAGAGTTACTGCCCCTGTTTTACGGAGCTTCATTTGCCTAATTGTGAGAGAGGGTACTTAGCTTGTGAAATCAACTCCTCCTACAGTTTCCAGAGAATATCCCTGACACTCTACACACAAGATGTTGACATGTTGATGATACGCATATTGCAGTCCCGTTACGTTTTGACTAATTTTGACAGAGTTACTGCCCCTGTTTTACGGAGCTTCATTTGCCTAATTGTGAGAGAGGGTACTTAGCTTGTGAAATCAACTCCTCCTACAGTTTTCAGAGAATATCCCTGACACTCTACACACAAGATGTTGACATGTTGATGATACGCATATCACAGTCCCGTTACGTTTGGCTATTTTTTACAGAGTTACTGCCCCTGTTTTATGGAGCTTCATTTGCTTAATTGTGAGAGAGGGTACTAAGCTTGTGATAGTAACTCCTCCTACTGTTTCCAGATCCAGAGAATATCCCTGACACTCTACACACAAGATGTTGACATGTTGATGATACGCATATCTCAGTCCCGTTTCATTTCGACAAATTTTGACAGAGTTACTTCCCCTGTTTTATGGAGCTTCATTTCCTTAATTGTGATTGAGGGTACTTAGCTTGTGAAATCAACTCCTCCTACTGTTTCCAGAGAATATCCCTGACACTCTACACACAAGATGTCGACATGTTGATGATACGCATATCGCAGTCCTGTTTCATTTCGACTAATTTTGACAGAGTTACTGCCCCTATTTTACGGAGCTTCATTTGCCTAATTGTGAGAAAGGGTACTAAGCTTGTGAAATCAACTCCTCCAATAGTTTCCAGAGAATATTCCTAACACTCTACACACAAGATGTTGACATGTTGATGATACGCATATCGCAGTCCCGTTACGTTTTGACTAATTTTGACAGAGTTACTGCCCCTGTTTTATGGAGCTTCATTTGCTTAATTGTGAGAGAACGGTACTAAGCTTGTGAAATCAACTCCTCCTACAGTTTCCAGAGAATATCCCTGACACTCTACACACAAGATGTTGACATGTTGATGATACGCATATCACAGTCCCGTTACGTTTGGCTATTTTTTACAGAGTTACTGCCCCTGTTTTACGGAGCTTCATTTGCTTAATTGTGAGAGAGGGTACTAAGCTTGTGATAGTAACTCCTCCTACTGTTTCCAGATCCAGAGAATATCCCTGACACTCTACACACAAGATGTTGACATGTTGATGATACGCATATCACAGTCCCGTTTCATTTCGACTAATTTTGACAGAGTTACTGCCCCTGTTTTATGGAGCTTCGTTTCCTTAATTGTGATTGAGGATACTAAGCTTGTGAAATCAACTCCTCCTACAGTTTCCAGAGAATATCCCTGACACTCTACACACAAGATGTCGACATGTTGATGATACGCATATCGCAGTCCTGTTTCATTTCGACTAATTTTGACAGAGTTACTGCCCCTGTTTTATGGAGCTTCATTTGCCTTATTGTGAGAGAGTATACTAAGCTTGTGAAATCAACTCCTCCTACAGTTTCCAGAGAATATCCCTGACACTCTACACACAAGATGTCAAACATGTTGATGATACGCATATTGCAGTCCCGTTTCATTTCGACTAATTTTGACAGAGTTACTGCCCCTATTTTACGGAGCTTCATTTGCCTAATTGTGAGAGAGGGTACTAAGCTTGTGAAATCAACTCCTCCTACAGTTTCCAGAGAATATCCCTGACACTCTACACACATGATGTCGACATGTTGATGATACGCATATCGCAGTCCTGTTTCATTTCGACTAATTTTGACAGAGTTACTGCCCCTGTTTTATGGAGCTTCATTTGCCTTATTGTGAGAGAGTATACTAAGCTTGTGAAATCAACTCCTCCTACAGTTTCCAGAGAATATCCCTGACACTCTACACACAAGATGTTGACATGTTGATGATACGCATATTGCAGTCCCGTTACGTTTTCACTAATTTTGACAGAGTTACTGCCGCTATTTTATGGAGCTTCATTTGCTTAATTGTGAGAGAGGGTACTAAGCTTGTGAAATCAACTTCTCCTACAGTTTTCAGAGAATATCCCTGACACTCTACACACAAGATGTTGACATGTTGATGATACGCATATCACAGTCCCGTTACGTTTGGCTATTTTTTACAGAGTTACTGCCCCTGTTTTACGGAGCTTCATTTGCTTAATTGTGAGAGAGGGTACTAAGCTTGTGATAGTAACTCCTCCTACTGTTTCCAGATCCAGAGAATATCCCTGACACTCTACACACAAGATGTTGACATGTTGATGATACGCATATCACAGTCCCGTTTCATTTCGACTAATTTTGACAGAGTTACTGCCCCTGTTTTATGGAGCTTCATTTCCTTAATTGTGAGAGAGGGTACTAAGCTTGTGATATCAACTCCTCCTACAGTTTCCAAGGAATATCCCTGACACTCTACACACAAGATGTTGACATGTTGATGATACGCATATTGCAGTCCCATCTCATTTCGACTAATTTTGACAGAGTTACTGTCCCTGTTTTACGGAGCTTCATTTGCTTAATTGTGATTTAGGGTACTAAGCTTGTGAAATCAACTCCTCCTACTGTTTCCAAAGAATATCCCTGACACTCTACACACAAGATGTTGACATGTTGATGATACGCATATCACAGTTCCGTTTCATTTCGACTAATTTTGACAGAGTTACTGCCCCTGTTTTATGGAGCTTCATTTGCTTAATTGTGAGAAAGGGTACTAAGCTTGTGATATCAACTCCTCCTACAGTTTCCAGAGAATATCCCTGACACTCTACACACAAGATGTCGACATGTTGATGATACGCATATTGCAGTCCTGTTTCATTTCGACTAATTTTGACAGAGTTACTGCCCCTGTTTTATGGAGCTTCATTTGCTTAATTGTGAGAGAGGGTACTAAGCTTGTGAAATCAACTCCTCCTACAGTTTCCAGAGAATATCCCTGACACTCTACACACAAGATGTTGACATGTTGATGATACGCATATTGCAGTCCCGTTACGTTTTCACTAATTTTGACAGAGTTACTGCCGCTATTTTATGGAGCTTCATTTGCTTAATTGTGAGAGAGGGTACTAAGCTTGTGAAATCAACTTCTCCTACAGTTTTCAGAGAATATCCCTGACACTCTACACACAAGATGTTGACATGTTGATGATACGCATATCACAGTCCCGTTACGTTGGGCTATTTTTTACAGAGTTACTGCCCCTGTTTTACGGAGCTTCATTTGCTTAATTGTGAGAGAGGGTACTAAGCTTGTGATAGTAACTCCTCCTACTGTTTCCAGATCCAGAGAATATCCCTGACACTCTACACACAAGATGTTGACATGTTGATGATACGCATATCACAGTCCCGTTTCATTTCGACTAATTTTGACAGAGTTACTGCCCCTGTTTTATGGAGCTTCATTTCCTTAATTGTGAGAGAGGGTACTAAGCTTGTGATATCAACTCCTCCTACAGTTTCCAAGGAATATCCCTGACACTCTACACACAAGATGTCAACATGTTGATGATACGCATATTGCAGTCCCATCTCATTTCGACTAATTTTGACAGAGTTACTGTCCCTGTTTTACGGAGCTTCATTTGCTTAATTGTGATTTAGGGTACTAAGCTTGTGAAATCAACTCCTCCTACTGTTTCCAAAGAATATCCCTGACACTCTACACACAAGATGTTGACATGTTGATGATACGCATATCACAGTTCCGTTTCATTTCGACTAATTTTGACAGAGTTACTGCCCCTGTTTTATGGAGCTTCATTTGCTTAATTGTGAGAAAGGGTACTAAGCTTGTGATATCAACTCCTCCTACAGTTTCCAGAGAATATCCCTGACACTCTACACACAAGATGTCGACATGTTGATGATACGCATATTGCAGTCCTGTTTCATTTCGACTAATTTTGACAGAGTTACTGCCCCTGTTTTATGGAGCTTCATTTGCTTAATTGTGAGAGAGGGTACTAAGCTTGTGAAATCAACTCCTCCTACAGTTTCCAGAGAATATCCCTGACACTCTACACACAAGATGTCGACATGTTGATGATACGCATATCACAGTTCCTTTACGTTTGGCTATTTTTTACAGAGTTACTGCCCCTGTTTTATGGAGCTTCATTTGCTTAATTGTGAGAGAGGGTACTAAGCTTGTGATAGTAACTCCTCCTACTGTTTCCAGATCCAGAGAATATCCCTGACACTGTACACACAAGATGTTGACATGTTGATGATACGCATATCACAGTCCCGTTTCATTTCGACTAATTTTGACAGAGTTACTGCCCCTGTTTTATGGAGCTTCATTTGCCTAATTGTGAGTTAGGGTACTAAGCTTGTGAAATCAGCTCCTCCTACAGTTTCCAGAGAATATCCCTGACACTCTACACACAAGATGTTGACATGTTGATGATACGCATATCACAGTCCCGTTACGTTTGGCTATTTTTTACAGAGTTACTGCCCCTGTTTTACGGAGCTTCATTTGCTTAATTGTGAGAGAGGGTACTAAGCTTGTGATAGTAACTCCTCCTACTGTTTCCAGATCCAGAGAATATCCCTGACACTCTACACACAAGATGTCGACATGTTGATGATACGCATATCACAGTCCCGTTTCATTTCGACTAATTTTGACAGAGTTACTGTCCCTGTTTTACGGAGCTTCATTTGCTTAATTGTGAGAGAGTGTACTAAGCTTGTGAAATCAACTGCTCCAATAGTTTCCAGAGAATATTCCGAACACTCTACACACTAGATGTTGACATGTTGATGATACGCATATCTGAGTCCCGTTACGTTTTGACTTATTTTGACAGAGTTACTGCCCCTGTTTTATGGAGCTTCATTTGCCTTATTGTGAGAGAGTGTACTAAGCTTGTGAAATCAACTCCTCCTGCAGTTTCCAAAGAATATCCCTGACACTCTACACACAAAATGTTGACATGTTGATGATACGCATACCTCAGTCCCGTTTCATTTCGACTAATTTTGACAGAGTTACTGCCCCTATTTTACGGAGCTTCATTTGCTTAATTGTGAGAGAGTGTACTAAGCTTGTGAAATCAACTGCTCCAATAGTTTCCAGAGAATATTCCTAACACTCTACACACTAGATGTTGACATGTTGATGATACGCATATCTGAGTCCCGTTACGTTTTGACTAATTTTGACAGAGTTACTGCCCCTGTTTTATGGAGCTTCATTTGCCTTATTGTGAGAGAGTGTACTAAGCTTGTGAAATCAACTCCTCCAATAGTTTCCAGAGAATATTCCTAACACTCTACACACTAGATGTTGACATGTTGATGATACGCATATCTCAGTCCCGTTACGTTTTGACTAATTTTGACAGAGTTACTGCCCCTGTTTTATGGAGCTTCATTTGCCTTATTGTGAGAGAGTGTACTAAGCTTGTGAAATCAACTCCTCCAACAGTTTCCAAAGAATATCCCTGACACTCTACACACAAGATGTCGACATGTTGATGATACGCATATCACAGTCCCGTCTCATTTCGACTAATTTTGACAGAGTTACTGTCCCTGTTTTACGGAGCTTCATTTGTCCAATTGTGAGAGAGGATACTAAGCTTGTGATATCAACTCCTCCTACAGTTTCCAAAGAATATCCCTGACACTCTACACACAAAATGTTGACATGTTGATGATACGCATATCGCAGTCCCGTTACGGTTCGACTATTTTTGACAGAGTTACTGCCCCTGTTCGACGGAGCTTCATTTGACTCGTTAAAAAAATTCATGCAGGGGATGTTGTGCTCTCAGGGCACTCTTGTTTTGGTATCAGAGAGGTTCAGTATACGTTTGCAGTAGGAATAAGCGAGCGCTGCTGTAACGCCAACATAAATTTTCCTATAAGGCGCGGGTAGAATACGAGTTATCGTTCTTGTTTGAAGTAGTTCTCGTGTTCATATCACAACATGGAAACCTACGAGAGGGGCACGAGTCGGCTTGTCCCGGAATGGGAAGAGTTTGTCGCGAATGCGAAACGTCATGGCTTCGAGATTTTGTTGATCGATCGGGGCCAAGAACTATTGGTGAAACTTTAAGTGAGTATGATGCCTTCACACATTTTTCAGTGATTAAGTGTTTGATTTACTTGTCACTGAAACCAACAGGTATGCGGCTCAATTTATGGCCAATAACATTGACACGTTGAAAGTAGATTCACTAGCTAATAACTGGAAACCTTTTGACACCTGCGAAATGAGGGCTTTATTTTTATCTTGTTATTTGCCGTTGCTGAGAGGACGTCGACGTGGCGTTAACCAACTAGTGTTCCAACATGATAATGCCCGACCTCATACAGCTCGTGTGACCCGGAATTACTTGCAACAAAATAATGTTCAGGTGTTAAATTGGCCCTCTCGATCGCCGGATTTGAATCCAGTTGAACATTTGTGGGACGAGCTTGGCCGTAGGGTCGAAGTCAGTTGCAACCACCACAGACTGTCGCTGAGTTAACTCAAGCTCTGCAGGTGCAATGGAGGGCCATTCCACAGGCGCTTATTCGAAGGCTGTGCTATATCAAAGCCTAACAGACTTCAGACATGCATGTGGGCATTTGATTTCAGTTTGATGTCATACCTCCTCAATTTGAGATGCTCTCCAGTCATTGGTTTGCATTAAAATCAGAGAATACAACATCATTTTGTCAAGATTGATCTCCATTTCACGTTTTATGATCGTTTTATCTTACATCATGTGTGATATTATCACTTTCGCATGATTTTGACTGGCGTGCGTTTTTAATGCCTCTCAGTATATTATAAAAGCAAACATGCCGCAAAAAATATCCTCTCACATTCTTATCACATTGAAACAAAAATACCTGTGAAGCCCATTTTCGCGCACCTGTTGTGGAGGGTGCTCATTGTGAGGGGTGCCTTTGCACGTTTGCTGGCAGATTTCGCGATTCCTAGTTTCTTTTCGCTGACCTCAAATTAAACTAAAAATGTCAAATGAAACATTCGTAGATTGCGAAGATCCCCATCTTTCGGTAAGGTGTATATATGAAGGCAATGTATACTTTGTTGATATAAAAGTAACAATATTTAATGATGAGGTCGGGCGAAGCACGCCGTGTTTGATTTTCGTTCGTCTGCTTGTATTACGACACGTGATTTGTGCCTGAATATCGAAAATAATCAACCCAGACATTTGAAATTAGGACTGGTGAATATTTATGAGTCGGTAATTGTATCATACAGATTCTATAACATGACACGTGGTAATAAGCCTAATATGTTCATTTCAGCAATTGACAGGATGACCTCGAAAATTACGTTTTTATTATATTTTGTCTACCCTTTGCATAATATATTTACTGATATCATTCATAATATACCATCGTGCTGTTGTTTGCCGATACAACATTACGAATTTCATCTCAGTTAAATTTAAGATATTGAAGATATGATTACTGAAATCAGTTGGCACAAATTCAACGTTCCTAATAATATGAAACGCATTCCACATTGAATCACGTAATTAGTGTCATTTCAGGAAACTTTTATGTTCGCTTTGCTCTTAACTTCTGTATCTTTGAAAATATCTAGATATGTCTATGTAGCAACGTGTATTTTTGTATCAGTAATAAATGTGCGAAATATTGATTTATTCGTACCATGTTTAATGAAGCCACAACTGTGTGAATTCACCCGCCGTCTTTAGAGCGTCTTATGCTGAAATTAATCCAACAGGCAGGGCTAAGAAGTGCGAAAACAGTTCAGCAGGCCAAAGGTTACAGATTATATGATTTCTTGTAGTGATGATTGAAACCTTGGATTCAAACCCACGCTCAGAATACTCAATGTCAGCGATCTGTACTGCTTGGTCATGTAAAGAAATATGTTCAGCAACTGCTATACACTTAAATTAAGTGGCAGTCTGAGTGGTGTACTTAGCATACGCAACCTAAACAAGTACTAGATCAGATACCTTAATCCGAGAGTGTTGTCCCTCTGACAACATAACATATTAGAGAATCTGATGCCTTTTTTCTGTACTAAATGGGACTGTATGGAAATTATAAATATTTTGTATAACTGTTCTCAGTTTATTGTAATACCACTATTAAAGGTATACAATTACAGAAATAAACTGACGTCCAAAAGAAACTTGACCAGAGTTCGAAATCACTCTTGCTAAAAAACAAACAACATACATGCATGAAGTAAAGTGTATTGAGAAGATCAATATATCAACATAATCAACACTGAAAATGACAATCATACCGCGACCGAGAATGACGTCAAGTTGGGTGTGGTACAAAACTCGAACTTTCAGAATCATGTACAATAGGCAGAGTACATAAACAATCGCTCACGTTCAATAACATGTCATTAGTAGCGTGTGTGACCACCAAATGATTCAATACACGCAAAAACTCTTCGACGCACAGAAAAAGTCAGTCGTCTTATGAGGTCACGTGGGATTTGACTCCATTCTTCTTGGAGGGCCAAGATCAGTTCTTGCTGGTTGGCTGGAGAGTGTGGTCGTTGTCGAACACGACGATCCATCAAGTCCCAGAGGTGTTCTATGGGGGACATGTCGGGTTAGCGTGCAGGCCACGGCAGGACGTTGACGTTGTTGGCTGCGAGGAAGTTAGTGACAATTCTGGCTGTATGGGCTCTAGCGTTGTCATGCTGATAAATGACACCACGTGGCTGCTGTTGGAGAAATGGTAGGACAACTGGACGAAGAATGTTATCCATGTAACGCTGAGTTGTCAAGTTTCCGTCAACGATGACAAGCGGTGTCCTCTCCTGCCCACAGATCCCTTCCCACACCATGACACTCCCTCCACCATATGGTACGACCTCCTGCACGAAACACGCCGCCGTTCGTTCACCCCATCGGCGATAAACACCTTGTCTTCCATCATCCCTAAACATACAGAATCGACTTTCTTCAGTGAAGACAACCCTCTGCAAGTCACGTCGTTGCCAACGTCGTACAGTCCGGGCCCATCTCAATCGCAGACGACGATGTTGCGCTGTCAATAGCTGTCCCCTGTATGGTCTAAAAGCCCTGTTTCCATGAGCCCGGAGTCTCCTGGCCCCTGTCTGTCGACTAACCCTGTGACCTAAGGCATTTGTCGCCGATGACGTCACTGTCAGGAAGCGATTTCGGAGGTGCAAGGTACGCAAGTACCGGTCATCATGGGGCGTGGTCACCCTGGGTCTGCCTGTTCTTGGCCTGTCAGCGGTCCGCCCTGTCTGTCTGTAACGTTGCATCAAGTTGGTAACGGCAACAGGGGAGCAACCTAAGGTTCGTGCAATATGGGCGTGGGTGGTTCCCATCTGTACCATACCCAAGGCTCGTTCATGTTGTTCGACTGGCATTTCTTTTGTGTTTTTTTATCACTGTGGATGTCTGACTTGCCGTTGCAATCGTTTTATACCCTTACCCGCACGTGCATTTGCAGTTGTCCGTGGTGCACAAGTTTTTCACTTTTTCGCTTGTTTTCTCGCAAACATGTAACAGACGATTAACATTTTCTGCATACATTATTGTTGTATTTAGGTAATGTGTTTTAAAAAAAATGTATGCTTTGTCTGAAATATATATTTTCAGTTGGTAAAGTTTCTTTTGGACGTCAGTTTACTTACGCGATAATGTTTTCAAATAGTGTCCCATCTCTGCTACAGGAATGGTTAGATGGCACAAAGGGACAAAGTTTTCTGTTTGTCGTAATGGAAAAAGAGCTCGTTTAAGGATTTTCATTTGAAATAAAACAAATTGATCAGAATGCTGCATTTTTTTATTTTTTGGCAATCAACATTAATCTACGACAATAGTGGAGACAAGTTACCAGAGACACAGACCAGTCATCCACCTGTCGAATGAATACATTTCCTGATGAATAAACTTTCTAATATTCACCAGAGGCCAGGGGTTGGTGTAAATCCTGCTAGGGTGCCATGCAGGAAGCAGGTGTACCGTAAGTCCCCATGGTCCCTAGTATGGTGGCCTACCTTTGGTTGCTGGTGATCTTTAGCCCATTTTTACAATGTATTTTTGTTTATAGTCACACTTTCATGGTTACATACTAGTTTTATATCTGTACCTGTGATACTCTTGTGCTTTTACTGTCCTTTGTCGACAGAATTTATAGTGTATAATTATGTATTATTACTGTACAACTTGATTTAGTCACGATATGGCTGAAATACTGCCGATGTGACTCGAATTAATACATAGTTGGCAAATGTATAATATGTAATAATAACACTGAGGATCACTTATATTGTGATTAACCCCCACAGAGGAGTATACTCAAAGCACATATATGCTCAATATGCTTGTCAGTACACTGGTACTGATATGGTTACCCATCTTCCTGGGGCAAGGGAGGTAACTGCCTATAAAAGTCCACTTTCCACCCTTGCCGAACTAGGCAGGAATTATGGAGTTACATTTTGGCTGGACTAACGAGTCTATAGTCCAATCAAAATCGCGTAACAAAATCAACACCCGGTTCGTAAACTGCCGTGCAGATTTCGATCGATTGCAGGATTTACAAAGCATGTGTACCGTCAACTTTGTGGCACAAGATATTTTCCAAATCTTTTCTTGTATTTAAACAAGGTGCTCACGTGATGTGATGCTCTTCGCGAAGCAAATCACGTGCTATTACAAAATAGATCTTGACCATCGATGAGATCGTTCTCAGTGGGCGCCGCTATTTTGTTTGTTACAAATGCAAGTGATATCAGAGGTGGCATCTGATTGGTCAATAGGAGGGACATAGAAGGGACATAACTCGTTATAGCCACTGGTTTTTGGATCTAGGCATCTCTTGTTAAATTTCATTTTCACAAGAGATGAACTTAAGTACTGTCGGAAATGCTAGAAGAATTTTTCACAGCCTGTTGTTATTGAAATATCGAGTAACTACCGATCGACCTACACTACTGCCTAAAAGTTCATTCCCCTAACACGCGTTGAGAACGCGTGTAACACGCATGTGACACGGGTGCTCAACGGGTTGCACACGGGGTGTGCAGCGCGTGTGCAACCCGTTGCACACGCGTGTGCCACGCGTGTAACACGGGACCGGGTTCCAGTTGAAGTTGACAAATTTATCAAATGAATAGTGAGATAAAACAAAACAGTGAGATGTGAAATTTGAGTTAATGAGCGGCCATTGAGCTGTGTTCACCAGACCGTAAATACAAGGTCGGTCCGTCTTAATTAGTGTTCGGTTGCTAGACTATTATGGCATGAACCATTCCGCGAGGGTCAAGTCTAGCCATTGTGGCTAGCCGACAGTAGAACAGTAGTGAATTTAGATGCGAGTTTATTGCTAGGGGGAACCCCCGTGTTGACACGATTGTCGCGGGTTGGTAAATGTTCGCCATTAATAAAATGATTGTTTGTGGATTGCGAACATATTCATTTGCCCACGCGAGTCATTCCACTTGATTGCAAATATAACGTTTTTCGTTCGCCAAATTTATGCTTTAGACAGTACAATTATGATATAGCCGTCACCACTACTAATGTCTCATTATTTCACGTAGGAATATGTCCCATTTCCCCACATCCCACTTTCTGTTTTGTATTTTGAAATAATAAATAAAAGAAGGTTTTGTGTGGGACACTTTTATACTAATTATAAGAGAATGTTGTAAATGAATATGAACAGCCATGCTGTCTGACTGTTGATAGAATTTGAGATCTTCACAATCACCGGGTGTGACCATGTAGACAGAATCTCGTTAGGGTTTGTGATTTTTACATGTGCCCAATGACCATATTGAGTATTAATGGGGATACCAAACGTAACAGTTTATTATTAGAGGTTGTGACTACCTGTACCACGTAGACAGGATATCTTTAGGATTTTAATCCTTCTTTGAGAAGCATTTGGAAGTTGGAGTACTACGTTAGGATAAGATTTATGGGTGACTTTAATCCTTTCTTTCTCTGTGGGTAATCCTTTCACGTTGATTGGAGGAAGTCACTCAACCAGGTCATGACAGGTCGTGAGTTTACTCACTAACTACTGTGAGCGTTTTTGGCATAACATCTTTTCTTGTATAAACATAGAAACGATGCTCACTCACTCACTGTTAATCTTCTGCAGTTTGCTGGCAAAGTGGGGATAAACCTCAGTGTCAAAGACGATCAAACTTAGTTCGAATCCTTGTTTATATGTGACATCTCCCAAATGGGGACATTTTCATAAACTTGGCAAGTGATGATGAATTTTAATATTAATATCATTATAGTTTATGAAATTGTTAATAAAACTTTAATAAAATTGTGCTTCACTCTCACGAAAAATATATTGTCTGTGAGTAAATTTATATGTCACGTTATATCGGCATTTTTCAGTGATATTGGGACTACATGAAACATGGCTGGTTTTACATTTCTGATACAGGTGCTTGACTGACTGAGTTGTTCATGATCAATTAGATATGTTTAAATCAGTGAAGTTTGCAACAATAGATGAATAAGTTGATACATTTGGACCGCAGTTATCGATTAACAACTTAAGACATAGAGACAGGGAGGAGATATATAACCAAACCGATGGTCCTGTTGAGACAGTTGACAGTTAGAACGAGAGACAGCTTCCAGCTTTTGGATCTAGGCATCTCTTGTTAAATTTCATTTTCACAAGAGATGAACTTAAGTACTGTCGGAAATGCTAGAAGAATTTTTCACAGCCTGTTGTTATTGAAATATCGAGTAACTACCGATCGACCTACACTACTGCCTAAAAGTTCATTCCCCTAACACGCGTTGAGAACGCGTGTAACACGCATGTGACACGGGTGCTCAACGGGTTGCACACGGGGTGTGCAGCGCGTGTGCAACCCGTTGCACACGCGTGTGCCACGCGTGTAACACGGGACCGGGTTCCAGTTGAAGTTGACAAATTTATCAAATGAATAGTGAGATAAAACAAAACAGTGAGATGTGAAATTTGAGTTAATGAGCGGCCATTGAGCTGTGTTCACCAGACCGTAAATACAAGGTCGGTCCGTCTTAATTAGTGTTCGGTTGCTAGACTATTATGGCATGAACCATTCCGCGAGGGTCAAGTCTAGCCATTGTGGCTAGCCGACAGTAGAACAGTAGTGAATTTAGATGCGAGTTTATTGCTAGGGGGAACCCCCGTGTTGACACGATTGTCGCGGGTTGGTAAATGTTCGCCATTAATAAAATGATTGTTTGTGGATTGCGAACATATTCATTTGCCCACGCGAGTCATTCCACTTGATTGCAAATATAACGTTTTTCGTTCGCCAAATTTATGCTTTAGACAGTACAATTATGATATAGCCGTCACCACTACTAATGTCTCATTATTTCACGTAGGAATATGTCCCATTTCCCCACATCCCACTTTCTGTTTTGTATTTTGAAATAATAAATAAAAGAAGGTTTTGTGTGGGACACTTTTATACTAATTATAAGAGAATGTTGTAAATGAATATGAACAGCCATGCTGTCTGACTGTTGATAGAATTTGAGATCTTCACAATCACCGGGTGTGACCATGTAGACAGAATCTCGTTAGGGTTTGTGATTTTTACATGTGCCCAATGACCATATTGAGTATTAATGGGGATACCAAACGTAACAGTTTATTATTAGAGGTTGTGACTACCTGTACCACGTAGACAGGATATCTTTAGGATTTTAATCCTTCTTTGAGAAGCATTTGGAAGTTGGATATTGTCTGTGAGTAAATTTATATGTCACGTTATATCGGCATTTTTCAGTGATATTGGGACTACATGAAACATGGCTGGTTTTACATTTCTGATACAGGTGCTTGACTGACTGAGTTGTTCATGATCAATTAGATATGTTTAAATCAGTGAAGTTTGCAACAATAGATGAATAAGTTGATACATTTGGACCGCAGTTATCGATTAACAACTTAAGACATAGAGACAGGGAGGAGATATATAACCAAACCGATGGTCCTGTTGAGACAGTTGACAGTTAGAACGAGAGACAGCTTCCAGCCATATACTAGTATTGAAGGGACAATCGCTTTTGACAGTTTAAAAATAAACTCACCTTAAGGTGTTCGGCAAGTCAAAACTGTTTTTTAGGTTTCACAGCAACTATGCGTGTGGATTTCAGAGATAGACATGATTTGTTAGCTAGATGTTATTACAATAAGCGAAAATGTCTTACAAGTCCACAGTTTGTTTAATAGTACAAAAAGTGTGTTATAGATCTATCAACGTTTTCTTTTATTGAACATAATATTTGCACTATATTGCTGTAAGCTGTAAATAATCTAGCCTCCCCATGTACGTAACTTACATATATTTATGTATGACCAGAACAGCAAATAAAGTTCTGGTAGATAGGTACCTCGGAGATTTAACGTGCGCTTTCCGACTTAAGCCTATCTCGCACACGGGGAAGCACTTATACTATTCGAGTAAAAAAGCGTAATGATTAATTATTTATTACCCATATTCGTATTAAAGACATGTTTCAAGAAAAAAACAATCAACTGTCGCCGATCAAGAATCAGCTGTTTTGTATCAATCCGCGTGTGAAAAAACACTGTCCACGCATTCCAACCGCATTACTCAATTATCGTGTTGTTACGCGTGAAAAAAAATAGTTCTGTTAAAAAATTGTAAAGATCACATTATTGCAGTTATATTTCTGTCCGATTTACACAGCGTACACTATCTAGCATTGATAAAGAAGACCTGTTTCCAAAAAGGTTCATCAGGTTTTTTAATCAAAGCTTGTTTTGACAAGATCTCGTCACTGACAGACAGCCCCGTCGTGCATCGGCATATAGGCTACATGCATTTCACATTGAGAAGAGGAAACACGGAAAATCTGTCATTTTTTTGGTGTCATTTGACAAAAATGCCAAAACCTATAACAACAACATAGATGGAATGTACAGAAGTCTTGTTTGTTAGAGAAAAGTTACGAAAAGTAGGTAAACTTTGAAAAGTATGATTGCTGTCACAGTGTCGGAATGAATGACCCGACTTGACCCAGATATGAGACAGCCGAAACCAGGAATGACAAGAGAACCGGTTACAGTTTAATCCAGACAACAAGTTTAATTAACATCGTGTGTGATTTGAGACAAGTGTCACTGATGGGAAACATGTGCATGTGGGATTTCAGGAGGATTTGTCAAACGCGGAATGACACAGTCAGATGACGGGAGTTTGTTGATATTTTGATGTGATTCATAATGGTCGAATACCTGTTGATAGACAAACACGGTATCTGGAGATTTGGCGCTAAGCTGTCCGCATTCACGGAGTTCATTTAGTTCATTATCGGACACAGGATCAGCTCACTGGGGTAAGTTTTCCTTTCCTTGTATTTTTAATTATTTTTGTTTTGATTTCAAAACCTCCGAGTTCACCAAAGTGCATCGATTTTGCAACCAGATGCTGGTAATCATGTCGCTAAGGTAACACTCTATGCTACCCTTCATCTCCTTCAAAGTAGACAGTTCGAATTCTGAACTGTCTGATGTGCATGTCGAAATGATAAATTTGCAAATAATAATGTTTAGTTGCACCTTTCCTGTGTCATTAACCTTCATAGTCATATGGTCAGCGGACGTCAGTCAGCCTGCTTACCGCTCAGCGCCGTGCTTTGCAGACGTCGCGGTTACGAAAAACGTATACATTGTATAAAAAGTGTCACGACCTTATTTTTTCACACAACGTTACGAAATTGTACGAAATAGTGTATCTTTATGATGTCTTTCGGAATGTCTAAATGTCGTTGCAAAATGAATTTGTTTTTATTCTCATGCCATCGTTGAAAGTGTGAGTAGTCATATTTTTGGTGTTTTTCTTACCTTTATACATTTGTGAACTAAGTTCATGTCAACTTATCAAGTTTAGACTTTTTCATTGTGTTTTCATTTTCATTGGCAGTTATCGATGTCATCATCGTTCACAAAGGCAAACCTGTCTATACAAAGTCCGGTTTTTGGATTCGGGTGGTCGTAAAATTCATCAAACAGCAAGCAGCAAGCCCTCTAACACAGACGCAAACCAGGATTTGGTGGTGATGATCTTGGCGCCCTAGAAACAGTTTCTGGCAACATCACAATCTGAATCTTGGAACTTCAATCTGGCCATATGCAGTTTTGACAACAAAGACATTAAATGTGTTCAGATTTTAAAATTTTACGAATAACTTTTCATGTCAATCAGATCTCCGTCCGCTTTAACGAGGTCATTTACTTTGACAGGTCTCAAATGGCCAGCCCTGTTTGTTTACAAACGGGGACGTAGTTTTGGTTTTTACTGTAAAATGAAAATCTTGTGAAATAAATGAAAAATATGATAATGTGAAATCATGTTGTTAATATGAAAGTATGTGTCTTGTCTTAAAAAATCTCGAATCAGTGAGATTGTAGCACGTAAAACATCTGAAGGGAAAGGCTTCGATTTGTGAATGAATGGGATGAGAAAAAAATAGTTCCGTTGTCCAATGAAAATTGATCTTTGTTCCACTGACCAATCAGCTTCGAGAATCACTAATTGCACACTGTGCAAATATCAAAAAGTTATTACACTGCATATTTGAGCCCATATGGGTAATAAATAAAGAAGTGCAACCCCCCCACCACCCGGAAAAAAAGAAAAGTTTACAGACTATTTTAATAAAGTTAAGGGGGTTTGGCTGAGTGGGAGTTGGTGATAAAAGAATATTCATCAATAATATGGAAAAGTTTGGGCCGGGGGGTGGGGGGTGGGGGGGGGGGGGGGGGGGGGGGGGGGGGGGGGGGGGGGGGGGGCAAGCGTGGGAAGGCACGGCGTCGGCTGTCGAGCGTGTGTGGCTAGAAGTCTAGCGGCGGTATCCTTGTAGTAGTCTCTTGGTCAGCTTCTCATCCTGGGGGTCGGGATTCTGGTAGAGACTCTTGGCAAGGAGGGCGGCGGTACTGGCGACGAAGTGGTTTGAGGTCGGTACGCCACTACTCTGGAAGAAGTGGTACAAGTCTGTGTAGTTTGTGATGTCGAACTCGATGTCCTGTCCCCCCTTCTTGTGCACCATGACGAAAGGGACTCCTTGTTTGGCGTAGAGATGTTCGTTTGGGGTGTTGATCTGGTCAACCTTGAGATCCGGCCGGGCCTTGAAGTGTTTGATCGAAATGTCTGACTTTTCCACTAGTAAATAAAGTTCTTTGGAATGACCTCTTTTATCCCTGCTGACGTTATCCTAATGTTCAATTTCAGTCTGCTTCACCAAGCGTAAGAAACCATTGTACATGTTCTGATAAACCACACTGATGCAATTAAGCAAATGAATATTTGCTGTGGGCAAATATCTATTTTCTATATATATTTGTGGATATGAAGCATTCTAGTTAATTGTGGATACACTGGGCAGACAGAATTGTGTTTATTTCCAGGCCATCCTGATCGTCGTTTACTACTATAAGGTGTATGGTTGGAGGCAAGATCAAAGGCGCCGCACGGGGTCGTCCGTTTCGCTTTGAACAACCACCCCACCCTGCCTGTAGGAGTTATATAATCGGTGCGCAAATAACTGTGTCAAGTCCACTGCCGGGCTGACGCGGTGTCAGTGTCAGCGCTGAACATGAATGCTCAAATTATAGACCTGTAGCACTCACAAGTTCCTGAGAGCCATTCTCAAAAGTATTAATCTCAGAATCAAAATATTTGGTGTGTAGATGCATTCTTACATGGTCAGCTCATGAAAAAATTTGGTGCAATTCCATCAAAAATCATGACTTCAGGCCGAACTATAAATACATCAGCGATTCGAACTTTTTCACATGCATGACTTTTACGCCATGAGAGCTATTTTCAAAAGTATTAATCTCAGAATCAAAATATTTGGTGTGTGGATGCATTCTTACATGGTCGACCCTCATGAAAAAAATTGACGCAATTCCATCAAAATCCATAACTTGAGGCCGAACTATAAATACATCAGCGATTCGACCTTTTTCACATGCATGACTTTTACGCCATGAGAGCTATTTTCAAAAGTATTAATCTCAGAATCAAAATATTTGGTGTGTGGATGCATTCTTACATGGTCGACCCTCATGAAAAAAATATTGGCACAATTGCATCAAAAATCATGACTTGAGGCCGAACTATAAATACGTCAGCGATTCGAACTTTTTCACATGCATGACTTTTACGCCATGAGAGCTATTTTCAAAAGTATTAATCTCAGAATCAAAATATTTGGTGTGTGGATGCATTCTTACATGGTCGACCCTCATGAAATAAATTGGCGCAATTGCATCAAAAATCATGACTTGAGGCCGAACTATAAATACATCAGCGATTTGACCTTTTTCACATGCATGACTTTTACGCCATGAGAGCTATTCTCAAAAGTATTAATCTCAGAATCAAAATATTTGGTGTGTGGATGCATTCTTACATGGTCGACCCTCATGAAAAAAATTGGCGCAATTGCATCAAAAATCATAACTTGATGCCGAACTATAAATACATCAGCGATTCGACCTTTTCACAAGCATGACTTTTACGCCATGAGAGCTATTTTCAAAAGTATTAATCTCAGAATCAAAATATTTGGTGTGTGGATGCATTCTTACATGGTCGACCCTCATGAAAATAATTGGCGCAATTGTATAAAAAATCATAACTTGAGGCCGAACTATAAATACATCAGCGATTCGACCTTTTTCACATGCATGACTTTTACGCCATGAGAGCTATTCTCAAAAGTATTAATCTCAGAATCAAAATATTTGGTGTGTGGATGCATTCTTACATGGTCGACCCTCATGAAAAACATATTGGCGCAATTGCATCAAAAATCATGACTTGAGGCCGAACTATAAATACGTCAGCGATTCGAACTTTTTCACATGCATGACTTTTACGCCATGAGAGCTATTTTCAAAAGTATTAATCTCAGAATCAAAATATTTGGTGTGTGTATGCATTCTTACATGGTCGACCCTCATGAAAAAAATTGGCGCAATTGCATCAAAAATCATAACTTGATGCCGAACTATAAATACATCAGCGATTCGACCTTTTCACAAGCATGACTTTTACGCCATGAGAGCTATTTTCAAAAGTATTAATCTCAGAATCAAAATATTTGGTGTGTGGATGCATTCTTACATGGTCGACCCTCATGAAAATAATTGGCGCAATTCCATCAAAATCCATAACTTGAGGCCGAACTATAAATACATCAGCGATTCGAACTTTTTCACATGCATGACTTTTACGCCATGAGAGCTATTTTCAAAAGTATTAATCTCAGAATCAAAATATTTGGTGTGTGGATGCATTCTTACATGGTCGACCCTCATGAAAAAAATTGACGCAATTCCATCAAAATCCATAACTTGAGGCCGAACTATAAATACATCAGCGATTCGACCTTTTTCACATGCATGACTTTTACGCCATGAGAGCTATTTTCAAAAGTATTAATCTCAGAATCAAAATATTTGGTGTGTGGATGCATTCTTACATGGTCGACCCTCATGAAAAAAATATTGGCACAATTGCATCAAAAATCATGACTTGAAGCCGAACTATAAATACGTCAGCGATTCGAACTTTTTCACATGCATGACTTTTACGCCATGAGAGCTATTTTCAAAAGTATTAATCTCAGAATCAAAATATTTGGTGTGTGGATGCATTCTTACATGGTCGACCCTCATGAAATAAATTGGCGCAATTGCATCAAAAATCATGACTTGAGGCCGAACTATAAATACATCAGCGATTTGACCTTTTTCACATGCATGACTTTTACGCCATGAGAGCTATTCTCAAAAGTATTAATCTCAGAATCAAAATATTTGGTGTGTGGATGCATTCTTACATGGTCGACCCTCATGAAAAAAATTGGCGCAATTGCATCAAAAATCATAACTTGATGCCGAACTATAAATACATCAGCGATTCGACCTTTTCACAAGCATGACTTTTACGCCATGAGAGCTATTTTCAAAAGTATTAATCTCAGAATCAAAATATTTGGTGTGTGGATGCATTCTTACATGGTCGACCCTCATGAAAATAATTGGCGCAATTGTATAAAAAATCATAACTTGAGGCCGAACTATAAATACATCAGCGATTCGACCTTTTTCACATGCATGACTTTTACGCCATGAGAGCTATTCTCAAAAGTATTAATCTCAGAATCAAAATATTTGGTGTGTGGATGCATTCTTACATGGTCGACCCTCATGAAAAACATATTGGCGCAATTGCATCAAAAATCATGACTTGAGGCCGAACTATAAATACGTCAGCGATTCGAACTTTTTCACATGCATGACTTTTACGCCATGAGAGCTATTTTCAAAAGTATTAATCTCAGAATCAAAATATTTGGTGTGTGTATGCATTCTTACATGGTCGACCCTCATGAAAAAAATTGGCGCAATTGCATCAAAAATCATAACTTGATGCCGAACTATAAATACATCAGCGATTCGACCTTTTCACAAGCATGACTTTTACGCCATGAGAGCTATTTTCAAAAGTATTAATCTCAGAATCAAAATATTTGGTGTGTGGATGCATTCTTACATGGTCGACCCTCATGAAAATAATTGGCGCAATTCCATCAAAATCCATAACTTGAGGCCGAACTATAAATACGTCAGCGATTCGAACTTTTTCACATGCATGACTTTTACGCCATGAGAGCTACATGTACCTGTTGTTTTAAGTATTTCAGTCACAAGGAGTCCTATCGACAAGTTGCGGTAGGAGACAAATTCAAACGAAAACAGGAAGTCAAATGATGGCAGTCTGAAACGGACTATAGAAATATGCGCACGTGACTCCGTTATAATTTATACTAATGTAGTCTTCATGAAACATCTAATCCACAAAAAAAAAATCAATTTGAGAAAATTCTAGATGTGCATCTTCTACAATAAGAAAATGACGCTGCGTTTGTTTTGTTAACATTGGTCCCATGATGCATGTTATATTACACTTGAAAAAGTACTCAAACAGTACAGATTCATACACGTCATCAGCGGAGATAAATGCTACCTCAAGAAACCACCTGAAGAACTACAAATACTTCTTTGCACCAACGCACATCAATTAAGTACAATAACAGCAATATTTTGATACCACCCCCAACTCGGTGACATTTGGACCTAGATTAGGTCTATTTGCGTTCTTTTGATATATGTTTTTTTTAGAGTCCTATGACTCTTATTTATTAAATGAAGACGGAAAAGCATTTTTCCAGCATTTCCGACAGTACTTAAACGCCATTGCAAATGTACTGAAGAAAGTTGATGCACTTTACAGCTTTTGATATGCGATCTGAGACCGGTGGTTCCCCTATGGGCAATTATTTTAAAGTACCAGATCTCATGTTATAGTTAAGGGGCTAAAACAAGGATTGGTCGGCTCGGAGTCAGTATACTGTGTCTGAGTGGGGTATTCATGTTAAACTGCGGCATGGTATCTCAGTGAGCTAGCACTATAAATCGGCATCAGTCCGGACTAGTAAGCTGCCACACAAACACACACACGTACATGCACGTCGCTATATAAGTGCAATAATCTTGGACGCGACGTTAAACCCCATTTCACCTCACCGTATGTGATGACACAATGATTTGTTCAAATGCCAATACCCCATATTGATAAGACTATATTTGGCAATAAGTCTGCTACTTTTGTTGGAATATTGAAGTAACAAGTATGTAGTAAGTGTGCAGTTGTGTTCCTTTGACTTTGCCACATATAATAGTTAGGTATAAAAGGGCATTTCTATACAGCCGTTTGGTCATTACTGGACAGATTTATTACACATGCAGGTCCTCACCATGAGTGAGTGAGTGAGTGAGTGAGTGTGGTTCTACACCGTTTTTAGCAATATTCCAGCAATACCACGGCGAGAGACACCAGAAATGGGCTTCACACATAGTACCCATGTGGGGAATCGAACCCGGGTCTTCGGCGAACGCCTTTACCACTAACTAGGCTACCCCACCTCCCCTCCTCACAATGAAAGCTTATGTGTATATATCGCAAGAGCACACTGACGGTTCCCCGTTTATGACATATACGGGTCCTCATGATGAAGGCATTCTTATATCCATGCTTACCGGGACTGCACGTATTCAAAGGGATCGTCGTCTTTGTTCTCATCCGAGTGAACAAAGCCTTCAGAGGATTGGAGGATGTCTCGTAGTCGGGAGATCAGATTTTCATTGCCGAACTAAGCAACACTACACAGCTGAAAGGAATGGATGACGACAGAAGATGGGATAGATTCCATCGATTCCGAAACCATCTGGAGAAGAACATCATAAGATGGCTTCTTTCTGTTCCCGGTTTAGGTGAATTCTTTGTCCCCGTTGATCAACCAATCCTGCCAAGCTTTTCTCATTGCAGCCTAGAATGGAGCGTTGACCCCACCTGACACACATCAAGAGGCTGGAGATAGGGTGTCGTCTTCGGAGGAATAAGTTTAGTGGCGACATTCAAGGACTTCAGGATCAGTGTAATGACTTCTGTGACTGTACATCAAGAGTAGCGATGGTTGATTTGCAAAATACGATCCACGGATTTGAACACGCGTTCTATCCAAGAAAGCATCAGCGTTTCATTCATTGAACCTCCTTTGGACACAAACAACTCAATGGTCTTTGGAACTTTGCATTTTGGGAGGTGGACCAGGTTCTTGAGAATGACCATGACCTTGAGGATACGTCCATCCAAGCATGTACACAGAACAACGGTGAATCTGTTTTTGTCGTGTCCAGTCGTCAGGCCATCAACGTTCTTCGATCCAACAAAGTCGAGCGTTGTCTGCCCTGCCATGTCGATGTAACATGGAGTTTCATCCATGTTAAATATCTTGGTTTTGTCGAGTTCTGCTGCCAACTGTTGCACACCACGGAGATGATCATAGCTGACCATTCGTTGAATCATTAAGTCCTGCTGTCCGTGATGGGTGATCTTCCCGGATGAAATGTTATGGCGTTTGCAAAATTTACGGAGCCAAGAATCACTAATTTTTAGCGATTTGCTAATTCCCATTTCCTTCATCAGCGTTAATGCCCAGTCCCTCATAGTGATGTAATTCACAAGTGCTTTTCAGCTCTTTGTTCTTTAAACCAGACCAACAATGCTTCTTCGAGGTCTGGTTCTTGCGGTTTACGCCCAGGATTGCCCATGCGACGTTTGTTCCTTCTGCCGTCATTATTTGACATGACCTGTTCCTCCGACATCCATCTTCTGAGATTTTTTCGATCAATATTTTATTCTCTGGCAGCCCTTCTTAAATTACCTTCAAACTAATTTTAACTCTCTGTACAGCTTCTAATTTTTTACCTAACGTAAATGATTTTCTGGACGCCATGACTTTAAACTTGAACAGTTATTTCCTGTAAAATGTTAGGCAATTTGTTAATGTCCTTTTCTCTGCCAATGAATATAAACAATGCAGGAATTTCAAGTCCACCTTGCAGTAGATTAGAACGTGATGGTTTATGTGAGAGAATTTCTACTTGAATGACACCTCCACGAAGAAGAAAGTAGTTGCACAATTTACTCTGTTGAACGGGAACGTGACCCACAATGACGTTATTATCCAGTACCGACGCGGCGTGTCTGTCAGATGTGTTTAAACTGTCACACTTAGTTTCAAGAATGTCATCTACGTTAGGGGTCCAATGCGTCTTGTATATGTGGAAACCTCTAACAGCGCTTAAGGTGCAAAATTGGTGCAAATTAGCCATATATAGGCCTACCACAACACGTGTTGAGGAATATCCGGAAAGGGAGATCACTCAAGTTAAAAATTTAATTTTAGCCCATGGGCTAAAAAACTTTATTTTCCCGTTTAATTTGGATAAGACTAAAGTGGTTGCAGTTGTTTCTAAGAATGGGAGTATTCTCCCCAGAAGGGAAAAAAACCATTATCAAGGGAAATGTCTCAAGTCCCTGACATTTTATAAATATTTGGGTATAAAAGTTAGTAAATCATTACCCAGGGATAAGCATACTCAAGGTGCGGCGTCTCATGCTAGAATATGTTTGTGGGGCGAATTAAGGGCACTACATAGATATAAATCCAATTCCGTATGAATTATTTTGGAGGATAATTACAAAAAAATATGCCCAAATGAAGTGTTTTGGTCTGAGGTTTGGGGGTTGGATAGTGTAGGAAATATATAAACCATTCACGTGTTAGCGTGTAAAAACGCTTCCTTGGAGTGAAGATCTCGGCACCAAATTACACATTGGGTGAATGTGGCAGATACCCCTTGTATATTTTTGCGTTAAAACGTTTGATATAATTCTGGATTAGAATATTGTATATGTCAAATGTAAAATATCCAGAAAGTGCTATACAATGCTTTACAAGCAGCAAATAATGGCAAAAATGGGTTTTCAACTTAAAGTATTTGTCGTTTCGACTAGGGTTTGTCTATGTATGGGAGTCACAAACAAGTTACGATTTATCGGAGAATAAATTGCGAAGCGGGAAATGTTTGAATTTAGACATAAGTAACAGTATACCTTGTTTTAAATTCCTTAATGACGAGCGCCAAGCAGGGTAACAAGAAGAACCATACTTTAACGTGTTTTGGTGTGACGTAGCCAGGGAATCGAACCACAAGCCTACCACTCCCCGGTCGTTATTCTTAGAATATACGCCAGTTCAACTGACGCAAGAACGAGACATCGCGGAGACGCGCAATTGAAAGAATATTGAATGAGATCTCGACAAAAACAATTCCTGTCTCGCATAAGTGGCGGGTCAATGTACCTTCCGAAATACAGACAAGAACGGTGCTTATTCGAGGATTGAGTCCCGTAGGCTGTCTTGAAAAACAAAAACATAAAGCAGGAAAACAACAAAACGAAAAAGTGTGAAATAGTGAAACAAAATTATATTTAAGTGTCAACAATGCATAATGATATGTTCACTGATGTTAAAAGTTCTCAACTCAGGTTCTTACAAGAATACAGAGTTTTTTCATTTTTTTAATATATATTTACTAATTGTGCATATATTGTCAGAATATTTGATTTTGTCAAAAACATGGCTGGTTTTCAAAAAGTTGACTTTGTTACATCGCAGAGAGGTACGCCCCATGTACACTTTCAACATTACCTGTACAGCAAGAACAAGATTGGGTGAGTCTAACAAGCTTTCATCACAAATTGAGTTAACAAATTTATTTGTACTGATTTATAAAAGTGTAAAGAATTAGTTCTGTTACGAAATGTGTGTACACTAATAACATAGAAAATGAGAAGCAGAATCAATCTGAAAAAAAATGTGTTTTATGATTTAGTGTATCCTGTTGATAGTGTGGAAACTCAGAAGTGAAGAATTTCATATAAAAGAAGAGCATGTTTTAGTCTCATAGTCTCATGTCTGACAAATGGGGTATGATCAGGACTAATACATTTTACCACGTGGTTAACAGGCATTTGACATTGGCAGAACTCAACCTTGACATTTGTGATTTAAAGGTATGGGGACAAATGGGATGTCCCCTTAGGAATAATATTTGAAAGCTTCTTATTTATAATGTATTAGCTTACATTATAACGTACATACGAAGGTGCGAGTGGCCCAGTCGCCCAAGATACCGCAGTTACTTGTGCAGATTCCTGTCATCATGGGTTCGAATCCCAGATTAGCCCTGATCATATCTATTGGTTTGTTAGTACCGCGCCCTCGCCCGTAAGTTTCAAATGTAAACGTCTGATACCACACTTCAGGCATTCCTCCCACATTAAGCAGACACGGTGATATAACTGAAATACTGACCAAATCGCCCTTGTTTCTCTGTAAAACTATAAAATGGAAACCATTATTTTGTTGTTATACAGTTAGTTCTTAAACGTTCAACAGTTCATGGAGCTGATCATATACCTTCGGTGTGAGCTTGAGTGCGTCTTTTCTTGCTCCATTCTTATGTGAGATAATAAGATAATATTTCATCATTGCATTCCTTGCAGCACAAATATAACGTCCAAGGGCCAAGAATGCATTTGATATTGCATTTAATTAAACATATCACTGAAGTCACTGTTACTGTTCGAGGCATTCGCGTCGCCTTTATGTCAAGAGCTGTCTCGAAAAGTGAAACTCCTTCACTTTATTGATTTTCTTAAATAGCACGAGGTCCAAGCTGCTACAGGCGGGTCCTTAAGGGGAGAATACTGAGCCGATGCAAGATGGGAATCAATAATGGTGTGTTCGGGCGCCACTGCATTCTTTAGCATTTTCACTCTTCGTTTGAATTATATTTACTTACATTTAACTTTTTTATTGAATGATGTAAGTGTAAATCTAGTTTATGACAATAACTCATTCGTTATGGATTTATTCAACCTGTTGGCAGGCATTAAGAGCAAACCAGTTCCTTGCAGTTCAACAGTTCATGTGCGTCCTATCGTTGTGGGGGCGGTCGGGTAGCCTAGTGGTTAAAGCGTTCGCTCGTCACGCCGAAGATCCGGGTTCGATTCCCGACATGGGTACAATGTGTGAAGCCCATTTCTGGTGTCCCCCGCCGTGATATTGTTGGAGTATTGCTAAAAGCGGCGTAATACCATACTCACTCCTATCGTTGTGCATGAAAACACAAACTTCATACACCTGTCAGCTACATACTAGGTGCATCAATATATCTATGTGTGTTCAAACCCAATTGTCGTATATCCGTTAAACATAGACATCGTGTATAAACTGTAGCATATCCTTGTCAAGTTCATATCAACTTCAATGTCGATGCTCAAATCAAACAAGCTTGTCAAGTTCTTCTACAGGTATATTTGAATAAAAACAATGTCTACATAGGGTCGGGTGGTCACACTCGGTGACTTGGTTGATGGATGTCATTGTATCTCAATTACGTAGATCGATGCTCATGATCTCAATCACTGGATTATCTGGTCCAGACTCGGTTATTTAGACAGCCGTCATATAGCTAGAATATTGCGTTAAACAACGAACAAACAAAAAAATACGTCTCACGTCCACATCTATGTGTGTATGAAAATAACAAGATTAAATCAATAAATACTCCTGAATGTGTTCATATCTATGTTAAGAGCGCGTACCTTGGTCGTGTGCCAAAGTCATATTTATGTCAAACGCACCGATGTTTGTACAGGAGGATTATCATATGAATGTATCTGACTGTACACTCACATATAACAGATATGCCAAGGCACTGAATGCCTGTGTTATACACACTGTCACGCAAAGCAAAATACAGGAAACAACATTAGTCCTTTCATTGTTACAGTATAACATCCATTCACGTACACCTCTTCATTCTAACAGTATGATACCCTTTCACGTTCTCCTCTTCGTTCTTACAGTATAATATTCTTTCACATGCATCTCTTCATTCTAACAGACTGAGTAAAATCTCTTTTCACGTGCATCTCTTCGCTCTGACAGTATAATCCCCTTTCACGTACATCTCTTCATTCTAACAGACTGAGTAAAATCTCTTTTCACGTGCATCTCTTCCTTCTGACAGTATATTCTCCTTTCACGTACATCTCTTCATTCTAACAGACTGTGTAAAATCTCTTTTCACGTGCATCTCTTCCTTCTGACAGTATAATCCCCTTTCACGTACATCTCTTCATTCTAACAGACTGAGTAAAATCTCTTTTCACGTGCATCTCTTCCTTCTGACAGTATATTCTCCTTTCACGTACATCTCTTCATTCTAACAGACTGTGTAAAATCTCTTTTCACGTGCATCTCTTCCTTCTGACAGTATAATCCCCTTTCACGTACATCTCTTCATTCTAACAGACTGTGTAAAATCTCTTTTCACGTGCATCTCTTCCTTCTGACAGTATAATCCCCTTTCACGTACATCTCTTCATTCTAACAGACTGTGTAAAATCTCTTTTCACGTGCATCTCTTCCTTCTGACAGTATAATCCCCTTTCACGTACATCTCTTCATTCTAACAGACTGTGTAAAATCTCTTTTCATGTGCATCTCTTCGTTCTGACAGTATAATCCCCTTTCACGTACATCTCTTCATTCTAACAGACTGTGTAAAATCTCTTTTCACGTGCATCTCTTCGTTCTGACAGTACATTCTCCTTTCACATGAATCTCTTCATTCTAACAGAAGAATCTCCTTTCGCGTACATCACACCGCTCTTACAGTATAATCTCTTTCAGGAACACATCTCCATACTTACAGTTCAATCTCTATTCACCTCTTTGTTCCAACAGAAGAATCTCCTTTCACGTACATCGCTTCATTCTAACGGTATAATCTCCATTCATCACTTCGTTCTGACAGTATAATCTCTTTTCACGTCCATATATTCTTTCTAACACTATAATCTCCTTTCGCGTAAATTGTAACGGGTCGATTCCCAAATTGAAACTATATATTACCAATATCCAACTTCGTACACCACTATCCCACACGACAAACTTAAGGAAAAACTTCCCTTGATCCGCGGGGCTTTTGTAACATAACGTGGTGACCATAGATACAGTTACACATCTTCAGGGGTTCAGGGCAGTTTGTGAAAAAAAAGATAAGAAGCATATTATAACTGCCAATCATCGCATGGATCTAGTGATGAATATCTGACAGCAGTTCACAACCAAAACCATGGCATATGTGTAAGGGGATCGATGTTTGTTGATGTATTCGACGGGTCCTCTCACACTGGCTCTCACGTCTGGCACTGCGCATGTAACTGGAGCTACAGTCTCTCTAACATTTTAATATTTAATGAGAACAAAGGGACGTGCCGATATTTCAAGGATCATAACACCCGCAGTGCATTTGTCAGAGATAATGTCTGCTGACTGGTCGCTTCTATTCTGGTGTTTGGTTTGATGTTACTTGAGCTGTCAGAAATAAATGTGTCCGCTGCTTGCATGCTAACACGTTGAATGTTGAGTAGCGAGCAGAAGGAATGGTGGATATCGATGTTCTCCACAGGAACGCATCGGCGAGGAATGTTCACTGAAGTCATTCTCACAGAAGGTCCTTCGCACATGTATTGATTTTCCTCAGCTCTGCAATAATTTCACACTCAGTTCTCGTCGCAGCTTTGAGATTCACATTTTGCATAAATTGACCGGATCAACTGGGTGCTTGTGGCAAGATGGAAACGAAAACGGACATGTTGTGGCTTCTGCATTTGGCCGCCATGCTGCTACTTACAACAGTAAGATGTGATGAAGAGGAGGAGGTGAGTAATGTATTCATCATAAGATCATTGCAGGTTGTTGGACACTGTGCAGACATTGTTCTAACATGATTGCAAATGCAGTGTCGCAACATGGACAATGCACAAACCAATTTGATTTTCGTCCCAGTTGTTTTGATGTCAAAGAACACGACGATGTCGATAATCTGTTGATATGATTCTATCACTATTCTATAATGGCGAATGTGAAATATCAAGACTATGAAAGGCGACTTTAATTGTCTCAATTTTGTGATGAAAGACATTGGATTATCGCACAGTTGTTCGAAAACCTATACCACCAAACGCTTACTTTTAATTTTATCCACAAATCGTGCCTCTTTTGTCTACTTTTAGCATCGTGTTTTTTTAAATATCGCACCTACGTTTCCTTGTTCCAAAAATCAACCCGCCGAAGTCTTACTTACTTACTTACTTACTTACTTACTTACTTACTGTGGCCTGTTGGTAGTTTAATTATTACGTTGGATGTTTGGATTTATGATGAGTCTTTACCTTTTTGAGTGGCTTTTGGGGCATATGTTTTAGCTTGCAGTTTGAGTTCTGATAGTTATTTTGCCACTTTTGGAGATAAAATCCCTTCGTGATGCTCTATATATCGTTTTTGGACATTGGTAAGTTAAGGCTTACTCCTGGTTGTTTTAGGGTTGCTTTGGCTGCTTTGTCAGCGTGTTCATTTCCGAACACTCCACCGTGGGCAGGGATACAATTCTATATTTTGCCTAGTTTATTGAGCTGGTTGGAACTTTTCAGTATTTGGTGTATTAGGGCGAGTTTTTTTGTGGTTTTGCTTTTAATAGACGGTAGTCCACTTAACGAGACAGTTAAAATAAGTTGTGTTTTTGGGGTTTTTTTGTTTTTATTTTGGGGTTGTGTAAGGCTGTAGCCATCCCCATTAGCTCGGCTGTGAAGATTGATTGCTTGTTTTTGGGTCTACAAGATTTAGTTTATTTTGTGGGTTGGGAAATGTGGATGCCGAATCCTGTGTGTTTTGAGCCAGCTTTAGAGGACCCGCCTGTGTAAAAGTGGCATTTTTCACGTATCTATGCTAGTGTGGTGGTTTTGGCGGTGTTTAGATCAGTTGCTTAATGTATTTTTGAGGAGACTGTTGTGTCTATTTTGGGGCTTTGACGTTTGGGTGTGAAGATGTTGTTTGGTCCGCCGAAGTCGGATACGAGGCGTTGTTATAACGGCGATATTCATCAACATATTTTCACTCGCCAATCACGACATCTGATTACTGTGGTTACTGTATCACATAACTCCCTGCATGAGGTTGTATGTGTTAGAAAGGGGGTTCTCAACTTAAAAATTGAACTTAAGGGGAATGAAGACTAGGAGATTATATTCTGTTCTTGAAGTGTTGAACTTGAGCTAGCTATCCACAGGTGTGGACATATGTAGTATAGAAGACTTACAAGGTAGAATATCTTGCTGGGGAGAGGGGGATTATGTGGTAATGTCATCTTTCTTAGACATATGTTTGTACTTCAGATTTATCATCCAAAACTTGCTCCCACAGGAGATATCGCTGGGATTAGATCAAGCGATATCTACACTGTAGATATCGCTGCAATGAAATTACATCACAATGCTTTGCAGACCATTGTGATGTCACTGGTTACCATGACGTCACAATCAAATGACATCACTAACGGCTCTGATGCTGAAGCTGTTTGCAGTACTTTTTACGCTGAAGACACTCCTAATTACTGTCTACAAATTGGAAAAGTTGAAAGAATGATGTTGGATGATAAATAAAATCTCACCCGAGTGTCTTTTGATATCAAATATATCAACACTCGTTGATAAAAGTGGCAAAAATCCTCGGCAAACCTCGGAATTTTTCCACTTTTATCAACTCGTGTTGATATATTTGATATCAAAAGACACTCGGGTGAGATTCTCTATATGTACTACAGTTAAATTTGTCATAGACATGTCAAATAACCGCTTCGTTACACACTACTGACTTTAAGGTGGAACGATCTTGAGCTGGGTGAAAAGGAACCATTAGTAAACAGTGCAAAGCTTGTTTCCATTTCGCTGACGGTGGACTTTATTTTCAGTCACCAAAAGGCAGTGATATCTGCGGGGGACGACGGCATGTTTGTACTACGCTGATGAAGTACCCAGATGGTTACGTTGCTAACGAGGGCCCCTATTGCACCTGTAGCGACGGCAACTGTGGATCGGCGTGGAGTGACAACGACGACAGAGCACTTACCTGGCAGCATTACGAGAGAGGTGACACGAAAAAACTCACATTGCCTTTTCACATGATGCGGAAGGCCGAATAAAATAAGCGAGTTTATCTCTATACTATTTAAAACACAGTAGGTGTTTAGGTCCCCCAAATATCCCGTCCAACACGTTTCAACACATATATGTATGTTTACTTGAATGTGAGTTTAAAATAAATTTTGGGTATTTAGGTCACTGGAAGGTCCAGTACCGGTTCTGCCAATCGCTGATATCTGAAGATAAACTGCGTGAGTGTGAGAGTGGAGAATTGTCTACTGTAGTGGAGACAGAGGTGACGTCTTGGAAACCCTACATGCTCCCAATGAGGTGCCGCTGTAGACATGACCTATATCACATGACAGGATGGAAAAGGGACGGCAACGTGTGGAAGTACTCGTACAAGTGTGATAAGGTCAGTCCAAGCAGAGAATACAAAAACCGAAAACGATAACCCTAATACCAGACTAAAAAAGGGATAACATAATAGCAGAATAAAATGAGTTGTGTATGGTTGGCCTGTATCTGATTTCTCACTGGTGTTGGCTCTAAATTGTCACATTTGAGACGGTGAAGCGGCCGGAAAATCCATGACAGGGACATGATTTTTGTTGATCCTTTTGTTTGTAGAAGCTGGTGTGTTTAATGTGGACTATAGTCCAGGCAATCTAGGCCATTTTTTCATTTAACTTGGAGCACATTGCAACAGAATGTATTCACCACAATGCATTTCTATAAGGTCCCATGATTATTATTATTGTTATCTGGTAATAGACACGAGGTCTGTGGTATCTTGCGGCTGCAGAGGATGGTGGTAGAGTTTGTGTCTCGACTTAGTAATATGTTCTTCATCATCTTCCCCCAAAATCGCTTGTATCATATGCTTTTCAGTCCTTCCTTCTTACATCAGCCATATTAAGACACTAGTGCATGTTTACCCGCTTCGGTGATGACTTTTTCATCCCCAGTTTCTTCTGTTTTGCTGAACATTTTAGCCTGATCACAGAACAAGGCATTATTCTTCAATGCTAGACCCTTTCCCAAGACAAACAGTCGAGGAGTGGTTTCACAGCCAATGTAAAAAGAGCACATGCTTACATACATCACTGCCCAGCAGTAGCGTTGATTGCTTCATTTACCAAAACGTGTTCCTGCTTGAAGCTGGCTTGGGTTCTGGTGCCAGGAACAAGTCAAATGCTTCCATTTTAACATGGTGAAGAAGGAGGATGAGCATATCTGTGTCATCTCCCACCAGGACAGTGTCTTATTTTGCATGGACTGTGCTGCACCAAGCTCTCTCCAGTTTGTCACCCAGACCGGCAACAAAGCGCTGTTTGTTTTTTGCTTTGTTCAAGAGTTCTTCCTTCTACGATTAAATATCCATTTCCCCCGTGAAATCATCTTTCTCCCCAGAACAGGCCTCTGTGTAGCATCTTTCGTTTATGGATCATCATTGGAGCCACTAAAGACAATGTTACCAGCAGCATATTTATGTACAACATATCGCTGGCCTATAGTTAACATACGTGATAAAACGTAGAACCTCTTGGTCAGGGTAGCCGGTGAAGTAGAGCACTACCATCAATAATGTTCTGGACATTTCAAGGTTCTCGTTCTTTCACTTGGATGGAGTTCCAGCTAGCATCAGTAAGTGTTGCCTTACTGACCTGCAGTGCAAGGGAGGATGATATAAACAATGATGGTGGGTGACTACAGAGTTCATACATGAACAGTGCTTGTAGATAGATCTTGTACTATACTGGTGTGCATGTTGATAAACGGGGGAATGGTCATTCGATCGAAGAAGGAAACATTCTTGAACAATGCAAAACAGCACTTTATTGCCAATCTGGGAGACAAACTGGATAGACCTGGGTGCAATTCTGTACTTGCAAAACAGGCGAACATTAACTTGGGTATTTATATGGCGGATGTAAGGCGGAAGGACCGGATAGCTTAAGGTACAAGTGATATTGTTAGACGTGACGAAGAACCTGCCACATGCAGAGCCACAAACTCTGCCACCAACCTCCGTAGCCACAAGATGCCACAGCCCCCGTGCCTACAACCAGAAAATTCAGTGGAAAGGATGTTCAGTATGAATCCATTGGGTTGAGGATGGCACATGATAGATGGACGCTCCTTACCAATACAGACAAATCAGTCTGCGGCACCTTCAGCACTCCCGGATATCATCTGTTGTAATTACAAATGCGACTGTAAAACAAGAAGAAGCACTTGCCGGAATCATGGTCTTATATCAGTGTTGTGTGCGGCGAATGCCACGATACAAGCTGATGATGACAAACCAGCGGAGGCTTTCGAGGTATAATGATCCTGCAACATCAAGCTACAGCATTCACTGTGACAACTCAAGTAATAATGTTCATAAATCACACAATCATGTAACTGAATGAGCAGTGGATCACCCATTTTCAGATTTATCTTCAAATATTGGTATTTGGTAGTTATATTGGACTTCCACAAATGAACTACAAGGAAACAACTAACCAACTACTTGTGAAACAACTGGTTTTTCGTAAATTCTGAGAGGACATACTTGTTTCCAACATGAATGAAAACAAAACTTGTTACAGTGTTTATTGTCATGGTAATAAGTAGATACAGGCAATAACAATCAATATTGATATTTAAACTCGCTTAAACATGTCATTTACGAGATAAATATTGATATTTGGTGATGAAATTGGATTTATGCAAATGATTGAGTATTCTACATGCATCCTTCGGTCTGTTTACCTTGATGTAGAAGTTCAAATTACTGAAATATGACAGCAGAGACCAACAGTGCATTGATATTCCATGTCTATCCAGCATTATCTTAGCGGCCATCATGGAATTTTTGGCCACTAGGAGGCAATGGTGACGGAGTTGTGTAAAGTGTAAACTATACTTCAGTGAGTTAGTGTGCCAAGTAATAATTATGCATATAAGTCCTATCATACTGTTTTAGAGTTAACATATTCCACAGTCATATTTATCAAAAGTCGAAAACGTTCAGTAATTGTGAATATTTTTTTAGAAACACAACACATGCATTTTTTCATCAAAAGATTGCACCTCATCTGAAACATAGACGATATATTGAAAATTGGTGGTCATATTGGATTATGCAAATTAGACATAGTTCCCAAACTAAAACTTGGGACTTTTAGTATGGGACCTTGTAGAAATGCATTGTGGTGAAATAAATTCTGTTGCAATTTGTTCGAAGTGAAACCTTATTTTGCCTGAACTAATACCCCTGTTGCAAAATGCTAGAAATTATCTTTGCCCCAATACGAGTCTTTCAGACGTTGCATCATCTCACAGTATATTGCTGAGTCTAATGGACCTTGTATCATCCCACAGTATATTGCTGAGTCTAATAGACCTTGCAGTATCTCACAGTATATTGCTGAGTCTAATAGACCTTGCAGTATCTCACAGTATATTGCTGAGTCTAATAGACCTTGCAGTATCTCACAGTATATTGCTGAGTCTAATAGACCTTGCAGTATCTCACAGTATATTGCAGAGTCTAATAGACCTTGCAGTATCTCACAGTATATTGCTGAGTCTAATATACCTTGCAGTATCTCACAGTATATTGCTGAGTCTAATAGACCTTACAGTATCTCACAGTATATTGCTGAGTCTAATATACCTTGCAGTATCTCACAGTATATTGCTGAGTCTAATAGACCTTGCAGTATCTCACAGTATATTGCTGAGTCTAATAGACCTTGCATTATCTCACAGTATATTGCTGAGTCTAATAGACCTTGCAGTATCTCACAGTATATTGCTGAGTCTAATAGACCTTGCAGTATCTCACAGTATATTGCTGAGTCTAATAGACCTTGCAGTATCTCACAGTATATTGCTGAGTCTAATATACCTTGCAGTATCTCACAGTATATTGCTGAGTCTAATAGACCTTGCAGTATCTCACAGTATATTGCTGAGTCTAATAAACCTTGCAGTATCTCACAGTATATTGCTGAGTCTAATAGACCTTGCAGTATCCCACAGTATATTGCTGAGTCTGATAGACCTTGCAGTATCTTACAGTATATTGCTGAGTCTGATGTACCTTGCAGCGTATCACAGTATATTGCTGAGTCTGATGTACCTTGCAGCGTATCACAGTATATTGCTGAGTCTGATGTACCTTGCAGCGTATCACAGTATATTGTTGAGTCTTATGGACCTTGAAACATCTCACAGTAAATTACCTAGTCGCTGGGGCCTTGTAAAATCCTAAATTTTGAAATTACTGCTGATCCATACTATGACATTGTAGAATATCATAGTATGTAGCTGAGGCTGTGGGACCTTGTAGAATATTCCAGTATTTTGCTCTCACTATGGTCGCTTATAGAATCGCACAGTATATTGCTGAGTCTGTGGGACCTTTCAAACAAAGAGATATGAAAGGGAGTGAATAATGGACTATGATATGAAAGGAGAGAGTGAATGTTATTTTGTGATAATGCCAAGTGTGTGGATGATATTAGTTTAGTGTAAAAATGTGTGAATGTTGTTCCGAGAGAGTAGAAAGCGTGTGGATCTTGTTCTGTGAGAGTAAAAGGTGCGTTAATGTTGTTCTCTCTGTGTGTGTGTGTGTGTGTGTGTGTGTGTACAATTTTGTGAATGGTGTTCTTTGAGAGAGTAGAAAGTGTGGGAATGTTGTTCTGTGTATGTACAATTTTGTGAATGTTCCGTGAGAGTAGAAAGTGTGGGAATGTTGTTCTGTGTATGTACAATTTTGTGAATGTTCCGTGAGAGTAGAAAGTGTGGAAATGTTGTTATGTGTCTGTACAATTTTGTGAATGTTCCGTGAGAGTAGAAAGTGTGGGAATGTTGTTCTGTGTATGTACAATTTTGTGAATGTTCCGTGAGAGTAGAAAGTGTGGAAATGTTGTTATGTGTCTGTACAATTTTGTGAATGTTCCGTGAGAGTAGAAAGTGTGGGAATGTTGTTCTGTGTGTGTACAATTTTGTGAATGTTCTGTGAGAGTAGAAAGTGTGGGAATGTTGTTCTGAGAGCAAAAAGTGCGTGAATGTTGTTCTCTGGGTGTGTACAATTGTCTAAATGTTGATCTGTGAGAGTAATAGGTGTATGATAGTTTGTCGATGATAGTTCATCGAATGTTTTGTGAAAAGAAAACTATGCATGTTGATCTGCGAGAGTGAGGAGAGTTCGAATGTTCATTTGTGAGAAATGTATTGTGTGAATGTGATATCTGTGAAGTGGAGAAGCCTCTGGTGGCTATAATTGAATGTAATGAAACATGTGCTTTAAGCAGTTTACTCAGATTAGTTTTTTTATTTTTACCATTTGTAAAGCTTAACCCTTTTTTTTCGCACTCCAGAAATTAAGTGGTATCGTTCATCATTTATCACACAAACGATTACACTCAGAAGTGATATCTGGTGTAACAATGTCTGTCGTAAAGCTCCACTGGCCCATGGCATCCGAAATTCTATTCATGTAAATATTGATACCACTGTGACATATTGACGGAGACATTATTGCCAGAATGGAGTGCAAATGCTTGATTCAGATATATTTTCAAATTGTGGGAAATGTGACAGAAATGTGAATTTTCAGGAAACTCACTGTGAGTCTTTAGTATTATATAGTAATTTATCCTTCACTACACCAAATACCACATCATTTGATCTTTTGACATTTCAGCCTGAGTGCAAGGAGAACGGTGGTGTGTGCGCAACGATATTTATGGATCTAAACAAAAAGACGGACATAGTAAAAGAGGTGAAATTCAAATGTGCATGTCCACCGGGACATTTATGTCCCGCGAAGATTAGGGATGAAAGCAAGGAGACAGAGGCACAAAAGGAGGTGAAGTGTCAACCGATAAAACAGTCTCACAACAAGATCTAACCCGTGTATGGGCGCTCTCTGTCCCCGACCACCCTCTCACTGTCGTCTTGCTACTGCACATTAGTATGGAGGGTGCTCGAAGATACAGCGCAGAGGAGAGCTTCAAATTACACTGAACTAGGCGTATCTGTTATATATTTGCTGTCCTGTATATCTTAATATCTGCACCGCACACTGCACTGTGTTTATCTTTTGTACTTCTCATTGATATATTATTCTCTCAGAATCAGTCATGTGTTTCTGCGTATATGTACTCGAATGTATGATGGACAGTAATTATTACCAAGAACTCTCATTAGATATTCTAAAAGATGAATCTCGTTACAGAAATCTTTCAGACAGTTCGAAGAAATCTGTTTTACTTAATCTTAAAAGATTCTCAATGCCTGACTAAAAACGAAGAGGATTATTTATTTAATTTTGAATCGTGAGAAAGTAATTTTTAAGGCCTCCCTAAAGTTCATAAGAGCTTACAGGTCCAAGAAAAATGACGAGCATTGAATTCTGCTTATGTCAAAATATCCCCCGTAAATGATTTAAAATTACGGATAATAATTGCGGGACCCAAATGTCCCACACACAGAATCAGTGACCTTATTGATAAAGTGTTAAAACCCATAACTAAACATGTCAAGAGCTACATAAAAGATACCACTGATTTTCTGAACCAACTTCCCGCCTCAGTCGAAAATGGTACAAAGTTAGTCAGTTTTGATGTAGTTAGTTTATATTCAAACATTCCCCATGATCTCGGCATAGAAGCTATTGAATACTGAATAAAAAAGCACTGTTCGGGGATCCGAGAAGACATTACCTCGGAATTCCTTATCGATAGTGTAACATGTGGTAAATTGCTTTATTTTAATGTTGCATTTAAAAAGGGGGGCCCACAAAATCTAATAGTTCGTCACTCAGTTACTGCAGCTATGGCATTCTTTATCGTGTCAACCGTGGTCAAAGGGGAAGCAACTCTATGTAAGCACGTCCTTATATGGTATTTCAACTAAGGGGTTCTCATCTTTGCCTTCGTGAGACTCGCCATTTTTGACAGTAAAGCACCGAGTGAACATCAGCTATTATCTTTGCGTTATTCTTCCCCACAGGTAATTACCACATCAATATACATACATAAACATTTATTATAAGTCCAAGGTTCCATATATGTAGGTGATAAGTTTGTACAAATTGTGAAAGCGCTAGAATTAGCTAGGCAAGTTCAGGGTCAGACTGCACCGGCCTCACGGGTAACGTGACCAGTCAAGTTGATGTAAATTGTGTATATTCTAAGCCATCAAATACTATTATTATATAGGAATGTTAGATATTTTTGATGTTTCCCAGGAGTATGATTAGTAGTTAATAAGTCAATCAATTCATCTAAGTTCCACATTCAATGGTTTCTATTAGTCGGCATGTTATGCCAGGAAGAGTTATCTTCCTTCCGCTAAGGGCGCTGAGAGTTTCAAGATGGCTGCGCCCATGTGTAAACAATTGCTCCGAGTGTTTTCATCTCTTTTAACTGTTTTTGGCATGTGTTGGAAGGAAGTTGTTCTGTATTTGGAATTATATTTAATGACAGTAGTATACCAAGGAATAAGCTTAAATGTACATGCAACTAGCGATAATTGCAGGGAATTTCTGGAAGTAGTATCTCATCGTCATGATAAACAATAAGAGCCTGTGTGAAATGGGTCATCTCCTGTCAGAATCTGTTAATTGTTTTAGTTTTGAAATTTATTGTTAAGCACAAAAGTGTTGTTTAAATATTACTTTTTATACAAACAAGATAATCAATAATCAAGCTGACATTGGAATATTAAAGTAACTGCATAAGACTGAATCAGTATTGTTACCTTGTATGTAACAACAGCAGTTAAGCATTACAAAGATGCATATTCAGTGTCTTGATGATCATTAATATGCCAGGCATTTCTGGATTATCTTGTTCTGTAATACACAGTGGTTGTTCCAATTGAATTGTAGTTACTTGGTAGTTCTTTATAGTGCCATTCGGTAATTGCCATGTGCTCTTTGTGCAGAGTTGTTTGTACTTTCATTAAGTAAATATACACCTAGACAACAAGCAATGAAAGTATATAGATTGAAGTACACACTACACGATGTTATCAACATGTAACCAATTATTTGTGTAACCGTTTGGTGATACATATGTTGAATGCGCTTTGCCTTCATGAGACTCGCCATTTTTTACAGTAAAGCACTGAGTGAACATCAGCTATTATCTTTGCGTTATTCTTCCCCACAGGTTCGTGGCTGCATCTCACCTTGCTTCCCGGCAAGTGTAACAGATAGTACTAAGTTAATACTGAACAATAATAATTTTAATTTGATGGTTCTCATTACAAACAAGTTAAAGGCACAGCAATTGGTACAAAAATGGACCCTTCTTATGCAACTCTTGTACTTGGTTATTTGGAGGAAAAACTGTACTAAAAACTGATAAAAAATTAGGCATTCAATTTGGACAGGGATTCCTAGATAAATGGAACAGACTTTTAGATGAACCGGAATGGAGACGATCTACAGTGTTAGATATATATTTTACAGACACTCCATCCAAGTTTTATCTTTATCTTTAGAAATGAGAACAAATGATGATAACAATCAATCGTTTCTAGATGTTATGGTTACAATTTCAAACAATAATATTGAAACAGATGCATATTGCAAACCAATCGATTACAAACAATACCTCAATTGCAATTTCAGTCACCCCCGTCATACTAAAAACAGTGTCCCTTACTCGTTAGCACGTAGAATCTGCGCTATAGTATCTAATTCAGATCGTGCACAATATAGACTCGATGAACCGAGGGAGTCACTATTAGAAAGAAACTACCCTAGAAAAACTGTAACAGACGCAATAAACAAGGCTAAATCACAAAACCGTTGTGATCTTTTAAAACCTAAAGATAAACCTAACGAGAGTGTTCTCCCTTTTGCTACAACCTTTAATCCCCCAAACCCGGAAATTTTTGGAAGTGTTCGGGAGACACTGTATTCTTTACATAAATGTAAAGGACTAAAACAAACAAAAAAATGGCACAAAATAAGCTTTAAAAGTAAAAGACAGAGCCAAAATATGAAACCGATTCTTACTAGGGCTTCTTTCTAAAAAGGAAAAAAAGAATGTAAAACAGTACAAAAAGTGTAACAGACCTAATTGTGGCACTTGCCCTCATGTTTTACAATATTGTTCTTTTACATTCTTTTAAAACTTTCTATGTCCGTGAAAATATGAACTGTGCTTCGAAAAACTTGATTTATGTCATACAAGGTGCTGGATGCTAAGCCAAATACGTTGGACAGGCAGGGGACACCCTAAGAGCGAGAGTGAGGGTCCACCGACAACAAATACGGGACCCCTCTTGCTGGTGTATCCCACTCAGTCAACACATTGATCAATGTGCCTGGAATATTTTTTTTGTTTTGTTTGTGATATGCGCGTTTTACAAATGTGACAATGATGCACTGAGAAAGATGAAAGAAAGTTATTGTATTAATTAAATGGCCTGAAATAATTGAATTATTTTATACAATTACTGTACATTTTACTGCCACTACAATACTTGTTTACCCTATCGCCCTACGCCTGTCTTATTGTGACGTCACAAAGTTAGATTGCACTATGACGTCATACTATGTTAGAGTGCACTGTGACGTCAAAACAACGTAACAGCATAACTGTACTCTTGAAAATCACATTCGTGAAACCGGTTGAGTAAATTATACAGCTCATCTTTGGACTTTTGTATTATATATTTATCATATAATGGGTAGGTGTCTCGGCAGGATAAAGCCAACGGATAAAAACGATATCCGTTGGGGTCATATGCGGATAGAGATGCAAATATCAAAGGTCAAGTAGGGACTACTCTCAGTGTTTATAAACAAACATGGCGTCGCACTTGTCATTCGGCGATCGAGTCAGAATTAACCATCGTGAATCTGGATAAACTACATGGATAATTATATACTGAAAGGTGGAATCTAAGGACTAAGTTATAGGTTAGATAGGGCCATCCATTTCTCTATTACCTCTTTTTTATGAAGAACGATTTCATCATTTCTTATGGGTTTTTTTTTAAATAACTAAACGTATACAGTTTCAATATGGATATTTGTTTTGGAATAGTTTGGTTCCTCGAGAACAAAACACCACGAAAATATATTATCCTTACCCACAGCTAATTCTCACCAAGTGACCTGAGTGACAATAAACTAGTGCTAGGCTTAGCGGAGTTATGCCCCCTTTTCTTTGTACGTGTGTAACCTCTCTGTCGCCTTTTGCCGTCATAGAGAAAAATCAGTTTTCGTCATTTACGGCATGCTATTTTTGGAATTGAATGTATGTCGTTATACATATGCATATAACTCCTTTTGATATGTAGTTATGTCGTTCAGTAATTAGGCAGTATTTTATACAGTTTCCGTAAAGCTTCTTCATAAAAAAATCGTCGCACAGTACTTTTATCGGTGTACGATGAAATGCGGAGAAATTTACTGTTTTTCAACGCAGAATACATTCTCGGACAACACTTGGAAGTGTCTTTTTTTAAAACCGGTTTAATATTTGCAGTTAAATTTACACCATCAAATAGGAAATTTAATACTCTCCACCTCTGCGTAATTTTATAGCCCGAGATACATCCAGTGCCGCGTGAGCGCTATTCTCGCACAACCTTCACTTTTCAGATCTTTGGAAAATGTGCGTCAGAAAAAAAACCTCGGCATCCAGGGGGATATAATGCACAAGATGATATACAACGGTAGATATGTACAAGGGTATTTATGTCCACGGTTATAGATGTACAAAGGTACACATGTACAAGAGTATATATGTACATGGGTATGTAGAAGTATATGTACGTACAAGTGTACATATGTCCACGAATATGTACTCGGGAATGTACAAGTGTATATACTAGATTGTATACTATGGTATATTATTAGTAATTCTAAGAAAATGTCAGATTTTCTACACGGCAAAAATGACAAAACTCGTTTGTGTTAAAAATATTTTGTTTTTGTCATTAACGCATGACCTTTTCAGAATACAAAACATGAAATTCACATCTTAATGATTGTTCTTCACGTATGAAAATTGACAAAAGGTAACTGCATGTCAAATGTCCCTCCTGTTACTGAGGTACAACTGAATAAGTTTGCTAAAATGGATAAGATTATCTATACTGTGATTTATAACATAATCAAAATATACACAACAGTCATTGTCATTGTTTCATATGCATGGTATAGTCCACCTTTGATATTCACCAATTATTTAGACTTATTATTACAAATATTATGCAGGACCCTGTTGGTAGTATGCCACAAGTACAGCGCACAATGTTGAATTATTCAATTTACTTTTAACGTTTGAAATGGGTAACAGCAGGGACAGTATGGTAACTAACAGGAGGGACAAAACCTCCAGAAACGGAAAAGCAATCAATACAAGTATTCATTTTGTGTTTATGTAGATACTCATAGCCTACAACTGAAACAAATTCGGCTTTCTTATGATACATCTATCTCAATGGTATCATGACAAAATTCTCTACTTCTTCCGAGCTTTCTAATTGTGGTAACATGAAGTGGTACGTCTGTTCAGATCTTGATCACGTTTCTGTCCTTAGCGTCTCTGTTCAGCAAATATAACCTTACTTATAAGAAACGTAAATGCTGGTCTCTCTCCCTCCTGTAATACACTATGACAGGGATATATTTATACAATTAGGTATAGATGACAATGAATGCACGGTACGAAAATGCAGTATGAATGCATTTTTACAAACGTTTTCGGACATTTAGGAAGAATAGTTTAACTCAAGGAATTGAGCTTGAGTGAAATTGTATATCCAACAATATAATAAAGTTATTTCACCGTGAATTATATTTCCACCATTTTAATCTGTATCAGAACCGTTTGGTTGGACGAAATCATCAGATATGTTTGACTTGTGTTCGCTCCGACTTGGTGAGTGAGTGAGTATGGTTTTACGCCGTTTATTCAAGCAATATCACGATGGGGGACTCCAGAAATGGGCTTCAAACATTGTACCCATGTCGGGAATCGAACCTGGGTCTTCGGCGTGACGAGCAAACGCTTTAACCGCTAGGCTACCCGACCGCCCCGCTCCGCCCCGACTTGGCCCGGGAAGTTAAAAACATGTAAAATCTCACAGATGTATCATGGAAAGTGTTTATATATAGAGAGAATAGTATTATATGTACCTAAATACAACTTTTTTATTTCATAGTTCACCGTATTTCAAACGAACTTGTCCTTTAATGTGAAACCTTTTAAACAATTTTGTGACATGATTTAAATGCCTTAAAAGTGTTTCTCATAGGTCAAACATGACCTTTCAGTTAGGAATTATTGATATGTTATACACTATGTAAAAATAGTGACACGCTAAAAACCAATCAAAGTTGAAGGAACTTATCTTAACTGATGAATCTACACACTACTTGTCTTTCTTTTATATAAGTGTGATTACAAGACACATTGTTCGAAAGATAAAATAGTGCATGAATCAGATATTATTAGTTACAAAGTATAGATATCTGTCTCCATTGTTCGTTTTTAAAAGGCGATGAAATGAGGTTTAACATTGCGTTCAAACGTCGTAGCGACGACCATGTATGAGTGTGTGGCTGATTGTACGAGACCGGACATAGTGCTAGCCCACTAAGATACCATGCCGCAGTTTAAGACGGATACAGCATAGTGACTCTATGCTGATCAGTCCTTGTTTTATGCATGTAATGCCGACATCCGGGCAGTACCATCTTTTGACGTCTTGGAAACCTCACATGCTCTCATTGAGGTGCCGCTGTAGACATGACCTGTATCACATGACATGATGGAAAAGAGACGGCAACGCGTGGAAGTACTCGTACAAGTGTGATAAGGTCAGTCAAAGTAGAGAATACAAAAACCAAAAACGATAACCCTAATACCAGACTAAAAAAGGGATAACATAATAACAGGATTAAACGAGTCAACTTCAAATATTTGAAAGTGAATAATTTATAATGCATTATACAAAGTCAACTGTCTGCCTAAACACTCCTGTATTCGCCTGTGTATGGCTGGAACGGATTTGATTCCTCACTAGTGTTGGCGCCAAATGTCATATTTGAGACATAATTTTTGTTGATCCCTTGTTTGTAGTAGCTGGTGGGGTGTGGTGAGCCTATCATACGTTGCATCATCTCATAGTATATTGCTGAGGCTATGGGACCTTGCAGTATATCGTACTGAGACGTTGACGCATATCTGGTTCTCCCAGTATATTGATGAGCCTGTGGAGCCTTGTAGAATCTTAAATCTTGAGATTAGTGTATTGATGAGCCTGTAGGGCCTTGTAGGATAACATATTATTTTGCTGAGCCTGTGAGACCTTGTAGAATATCCAAGTATATTGATTGGCTAATCAGTACTTTTTCCTGAGTCTGTCGGGCCTTGTAGATATTAAATCTTAAAATTACTGCAGAGGCTATAAGACATTGTGGAACATCATGGAATGTAACTAAGCCCACGTGACCTTGTAGAATATTGCATACAGGTCAGTTATAGAATCTTACAGTATATTGCTAAGTCTCTGGGACATTGTGGAATATCACAGTATATTGCTAAGTCTCTGGGACATTGTGAAATATCACAGTATATTGCTAAGTCTCTGGGACATTGTGGAATATCACAGTATACTGCTAAGTGTCTGGGGCATTGTGGAATATCACAGTATATTGTGAAGTCTCTGGGACATTGTGGAATATCACAGTATATTGCTAAGTGTCTGTGGCATTGAGGAATATCACAGAATATTGCTGAGTCTCTGGAGCTGTATGGAATAACACAGTATATTGATTAGTCTCTGGGGCATTGTGGAATATCACAGTATATTGCTAAGTCTCTTTGGCATTGTGGAATATCACAGTATTATGCTGAGTCTCTGGGATATTGTGGAATATCACAGTATATTGCTAAATCTATGGAGCATTGTGGAATGTGACAGTATATTACTAAGTCTCTAGGGCAATGTGGAATATCACAGCATATTGCTAAGTCTCTGGGACATTGTGGAATATAACAGTATAGTGCTAACGTTCTGTGAGTTTGAGGAATATCATAGTATATTGCTAAGTCTCTGGAGCATTGTGGAATATGACAGTATATTGCTAAGTCCCTGTGACATTGTGGAATATCACAGTATATTTTATAAATCTCTGGAGCATTGTGGAATATGACAGTATATTGCTAAGTCTCTAGAGAAATGTGGAATATCACAGTATATTGCTAAGTCTCTTGGGCAATGTGGAATACCACATTATATTGCTAAATCTTTGGAACATTGTGGAATATGATAGTATATTGCTAAGTCATTGCAGAAGTGTGGAATATCACAGTATATTGCTAAGTCTCTGGAGCATTGTGGAATATCACAGTACATTGCTAAGTCTCTGGGGCATTGTGGAATATCACAGTATATTGTTGAGTCTCTGGGGGATTGTGGAATATCACAGTATATTGCTAAGTCTCTAGGGCAATGTGGAATATCACAGCATATTGCTAAGTCTCTGGGACATTGTGGAATATAACAGTATAGTGCTAACGTTCTGTGAGTTTGAGGAATATCATAGTATATTGCTAAGTCTCTTGAGCATTGTGGAATATGACAGTATATTGCTAAGTCCCTGTGACATTGTGGAATATCACAGTATATTTTATAAATCTCTGGAGCATTGTGGAATATGACAGTATATTGCTAAGTCTCTAGAGAATTGTGGAATATCACAGTATATTGCTAAGTCTCTTGGGCAATGTGGAATACCACATTATATTGCTAAATCTTCTGAACATTGTGGAATATGATAGTATATTGCTAAGTCATTGCAGAAGTGTGGAATATGACAGTATATTGCTAAGTCTCTAGAGAATTGTGGAATATCACAGTATATTGCTAAGTCTCTTGGGCAATGTGGAATACCACATTATATTGCTAAATCTTCTGAACATTGTGGAATATGATAGTATATTGCTAAGTCATTGCAGAAGTGTGGAATATCACAGTATATTGCTAAGTCTCTGGAGCATTGTGGAATATCACAGTACATTGCTAAGTGTCTGGGGCATTGTGGAATATCACAGTATTATGCTGAGTCTCTTGGGCATTGTGGAATATCACAGTATTATGCTGAGTCTCACGGATATTGTGGAATATCACAGTATACTGCTAAGTGTCTGGGGCATTGTGGAATATCACAGTATATTGTGAAGTCTCTGGGACATTGTGGAATATCACAGTATATTGCTAAGTGTCTGTGGCATTGAGGAATATCACAGAATATTGCTGAGTCTCTGGAGCTCTATGGAATAACACAGTATATTGATTAGTCTCTGGGGCATTGTGGAATATCACAGTATATTGCTAAGTCTCTTTGGCATTGTGGAATATCACAGTATTATGCTGAGTCTCTGGGATATTGTGGAATATCACAGTATATTGCTAAATCTATGGAGCATTGTGGAATGTGACAGTATATTACTAAGTCTCTAGGGCAATGTGGAATATCACAGCATATTGCTAAGTCTCTGGGACATTGTGGAATATAACAGTATAGTGCTAACGTTCTGTGAGTTTGAGGAATATCATAGTATATTGCTAAGTCTCTGGAGCATTGTGGAATATGACAGTATATTGCTAAGTCCCTGTGACATTGTGGAATATCACAGTATATTTTATAAATCTCTGGAGCATTGTGGAATATGACAGTATATTGCTAAGTCTCTAGAGAAATGTGGAATATCACAGTATATTGCTAAGTCTCTTGGGCAATGTGGAATACCACATTATATTGCTAAATCTTTGGAACATTGTGGAATATGATAGTATATTGCTAAGTCATTGCAGAAGTGTGGAATATCACAGTATATTGCTAAGTCTCTGGAGCATTGTGGAATATCACAGTACATTGCTAAGTCTCTGGGGCATTGTGGAATATCACAGTATATTGTTGAGTCTCTGGGGGATTGTGGAATATCACAGTATATTGCTAAGTCTCTAGGGCAATGTGGAATATCACAGCATATTGCTAAGTCTCTGGGACATTGTGGAATATAACAGTATAGTGCTAACGTTCTGTGAGTTTGAGGAATATCATAGTATATTGCTAAGTCTCTTGAGCATTGTGGAATATGACAGTATATTGCTAAGTCCCTGTGACATTGTGGAATATCACAGTATATTTTATAAATCTCTGGAGCATTGTGGAATATGACAGTATATTGCTAAGTCTCTAGAGAATTGTGGAATATCACAGTATATTGCTAAGTCTCTTGGGCAATGTGGAATACCACATTATATTGCTAAATCTTCTGAACATTGTGGAATATGATAGTATATTGCTAAGTCATTGCAGAAGTGTGGAATATGACAGTATATTGCTAAGTCTCTAGAGAATTGTGGAATATCACAGTATATTGCTAAGTCTCTTGGGCAATGTGGAATACCACATTATATTGCTAAATCTTCTGAACATTGTGGAATATGATAGTATATTGCTAAGTCATTGCAGAAGTGTGGAATATCACAGTATATTGCTAAGTCTCTGGAGCATTGTGGAATATCACAGTACATTGCTAAGTGTCTGGGGCATTGTGGAATATCACAGTATTATGCTGAGTCTCTTGGGCATTGTGGAATATCACAGTATTATGCTGAGTCTCACGGATATTGTGGAATATCACAGTATACTGCTAAGTGTCTGGGGCATTGTGGAATATCACAGTATATTGTGAAGTCTCTGGGACATTGTGGAATATCACAGTATATTGCTAAGTGTCTGTGGCATTGAGGAATATCACAGAATATTGCTGAGTCTCTGGAGCTCTATGGAATAACACAGTATATTGATTAGTCTCTGGGGCATTGTGGAATATCACAGTATATTGCTAAGTCTCTTTGGCATTGTGGAATATCACAGTATTATGCTGAGTCTCTGGGATATTGTGGAATATCACAGTATATTGCTAAATCTATGGAGCATTGTGGAATGTGACAGTATATTACTAAGTCTCTAGGGCAATGTGGAATATCACAGCATATTGCTAAGTCTCTGGGACATTGTGGAATATAACAGTATAGTGCTAACGTTCTGTGAGTTTGAGGAATATCATAGTATATTGCTAAGTCTCTGGAGCATTGTGGAATATGACAGTATATTGCTAAGTCCCTGTGACATTGTGGAATATCACAGTATATTTTATAAATCTCTGGAGCATTGTGGAATATGACAGTATATTGCTAAGTCTCTAGAGAAATGTGGAATATCACAGTATATTGCTAAGTCTCTTGGGCAATGTGGAATACCACATTATATTGCTAAATCTTTGGAACATTGTGGAATATGATAGTATATTGCTAAGTCATTGCAGAAGTGTGGAATATCACAGTATATTGCTAAGTCTCTGGAGCATTGTGGAATATCACAGTACATTGCTAAGTCTCTGGGGCATTGTGGAATATCACAGTATATTGTTGAGTCTCTGGGGGATTGTGGAATATCACAGTATATTGCTAAGTCTCTAGGGCAATGTGGAATATCACAGCATATTGCTAAGTCTCTGGGACATTGTGGAATATAACAGTATAGTGCTAACGTTCTGTGAGTTTGAGGAATATCATAGTATATTGCTAAGTCTCTTGAGCATTGTGGAATATGACAGTATATTGCTAAGTCCCTGTGACATTGTGGAATATCACAGTATATTTTATAAATCTCTGGAGCATTGTGGAATATGACAGTATATTGCTAAGTCTCTAGAGAATTGTGGAATATCACAGTATATTGCTAAGTCTCTTGGGCAATGTGGAATACCACATTATATTGCTAAATCTTCTGAACATTGTGGAATATGATAGTATATTGCTAAGTCATTGCAGAAGTGTGGAATATGACAGTATATTGCTAAGTCTCTAGAGAATTGTGGAATATCACAGTATATTGCTAAGTCTCTTGGGCAATGTGGAATACCACATTATATTGCTAAATCTTCTGAACATTGTGGAATATGATAGTATATTGCTAAGTCATTGCAGAAGTGTGGAATATCACAGTATATTGCTAAGTCTCTGGAGCATTGTGGAATATCACAGTACATTGCTAAGTGTCTGGGGCATTGTGGAATATCACAGTATTATGCTGAGTCTCTTGGGCATTGTGGAATATCACAGTATTATGCTGAGTCTCACGGATATTGTGGAATATCACAGTATACTGCTAAGTGTCTGGGGCATTGTGGAATATCACAGTATATTGTGAAGTCTCTGGGACATTGTGGAATATCACAGTATATTGCTAAGTGTCTGTGGCATTGAGGAATATCACAGAATATTGCTGAGTCTCTGGAGCTCTATGGAATAACACAGTATATTGATTAGTCTCTGGGGCATTGTGGAATATCACAGTATATTGCTAAGTCTCTTTGGCATTGTGGAATATCACAGTATTATGCTGAGTCTCTGGGATATTGTGGAATATCACAGTATATTGCTAAATCTATGGAGCATTGTGGAATGTGACAGTATATTACTAAGTCTCTAGGGCAATGTGGAATATCACAGCATATTGCTAAGTCTCTGGGACATTGTGGAATATAACAGTATAGTGCTAACGTTCTGTGAGTTTGAGGAATATCATAGTATATTGCTAAGTCTCTGGAGCATTGTGGAATATGACAGTATATTGCTAAGTCCCTGTGACATTGTGGAATATCACAGTATATTTTATAAATCTCTGGAGCATTGTGGAATATGACAGTATATTGCTAAGTCTCTAGAGAAATGTGGAATATCACAGTATATTGCTAAGTCTCTTGGGCAATGTGGAATACCACATTATATTGCTAAATCTTTGGAACATTGTGGAATATGATAGTATATTGCTAAGTCATTGCAGAAGTGTGGAATATCACAGTATATTGCTAAGTCTCTGGAGCATTGTGGAATATCACAGTACATTGCTAAGTCTCTGGGGCATTGTGGAATATCACAGTATATTGTTGAGTCTCTGGGGGATTGTGGAATATCACAGTATATTGCTAAGTCTCTAGGGCAATGTGGAATATCACAGCATATTGCTAAGTCTCTGGGACATTGTGGAATATAACAGTAGAGTGCTAACGTTCTGTGAGTTTGAGGAATATCATAGTATATTGCTAAGTCTCTTGAGCATTGTGGAATATGACAGTATAGTGCTAACGTTCTGTGAGTTTGAGGAATATCATAGTATATTGCTAAGTCCCTGTGACATTGTGGAATATAACAGTATAGTGCTAACGTTCTGTGAGTTTGAGGAATATCATAGTATATTGCTAAGTCCCTGTGACATTGTGGAATATCACAGTATATTTTATAAATCTCTGGAGCATTGTGGAATATGACAGTATATTACTAAGTCTCTAGAGAATTGTGGAATATGACAGTATATTGCTAAGTCTCTTGGGCAATGTGGAATACCACATTATATTGCTAAATCTTTGAAACATTTGGGAATATGATAGTATATTGCAAAGTCTTTGCAGAAGTGTGGAATATCACAGTATATTGCTAAGTCTCTGGAGCAATGTGGAATATCATAGTATATTGCTAAGTCTCTTGAGCATTGTGGAATATGACAGTATATTGCTAAGTCCCTGTGACATTGTGGAATATCACAGTATATTTTATAAATCTCTGGAGCATTGTGGAATATCACAGTATATTGCTAAGTCTCTGGAGCATTGTGGAATATCACAGTACATTGCTAAGTCTCTGGGGCATTGTGGAATATCACAGTATATTGTTGAGTCTCTGGGGGATTGTGGAATATCACAGTATATTGCTAAGTCTCTAGGGCAATGTGGAATATCACAGCATATTGCTAAGTCTCTGGGACATTGTGGAATATAACAGTATAGTGCTAACGTTCTGTGAGTTTGAGGAATATCATAGTATATTGCTAAGTCTCTTGAGCATTGTGGAATATCACAGTATATTGCTAAGTCTCTGGAGCATTGTGGAATATGACAGTATATTGCTAAGTCCCTGTGACATTGTGGAATATCACAGTATATTTTATAAATCTCTGGAGCATTGTGGAATATGACAGTATATTGCTAAGTCTCTAGAGAATTGTGGAATATCACAGTATATTGCTAAGTCTCTTGGGCAATGTGGAATACCACATTATATTGCTAAATCTTCTGAACATTGTGGAATATGATAGTATATTGCTAAGTCATTGCAGAAGTGTGGAATATGACAGTATATTGCTAAGTCTCTAGAGAATTGTGGAATATCACAGTATATTGCTAAGGCTCTTGGGCAATGTGGAATACCACATTATATTGCTAAATCTTCTGAACATTGTGGAATATGATAGTATATTGCTAAGTCATTGCAGAAGTGTGGAATATCACAGTATATTGCTAAGTCTCTGGAGCATTGTGGAATATCACAGTACATTGCTAAGTCTCTGGGGCATTGTGGAATATCACAGTATTATGCTGAGTCTCTTGGGCATTGTGGAATATCACAGTATTATGCTGAGTCTCACGGATATTGTGGAATATCACAGTATATTGCTAAATCTATGGAGCATTGTGGAATGTGACAGTATATTACTAAGTCTCTAGGGCAATGTGGAATATCACAGCATATTGCTAAGTCTCTGGGACATTGTGGAATATAACAGTATAGTGCTAACGTTCTGTGAGTTTGAGGAATATCATAGTATATTGCTAAGTCTCTGGAGCATTGTGGAATATCACAGTACATTGCTAAGTCTCTGGGGCATTGTGGAATATCACAGTATATTGTTGAATCTCTGGGGGATTGTGGAATATCACAGTATATTGTTAACTATCTGTGCCATTGAGGAATACCACAGTATATTGCTAAGTCTCTGTAGCATTGTGGAATATGACGGTATATTGCTAAGTCTCTGGAGAATTGTGGAATATCACAGTATATTGCTAAGTCTCTTGGGCATTGTGGAATATCACAGTTCCTTGCAAAGTCTCTGGGGCATTGTGGAATATCACAGTATGTTGCTTAGTCTCTAGGGCATTGTGGAATATTACAGTATATTGCTGAGTCTCTGGGGGATTGTGCAATATCACAGTATATTTTTAACTATCTGTGACATTGAGGAATACCAAAGTATATTGCTAAGTCTCTGGGACATTGTGGAATATCATAGTATATTGCTAACGTTCTTTGGCATTGAGGAATATGGCAGTATATTGCTAAGTCTCTGGAGAATAAAGGAATATGACAGTATGGTGCTAAGTCTCTTGGGCATTGTGGAATATCACAGTATATTGCTGAGTCTCTAGGACATTGTGGAATATGACAGTATATTGCTAACGTTCTGTGGCATTGAGGAATATCGCAGTATATTGCTAAGTCTCTGGAGAATTGTGGAACATCACAGTATATTGCTAAGTCTCCGGGAGTGAGTGAGTGAGTGAGTTAATGCTTTACGTCACATCGGCAATATTTCAGCCATATCGCGACGAGAAGTTATACATGAAATATACACACATGTAAACTTTATAAAAATCTGTCATCGAAGGACAGTATAATAACTAGAATATCACAGATAAGATTTAAAACTAGTTGCAGAACATTTGAAAAGCATTAATTATTAAGGAACAACACAATATAAAAATGGGCTAGAGATCGTCAGTAACTAAAGGGAGATCACCATACCAGGGACCATGGGGACTTACAGTACCTTTGCTTCCTGCATGGACCCTGGCAGGATTTACATCAACCCTTCAGTCACTGGCGATAGTATACCAGTTAAGCCGTATAATAAAATGACAAAAATCCTACGTTTTAAAATTCTGGCATGCATAACAATACTTTGAATGATGTGGGACTTACATACCCTCTTAGGGGGACAATAATTTTACACTACTTTAACCCCCTTCGAGGGTATAGCCACGAACAATCTAAGTTATTAATTAGCACTACCAATATGTAAAATACTTCATTAAACACATCAACATTTATGAAGAAGTTCGATTTCTTTTAAAAAACATAATATTAAACGAGAATTAACATCATTAAAAAGGTCCTTAATTGTTTTAACACTGAAATATTTATCCCTTGTGATGGAAAAATCAATGCAGTCAAGCAGGACATGCTTGACCGTGATTCTTTCATCACAAGGGACACAAAACGGAGGATCCTCACCTTTCAATAAGTATTCATTTGTATATCTGCTGTGGCAAATACGACATCGTCGCATAATGACCTCTTCAAATCTGGACTGACAACCCAAGTAGGTGTAACCGATATTTGGTTTAATTTGATGTAATTTATTGATACCTACTTGGGTGCCCCACTTCTTTTGCATCAGATCACGAATGTAAGATCTAATTACAGGTTTAAAATCAGTGTAGGGTATAAGAAGTGGTGTCACAGATTTGGTGAGTGCTGCCTTGGCAGCAGCATCGGCCTTTGTGTTAACAAATGATTCCAACATGGCTGGGTAACCAACAAAAAACGATGTCGTATTGGCCAGTAGCAAGTTGATTATATAATTCAATAATTTCAATTAAAAGTGGATGCTTGCATGATATATGTTTAATTGCCTGAAGACACGAGAGGGAGTCCGAAAATAATATAAAATTCTTATGCCTAGTTTGTTTACCAATATATTTTAGAGCTGTTAAAATTGCATGGGATTCAGCTGTAAAAATTATCTATTATCGGGTAGTCGGGAAGACATAATCCTAGATCCAACGACGGTGGCGCTAGCAACCGCGTCACCATCCTTGGATCCGTCTGTAAATATAGATTTTAATGTGTTATAGTTGTTCCGAAATTCATTAAATTCTTTTTGATAGATGAGTTGGTTTGTTTCTGATTTCTTGAGTTTACTTAATGACAGGTCAACCTCTGGCTGTACCAACTGCCATGGGGGAGAGGACAAAAGCTGAGTTGGAGCTATATTTTTAAGACTGATTTTGGCAGCAGAAATGTCAGATTTGATTCGTAGACCAAGTGGAGGAACAAGGGATAACTTTTTATGGTACATATCCTCATAGAGAGGACGAAAAACGCAATCATATGCAGGATTAGTAGGATTTGAATACAGCTTTGTGAGGTATTATAATGAGAGTTTTATTCGGCGTTGTTTTAGTGAGGGCTCATCCGCCTCTACATACAGACTATTGATAGGGGATGTTCTGAAGGCTCCAAGGCAAAGCCTCAGGCCTTGATGATGAATACTATCTAATAATTTTAAATTACTTTTACAGGCTCCACCATAGATGATGGATCCATAATCCAGTTTAGAGCGGATAAGTGCCCTGTACAGTTGGAGGAGGGTTGTCTGATCCCCTCCCCACTTTGAATTTGAAACGACTTTCAGAAGGTCAAGAGCCTTCAGGCACTTATTTTTCAAAGATTTGATGTGTGGTAAAAAGGTTAAATGGTGATCAAAAATAATACCCAGGAATTTAGCCTCTTTTTACAACTTTAATTGGAGTGCTATCTAAAACTAAATCAGGGTCCTTATGAGGTTTATATTTTCTACAAAAATGTATACAATTTGTTTTGGATTTTGAAAATTTAAAACCATTTTCCAACGACCATTTATTTATCTTATTTAGACACAGTTCTAATTGTCTTTCTATAGTACGCATGTTTTTACCACGACATGATATGTTAAAATCATCCACAAAAAGTGATCCATCAATTGAATCGTTTAAAACTTTGGAAAGACTATATATTTTTATGCTGAACAATGTAACAGATAAAATACTGCCTTGTGGGACACCCTGATCCTGATTATAATGATCAGACAGGGTTGAGCCCACACGGACTTGAAATTGTCTGTTTGATAAAAAGTTGGATATAAATTGAGGCAAACGGCCTCGCAACCCAAAGTCATGTAAATCTTTTAAAATGCCGTGCTTCCATGTAGTGTCATATGCTTTTTCTAGATCGAAAAAGATAGACACTGCATGTTGATTGTTTATAACGGCATTCTTAACAAATGATTCCAATCGAACCAAAACTGCGATTTTTACAGAAACCACATTGAATGTTTGATATTAAATCATTTGATTCCAAGTACCAGGTTAATCTATTATTGACCATGCGTTCCATGGTTTTGCAAACGCAGCTAGTCAAGGAAATGGGTCGATAATTGGAAGGATCAGTATGATCACGTCCTGGTTTAGGTATGGGAACAATTAGGAACATGAAGAAGGAAGTTCTCCTGACGTCCAGATTTTATCGAATATTATCAAAAGGGTTTCTAAACAGGATTGCGGTAAATGTTTCAAGAGTTGATAATGGATATTATCAGACCCTGTAGCAGTATCATGAGCTTGTACAAGGGCAGTATGGAGCTCATGAATGGAAAAGACTTCATTATAATCTTCCCCGTTATCTGAATTAAAATTTATAGTTTTCTTTTCCTGCTGCTTTTGGTATTTTTGAAATTTAGGAACATAGTTAGCCGAGGAAGAATGCTTTGCAAGAGTTTCACCAAGTTTATTTGCAATATCGGATGTATCAGTTAACAATTGATTCCCATCTTTAAGATGATGTATGCTTGGTTTAGTACCCTTACCTTTGATTTTCTGAATCATATTCCATACCTTGGACATAGCCGTCCGTGAATTTATCTTAGATACATAATTTTGCCAAGATTGGCGTTTGTTTTGTTTGAAAGTGCGTCGTGTTTTAGCATTTATAATTTTGAATTTATTTAGATTATGTACCATTGGATGGCGACGGAAATATTTTTCAGCCTTTTTCCGTGCTTTCCTAGCTTGTTTACATTCAGTGTTAAACCATGGTTTACGTATGTGAGGATTTGTGGAGGACTTCGGAATACATTCATCTGCTATTCTATTTAGTTCATCAGAGAAAAGTTGGATAGGGTCCGGAACATCAATAAAAACTTCAGGTTTGAGTTCGTTTGTACAAAGGATTTCATATAAATGCCAGTTGGCTTTAGTAAAATTCCATCGTGATGATGGAGGAACATCAGATGGAGTTACGATTTTGAAATGGTTGGAAAATGGTCACTTCCACAGAGGTCATCGTGTACGGACCATTCAAATTCATTTAGTAAGTTCGAATCAACAACTGATAAATCCAGACAAGAGTAAGTACCAGTTGCGGAATGTAGATATGTGGCTGAACCATCATTAAAAATGCATAAATCATTATTTAAGAAAAAGTCTTTTTCCCTTGGTATATCTGTCAGTACTACCCCAAAGTGGGTTATGGCCATTCAAATCTCCCATGAGAACACAGGGCTTAGGGAGCTCGTCATAAAGTGCCTGAAGATCGGACTGTCGCAGAGAATATGATGGTGGAATGTATAAAGAACACAATGTAAATACAACATTCAAAGTGACACGGACTGCAACAGCCTGAAGAGGAGTATTTAGAGGAACAGGATTATGAATGACGCCCTGCCTCACCATAACAGAAGATCCTCCAGTAGCTTTATCACCCGGAGGAGAAAAGCAATGGTAGGAGTCATACTGTCTTAAATCAAAATTATCCGTTGATTTGAGGAAAGTCTCTTGAGGACAAAATGCTGATGGTTTTAAATCTTGAATTAATAGATGAAGGTCATTAAAATTCCGACGGTTTTATTCCGAAGTCCTCTACAGTTCCATTGTATTAAGTTAGTAGAACAGCTCATGGAGGTTCAATTGTAGATAGAGATCGAGGGGAAGGTCCTCTCCGTGGAATTGGCGGAGATGGAAGGACTTCCATATCTAGAGGTTCAATGCTGTTATGAACCTCTACAGGGATTGTCAATGGGGAGGGCACCTCTATGTGTTTGAGAGCCCTGAGTTTTTTTTTTCTTTAATTGTTTCCTTTCTCTGTTTGTCAGATGTTTAGTTTTGTTAACTGTCTCGAGTTCAGGTTGAAGGTTAGGCACTGTCTGAGGCACAGTCTGAGTCACAATCTGAGGCACACTCCGAGACACAGTCTCCTGCTCAGGCTGAATCTCAGTCTGCGAGGCAGTTGTGGAAGATTTGTTGCTGTCAACAGAAATTGAAGGCATGAGTGTCTGACATGCACTGTCTACTTTGCGGGTAGACTTGGAAACTGCTGCAGAGTAGGAGTATGAGGAAGGAGGTGTATGAGTTTGAGTTGGCAGTAACTTAATATCATCGGAAAAAGAAATGTTATTGGTATATTTTATTTTGAGAATCTGTGATAGTTTCGGATAGATTGGACAGGATTTAGAAGAGGAGAAGTGCTCACCGTGGCAGTTCGCACAACTGATGTCTTCTGTGCAGTCGGTGTTGTCATAATATTTACTACAACGGAAGCACGCAGGTGATTTGTCACAAGACCTGGCCCCATGCCCAAACTTCTGACACTTGTAACAGCGGAGTGGTACTCTGTCATGGTCTTTCCTGGTGAATCTTTTCACACAGGTGACTCCTTGAGATTGAAGTTCTACAGCAATTTCCTCTTCGGACATGTCAGAAAGGCATCTGGCACGATCACGAATTATACCTCTACATGAGTTCAGAGACTTGTGAGCAGACACAGCTACTTCAGTGGGTCCAAAATGTTGAGCCTTAAGTAGATTAATAGACTGTTGTCGTGTTGAACATTCAACAAGCAGGGATCCGTTCCGGAGACGAGTTACATTCTTCACGTCTCCACAAATGCCGTCGAGAGCTTTTGACACAACAAAAGGGTTGATTTTAAGTGGCACTCCATCAACTCCATCGACCACCAGGAAGCGGGGCCAGGAGTCAACATTTGATTGTGATGTACTTTCATCAACTGAGGATGAAATAGAGTCTAAATGTCTTCTCTTATTTTTTTAACGAGAACCAGTGTTTTGATGGGTAGCCATGATATAGAAAGGTGATTCAACATCCCTGCTCCCCACCCACCATGGAGTGTCAACAAGAACGATGCTGTAGCGGAAGCCGACTACAAACACCAGGGTTACAGTGATGCTATACTCCAGCAAGAAGGACACAGGTAGCTATGTTTGTCAAACAGAATAATAGTCAGGTTGGTTCGGCCCATGACAATTATCTCAAGACAAATAGAACAATTATGCCAGATTGGCCCATGAGCCACCGCCTTCTGGCGTAAGACTCTAGGCAATTATTTCAATCCAAAATTGATAATTCACACAAGTTATGTACGGCCAAGACCAAAATATACATCAAAATACAACACAGGTGTGCATATACAATATTACGCTCAGGGCCTGGCATGACCAGCCGTTTGATAAGACCAGGAACCAGTGCCCTCAACTACCAGACTCCCGTCCTCCGCCGACACAGGGACGCAACCCACGGCAAACGGGCTGCCCACTTTGGTCGCCTCTTACGACCAGCAATGGGGTGCTGTGGAAATATTCTACGCCGGTTCTACACAGGGGGAAGAGCTATTAGCGCTATTCAGCACTCACCACAAGGAGGTTGCTCTTCACGAGTGCCTAAGTCTCCGGAACATTTTTGAATATGACAGTATATTGCTAAGACTCTGGGCCATTGTGGAATATCACAGTACATTGCTGACTCTCTAGGGCACTGTGGAATATCACAGTATATTGCTAAGTCTCTGGGACATTGTGGAATATCATGGTATATTGCTAACGTTCTGTGGCATTGAGGAACATCACAGTATATTACTAAGACTCTGGAGAAGTCTCTTGGGCATTGGGGAATATCACAGTATTTTGCTAAGTCTCTGGGACATAGTGGAATATCACAGTATATTGCTAAATCTCTTGAGAATTGTGGAATATCACATTATATTGCTGAGTCTTTGGGGCATTGTGGAATATCACAGTATATTGCTTAGTGAGTGAGTGAGTTAATATTTAAAGTCACAGCAGCAATATTTCAGCCATATAGTGACTAAATCAAGTTATATATTAATACCTAGAGACATTAAAATCTGTCGTCAAAGGACAGTAAAAACACTAGACTATCACAGATGTAGATTTAAAACTAGCATATCAGAATAAAATTCATAACAATTCAGAACAGTACACAATAAAAATGGGCTATAGATCACCAATAACCAAAGGTAGGTCACCATACTAGTTACCATGGGGACTTACGATACTTCTGCTACCTACATGGTAACCCAGCAGGATTTACACCATCCCTCTGGCTACTGGTGATTGTCAGTGAGTTTTAGCCACATCAGTAAAAAACAACAAGAATTCTACGAATAAAAACATGGAAAATGAAAATACTTTGGGATGGGACTTACATACCTTCTCAGGGGGGACAATTATTTTACGTTACTTCAACCCCCTTTGATGGTACAGCCACCAACAATCTCAGTTATTAGTTCATTATACCAAATTAAAATCACATATTTATTTACAATACATATCAAAATTTATCAAACAATTCTATTTCTTTTAAAAATCCAAGAATTAAACGAGGGCTTACAGTAAAAAGATCCTTTATGGATGAAACGTGGAAATAATTTTCCCTTGTGATGGAAAAATCGATACATTCAAGCAAGTCATGCTTGACTGTGATTCTTTCATCACAAGGGACACAAAATGGAGGATCTTCACCTTTCAACAAAAACTCATGAGTATAACGAGAATGGCCAATACGACATCGTCGCATAATGACCTCTTCAAATCTGGACTGACAACCCAAGTAAGTATAACCGATATGTGCTTTGATGGCATGTAATTTATTTATACCCACTTGTGTGTCCCACTTTGTCTGCATTAGGTCTTTGATATAGCATCTAATAACAGGTTTATAGTCACTGTATGGTAGAAGAAGTGGCGTCACAGATTTGTTGAGAGCTGCTTTTGCTGCAGCCACAGCCATAGTGTTACCCGTGATTCCAACATGACTGGACAACCAGCAAAAGACGATGTCGTGTTGGCCAGTAGCAAGGTCATTATATAATTCTAAAATATCTAAAATTAATGGATGATGTGAAGAGCTAGATTTGATTGCCTGTAGACAAGAAAGTGAATCTGAAAAGATGATGAACCGATTACAACTGTACTGGTTGTGGATATATTCCAAAGCAGTTAATATTGCTTTGGCTTCGGCGGTGAATATTGAGCTATAGTCTGGTAAACGTGATGAGACGGTTTTTGATCCAATGACAGCAGCACTGGAGACTGAGCTACCGCCCTTGGATCAATCTGTAAAAATGGAACGGTGGGATTCATATTTAGATCTGACCTGAAGATATTCTTGCTGATATAGTAATTGATTTGTGTCTGATTTTTTAAATTGTGTTAGAGTAAAGTCCACCTCCGGTCTGATAAGTTGCCAAGGAGGGGAAGACAGAAGCCTGAAAGGAGAAACATTATCTAAAACAATATTGGCAGCTGTTATGTGGGGTTTAATTTGTAAGCCTAGTGGTGGGACTAGCTTAGGTTTACTTTGAAAAAGGTCGTCGTGAAGGGGTTGAAAAATGCAGTTATATGCAGGGTTTAACGGGTTTGAACGCAATTTTGTAATGTATTGAAGCGATAATTTGATACTCCGTTGCTTCAACGATGGTTCATCAGCTTCTACATATAAGCTATCTACAGGAGACGTACGAAATGCACCAAGACATAGTCTTAGGCCCTGATGGTGAATGGAATCTAATTTTTGTAAATTGCTCTTACAGGCTCCACCATAAACAATGGAGCCATAATCTAATTTAGAGCGGATCAGAGACCTATACAAGTGGAGGAGGGTTGTCTGATCACCTCCCCACTTTGTATTGGCAACAACTTTCAACAAATCTAGAGCCTTCAGGCATTTAGTTTTGAGATTATTAATATGCGACTTAAAAGTAAGATGGTGATCGAAAATGAGACCCAGGAATTTGACCTCTTCTACAACCTTGATGGAGCGCCATGTAAAAATAGCTCTGGATCCTTGTGGTGCCTGTATTTCCTGCAAAAATGGATACAATTGGTCTTAACTTTGGAAAATTTAAAACCATTTTCAAGACACCATTTTCCGATTTTGTTGAGACATAGCTGCAACTGTCTCTCGATGGTACGCATATTTTTTCCACGACATGACATATTACAATCGTCCACAAAAAGTAAACCATCAATGGAATCATTTAAAACCTTTGACAGACTATCAATCTTTATATTAAACAGAGTTACAGACAAAATACTGCCTTGTGGGACACCCTGATCCTGATTATAATGGTCAGACAGGGTGGAACCCACACGAACCTGAAATTGTCGGTCTGTTAAAAATTGAGATATAAATCGAGGCAAACGGCCTCTTAACCGCAAATTATGAAGATCTTTTAAGATACCATGCTTCCAAGTGGTATCATACGCTTTTTCTAAATCAAAAAAGATTGAAACTGCATGTTGATTATTGACAATTGCATTTTTGACAAAGGATTTTAAACGTACCAGATGGTCAATGGTACTTCTATTCTGACGGAAACCACATTGTAACATTGTATGTTACTTATAAGATTATTAGTTTCCAAGTAACACACTAGTCGATTGTTTGCCATTCTCTCCATGGTTTTGCACCCACAGCTGGTTAGTGAGATTGGTCGATAATTGGATGCATCAGTATGGTCCCTACGAGGTTTGGGTATGGGAACAACTATTGCATTACGCCACGAAGGCGGAAAATTTCCTGACGTCCAGATCTGATCAAATATATCAAGAAGCGTCTCTAAACATGAGATAGGCAAATGCTTCAGGAGCTGATAATGATGTCTTGTTCATTCTTTATCCATATATCCTATGATTGTAACTTCTTACAGAGTTCATCTCGTGTTTGAACGTTCTACCGTTGAATAATGATTCTTTATACTGTTCGTGTTTGATATGCTTTTTTACAACATACTTCTTAACGCCCTTGGCTTTTCTTATCTCCCCATTATCGGACTTCTTTATAGAATACATCTTAGGTCTTAATCCTACATACTCCGCTATAGGGGTCCCAGCACATTCATCCTTCATCTTACCTAACACCTTTATTTACTACGCTGTGCAGTGGATTATCTTTAGGGTAATCGCTTGTGTCATACATATCTATTTTTTCTGCCATATCTTTATACACATCCTCAGTTTGTATTTCCATCAACAAAGAATCTGTGTCGGTATATAACACCTCACATCTATCGCCGTATTGCTTCTTAAGTTCGTTGTAATAAAAGTCATACATTGAGTGTTTTGACAAATCAAGAATACTCATACCGACGTACACCGGTCTGTTGAATTTTATATTACTTTTATGCATATGTAACGCAGCTAAGTCGTTATCGAATATCTTGCTTCTGTTAAAAGCCGGACTGGCTATAAGTTTCCTGAGTCTTTCTTCCTCATTAGATCTGACTAATTTAGCATCAACACACTTCCTTAGATTCTACATAGTTTTACCAAATACTGAGTTATTCATGAGCTTATACAGATTCTTTTCGAAATCGCTGGTAGCTTTCTTTCTTAAATCTGTGTTCAGCCTTATATAGGGCTCCATCCAAGGGCTTTGATCAAACTTTAGAACTCTGTGTATTTTCTTTAGTTTCATACCTAACGATAGATACAACTGGAGATTTCTGTAGTGAACTATATATTTTGTCTTATCCAGCCGTATTGTTTTAAACACGTCTTTCTAAATATCTCGAATATATCGGCGAGTAACAGTACATCGGTTTTTAAGTACAGATCGTGATAATCGCCTAAATTCTTACAACGTAATTTATCCCAGACCGTGTTCATAATCGGTTTTAGATTTTGTTAAGTTACTATAGAATGATTCGAGGGGTGGTAATTCCGTTTCTTCGAATCTAGACCAATCATCCATATATTCGTAAGGATATACACCTTTTCTCAGCAACAAACGACGAGTTATCTTATCAGTATATTGATTTGTTATCGCGAAGTCATTGGGATTGTTCGCATTAGCTAAATTGTCCAGGGAAGATAACAGAAACTGTACGGAGTCTATGAATCTAAGCCCATTCCCATCCTTGTCCCTATAATGTATAGGTTTAGTCAACGAGAACGATATGTATTTTTCCATAATATTAGGAATGCACGTTAAACCGCCGTCGGTCTTTGAGATGGGGATGGGTATTGTTTGAGAATTCATTTTTAGTTTCAAGTTACACTCGTTATGCGCGGCTCCCCGATAATTACCCGTGATGTGGCAATGATCTCTTACGGAATCCCCATCCAGGGGTTTATTACAAACATGACAACTAGTTGACTTCTTGTGGGGCCTCCAATCATCCCTCGTCATACGCATGGGTTTCTTACACGATAATTTTTCCCTGATTATTCTCTCTCCATTTTGTAGATATTCTAGGAACTTTCCCGCTGCATCGGGAAATCTGTAAATCACGGGAGTGTTTGTTTTCCCATCATACCTTACAACTATATATCCAAACCCACAAGGAATATGTTCTTGAGTTTTGTACGTGAAACTACTATCAGTATTGCGTTCAGTATTTTCTATGGGTTTGATAAGAGCTTTGAAGTCTGCGTAAATTACGTACGGTACTGGCATTTGATTACAATAATGTTCAAATTTTAATATATATTTTCCCTCTTTAGGCATATCGATCCTGATAGCGGTCTGTCCAACACCTCTACAGTCTTCTTTATGCTCTTCTAATAGATCTTGTCTGCTGTACCCATGTAGGCATCTTTCGCAGAAATATTTCTTTTCCTTATGTTTTGTTTGATCGTATAGCACCCTGTTTAAACTCTTTATCCACGTATAATGATATTTACCATCTTTTTCGATCAAAAATGAATTGATTCTGGGAATATGTTCCGGAGCGGAGCTTATCCTGTGTACAACAATTCCTCTAGAATGTCCGAAAACATTTATAGCTTAATTATTTTGCTTTTCCACCTTATCAATTTGTGATATTGGTGTAGGTTCGTCTATACCATCGAAGTTGAGTCCATCGTTTTGAGGATAGCTAGAAGGTCTATCCGGATGCTTGTCTACGGGGAACAATGCAGATCTTATCATCATTCTTAAACAGTCATCTGATTTATTTTTTACGTTAATTATGGCTTTTTTCTTCTTATAATATATAAGATTTAATAATATATAAGATCTATATAAGATCCACCTTTGAAGGGCATATAATTTGCTATATCTAAATATAAACTATCGATTTTATCCACACCCCAACCCGAACCTCTATTAGTCCAACGTTCTAAAGTTTCCTGTATCTTCTGAATTGATGTATCTAATGATGCGTTTATAGTATCGGATTCGGTTAAAACTTCTTGATTGCTACGGAAATATGGTTTGGTATATTCGACGCTATCGTCTGTGTTACTTTTACTCAATGACATTTTAATCGTCAGCTGGTATTTTATACTATGTAAATCATCTAACTCCTCGTTAATTTTACTCGATATGATGGGCTTAATATCGTTAACATCCATGTTGGAATTAATATCCATCTTCCAACCTCTTAGATATTTACCAATGCCGGCAGATGTGGGTACAAATATTAATTCTTTTTGTTGTTGAATATCATCATCATTATCAATATCAACATTATCATCATTATCATCATTATTATCTAGTAAAGCGATCAATTCAGCTCTTCTCATTCGAGAATAACCTCTCAGCCCACTGTTTCTTGCTCGAGCTTTGAGTTCTCTAACAGTCTGGGGTTTGTTGTATTCCAAACCGAGTAATGTAATCAATTCAGCTTTTCTCATACGAGAATATCCATGTAGACCACGTTGCTTTGCCATAGCTTTTAACTCTCTGACAAAAACCATTGTGGTTGAATGGTATATGCAAAATGAGACAAATGTCTAATTGGTTGTTTTCATATATCTAAATATGTATTCTCCCCAACCTATTCCTCTCATTGATGTAATCTCTCTTCCTAGCATAAATAATCTGGTTCCTGACCCTATCAGCACCGTGTTTCTTACATAAACAATAACGACCTTTGACCCCTATCCCGCATTCAGAACACGTATAGTTTATGTGTCTGCGCCTGATGTAATAATTGTGTATACCGCAGTAAATATCAACACAGCGTCGATTACATAGAGTCGTCTTCCCCATGAGTGTAAATTTGCAATTATTCATGGTTATACATCTATCATATCATTTGTCTAAATGCAAATCACAGCTACTCTAGTGAATAGCTGAAAATCAATACAGCAGATAACCCAATAATCACAAATGCGACATCGCGGTTCTTTTGTTCCTCTGACGGTGTATAAAACTGACTCATTGTTGGTCTAGGTATTGGGTCTAGTTTTTTCCCCAAAACGAGGTAGTATTCCTGCATGGCAGATTCGACATCCTTAAACGTTTGAATTGAATGTCCTTCCTTAATCAGTTGTTCATGAATAAAGTCTAATCTCTTTATTCTCTGCCGCGCATATTGTAACTGGGCTGCTTGGAGTTGTTCTAAAGCTTTGTTATGTCGTTTACGCTCCTCTTCAACTTCTTTAGCGTTTGATTCCCTCATACTGGAAAATAAATAATTACTCCCCGAAAAAGCTAGAGCATTAAAAATAGCTCCACCGACCATCATCGCAATTGATGCCATAGTATATGAATATAAAATATTCAAATGTTTATATGAATATAAATATTCAAATGTTTAATTACTTCATTATGTCTTCCGGGATAAGTCCTTGTTTGATGAGCAGATCCTTCGTTGCCATTGCCAATCCAATATCCAGAACCATCATACCGATGTCAAAACTATTAAAATCTAGCTTGGGAGGTGTGGCTTTAGTAATCATTTTAGTCATACGAGCATAGCCAATGGCCAAGCCGGTGACCAACGCTGAATGATAAGTTGCGTTTACCAACATTTTACCGTCTGTAACTGCAGTAGTCATGCTTCTTATAGCATTATATGAGGACTAACCTCTAATTGAAATTGTTGTTGCATCGGGGGTGACGTTTTCTCTTCTCCGGTCTTATAAAAGAACCATACAGCCGCTATACCAGCAACTCCTACTAGTGCCCATGTTTTAATCGGATAAATATTTGAATTATTTATTAATTTCGCTTTCCTCGCCAGTCCTCCCTTTCTTCCTGCAGCTATTTTTTGGGGGGTTCTTAGTAACTCTGGGTTGCATTCACATGTTGTGGTTCCTCATTCACATGTTCCGCAATCTGTTGTGGTTCCTCGTTCACAATCTGTTGTGGTGTCATCTGTTGTGATTGTGTTTCCGCAATCTCCATTTATATTATTAAGAGGGCACGTATGGTTAAATTGACAATACCTAGCCGTTATTAAAGCTGTGGTGAGTGGAGCTAAAAACATTCCGAATCTATGATAAAACTCACAGCTCACTGCGCTTATAGCGTGTTCGATGAATGGGTCTTTCTCGAGAGATTCGCATAAATACATGCGATGTTCTGCCGGGATAGGGAGAAACGTACTAGCTACGACTGTGTATAGTTGTAATATAGACGACCCTATTGTTTTAGTCATGGTAGCTCCCAGTCTAGACTCGTAACGCGCCGTCTGTAACTGCAGTAGTCATGCTTCTTATAGCATTATATGAGGACTAACCTCTAATTGAAATTGTTGTTGCATCGGGGGTGACGTTTTCTCTTCTCCGGTCTTATAAAAGAACCATACAGCCGCTATACCAGCAACTCCTACTAGTGCCCATGTTTTAATCGGATAAATATTTGAATTATTTATTAATTTCGCTTTCCTCGCCAGTCCTCCCTTTCTTCCTGCAGCTATTTTTTGGGGGGTTCTTAGTAACTCTGGGTTGCATTCACATGTTGTGGTTCCTCATTCACATGTTCCGCAATCTGTTGTGGTTCCTCGTTCACAATCTGTTGTGGTGTCATCTGTTGTGATTGTGTTTCCGCAATCTCCATTTATATTATTAAGAGGGCACGTATGGTTAAATTGACAATACCTAGCCGTTATTAAAGCTGTGGTGAGTGGAGCTAAAAACATTCCGAATCTATGATAAAACTCACAGCTCACTGCGCTTATAGCGTGTTCGATGAATGGGTCTTTCTCGAGAGATTCGCATAAATACATGCGATGTTCTGCCGGGATAGGGAGAAACGTACTAGCTACGACTGTGTATAGTTGTAATATAGACGACCCTATTGTTTTAGTCATGGTAGCTCCCAGTCTAGACTCGTAACGCGCGTACATTTTTTTAATTTCTTCGTCGGTCATGTTATCAATTTTTTCGATGGTATAATTTTCTCCCAAATATTGGGAACATTTTCCACCAGCTACCAAAGCCGCGAGTCTTTCTCTATGTTTATCTAAAGATTTATCAACATCAGGCTCAAATTCTTTGAGCATTTATTCGATGAGTTCGTCGCATTCCATAATGTAATACCTAAGGAGATATTTAAGTCTTACATAATGGAATATGACATATCCAATACAACCCATAATAATGAACTGTTGCGAAAGAATGATGATTTCGAACCACATTTTATGTCATATTAAAAGCTAATGTTCAACTTATCGTATTTTTGCTATATTTGCTATAATTTTCCTATAATTTTGCCATATTTTTGTTATATTTGCTATAATTTTGCTACAATTTGCTAAGCAATTGCATAAGCAGATCGGTTTTTAATACGAGTTTACAGTGCTTCGTTGCCGATAAAAGTTTTCTGACTTTATCTCGTTCACCCTTGGTATAAATAACATCATTTTCGCGTTAACATTCCTCGAATGAATCTCGATTTTTGCAATGAAAGAGTGCTACCCATTTGGTCTGCTCTCTGAGATCTTTCAGGACAGAGTTGTATTTTTGAGTAAGTACCCAAACGCTATGTTGAGTATGCCGTCCGGAGAATGCTAAATACGAAAGCATATCTTTCTTTTTTGTAAGTTCTTTACTCGCGCTGCAGTCATCTATTACGAAAAGGGTTGATTCTCCTTTGTATTTTTCGTGACATACTCGGAGACAGTCTTGTAAACGATCGCCCGGATCAACTCTGTGTACCCCGTCGTCATTCATTACCCAATCTCTCGATAAGTATGTTTTAATAACGCTTATAGTCGGGCACAGAATAATAATATGATCCAAAACGTCCTGATAATGACTTTGTAAAATATCTAGAATAAAAGCTGTTTTTCCACAGCCCGTTTGCCCATATGATAGCGCAGTGCGGATCTTTAGGTAAAAGATTATTAATAGATTGCTTGCACGAATCTCCCATTCTGTATATTATGTTGCGCATCCATAATCATGTACAAATATATGTTTAATTTACCAGCTGATTCCTGAAGCTTCATTATCTGTATGGTGGCACCCTTGCTAGCATTTTCTATTCTCCTCCCACTGCCGTGTAGTTGGTCATCGTCCGTTGTTCGCATGTCGAGCCATAGCACGTACTTCGTGGTGAGGTATTCACCCATCGATACACTCCCGAGAGACAGATCTTTCACGACCGCGTTAACTTCCGGAGAACGTTTTATAGAAGGAAGTTTTTTAATCTCATCCCACTGGTGATACGCTAGCATTCCTTGGCTATATAGTTGATTAGGAACGCCCTCGATAGTCAATTCTACTTTTGTAATCTTGGGATTGTAGAACTTCTCGGTATTTCTTTTTAACGCATCGGAGGGGTCCTCGAACAACATTAAAATACCCTTCAACGACCCCGTGGGGACGTTTAGATTAATATTCCACATCGAATCTTTTCTGTCCCTCGTGATCTTTCGGTGACACAGCACCCGATCGTACAAAATGGCTAAACTTCTGGTATAGTGGTTACGTATTTGTCTGGCTAATTCGGGATCCGTTATCATATCGTACTCGATCGAGATATTGTCAATGGAATAGCTAGCATCATCAGCAGCTCTGATTACTCTACCGTTGTCATTAAAAGTGAGTTCGTATTCTAACCTATCGCCTAGGGATGCTTGATAAAAGGGCATGTGGGAATCTAGTAATTCAAAGTCTAGCGGAATAAAGAATCGGTTACCTAATGCGTCGGCAACAGCCTTATCTTTTTCGTTGGTATCAACACCATTTTCAGCGCCCACACGCAGTCTCATTGTGTTCTTATTACAAATACCTTGGTACTGTAAGTTTTCCCGCTCTTTATCCGTTCTCCAGAGATCCATGTAACAATAGTATGCATCGTTATCGTCGATACTCAAAACCTCATTACGGCTTATTTTAATGGCGATTTTCTTAACGATAGCACGACCTATGTTCTGAACGGGCTCCCTGTTAACGTCGGTAGAAGTCAAACTAATCGTAAATGCTAGTCGGACAGTTCCCGGAACTAACACATCGTGTGCGCCGAGATTAGGAAAGCGAACCAGAAGCGTTTGATTCTGATCGATGGTACTAGGGTTATTAGTTATAGTTACAGACTGACGAATTGCTTTGACCCCTAATGGATCCCGAAGTCTACGTTGTGGGTTTAACTTGCGTCCGTATTGCGAAGACATTGTTATATTGAAATTATATAACCATATGTTTAATATAAAAATGGGTGATTTTGAACTAGATTATTTAGATAACCATGATAACCATAATACAACCGAGGAGGGTACTGATGAAACCAGGTTAAGTAGTCTTAACGATGAACTTTTACAACCAACCGTTGATGCTTATTACGATGCCTTAAAAGAAGATAAAAATTATGTTAACCCAAAAGGTTGTGACTATTCAAAGTTTACGATAGATAGTAAAGGAATATTGCGACTGCGTGACTCTCCGGATATTGATCTTATGAATTCTCGTACTCGTAAGCCCCTTACCTTGTCTACTATAGTCACTAAACATGGCACCGATTTTGTTTGTGATAAATTAGGTTTTATAGACTACGGACGAGCTCCCGCGAAGACTACTAAGGTTCTTCGAACCATGCGTGATAAAATCGATAATACAAATGATTTGGTAGCAGCCTCGAACGTGGCCCCGAACGGACTCGCAGAAATAATGATCCTCAGTTACATTTATCACCATCCTTAGAGAACGATATTAGGGATTTACGAGGTCTTGACAAGGCAATGCAAACAATTCGGGGAGAACTCATCAATAATATAGCCCAGCTATCCAAACTCGACAAGCATATAGCTTATGAGAAAGCAAAACTTGAACAGGCGGGCGATGAGTTCAGTAGACGCCGCGTAGCAGAAAGATTATGTAACTTAGAATACGAAAGATTGGCCAGCCTCGAAGCTGCTTCCACTAATAGAGAGGCACTTCGTTCGCAAATCAGTAGAATTCGAGAAACTATCGATCGAGTCCTCAACGATGACACTACACTGGCCGATAAAATTAAAACATTGTTCAGAGAACAGGGAATAACAATTGCCAGTATTTTAACCACGTTGGGATTTATTATATCGACTTTGACTCTCTCGTTAACAGGTGGCAGTACACCGCCCACATCGCCTAATGATAAAAACGGGATAAAAGAGTGGATAAAAAAGCATTTAAAAGCATTAGGTTCGGCACTGGGAAAGCTCGCTGAAAAAGCCGCGGCCGCACTTCCCGGTATAATAGGGAGTGTTGTTTCCTGGCTATTGAATTTATTAGCTAAGACCACCACTTGGCTTAGTCAAAACTTGTGGGGGTTGATCGAAGCAATCGCGGGGCTGTTGTACATATCCGCTAAGAACTATTTAACCAAATCAGTTCGCTAAGAACTATTTAACCAAATCAGTTCATTAACCAAATCATGAGTAAACCAGCCGCGACTCCACCAGCTACAAGCGCTGTTTTTTCATCGATATGTTGTTGATTTTTAGCCGCAATATGCAGTGACACTTGTGCGTCAGTAGATGTTTGTGAAACATGTGGTGTTTGTCCCTTTTACTATTCCCTTTTCGCCTGTGATCGTTTGAGTTATTAATTCGACGTTAATATCTGAATTTATGCCTGGTTTTTGTTGATCGGTAGCGATAACAATTTTATTATTATAGCCTATCACTTGGCCGATCTTAAGTTCCATATTACTCGGAGACATGTATAGTCCCGGTGCATAAACAAAGTCCACTTTAGATTGAGCGTACTGTAATGCATCTTGAAAACGCTTTATAGACAATGGTATGTCAAACTGTTTTTGCGCACCGAGCGCCGTCCCAGAACCGATAATGGATGTTCGTGTTTGCGATTACGCTCCGAGAATTGCCCATACATAAGTTCTTATCGATTCATTAACTCTTACAAATCCTGGGTTAGTAAAATTATTTTCCGTTTTATCATTAAGAAATTCATTCCAAGCGTTTTCGGTATTGTTCATTTGTACAAATTTTTTAACAATATAAATCAAACCACTCTTAAAACTCATAATATCCCCACTCCAATCGTTACTATAAAGTTCCCAGCCTTTATACCAATCACCGGTTTTATGCCAATGATCATATATTCTTGCGTAAAGTTTGCTGGTACTATACAACTTACCAAAATTAACATTTAGTTTATTAAGTTCTTTATATACATAATCGCTTTCTTCTTTGACGGATATTTTTTCCTCTGTGTAAGGAACACCTAGACCATGGTTTGCTCCTTTAATACGCCAATCTTTACTCGTAGAAACATTAAATTCCTGACAAATACGCTCATACGCGGACCTATCATAATTATTATTTGTGGAATTCCTTGCTCGATCCTGCGGTAATGGAGCACTAATTTCTTTAAGTATACGTCTAATCTGATAGTACACGTGAAATGTTATAACAGACTTATTCAGTTCAAATCCTGGAGCATAAAGAGATACGCCACATCCCGTTGTGGCACACCATACGGCAAAGTTTAACTGATTCTGCCAAAATTGCATCGGATTGTGAAACCAATCGTGCACCATTTTATCGCTAGTTGCCGTGACCCTGTACTTTTCAAAGATATCAGGGAATTTAACGAAAAATTCAGCACCAGAGGCAGTTACTATAATCGATTGATTAGTAATGTAAGTTGATTTCATATTTAATATGTATGTTACACTCCCGGGAATAACAAATGGTCAGTCTATTGAACTGCTTCATACTATCGATAACTCGGATGGACAGCTCGAAGTCGCCCTCTGTGACGTAACGTATTACCCACGTTGGACCAATATAAATGCTGCGAGAGGTAATAATAAGATATGGATATTAGATGAACAAAATATTATTGAAAAATTCATTATTATACCTGATGGGTATTACAGCGTATGCTCACTCAATGGTGAAATATTTAAGCCTAATGGAATTAGTCTCACACAAAATGAGTCGAATGGGATATTGAAATTCGAATCTGGAGAAAAAGGTGTACGGATTGTAGGGAACTTATCAGCTACACTTGGATTTACACGCGGAATTTTAGAAATATTCAAGTCAACATTTGATGGAGAGACATTGTCCGATTTAGTTCCCTATAAAGAGTTGTTCATCCATCTTGATCAAATAAGCACGACAAATAATATTCAACTAGAAAGTCCTTCAACTCTGCTCAGATCTCTCCCAGTGAAAAATGAAAAATACAATAGTGGCAGAACGGAATCTTTCTCAACATTACAATATAAAAAATTAAAGCGGGGTATTATTTCAGACCTCAAAATTTCTGTATTAGATGTAAAACACCAACCTGTACATATAGGATACTTAAGTGTAACACTCCATATTATAAATAATGGTTGATGCATCAGGCCCTGGAATGCTCAGACAATGTAATACAATTGCGCTTTCCGATCTCGGAGACACGGAAGGATTCGGTAAACCCGGTAACAATGGTAAGTTATACGCTTTACACTTACACGATAATGTATACAAGCAGAAAGAAGTTATATTCCCGGAAAATCTAGAAGATTTAAGCGATGTCGACGTTAGTAGACTCCTTAAAACCACTCCGTACAATATTATTCGCAACGTCGAGAATAAATGGACTATGGTCGAAGCAAACATCAAGTGGCTACTGAATATCGTCATTACCCCACCTTATGCGATGATGGGTAAGGGACATAATTTAACTAAGATAATAAATAGTGGTATCGTACTCGAGGCTTATATCCCGTCAAAACGAAAAAGTGTGTTAGTTACTCCCCTGCCAGAAAACCAGGTCATATGTTATATAGTCGTCCGGCAATCCAAAATGTTAGTTTAAATTTGGTTGCTGAATTCGATGATATTAAAGATAACTTGAGTGCAATACCTAATATTTCTACTCTTATTATTGAAGTCTTGTTCGGAGATGCACCGGAAGATGCCTTCGAAATATTACCAGGTCTATCGATTAAATGGCTCAAGAAACACGAGCGTCAACGTTGCAGTATTATTCATGTCGGAGCATCACCCGTTCCAACCCTCAAGGGGGTTCAAATTATTAAAAGTGGTAGTATTTCTCTTTCTAAGATATTCTTGCCGTATAATATACATTTGATAAGGTTGATGTATACTCTCAAAACATTTAAGCAAGACCAATTTAAGACTATTATATATTCGTAATATACACTATGAGTTTATATCCAGCGCTCGATGAAGCTATTGAAAAGATGGAAACAGTTGATGGATTTCGATTACATAAAATAAGCGACATAAAACATCGAATAGAGAAGGATAGGGAGTTGAGACTTGGATTGTATAAAAAGTATCGCAGAGCCGTGAATGCTCTGGACGGAGTTGACACCGCTCTTGTAGCAGCTGGCATGGGACTCGGTGTAGCCGGTGTCGGTTTACTATCAACTATAATCGCCGAGCCTATCGTGCTCGGCATGGAAATAACAGCTGGAGTCTCGGGACTGGCAGGAATAGCGATAAAATTCATTTCTCGTAGGTTACAAAAGAAAGCATTAAAACATGATAGTATTCGGATACTCGCCGAAGCAATGTTGAACAGCATTGAGGATCATATTTCGACAGCAATGGCTGATTGTAAGATATCCGAGGATGAGTTTCGTTTAGTGCTGTCGGAACTCACCAAATACAACGAAATGAAGCAGGAGATTCGATCAAAATCTCATAAGACCAATGGTATTAGCGAGGATGAGAAAAAAAAGTTCATAGAACAGGGGAGGCAACTAGCGCGTCAATTATTCCGTGCCAAAACCAAAGAACTGGTTGGAGATTAAAAATAGATTGCTTACTATCGTTTGATCACATTTAGACAAATGCTTACATAAATATATATAATAATGGAAAAAACTATTAAATGGAGAGAATTACCACAAGGTTTTTATTATATCAGTGATGTCAAACCAACCAAATACGGTTATCAATTGTTTCTTATCAATTTACAAGAAGAGTGCAGTTATATAGTCTGGTCTCCTAGTAAAATGAACGAAGAGCTTAATAAAAATGTTGAATATCGCTTTATCGATGAAAATAATGAAGAATATTTTTATTTCCATTTAGGCTCATCTAAAGCAATGATTGGCCCCAGGTATTGGTGAGCTAGAGCCAATTTAACTTAATCTCATGACTATCGTTGAATCGCATGATCATTTACACATAAAAAATGTCACCTGTAGTAGCAGTATAGGTAATAAATCCGGCTCCAGTGGAAGTGGTCCAGAACCCCCACTACCTATACTACTTGAGTCTCTAGGGCACTGTGGAATATCACAGTATATTGCTAAGTCTCTCGGGCATTGTGGAATATCACAGTATTTCGTTTAGTGTCTGGGACATTGTGGAATATGACAGTATATTGCAAAGTCTCTGGGACATTGTGGAATATCACAGTATATTGCTAAATCTCTGGAGAATTGTGGAATATCACAGTATATTGCTAAGTCTCTGGGGCATTGTGGAATATGACAGTATATTGCTAAGTCTCTGGAGCATTGTGGAATATCACAGTATATTGCTAAGTCTCTGGGACATTTTTGAATATGACAGTATATTGCTAAGTCTCTGGGTCATAGTGGAATATCAAAGTATATTGCTGAGTCTCTAGGGCACTGTGGAATATCACAGTATATTGATAAGTCTCTCAGGCATTGTGGAATATCACAGTATTTCCCTAAGTGTCTGGGACATTGTGGAATATGACAGTATTTTGCTTAGTCTCTGGGACATTGTGGAATATCATAGTATATTGCTAACGTTCTGTGGCATTGAGGAATATCACAGTATATCGCTAAGTCTCTGGAGAATTGAGGAATATGACAGTATATTGCTAAGTATCTTGGGCAATGGGGAATTTCACAGTATTTTGCTAAGTTTCTCGGACATTGTGGAATATCAAAGAATATTCCTAAATCTCTAGAGCATTGTGGAATATCACAGTATATTGCTACGTCTCTCTGGAGAATTGTGGAATATCCCAGTATATTGCTAAGTCTCTGGAGCATTGTGGAGTATGACAGTATATTGCTAAGTCTCTGAAGCCTTGTGGAATATGACAGTATATTACTAAGTCTCTGGGATATTTTTGAATATCACAGTGTATTGCTAAGTCTCTGGGTCATTGTGGAATATGACAGTATATTGCTAAGCCTCTGAATCATTGTAGAATATGACAGTATATTGCTAAGTCTCTGGGGCATTGTGGAATATCATCGTATATTGCTAACGATCTGTGGCATTGAGGAATATCACAGTATATCAATAAGTCTCTGGAGAATTGAGGAATATGACAGTATTTTGCTTAGTCTCTGGGACATTGTGGAATATCATAGTATATTGCTAACGTTCTGTGGCATTCAGGAATATCACAGTATATTGCTAAGCTTCTGGAGATTTGAGGAATATGACAGTATATTGCTAAGACTCTTGGGCATTGGGGAATATCACAGTATTTTGCTAAGTCTCTCGGACATTGTGGAGTATCACAGTATATTGCTAAATCTCTAGAGCATTGTGGAATATCACAGTATATTGCTACGTCTCTCCGGAGAATTGTGGAATATCACAGTATATTGCTAAGTCTCTAGGACATTGTGGAATATGAAAGTATATTGCTAAGTCTCTGGGTCATTGTGAAATAACACAGCATATTGCTAAGTCTCTCAGGCATTGTGGAATATCACAGTATTTCCCTAAGTGTCTGGGACATTGTGGAATATGACATTATATTGCTAAGTCTCTTGGGCATTGGGGAATATGACAGTATGTTGCTTAGTCTCTGGGGCATTGTGGAATATCATCGTATATTGCTAACAATCTGTGGCATTGAGGAATATCACAGTATATCAATAAGTCTCTGGAGAATTGAGGAATATGACAGTATATTGCTAAATCTCTTGGGCTTTGTGGAATATGACAGTATTTTGCTTAGTTTCTTGGGCATTGTGGAATATCATAGTATATTGCTAACGATCTGTGGCATTGAGGAATATCACTGTATATAATGAAGTCTCTGGAGAATTGAGGAATATGACAGTATATTGCTATGTCTCTTGGGCATTGTGGAATATCACAGTATTTTGCTAAGTCTCTCGGACATTGTGGAATATCACAGTATATTGCTAAATCTCTGGAAAATTGTGGAATATCACATTATATTGCTGAGTCTTTGGGGCATTGTGGAATATCACAGTATTTCGCTAAGCCTCTAGGACATTGCGGAATATGACAGTATATTGCTAAGTCTCTGCGGCATAGGGGAATATCACAGTATATTGCTAAGTCTCTGGGACATTTTTGAATATCACATTATATTGCTGAGTCTTTGGGGCATTGTGGAATATCACAGTATATTGCTAAATCTCTGGAGCATTGTGGAATATGACAGTATATTGCTAAGTCTCTTGGGCATTGGGGAATAGCACAGTATTTTGCTAAATCTCTAGGATATTGTGAAATATCACAGTATATTGCTAAGTCTCTGGGGTATTGTGGAATATCACAGTATATTACAAAGTTTCTGGTGCATTGTGAAATATCACAGTATTTTGCTAAGTCTCTGAGGCATTGTGGAATATCACAGTATATTGCTGAGTCTCTTGAGAATTGTGGAATATGACAGTATATTGATAAGTCTCTGGAACATTGTGTTATATCACAGTATATTGATAAGTCTCTGGGGCATTGTGGAATATCACAGTATATTGCCAAGTCTATGGGACATTGTTGAATAGTATAGTATATTACTAAATCTCTGGGGCCCGGGCATTGTGGAATATGACAGTACTTTCCTGTGTCTCTAGGGCCTTGAGGACTATCACGTTATATTGCCTTGTTTCTGGGGCATTGTGGAACATCACAATATATTACTAAGTCTCTGGTGCATTGTGGAATATCACAGCATTTTGCTAAGTTTCTGGGGCATTATGGAATATCACAGTATTATGCTAGGGTATCTGGGGCATTGTGGAATATCACAGTATTTTGTTAATGTCTGGGGCATTAAGGATTATCAGTAACAGTAGCATTGAAGAATATCATAGTATATTGCTACGTCTCTGGGGCATTGTTTAATATCACAGTATATTGCCAAGTCTATGGGACATTGTTGAATAGTATAGTATATTACTAAATCTCTCACAGTATATTTCTAAGTATCAGGGACATTGTGGAATATCACAGTATATTGCTAAGTCTCTGGGGCATTGTGGAATATCACAGTATATTGCTGAGTCTCTTTGGCATTGTGGAATATCACAGTATATTGCTGAGTCTCTGGGGCATTGTGGAATATCACAGTATATTTCTACGTATCAGGGACATTGTGGAATATCACAGTATATTGCTAAGTCTCTGGGGCATTGTGGAATATCACAGTATATTGCTGAGTCTCTTTGGCATTGTGGAATATCACAGTATATTGCTGAGTCTCTGGGGCATTGTGGAATATCAGAGTATATTTCTAAGTATCAGGGACATTGTGGAATATCACAGTATTTTGCTGGGTTTCTTTGGCATTGTGGAATATCACAGTATATTGATAAGTCTTTTGGGCATTGTGGAATATCACAGTATTTCGCTAAGTATCTTGGACATTGTGGAATATCACAGTAGATTGCTAACTTTCTGTGGCATTGAGGAATGTCACAGTATCTTGCTAAGTGTCTCAGGACATTGTGGAATATGACAGTATATTGCTAAGTCTCTGGGCCATTGTGGAATATCACAGTATATTGCTGAGTAACTGGAACATTGTGGAATATGATAGTATATTGCTAAGTCTCTGGGCCATTGTGGAATATCACAGTATATTCCTGAGTAACTGTAGCATTGAGGAACATCATAGTATATTGCTAATGTTCTGTGGCATTGAGGAATATCACAGTATATTGCTAAGTCTCTGTGGCATTGTGAAATATCACAGTACATTGATAAGTCTTTTGGGCATTGTGGAATATCACAGTATTTCGCTAAGTATCTGGGACATTGTGGAATATCACAGTAGATTGCTAACTTTCTGTGGCATTGAGGAATGTCACATTACATTGCCAAGTCTATGGGATATTGTTGAATATTATAGTATATTACTAAGTCTCTGGGGCCCGGGCATTGTAGAATATCACAGTATATTGCTGTGTGTTCTTTGCATTGTGGAATGTGAGAGTATTTTACTAAGTCTCTGGGGCATTGTGGAACATCACAGTATATTTCTAAGTATCAGGGACATTGTGGAATATCACAGTATATTGCTAAGTCTCTGGGACCTTGTGGAATATCACAGTATTTTGCTGAGTCTCTTTGGCATTGTGGAATATCACAGTATATTGTTAATGTCTGGGGCATTGTGGATTATCACAGTATATTGCTACGTCTCTGGGGCATTGTGGAATATCACAGTGTATTGCCAAGTCTATGGGACATTGTTGAATAATATAGTATATTACTATATCTCTGGGGCCCGGGCATTGTGGAATATCACAGTATTTTGCTAAGTTTCTAGGGCGTTGTGGAATATCACAGTACTTTCCTGTGTCTCTAGGGCCTTGAGGACTATCACGTTATATTGCCTTGTTTCTGGGGCATTGTGGAACATCACAATATATTACTAAGTCTCTGGGACCTTGTGGAATATCACAGTATTTTGCTGAGTCTCTTTGGCATTGTGGAATATCACAGTATATTGTTAATGTCTGGGGCATTGTGGATTATCACAGTATATTGCTACGTCTCTGGGGCATTGTGGAATATCACAGTGTATTGCCAAGTCTATGGGACATTGTTGAATAATATAGTATATTACTATATCTCTGGGGCCCGGGCATTGTGGAATATCACAGTATTTTGCTAAGTTTCTAGGGCGTTGTGGAATATCACAGTACTTTCCTGTGTCTCTAGGGCCTTGAGGACTATCACGTTATATTGCCTTGTTTCTGGGGCATTGTGGAACATCACAATATATTACTAAGTCTCTGGTGCATTGTTGAATATCACAGCATTTTGCTAAGTTTCTGGGGCATTATGGAATATCACAGTATTATGCTAGGGTATCTGGGGCCTTGTGGAATATCACAGTATTTTGTTAATGTCTGGGGCATTGTGGATTATCACAGTGTATTGCCAAGTCTATGGGACATTGTTGAATAGTATAGTATATTACTAAATCTCTGGGGCCCGGGCATTGTGGAATATGACAGTACTTTCCTGTGTCTCTAGGGCCTTGAGGACTATCACGTTATATTGCCTTGTTTCTGGGGCATTGTGGAACATCACAATATATTACTAAGTTTCTGGGGCATTATGGAATATCACAGTATTATGCTAGGGTCTCTGGGGCCTTGTGGAATATCACAGTATTTTGTTAATGTCTGGGGCATTGTGGAATATCACAGTATATTGCTACAACTCTGGGGCATTGTGTAATATCACAGTATATTGCCAAGTCTATGGGACATTGTGGAAAATTACAGTATATTGCTTAATCTCTAGGGCACTGCGGAATAAAACAGTATATTACTAAGTCTCTGGAGCCTTGTGGGATATCACAGTATTTTCCTGTGTCTCAGGGCCTTGTGGAATATCACGGTATATTGCCTTGTTTCTGGGGCATTGTGAAGTATCACAGCATTTTGCTAAGTCTCTGGGGCATTGTGGAATATCACAGTATTTTGCTAGGGTCTCTGGGTCCTTGTGGAATATCACAGCATTTTGTTAATGTCTGGGGCATTGTGGATTATCACAGTATATTGCTAAGTCTCTGGGGCATTGTTTAATATCACAGTATATTGCCAAGTCTATGGGACATTGTTGATAGTAAGTATCTTACTAAGTCTCTGGGGCCTGGGCATTGTAGAATATCACAATATATTGTTCTGTGTTCTGGGCATTGTGCAATATGACAGTATTTTGCTAAGTCTCTGGGGCATTGTGGAATATCACAGTATATTGCTGAGTCTCTGGGGCATTGTGGAATATCACAGTATATTTCTAAGTATCAGGAACATTGTTGAATATCACAGTATATTCCTAAGTGTTTTGGGCATTGTGGAATATCACAGTATATTTCGCTAAGTTTCTGAGGCATTGTGAAATATCACAGTATTTTGCTAAGTCTCTGGGGCATTGTGGAATATCACAGTATATTGCTGAGTCTCTTTGGCATTGTTGAATATCACAGTATATTGCTGAGTCTCTGGGACTTCGTGGAATATCACAGTATTTTGCTAAGTTTTGGGGGCATTTTGGAATATCACAGAATATTGGTAACGTTTTCTGGCATTGAGGAATATGACAGTATATTGCTAAGTCTCTGGAGCATTGTGCAATATGACAGTATTTTGCTTAGTCTCTGTGACATTGTGGAATATCACAGTACGTTGCTAAATCTATGGAGCGTTGTGGAATATGACAGTATTTTGCTAAGTCTCTGGGACATTGTGGAATATGACAGTATATTGCAAAGTCTCTGGAGCAATGTGGAATATCACAGTATATTGCTAAGTGTCTGGGGCATTGTGGAATATCAGTATATTGCTGAGTAACAGTAGCATTGACGAATATCACAGTATATTGCTAAGTCTCTTGAGAATTCTGGAATATGACAGTATATTGCTAAGTCTCTGAAACATTGTGGAATATGACAGTATATTGCTAAGTCTCTGGGGCATTGTGGAATATCACAGTATATTGCTAAGTGTCTGGGGCATTGTGGAATATCACAGTATATTGCTAAGTGTCTGGGGCATTGTGGAATATAACAGTATATTGCTAAAGTTCTCTGGCATTGAGAAATATCACAGTATATTGCTCATCTCTGGGGCATTGTGGAATATCACAGTATTTTGCTAAGTCTCTGGGGCATTATGGAATATCACAGTATTTTGATAGGTTCTCTGGGGCCTTGTGGAATATCACAGTATTTTGTTAATGTCTGGGGCATTGTGGAATATCACAGTATATTGCTAAGTCTCTGGGACATTGTGGAATATCACATTATATTGGCAAGTCTATGGGACATTGTGGAATATTATAGTATAGTGCTAATTTTCTAGGGGATTGAGGAATATCATAGTATATTGCTAAGTCTCTGGGGCATTATGGGATTTCACAGTATATTACTAGGTCTCTGGGGCATTGTAGAATATCACAGTATATTACTAAGTCTCTGGGGCATTGTGGAATATCACAGTAGATTGCTATGTCTTCTGGGCATAGTGGAATATCACATTATATTGCTAAGTCACTGTGGCATTTTGAAAAATCACAGTATTCTGCTAAGCCTCTGGGGCATTGTGGAGTATCAAAGTATATTGCTGAGTCTCTGTGGCATTGTGGAATATCATAGTATATTGCTAACGTTCTGTGGCATTGAGGAATATCACAGTATATTGCTAAGTCTCTGGAGAATTGAGGAATATGACAGTATATTGCTAAGTTTCTTGGGCATTGTGGAATATCACAGTATATTGCTAACGTTCTGTGGCATTGAGGAATATGACAGTATATTGCGAAGTCTCTTGGGCATTGTGGAATATCACAGTATATTGCTAAGTCTCTGGTGCATTGTGGAATATAACAGTATATTTCCAAGTCTATGGGACATTGTGGAATATTACAGTATATTACTAAATCTCTAGGGCATTGTGGAATATTACAATATATTACTAAGTCTCTGGGGCATTGTGGAATATGACAGTATTTTGCTAAGTCTCTGGGGCATTGTGGAATATCACAGTCTATTGCTGAGTCTCTTTGGCATTGTGGAATATCACAGTATATTGCTGAGTCTCTGGGGCATTGTGGAATATCACAGTATATTGCTAAGTATCTGGGACATTGAGGAATATGACAGTATACTGTTAAGTCTCTGGGACTTTGTGGAATATCACAGTATTTTGCTAAGTTTCTTCGGCATTGTGGAATATCACAGTACTTTGCTAAGTCACTGGGGCATTGTGGAATATCACAGTATTTTGCTAAGTTTCTACGGCATTGTGGAATATCACAGTACTTTGCTAAGTCACTGGGGCATTGTGGAATATCACAGTATATTGCTAAGTCTATGGGACATTGTGGAATATTACAGTATATTGCTGAGTCTCTGGGGCATTGTGGAATATCACAGTATATTGCTGAGTCTCTTTGGTATTGTGGAATATCACAGTATATTGCTGAGTCTCTGGGGCATTGTGGAATGTGACAGTATTTTACTAAGTCTCTGGGGCATTGTGGAATATCAAAGTATATTGCTGAGTCTTTTTGGCATTGTGGAATATCACAGTATATTGCTGAGTCTCTGGGGCATTGTGGAATATCACAGTATATTGCTAAGTATCTGGGACATTGTAGAATATTACAGTATTTTGCTAAGTCTCTGGGGCATTGTGGAATATCACAGTATTTTGCTAAGTCTATGGGACATTGTGGAATATTACAGTATATTGCTAAATCTCTAGGGCATCACAGCAAAAAAAGTGTAGGTTCCCGTCTTCCGGAAACCTTCCGGATACCTTCCCATTTTGGATCCGGCCCAGATACCTTCCGGAAACCTTCCCAAAAAAATGTTAAAAATTGGGGGGTGCATTTTGTTCACTTAAGTGTGAAACACATAAAAAGATTAACTTGAAAATACGAAGCAATATGAAGGTTGTTGAAGTCATCTGGAAGGTTTCCGGAAGGTTTCTGGAAGGTATCCGGATGCAAATTTTCTTCATGACTTGCATCTGGTAAATAGCCTGTGCATTACAGGTACCTGTTGTAATATTCTGTGTTATTTTAGTTGTAAATATCCTCCTCAAACTGAGATATGTGGGCATGCATTGTCCACAAGTTGTTTCGCGACATGGGTCCAATGTGTGAAGCTTATTGCTGGTGTTCCCCACCATGATATTGTTGCATTGTTGCATTGTTGCTAAAAGTGGCAAAACAGCATTCTCACTCAGAAAAAAATGGAAAGTCATTGGCTATGTGCTTTGGCATTTGGCCCTGGTGAGATTAACAGATTAGTTTGGAACGGTATCAGTACTTGTTATATCGGGACAGTGTAGTTTCATGGGAATATAAAACAGAATACAATTGTCCCAAATTGGTGCATAAGACTAATGGCATCCATAGAAAACACCTAAATAAAGTACAGAAAAAATATCAATGTCATTTGTCTACTAAGGTGGAACTACAACTTTTGTTAAGTGAGCTGTATTTATAGTAGGAAAACATTCAGGGCATTAGTACATTTTATATTTGTTCAGCACCTATGTTATGGCTGATCAGTATTATATTTCTTTATGCTAATGAAGCAAAACAAATCATGTTTTTGGCAAAAAATCTTATTTATTGATTATATGGTATTTCATTGGTACATATCACAAATTGAAATTTGATCAAGCAAGAAGAGGACCTAGCATAAAGTAACCAGTGGTGTTTGCAAGGCCTTACAGAACAGACTCTTCAATGCCATTTTCTAAATAAACAAATAAGTCAAATCTCAGAAGAATTTTATTGAAGAAGAATATCTAAAGTCAATTATGTTTCTGCAGTAAACCACAAAAGTCATTCAGATTTGTATACAGTCAAGTCTCGTTAATCCGACACTCGTTAATCCGACACTCGGCTTTATCCGACATAAATGATGGGAACCGATTGATTCAGTGCTATTTAGTCCTGTTAATCCGACATTCTCGCACACCGACTCCGACACACCTAATTTGCAACGAATTACCGAAATCACTCCATTAATCCGACACAGTGGTCAGCGTACTCCGTGGTCATCTGCCCGCGAGTACACAACCCCGTGTTTTGACACGCACTGGCTGCAGAGATTAACTTAAAAATTAACAGGAAAAGCTATACAAATGTAGTTTACAAATTGAAGCCAGATTAATGTGCATGAAGCCAGTTTAAAATACGAACAGGTATATAAAACATGGTCGACTCACCATGGTCGACTGGTATGTAAACAAGAAAGCATTACACACGGTTATTATCTATCGTGAAGACGTCCGATCTTCGATCACAAATCAATGAATTTCGTTAATCCGACATACTCGTTAATCCGACACAATCATGTGCAACCAACGATGTCGGATTAACGAGACTTGACTGTAGTCAGCATCGGTGTACACAACCTGGACATAGTCACAGTGCTTTGGCATAAATTCATTCAGACTTCATTAGTGTCATAATAAAACCACCTACAATAACACTGATGTGGCATTATTCATTCAGAATCATCACTTTCTGAGGTGAATCTGTTGGTTGTTATCAGGAGTACTGTTCATCATCCGGCGAGTCCCTTGTCTGAATTGTGTGAGCAAGATCTTCTTAAATGTAGCTGGTGTCAGATTGTGAAATCCAGGTACCTGAAACATTTCATAACATCTTTAGAAACTTGTTAGTCAAAAGTTATGAAACACACACATATTTACAAATGTTTAAAGTTGTTTTCTCGAACAGTGAGGTATTGACAATTTATCTTGCAACTGATATTTAACCAATCTTTGAACATGTAAATAAGCCATTGCAAACAGAAAAGTGTTCAGAAAATACAAAAATGTATCCGGTCTTCTAAAACAATACCACAAGGTTCACCTGAATTTTGCTTGAATGGTAAACAAGGCTATGCAAAACTAAGTTACATAGGTTCTTATACATAAATACATAAACTGCAACTATCCATAATTATCAAAACACATGTCATGTAAGTGATCTCAAAATACAACATAATGAGCGAGTGAGTTGGTATAGTTTCATGCAGCTTGTTAGCAATATTCCAGCTATGGGCTTCACACATTGTACCCATGTGGTGAATTGAACCCGGGTTTCAGAGACTGTTTCACCCACTAGGCTACGCTTGCACACCAAATACAAAAGAAAGTATATTAGGAATTCAGACAATAGATATTCTCACCAAATTCATTAATTCATTAATGGATGCTATATTGATATTCAAATTTTGACAAATTAGGATGAGACTGTAGAAGCATTTATCTAAGTTATTATGTATATTTAATATCTACCGTTAATTGGTAGTCCATCATAGACAGTGATAAGAAATTCAACTGAAAAGTACAACCTGAACCATCAACTAAAAACTATGTACATTACATTAAAGGGGCTGGTCATGTATTACCAGTATGTTCTCATTCATTTTTGACACAACCCTCCCTAAAAGAAAATGCAAAGCACTTTATATTTTATTGTCCATTTTGTCAAAAGCCTCCCCTAGAGACTCTCACATTTTGGGGGGACCCTCCCTGTTTGTTCTGATCTGAATTCAAATATTCATGACTCATTATCATATTTTATCATTTATCCTATCTTTTTTGAAAATTAACTAAATGAAGATTAACAATAACATGCAAATCTGCCAAAATATTGGCCTGGCAAAGTTTAAATTAATCATAATTACTGTTATAAAGTTTTGGATCTATCGTCTGTTTCTAAATACAGTGAAACCCAACTTTGACTTGTGTGGCATTGTTGAATCATCCACCCAATGTTCTTTATGCATTGATATGCATCTGCACAGAGTAGTCAAAGTCTGTGTCTGACACATAGTGTGCTACAAGGGAGACATCAGTTTGTGTCTAGCCAAACTGTCTGATAATCTCAAGGGCTGCCTACTTACTTACTTACTTATATTGGAGATTTAACGTGCGCTTTCCGACTGCAAGCGTATGTCGTACACGGGCCCGGCCAGGCCATTTAATGTGTTTCCAAAAAGGGGAAAAGTGAGTTTGTGCAACCCAGGAGGGGGGCTTTAGGGGTTACTTATATAGTAATTTTGAAATTTTGAGATTTGGAAAGAATGCCAAGAGTGGGTGGGGGACGAACTAAGGGAGCTGTGTGTGTTGGGTGGTTATCAAATAAGGTAGTTTTGGTTTTAATATTTTATTTGGGGTTTAAATGCGGCTAATTAGTCCTGTTTTTATTAGGTATATGCCTAAGGCTTTGAATTTTTCTAATTTATTTTGTGGATTTAGGATTGATTCTAGTGTAAGTCCGGTTTTAAGATTTAGGGTGGTCTGTAGTGTTGTTCGGTGTGTTTGGTAGTGTGTGCAGTGAATGAGTACGTGTTCTGGTGTTTCTTGTTGTTTGCAATGTGGGCAGTTTCCTGTTGTGTGTAGTTTAGCTATTTTACGCTGATTATTTAGTTTGGTATGGCCTGTTTGTAGTTTGGTAATTATTCTGTCGATTTTTTTGGATGGGTGTAGTATTTTGGGTTTATTTAGGTTTTTTTTGAGTACTTTCCTGATTTGGCTATTTGAGTATTGGTATATATTTTGCCATTTTTTGTTGATTTTTTGTTTAGTGACACTTTTGATTTCTGATTTTGAGCTGGGTAAGTTTAAGCTTATTTCTGGGAGTTTAAGGGATAATTTTGCTGCTTTATCTGCCTTTTCATTTCCAAAGATTCCTACGTGGGCGGGGATCCAAATGAACTCTATTTGTTTACCTACCTTAGTTAAGTTGTTTGAGCTATTGAGTATTTGATTTATTAGTTTGGGGCGGTTTTTAGTGTTTTTATTTTTGAGGGCTTGTAGTCCACTGAGGGAGTCGGTTAGGATGAGGATTTTTTGGTGTTTTTTAGATTGCTGATTGTGTAGTGCTGAGGCCATGCCCATTAGTTCGGCCGTGAATATGGATTGGTTGTTTGGGAGTCGGTAAGATTGTGTGTCTTTGGTTGGTTGTGCGATGTGGACTCCGAAACCTGTGTGTTTTGAGATCGGATCTGAGGATCCGTCTGTGTATATGCGACACCAATTTGGCCAATTTTCATGTATGTATGCTAGTGTGGTGGTTTTAGCGATGTTAGGATCGGTCTGTTTATTTAGTGTATCGGCTAGTGTTGTGTCTATTTTTGGTATTTTAAGTTTTGGAGTGAAGATATTGGATGATTTATTGTTTTGTTTAAGATTATTTATTTTGTGTTCGTTTAGGTAATTGGTTATTCTTTGGGAAATTGGAGTAATTAGTGGATGTTTCTGGGCTAGGGCTTGGTTTCTAGGGCTAATATTTTGTTTTATTAAGTTTTCGTGGGCTGCCTTGGTAGCATCAAGGGATGTAGCTAATCCTAAATAAACATAAAACATTGTGGACTAGGGATTAACAGGGCAATTAGTGTCGGGTGGGTATTAGTACTTGCAATTGTCTGTTAATTACTTAATTGAGTAGTGACGGCTTAGTCAGTTTGGAATTCTTCGTAATTTTGAGTGGTGAGTTTTAATCTTTGTGCTACTTTATGTAGGTTTTTTGAGCTAGCCTCTGGTCTGATTTGTTTAAGCATGTAGGCTAGTAAGATTGTTATACTATTTAGTTTGGAAGTTTGGAGAGGTTGGGGTTGGGGTTGGGGTTTACGTTTACGGTTTTTGAGTTTTTTGGGGGCTGAGCGTGTAATTTCGTTAATATCATCCTCGGTTTCGAATTCACATTCGTCTATGTTACTTTGGTTAATTTCCTCACTCTCCATGGGAGTTGTTTGAGTGTCTGTTTGTGTATGCATGTGCGTGCTGGGCATGTCCATGGGTTGGTTACTGTTTGGGTTTTCGGTTGTGCTTGCTCGGTCGTGGTTGTTGGTGCCCTGGTGGCTGCATGTTGTATGGTGATAGGTTGGGTAGTGGTGTGTGGGTTGCGGTTTGTTTTGCGTGCGGGTGTTGATGTTGTGATTGGGTTGGGGGTGAGAATTCCAAACTAGTTTCTCACTAGCAACCATAGGACTATAACTTAACCAAAATACCAAAAACCAATCTCCAAACACTAAAAGCCCAAATAATGACAGGCCTAAATATTTTTCAGTGGAATGCCGACGGGCTTAACTCGCACAGCCACGAACTCAAAGCTAAATTCAAACTAAACAAAGGACCGCATGTATCATGTATCCAAGAAACTAAATTCTCAAATAAATCCAAATTCAACCTACCAAACTATAACATAGTCAGGGTTCGAAATTAAGGGACGGTAAGACGCAAAATGCGTCTTAATTTATGATTTTGCGTCTATAAATCAAAATAAAGACGATATTTTTTGCGTCTTGCTTTTTTCCGCTTAACAATTGGTTGAGAAATACCTAAATTTCTAAATTCACTGTGATAACATTTGATTTCGCGAAGATTTTCCTTGATTTGTTTACCTCCAATTTAGAGTTACCTCCCCATTCGCGTTTCCGGGAAAAACTTTTACTTCTTTTCAACTTTCGTTAATACGGACTATTCCGAGCTCTTTTTGACCAATGAACATATAGCACGGAGATTAATATTATGCAAATGACGTATGTCTATTTTCGGGAGACCAATCAAATGCCGTAAAAACTATGTCATCGGTAATTTATTCAATTGACCCAAGGTCGTTTCATATTTTAAGATGACATGCCATCCTCGAATCCCAGACGACACCCGGAGGCCGGTTGACTGACGAAGCCGTAGTCACGTCAAAATAGTATATAATTTTATTAACCTACCTGTCCTATGATTCATTTATTTAATCTATCACATTTCATAATGTCTGAAATACGTATTCCATTTCAATTTATCATTTCTTATCGATAAATTAAAAAACTATTCACTATGTCCCGCAATGTTATTGAAAATAAAATCTCGAAAACGCTTTTCGACAACGGGGTCCACATCGAACATGTAAAAGAGCAATGTAAAGACGTTTCAAGCTATATGTTATACAAAGTAACAGATAAAATTTTAAAAATATATCTTAAAGTTGTCAAACTTACATTTAAGTTATTATTTCCATCTTTTCGTGCGATCGTGTGTAATGTAAGTCAAATGACATCTCGGCTTTCGTCGTCTCAATTTCCTAGGTTCGGAGACGATGTTTAATGCAAAAATATAAGCATGAAAAATCTTTGTCACAGCTCGTAACCTGGCACGATACATCTATGAAGTTCCATATTTTTAATATAGATCGCAATTTCCTGCTTAAAACGTTCAGAATAACATGATTTAACAAAAGTCTTTCGTCAAATTCTGAAATTTATCAGACCATAGATGTAATTTGATTGGCTGACTTAGGTCACGTGTTCAGATTTGACCAGTCACGAACCTTGTAGCAGATTTCGGCAAAGAAAGCGTCATTAGAAACCAATTTTATCGAAGCTTTCTAGCGATGTGTCACATGGCAGTCTTCGACGACCATGTTATTCGAAAACGGAGGTATCTCTTCATGTTACTGAACGAACAGCCGCAGATATCGGGAAATGGGTGATGGCAGATACCAGATCTATTTACAATTCTTTTTAAAATATTTTTCCAATTGCGTTTTTTATGAAATCTTATAGATTCTGTTTGCGAAAATCGTCAATTTTGCGCTTCCTTGGTCCTTAATCTGGACGTTATGAATGTGTTAGCTTACATTTTCTTTATTTACAACGAACATAATTAAGTTGTAAATGCATTATCTAAATAATGTGATAAACATAACATATTTTATAAACAATAGGATTGGAACTTGAAATGGTGTATAATATGTGGTAGCAAAGATGTTTTACACACATGCAGATATTTTCTTTGATAAATGTTTTATGAGTGTAATTTAATTACTTTGTTATCTGAATGTCATAACATGCATAATCAGCCATTATTTATATGCAGCATAAATCATGATCATGCAATCTTGTGATATATATTTGGAAGTTTTGAGTTGAGAAAAAATAATTGCTTGTTGATTTTTTATTTTGCTTGTAACTTTTAAAACCACAAGCAAAAATTTGCTTGTGCCTAAAAAAATTAAATTCTAACCCTGATAGTCAGATTAGACCGACCCAAATCCACCAGAGCATCAGAAGGCTTACTTATACTAATTAGAGAGGATATAAGCTATGAAGAAATCAAAGTAAATACTCCAAACCTAGAAGCCAATGGCATCCAAATCACATTAAAAAAACAAAAAATAAACATCATAAATATCTACCATTGGCAACAACAGAAAATCCAACCGGAGGATCTAAACATACTCAAACAAATAGGCAACAAATCAACTATCTTCCTAGGAGACTTTAACGCCCACCACCCCACCTGGGGCAAGGGGGATAAACTAGATAACCACGGCAAACTAATCTCAGAATGGATAGAGGCTAATGATCTCGTACTACTAAATAACAACCAACCTACCAGATATGATAAAAGCAATAGAGACCTAACTATATGCACAGCAGACCTAGCTCAAAGTACCCAATGGGAAGTTCACGACGCCCCCCTAGGAAGTGACCACTTCCCAATAAATATCACCATAGGCAACACTAACGTCCCCAACCAAACCGAAAACTCAGAACCTAAGTTTAACTATAACCAGGCTAACTGGGATAAATTCAAAACTATCTGCAACCAAGCTAATCTACAAGAGATAGAAAATAGTGACCCAGAAATCTACTGCCAAAACTAAACGGACTACATAATTAACGCAGCCAAAACCTCAATCCCCTTTAGAAGACCCAATTAAACAGGCAGGCCCTCTGTACCCTGGTGGAACGAGGAAATAGAACTAACTAGACGAAAACGTAAAACAGCCTTCAATAAAGCCAAACGCGATCACAACCACATACCAGTAGCTCACCAACTAAACCACCAGGTCCAAAACCTAGTTAAAATAGCCAAAACCAGAGATTGGAAAAAATTCTGCGAGAGACTAAATAACCGCACAGACGCCAGAACGGTCTGGCGTAAAATTCACGCCGTTAGAGGCCTAAAACGTCATAAAAAAACACCTAACATAAACAACTCAACCAATCCCATCGAAAAAGCAAACAACCTAGCAAACCACTTCTCAGCCATAAGCAGTAACAACAACTTCAGTGATAAATTCCAACAAAAACTCAAAGCAGAAGCCAAACCTGTCAAAGAACCAAATAATGATAACCTCGAAATCAACCAACCCTACTCAATGGAAGAACTAAACTACGTACTCCAAAATAGGAAAAAGGGAACAGCTCCAGGTCTAGACAAATAAAAAAACTCCCCCCCCCCCCCCCAAACTACTCCAGGCACTACTAAAACTCTATAATCTAATCTATCAAAACGGCCAGGTACCAAACCCTTGGAAACAGGCTCTAGTCATCCCCATCCCTAAACCCGGCAAACCAACCAACCAAGCAAACTCCTATAGACCAATATCTCTAACCTCCAACCTATGCAAAGTAATGGAATCCATGGCCAAAAATAGACTACAACACTACTTAACCCAAAACAACATAATAAACTCAGACCAAAGCGGTTTCACTCCTGGCCGCTCAACCTTAGATAATCTCGCCCGTCTTGAAAAGGATATCAAAACAGGACAACTCAACAAACAATACACAACAGGCATCTTTCTGGACTTTTCAAAAGCATTTGATATGGTATGGCACAACGGGCTAATCCAAAAACTAAAAAAAATAGGACTAAAAGGTCAAATCGTAAACTACATCCAAAACTTTCTAAACAAACGCAAAATTTCAGTGGGTATAGACCAGGCCTTATCGGACCAGTGTCCCCTAGAAAACGGCACCGCCCAAGGCAGTATTCTTAGCCCCACACTATTTAACATAATGATAAACGATCTCTTTGATGGCTCATCCCCTAAAATAAACACTTCCAAATTTGCGGATGACGGCGCCCTCTGGATCCGCTCCAAAAGTATGCTAATATCCCAAGATCTACTCCAAAAATCCCTAAACAAAATTCAGCAATGGGCAGATAAATGGGGCTTCTCCCTTAACTCTGAAAAAACTACAGGAATAGTATTTAAACACAAAAATATGAGACAGGCCACCCCTATCATGTGCCTATCCTCAAGCTAAACAGCAAACCAATTAAGTTCCAAAAACAAACTAAGTTCCTAGGCCTAATTTTTGACGAACATCTCTCATGGGATGCTCACGTCCAAAACCTAATCACCAAATGCAGCAAAGACTTAAACACACTAAGATGTCTAACCGGCTCCAACTGGGGTGCCTCTAAAGGTACCCTCCTCACTCTCTATACATCCCTAATTAGATCCAAATTAGATTACGGCTGTGCTATCTACAACACTCTAAACCAAACCTTAACTAAAAAGCTAGACTCAATACAATACCAGGCTCTCAAACTAGTCACACGTACCCAACTTGGCACTTCTCTCACTTCACTTCAGGCCCTAACAGGAGAAATGCCACTAAATCTACGTAGGCCACACCTAACCTTAAACTTCTGGGCCGCATCCCAATCAAACCCCCTCATCCAAAACCTTCTGAACCAAAACATACGCCCTCAAAACCAGGCTCTAACTAGGAAACACCCTCTACTTACTCCAATATCCCAACGAATAATCAACTACCTTAACGAACACCAAATAGGAAACCAAAAACAAAACTGCAAACAATCAAATATATTCACTCCTAAACATAAAATCCCCAAAATAGACACATCTCTAGCAAACTCAATAAATAAGCAAACCGATCCAAATATAGCTAAATCCACCACACTAGCTTACGTACATCAAAACTGGCCAAATTGGTGTCACATCTACACAGACGGATCCTCTGATCCGATCACAAACCGCACAGGTTTTTGAGTCCACATAGCACAACCAAATAGGAATACGCAATCTTTTCGACTCCCAAACAACCAATCCATCTTCACTGCAGAGCTAATGGGCATGGCCACAGCCCTCCATAACCAGCACACTAAAAACCATAAAAAAAATCCGAATACTCACAGACTAACTGAGTGGACTTCGGGCCCTCCAAAACAAAAACACAAAAAAATCGCCCTAAACTCATAAACCAAATACTCAAAAGCGCAAATAACTTAACAGAGGCAGGCAAGCAAATAGTTTTCATCTGGATCCCAGACCACGTAGGAATATACGGAAACGAAAACGCCGACCAAGCCGCTAAACAATCCCTCAAAATACCCGAAATAAGCCTAAAGCTACCAATATCTAAATCAGAGATCAAAAGTATCAACAAATGTAAAATCACTCAAAGATGGCATAACCTCTATCTAAAAACAAATACTCAAATCATAAAAATCCTCAAAAAACCCTTAACCAAACCAAAAATCCTCCACCCCTCCCAAAAAATCGATAGAATTATCACCAAACTCCAAACAGGCCACATCAAACTTAATAGCCAACTCCTAAAAATGAAAAAACACACAACCGGGAAGTGCCCACACTGCACACACCTAGAAACCCCGGAACACTGCACCCACTACCACACCCACCGAGCAACATTACAAACAAACCTAAATCTAAATAAGGCTCTTACCCTAGAAGCAATCCTAAACCCACAAAATAACATAGAAAAATTTAAAGCCCTAGGCGTATACTTAACTAAAACAGACCTAATCAATCGCATCTAAAATAACCCAACCACCCGAACATACCACATAAACCAACAAACACACCTTAACAAACTCCCTTAGTCCCCAACACAACCCCCAGGCATTCATTCCAAAATTCAAAATTTCAAAATCTTATATAAGCAACCACTAAAACCCCCCTCTCTGGTTGCAAACCTTTCGTTTTCCCTCTTCAAACCACTAAATGACCCGGCCGGGCCCGTGTGCGAAATACGCTTCAGTCGGAAAGCGCACGTAAAATCTCCTAGTATAAGTAAGTAAGTAACTTAGTCAGTTGTGCCTTTACAACCACGCTGACTGCAATTCAACTTATCGAGTCAGTTTACTATGTAACATGCTTCTTGGGACCAAGGAAATGTATCTTGCTGGATAACAGTTTTTTCTAATTTATCAGAGATCAGAAATAATAATAATGACGTTTTTGATGTGCATTTCTTTGTTGTGTTCACTAGGATGATGGTGATGGTGTTTGAATTATTAGACACTATTTATTCCAAAAGAGGAATAGGGTTGGTGAAGAGGCAAAGCTTATTTGAACAACATATACATTGAATAAACAGAAACTGTACAAAAACAGATCTACAGTTGAAACTATCATGATGCAAATTTTCACTGAATCAAAGTCATATCATTTCAAGACTCAGATCAGGTTGTAGTGATTGAAGGTCACATAAACCTTGCTAATTTCAAATCACTCATCCCGCACTTATGATTTGGTTTGTTGTTTTATGCCGCACTCAAGCAATATTCCGGCTATATGTAAATATTCGAGTCTGGACCAGACAGTCCAGTGATTGACATCATGAGCATCGACCCACACAATTGGGATCAATGACATGCATCAACCAAGTCACCGAGCCTGATCGCCACCTGATGGTGTTAGTCAACTCTTTAGACGAGCATTGTCGCCCGTTACGGAAAGTATTGGGTTACTTTATATTTGTGTGTCCCAATTACGCCATTATTAGAAATAATATGTATTATACACATGAATATGATATAAAAATGGCAATATGGTTGACAATATGAGCATTGATCTAAGCATTTGGAGCAGAATTGTGAATATTCACCTAATGAAGGAGTAAGTACATACTCCGAAATGTTGTGATCATCATAATAAAGAAGTTGACATCAATACATTCTCCACCTTTAAGTCCTTATGTGTATAACTTGTAAATAACTTTCATAGACTTCAGTTTATCTGTGATATATGTGTGCACTTAAATAAATCACTGCATCCTTACCTGAGGCAGGAATAGATAATAGGCAGGAACAGAAAAAAATAGTCAAAGTTATAGCCAAATACAGGTATTTGAAGATTTTCAGTTGTGGTGAAACCGATACAGTATTTGATTTGTAGTAGTTAACGGTTCTGGTATTTTCTGTCTGTAACTGTAAAGAAGTTCCGAAATTGTAGCGAGCAACTTCCCAGACATAAGGAGGAACAAGATGACATAGATATTAACCCATTTGTAAACTGTACAGCCTGAAGTATGTTTGTTGCCACATATCAATAAAATAGTTCCATATTGGCTGATTTATTTGTTGTAATGTAAGGGCAGAAATAGCATCAGTTATTACTGACAAATATCCCTTGTAAAACCTTTCAACATGTTCAGATGACACATCGAAAGGCCATTGTGAAAAATTGTAATCTGACAGCACCATGTTAGGATTCTTAAATACAGTTTCAGCTTGACATTGAGTACTTTAAACTTTAAAGTGAAAAATACATTCACAACAAGTGAGCCGTTTCTGCCAATCAGAGTCGGTGAGTAAATTGGAGTAGGGGACTAATTTCGAAGGTAAACTTGTTTCAACGTTTAACAACTACATGTATTTGTGTTTGTATGAGACGATGTGTGTTTAATTCCATATATTTTACTTCAAAGCATGTTATCACAATAAATTGAGTCGGGTATAGGATAAGTTGGAATAGAGGCTAATTTCTAATGTAAACTTGTTTTAACATTTCACAATTATTGGTCTTTGCAAGTTATCAATCCAAGTTTAATTTCATTTATTTTACCAAGGTAAAAAAAAAATAAGGTGTCATTTTCGTCAAGTAATAATCGCCATTTTCGCTTTCGGCGAGTATTTCGCCAGTCAGTGCTGTTTTGCTAAGGTGTCGTTTCAGCTATAACCCACTTATTGCACATTATAAGTTTCAATTTATATTTATAATCATTTTAACCACTGTAATAAGTAAAAAATGAAATAAAAGCATATAGAAAATAAACAAGCACTTGTTATAAAATGTGCATCCGCATGTAGCTGTGGCCATCACACTGAAGATGCACTTCACTTCTTTCTCATATACCCAAATTACAATGGTTTAAGACAGAATATGTACTATTATGTTAAGGGATATGATCTAAATTCAATTCTGTTAGGTCATCCTGAAAGGACGTCAAAAATAAACTTAGAAATTCTTAAATCAGTACAAGACTACATTCAGCTATCCAATAGGTTTTGTGATTTTACATAGCATCTTAATTTTATAATACTCTTCCTTGCCGTATATTGCAGTACACTATTACTACTCAAAATGCGACCTGACAGCGCCGACAACGTAGTTTCTATAATAAGAACATGTATATAATTGTATTCCTTGACTGTACTTTTGTCATATCCTATTGTATTCTAATTCTGGAGAGGTATTCAAATAAGTTTTTGCTTGTTTACCCATCCAGTTCACAAGTTGTGAAATAAATATGTTTAAAACAATATTTAGTAAACAAATAATTAAAACTTATGCAACAACATAGCGTGTGGAGACGATAGACCACTGAAAAGAGCATACATATGCACATCCAATGACCCCTGACATCACAAGGCATTGATTTGCCAGTGTGTCAGGCAACAGAATACTACGAATTACATCACAGGGTACTGTGACCTGTTTGAAAAGTTAGGTACTGTATTCTAAAGGTAGGCCCAAAATTCAAGACAATCCAGTGACTGATATTGTGAACATCAATCCACACTGTTAGATGGTCACTGTCAGATGCCATGAACCAGGTCACCGAGCCTGATCACCTGATCTATTAGGTTATCTCTTATGGGTGAGGCTAAAACGGCACCTCAGCAAAATGTCACTGATTTCTCGGACGAAAACAGCACCTTGTTTTGGCAAAAAGGGCTACTAATTGTTGTCTGTTATCTGGAGAGACATGTTGATTCCTGGCCCAAATATATATAAATGAAATTTCTATAAGATTACTATTTATTTCCTACTTACTAAAATAAATATGACATATATAGTATACCCGTTGTCAAGTTTCTTGACATTTTCGCCAGACTCAGTTTCAGCTTGACATTGAGCTAATCTCAGTAAAGCTACTTAAAACTTCAAAGCATGTGATCTGAGCAGAGGCTAATTTCTAATGTAAACTATTTTTAGGTGATTAACATTTAACAATTATTTGTGTTTGCAAGTTTAATTGCATTACTTCAAAGAAATCAAAGCATATTATATTTTCACAATAAGTTTAGTTGCATCTCCAAATCAGAGTCGGCAAGTAGATGCTAGTTTTTAATGTAAACCTTTTTGAACATTTCTCAGTTATTTGTGTTAACAAGTGACCATGCAAGTTTAATTTCATGTATTCGGGCATATTCAGACCCAAGGTAAAAAAAATAACAAGGTGCTGTTTTCACCAGGCAATAGTAGGCGAGGTACTATTTCCCTTTATAGTATAACCCTCTCTTACAACTAACATAGGTTGATGGAGACCAATTCCAACCCGGAATCCCCACATGAGTGGGTATGGTTTTACGCTGTTTTTAGCAATACCACAGCAAGGGACACCTGACATAGACTTCACACATTGTACCCATGACAAGAATCGAACCTTGGTCTTCAGCACTTCAACCACTAGGCTACCCCACCGCCAAAATTCCCAACATGATAAATTTGTCATCACGGTATTCTTCAACAAGTTCAAGTGAAAATATCCATACCTTTCAAATGTCTTATCTTCCACTTCACAATGTTCACTGTTGCAAAACTCCTGTCATTTAATTTGTTCTTGATTCTTCACACCTGCAAAAGTAAGTTTAGTCGGTATCGTATGAACTATAAAAATGAATCACTTTAGAGTATCTAGATAAAGGAATATAAGTAAGCAAACATATTTCTACATCATATACATTAGCAAGGATTAACATAAGTTAGGTAGATTGCTTATCCTACAAAAATTAAATCACACATTTACTAACATATATAAAACAGAATAAGTGGCTTACGGAAGATAAATAACTTTAATACGTGATCAATATTATTAACATATTCCTTACCTGAATCAGAGACCATATAACAGTCTATGTATTATGGTCTCTGTCTGAATATGTCACGTCTTCAGCTCCCTGCAATCGAGGTTGTGAAACATTTCTGCTGTAGGAATATTACATCCGGGATATCCCTTGTCACACTGCCTGGCATGGTAGGCAAACGCATATTGCATACACCACATAGACATACTTCCAAATACACACTGTCGAAATCCCCGCCGCTCCCAATATGGCCAGTATAAACTGTAATCGGCCAACCTCGTCTCTTTCCGTAACTGCTGCGGAAATGACCGCTCGTCATTCGTGACCAACTCGTGTTATTCCGGGACAAGCAAGTCTACCCATAATTCCCTGTATGGCCGAGCGCGCCATTTTAGAACACGAATGTAAACAAACACTCAAACCTCGTGTAATCGATGTACACCGTGATGCTTGATTGCGATATGTTTACTTCGTGTATCGATACATTGTTCTCAATCACCTCTAACACGGAAATCCCGGTCGAAATTCACCTGAGCCATCCACAACGAGGACGTCAAGTATTTCGAAAACTTGATTGACAGCCGAAGGAAGGAAGAGCAGCTTGCAGATGCCAGGTACGTAGCAGGGCTTCGAGACATAATGTTCCATGATTTCTATACAGAGATCTTATGGAATTGATTGATTTAGATATTTTCCTGATCTCCATGTTACTACTGTAAACGTCAAGGGCCTTTTTGTTTTGTTGTTTTCGGAAACCCTTTGTTATTATTATGATCAAGTGTTTGTTGTCACATGGTATTTCTATTTGGGCTTGCATAAGAGCTACAGGTGCAGGACTTTTAAGGGTCGTGTCCTTATTCTCAACATAACGCTGGGATTTGATGATGAGGGTTAGTTACCAAGGGTATAAATCTGGCAAAGTGCATGTCAAACAAAACGTGGCATTCAATTCCAATCATGTGTTGCCACCTGAACCACCTGAAAGTGAGATCTGGATTACAATGAATAATGACAGCTTATCAATCTTTAACAAATTCACACTGAAATATTGAAAGGATAAAGACAACATAGTTGTTTTCTGTTTCAGCATGTTCAGGGTTTGTGGGGAGGTTCACAGACATCCTCAGGGAGGATACCAAGTATTGAGTGAGTATTTTAGTAGTAGCCTGCAACCTCGGGGTATCGCGGTACTTGTCATGTATGCTAAACGGAACAAAATGCTTTCACTAACAATAATGAAATGATATTTTAAGATTGTTTAAAAATAATTGGATGACAATAATTTGTCACAAAATGGAAAAATGTTAAATGTCAACAATAAATATATAAAAAGCACTCCTAGTATGCCCAAAGGATGTATTTATCTTTTGGTTACTAGTGAAGAACGTATTTCTAAGATTGGCATTATGGCCCTTATCATCTCCCAAAAGATTCTGGGCACAGTGTGGGGAAAAATGTGCGGACTACGTAACTTCCGTTACCTCATTAGTCACCATGAATATGCAGATGATCTAGTTCAGGTCGATAGAGAAAGTTTACTTGGGGAACTGCGGGTTATATCGTTGGCCACTGATAGATGGGGGTAAGGCAATATTACAACAGATGCCAGAAATATGTATCAACGGATTAATAACTCCTTACTTACAGCAGACGGAACATTCCGAGGAAATTGAAATTGTTTACGAAGTGAGCACTTCCTGGCTACTGATTTGCATTAATAGACAGCGGCTAAGAGGCATGTCCCACGTGAACTATCGGAAATCACAAATGCCGCAGTACGATGAATGCTGCGGTACCATGGGGTCCGAGTATATAGGTAAGGGGGGTTCTGGACCACTTCCACTGGAGCCGGATTTATTACCTATACTGCTACTACAGGTGGCATTTTTTTTGCCAAAATGATGATGCGATTCAACGATAGTCATGAGTTGTATTAAACGAAACATCAATATTCATTAATAATGAATAAAATTTACTATAGCCCACGAGGATATTGGAAAGGTATAGGTTACACACAACCAAATGTTTTCCCTTAGACTTCTATAGTAACGTTATGATTTTTTTTTAAATAACTAAGCATTCAACAGCTATTACCTGTACGTGTGTGCACAGTTTGGCCTTAGAGCAGCAATAAAAAAAATAAAAATGACTAGCTTAGTCAGCTCCTTTTCCGAGTACCGGAAGCTAAACACACCACCCCCAGTTTCGCACCAAATGTCACCTACTTGAAAATAGCTGTGGTCACATTCAGCATAAGTCATCATGTTGAAAAAGACAGTACTAAATATAGAAAAACATGGTCAGTTTTAATAACTGGATGGATGTACATTTGAAAGACATAAAAATCTTACAGAATATCCTCCAATCACAGCCTGCAGATATCTCTCGATCTGCACTGAAGGCTCCCTACGAAAACCGCACTCTCCAAACTGGTACTGATTTGGTGTAGTAGAACCTGTAGACAAATCAGAATATATTTGCACTTGTCAAATCTGGGATTTATATATTGTATATATATGTAGCTTCTCAGAAAAAAAATGGAAATTGGATTAAACTTCACTACTTGTTCCTATCCAGCATGTCTATATGGCACCAGAATACATAGTTTTGATGCACAGAAAGAGTTGTGAGAGTTTAATGATGTACACTTCATCAATGTTTTACAAAAGGTATTTCTGTATTAATAAAGAAGTTTTTACCTTCATGCACTGACCATGGAAGTTCATTTATATTTCATAAAAGATGGTGGTCAGGGGTCAATTCTATAAATGATTGAGGCTGCATAGATCATATCACCCAAAAATATTTTTTCGACTAAAAAAATTGAAAAAATCTTTAAACCTCAAAACCAGTTACAATACATATTTAAAAATTAGTAGTGGTCTGTTGTTTGCCTTCCTTTGCTGACATCATCAGAACATAGCAGAGTCTGCTACATTCATGGAATATGGTTTTGACACTCATGACATGATGCGATTGATATTGTTTGAGATTGCTCGAACTTACACCATCCATTGTTTATATAATTAAACACTCAAATGGCTGTCAGCATTTGGTAAATCATCTATGGAGGGGCTATCACAAATGTTTGTGCTTTCATATACTCCAAAAATCAAAAGTATAATCCTCTATGATATAGGCTGATGACATAAGTACACATGGAAAGGAATCAGAAAAAAATCTCAAAATTGGACAGAGAGCATGGAATTCAGGCCAACAATAAGCAAGGGACACATTAAGCAGCTTTAAAGTCATCATATATGTAAGGCTGGATAATGAACTTTACCAGAAAATAGGAAGTAAAGGGGTGCATTGTTAACAGCAATCTCAAACACTGACCAGTGAACCATACCGCCTATTAAACCCGAGAAATTGAAATGGACCCTCAAGTAGAAAAAAGCTTGTTGAAACCACAACATGGAAGGAAATTACACTTAACTCTATTGATTTATTTAGTTAAGACTTTAAAATACTCACAGGACATCAAACATTCTTACTGTTTAATGTTTCAAGGTGGCTAAACTTGCTTATTTCAGTTATTTGCCAGTTTCAATGAAACAAAGTTAAAATTCCATATAGTTTTGAAAATGTACAGCTTATCCTGACATAAATGTAATTCTTTTTATTCACAATTAACAGTGTCATGCAATACCAGCTTAAAATAGTGTTTCTCTCCAATAATTTATGGGTTTATAGGGGAATGAAAGATACAATGCATTTTACTGAACAGGGGAGATAATTTAGTTTTGTCGAACACTATCACATTCTTTACAGATGATTTCAGAACCATAATGTTACATTCCAAAAGAGCCAGTGGATATTATTTTCATCTAAGCAGGTTCTGGGACTGGTGTATAGCCCTTACTTCATGTTTGCAAACTTAAAAACTGCACAGTGAGGCATTAAGGGAGCACTGTCAGAAATGTCTAGTGCATGAGGGTGATCTTATTATGGCACTTGATAGTGAGCAACAGAGGGGCCTCAAGTGGACTGGGGTTCTTAAATGTACTTACTGTACCTACATGTCCAAGTTCCACAACTTCTACAAGGTAATAAAGCGCAGCGAGGCAAAACAAGGGTTGTCGATCACACACTGCCAACACCGGACTTCGGATCAGCTTCTCCAAATGCCAAATACGATGTCGAAACTCCTACTTCTTCTGCGTGAGTGCACATATACCTCCCCAGTCAACATCAGGCATGTGAAAAGCTGAAAAAAGTGTTCAGACAATATCAAATGGCAAACCAGTTTGGATATGACAGCCAGGAGTCAGTTCTTGAGGGGACAAAATAATTATTTGAAAGTTATATGAGTGAAAAATAAGTCTGTTTTAAGAAACTTAATAGAAAAATAGCATCATTCATTCACACAAGAGCACCTAACAGAAAGACATATTGGTATGCTACATTGTTTACTATAAATAAGGGGATGTTTGACATATTCTGCTGTCAGCAGTGTACATGCTTCATATTCAAGATAACGGCATCGCGTAACTTGACTGGCAAGCGATTGACACAAGGCAGAAATTGTTGTGGCAGTGGTGACTTTATCCTAATTTGTTGTCAAATTCATCAGTTACAACAAATTCAGAAGGCAGGAGGAGGGTTTGTTGGACAGAGGTACCCTGGGGGGTTCGTGCTGAGTTCGACCACAATACGAAGCAACATTCATTTCCAGCCCATCCAAATGCTCCATTCAACCCAAAATGTCCCCAACTTCACTGTCATTATTTTTAAATTTGCCTCCATGGTGTGTCCATGGTGAAATATAAACAGAAAAGCATGTAAAGTATGAATTACTGAAATGTGCACTCACCCTACAGGTTACACACAACCAAATGTTTTCCCATAGACTTCTATAGTAACGTTATGATTTTTTTTTAAATAACTAAGCATTCAACAGCTATTACCTGTACGTGTGTGCACAGTTTGGCCTTAGAGCAGCAATAAAAAAAATAAAAATGACTAGCTTAGTCAGCTCCTTTTCCGAGTACCGGAAGCTAAACACACCACCCCCAGTTTCGCACCAAATGTCACCTACTTGAAAATAGCTGTGGTCACATTCAGCATAAGTCATCATGTTGAAAAAGACAGTACTAAATATAGAAAAACATGGTCAGTTTTAATAACTGGATGGATGTACATTTGAAAGACATAAAAATCTTACAGAATATCCTCCAATCACAGCCTGCAGATATCTCTCGATCTGCACTGAAGGCTCCCTACGAAAACCGCACTCTCCAAACTGGTACTGATTTGGTGTAGTAGAACCTGTAGGATCAATAAAAAAATTAGCCACCGCGGCTAAGGTATCTAAAGATGTAGCCAAGGATTGGTTAAAGAAACAAGCATTGTGGCAAATATATTTACCGGCAACGCGGTATATACCGAGGAAGAAGTTTGATATTTTTACAACGAATGAAGTTCATCAGGCTGACCTCTTGTTTCTTCCCCACGATAAGGTAAAACGCAAAACGTATAAATACGCTTTAACAGTAGTGGATGTGGCTAGTCGGTACAAAGAGGCAGAGCCATTAACCTCAAAAGATTCAACAGAGGTAGCTAATGCACCGAGCCGTATATATAAACGCGGACCACTAAAATGGCGTAAGCTATTTCAAGTAGATCCCGGTCGCAAGTTTATGGGATCGATAACAAAACTGTTAACAAAGCACGATGTCGAAATCGTCCGTGGTGAAAGAGAGGCCCACCGTAGTCAAGCTATCGTCGAAAGATTTAACCGGACATTAACGGAACGTTTGTTTGGCTATCAGTATGGGATCGAAATGAAATTCAAGCGATTGAGATCAACCGAATGGGTGACACGATTATCAACCGTTGGATCAGTGCTGAATAATGAAGTGACGAGATTAATAGGGAAGAAACCATCCGATGCTATTAAAATGAAATCCGTGAGTTCCGAATCTTCAGCACTGAGGAGAGGCAAAGAACGAAAACTTCCGGATAGAGTAAAGGTAAGATATTTATACCAGCCCGGTGAACTCGAGGGAGGCCTACGTCGCGCAACCGATCCCATATGGTCCCTTAAGACGTATAACATTAGTCGATTGGTTACGAAAGAAGGAGAGCCTATTCTTTATTATCTTCAAGATGGACCGGGTAGGGCATTTGTACGAGAAGAGTTGTTCATAGTTCCCGACGGTACGGTATTACCACCATAACCATAAGCATAGGTAGTTACACCATCATTATCAATCCATCTCTTTGTATCTAAGGGGGATAATGATGTCTTGTTCATTCTTAATCCATATATCCTATGATCGTAACTTCTTAAAGAGTTCATCTCGTGTTTGAACGTTCTACCATTGAATAATGATTCTTTATACTGTTCGTGTTTGATATGCTTTTTTACAACATACTTCTTAACACCCTTAGCTTTTCTTATCTCTCCATTATCAGACTTCTTTATAGAATACATCTTAGGTCTTAATCCTACATACTCCGCTATAGGGGTCCCAGCACATTCATCCTTCATCTTACCTAACACCTTTTTATTTACAACGCTGTGCAGTGGATTATCTTTAGGGTAATCGCTCGTGTCATACATATCTATTTTTTCTGCCATATCTTTATACACAATCTCGGTTTGTATTTCCATCAACAAAGAATCCGTGTCGGTATATAACACCCCACATCTATCGCCGTATTGCTTCTTAAGTTCGTTGTAATAAAAGTCATACATTGAGTGTTTTGACAAGTCGAGAATACTCATACCGACGTACACCAGTCTGTTGAATTTTATATTACTTTTCTGCATGTGCAACGCGGCTAAGTCGTCATCGAATATCTTGCTTCTGTTAAAAGCCGGACTGGCTATGAGTTTCCTGAGTCTTTCTTCCTCATTAGATCTGACTAATTTAACATCAACACGCTTCCTTAGATTCTCCATAGTTTTACCAAATACCGAGTTATTCATGAGCTTATACAGATTCTTTTCGAAATCGCTGGTAGCTATCTTTCTTAAATCTGTGTTCAACCTTATATAGGGCTCCATCCAAGGGCTTTGATCAAACTTTAGAACTCTGTGTATTTTCTTTAGTCTCATACCTAACGATAGATACAACTGGAGATTTCTGTAGTGAACTATATATTTTGTCTTATCCATCAAATTTGGTACGAGTTTTTCTACGTTAGCTAACCTACTATTACCCATCAAGGAGCGTTGATTTTCCAACATCCAATCTTTATTAATCATTAATCTTTCAGGAGCTAGCGGATAACTGTTATGATCTTTATGTAACGAACTTGGATATTCCAAGTCAACTTCTAGTATGTACCCTTTATTCGCATCATTATTATGGATATCAATATCATCGACCCACTCAAAACCACCCGTGGGTAAAGGTTGATTCATAGCCCATCCGTACAAATTGTTAGCGTCGAGATATGATATATGCGTGTCGGGTTTACTCGGATCGTATCCTTCCACTAATTTATTATTAGCCTTAGAAAACCTTTTCGCTGCCATCGATATACCACCTCTTAATCCTTTCTCAATAAACAAGTGCATATCGTAATCTGTGAGTAGTTTTAGTTCTACGCCGCTCTTCTTCTAACAATGCATCCCACGATAGTCCGGGACTGGAATAGTACCATGCCGGGTCCAAGCCGTATTGTTTTAAACACGTCTTTCTAAATATGTCGAATATATCGGCAAGTAACAGTACATCGGTTTTTAAGCATAGATCGTGATAATCACCTAAATTCTTACAACCTAATTTATCCCAAACCGTCAGAGCGTGTTCATAATCGGCATCTGTTATTTTAGATTCTGTTAAGTTACTATAGAATGATTCGAGGGGTGGTAATTCAGTTTCTTTGAATCTATATCAATCATCCATATATTCGTAAGGATATACACCTTTTCTCAGCAACAAATGACGAGTTATCTTATCGGCATATTGATTTGTTATCGCAAAGTCATCGGGATTGTTCGCATTAGCTAAATTGTCCAGGGAAGATAACAGAACTATGAATCTAAGCCCATTACTTTGCTTTATTCTAGATTTCCCATCCTTGTCCCTATAATGTATAGGTTTAGTCAACGAGAACAATATGTATTTTTCCATATTATTAGGAATGCACGTTAAACCGCTGTCGGTCTTTGAGATAGCTTGCATAATGAGATGTGAATCGTATCCCCTAAGGTTGTGAAACACAACAGGGATGTGTATTGTTTGAGAATTCATTTTTAGTTTCAAGTTACACTCGTTATGCGCGGCTCCCCGATAATTACCCGTGACGTGGCAATGATCTCTTACGGAATCCCCATCCAGGTGTTTATTACAAACATGACAACTGGTTGACTTCTTGTGGGCCCTCCAATCTTCCCTCGTCATTCGCATGGGTTTCTTACACGATATATTTTCCCTGATTATTCTCTCTTCATTTTGTAGATATTCTAGGAACTTTCCCGCTGCATCGGGAAATCTGTAAATCACGGGAGTGTTTGTTTTCCCATCATACCTTACAACTATATATCCAAACCAACAAGGAATATGTTCTTGAGTTTTGTACGTAAAACTACTACCTTGATTGCTTTGGTTGGTATTTTCTATGGGTTTGATAAGCGTTTCGAAGTCGGCGTAAATTACGTACGGTACTGGCATTTGATTACAATAATGTTCAAATTTTAATATATTTTTTCCCTCTTTAGGCATATCGATCCTGATAGCGGTTTGTCCAACACCTCTGCAGTCTTCTTTATGCTCTTCTAATAGATCTTGTCTGCTGTACCCATGTAGGCATCTTTCGCAGAAATATTTCTTTTCCTTATGTTTTGTTTGATCGTATAATAGCCTGTTTAAACTCTTTATCCACGTATAATATTTTCCATCTTTTTCGATCAGAAATGAATTGATTCTGGGGATATGTTCCGGAGTGGAGCTTATCCTGTGTACAACAATTCCTCTAGAATGTCCGAAAACATTTATAGCTAAATTATTTTGCTTTTCCACCTTATCAATTTGTGATATTGGTGTAGGTTCGTCTATACCATCGAAGTTGAGTCCATCGTTTTGGGGATAGCTAGAAGGTCTATCCGGATGCTTGTCTACGGGGAACAATGCAGATCTTATCATTATTCTTAAACAGTCATCTGATTTATTTTTACGTTAATTATGGCTTTTTTCTTCTTATAATATGGGGGTAAATCTATATAAGATCCACCTTTGAAGGGCATATAATTTGCTATATCTAAATATAAACTATCGATTTTATCCACACCCCAACCCGAACCTCTGTTAGTCCAGCGTTCTAAAGTTTCTGTATCCTCTGAATTGATGTATCTAATGATGCGTTTAAAGAATCGGATTCGGTTATAACTTCTTGATTGCTACGGAAGTATGGTTCGGTATATTCAGTGCTATCGTCTGCACTACTTTTACTCAATGACATTTTAATCGTCAGCTAGTATTTTATACTATATAAATCATCTAACTCCTCGTTAATTTTACTCGATATGATGGGCTTAATATCGTTAACTTCCATGTTGGAATTAATATCCATCTTCCAACCTCTTAGATATTTACCAACGCCGGCGGATATGGGTACAAATATTAATTCTTGTTGTTTATTCTCATCATCATCAGTATCAATATTATCAACATCATCATTATTATCTAGTAAAGCGATCAATTCAGCTCTTCTCATTCAAGAATAACCTCTCACCCCACTGTTTCTCGCTCGAGCTGGGGTTTGTTGTATTCCAAACCGAGTAAGGTAATCAATTCAGCTTTTCTCATTCGAGAATATCCACGTAGACTTCGTTGCTTTGCCATAGCTTTTAACTCTCTGACAAAAACCATTGTGGTTGAATGGTATATGCAAAATGAGACAAATGTCTAATTGGTTGTTTTCATATATCTAAATACGTATTCTCCCCAACCTATTCCTCTCATTGATGTAATCTCTCTTCCTAGCAAAAATAATCTGGTTCCTGACCCTATCAGCACCGTGTTTCTTACATAAACAATAACGACCTTTGACCCCTATCCCGCATTCAGAACACGGATAGTTTATGTTTCCGCCCCTGATGTAATAATTGTGTATACCGCAGTAAATATTAACACATCGTCGGTTACATAGAGTCGTCTTCCCCATGAGTGTAAATTTGCAATTATTCATGGTTATACATCTATCATATCATGTCTAAATGCAAATCACAGCTACACTATTGATTAGGCAGTCAGCCAACGCTATTTATAGATCATGGTTTATGCATAGCCACAGCTGTGGTTATTTATGAGTAGTCATGGTATAGCTGAAAATCAATACAGCAGTCAATCCCATAATCACAAATGTGACCTCGCGGTTCTTTTGTTCCTCTGACGGTGTATAAAACTGACTCATTGTTGGTCTCGGTATTGGGTCGATTTTTTTCCCATAAACGAGGAAGTATTCGTGCATGGCAGATTCGACATCCTTAAACGTTTGAATTGAATGTCCTTCCTTAAGCAGTTTTTCACGAATAAAGTCTAATCTCTTCATTCTCTGCTGCGTATATTGTGACTGAGCTGCTTGGAGTTGTTCCATTGCTTCGTTATGTCGTTTACGCTCCTCTTCAACATGTTCAACTTCTTTAGCGTTTGATTCCCTCATACTAGAAAATAAATAATTACTCCCCGAAAAAGCTAGAGCATTAAAAATAGCTCCACCGACCATCATCGCAATTGTTGCCATCTTTATATGAATATAAAATATTCAAATGTTCAATAATATAAAATATTCAAATGTTTAATTACTTCATTATGTCTTCCGGGATAAGCCCTTGTTTGATGAGCATATCCTTCGTTGCCATAGCCAATCCAATATCCAGAACCATCATACCGATGTCAAAACTATTAAAATCTAGCTTGGGAGGTGTGGCTTTAGTAATCATTTTAGCCATACGAGCATAGCCAATGGCCAAGTCGGTGACCACTGCTGAATGATAAGTTGCGTTTACCAACATTTTACCATCTGTAACTGCAGTAGTCATGCTTCTTATAGCATTATATGGGGGCTAGCCTCTAATTGAACTTGTTGTTGTATTGAGGGTGATGTTTTCTCTTCTCCGGTCTTATAAAAGAACCATACAGCCGCTATACCAGCAACTCCTACTAGTGCCCATGTTTTAATCGGATAAATATTTGAATTATTTATTAATTTCGCTTTCCTCGCCAGTCCTCCCTTTCTTCCTGCGGCTATTTTTGGGGGGTTCTTAGTAACTCTGGGTTGTTTTTGTGTTTGTGGTGGTTCCTCATTCACTAGTTGTTCCTCGTTCACATGTTGTTGCGTTTCCACAATCTGTTGTGCAGTTTCGTTCACAATCTGTGGTGTCACATGTTGAGTTTCCATTATTTATTTGAACTTCGTTCTTTATATTATTAAGTGGGCACGTATGTTTAAATTGACAATACCTAGCCGTTATTAAAGCTGTGGTGAGTGGAGCTAAGAACATTCCATATCTATGATAAAACTCACAGCTCACTGAGCTTATAGCGTGTTCGATGAATGGGTCTTTCTCTAGAGATTCGCATAAATACATACGATGTTCTGCCGGGATAGGGAGAAACATACTAGCTACGACTGTGTATAGTTGTAATATAGCCGACCCTATCGTTTTAGTCATGGTAGCCCCCAGTCTAGACTCGTAACGTGCGCACAGTTTTTTAATCTCTTCGTCGGTCATGTTATCAATTTTTTCGATGGTATAATTTTCTCCCAAATATTGGGATCATTTTCCACCGGCTACCAAAGCCGCGAGTCTTTCTCTATGTTTATCTAAAGATTTATCTACATTTTGATCTGCATCAGATTCTTTGAGCATTTATTCGATGAGTTTGTCGCATTCCATAATGTAATACCTAAGGAGATATTTAAGTCTAACATAATATAATATAACATATCCAATATCATAATAATGAACTGTTGCGAAAGAATGATGATTTCGAACCACATTATGTCATATTAACCGCTAATGTTCAATTTGCTACATTTTGCTACATTTTGCTATAATTTTGCTACATTTTGCTATAATTTTGCTATATTTTGCTAAGCAATTGCATAAGCAGCTGGTTGATCGGTTTTTAATACGAGTTTACAGTGCTTCGTTGCCGCTAATAGTTTTCTGACTTTATCTCGTTCGAGCTTGGTATAAATGACATCATTTTCACGTAAACATTCCTCAAACGAATCTCGACCTTTGCAATGAAACAACGCTACCCATTTGGTCTGCTCTCTGAGATCTTTCAGGACAGAGTTGTATTTTTGAGTAAGTACCCAAACGCTATGTTGAGTATGCCGTCCGGAGAATGCTAAATACGAAAGCATATCTTTCTTTTTTGTTAATTCTTTACTAGCGCTGCAGTCGCCTATTACGAAAAGGGTTGATTCTCCTTTGTATTTTTCGTGACATACTCGGAGACAGTCTTGTAAACGATCGCCCGGATCGACTATGTGTACCCCGTCGTCATTCATTACCCAATCTCTCGATAAGTATGTTTTATTAATGCTTATAGTCGGGCACAGAATAATAATATGTTCGAAAACGTCCCGATAATGACTTTGTAAAATATCTTGAATAAAAGCTGTTTTTCCACAGCCCGTTTGCCCGCATATGATAGCGCAGTGCGGATCTTTAGGTAAAAGATTGCTTGCACGAATCTCCCATTTTGTATATTAAGTTGCGCATCCATAATCATGTACAAATATATGTTTAATTTACCAGCCGATTCCTGGAGCTTCGTTATCTGTATGGTGACACCCTCGCTAGCATTTTCTATTCTCCTCCCACTGCCGTGTAGTTGGTCATCGTCCGTTGTTCGCATGTCGAGCCATAGCGCGTACTTCGTGGTGAGGTATTCACCCATCGATACACTCCCGAGAGACAGATCTTTCACGACCGCGTTAACATCCGGAGAACGTTTTATAGAAGGAAGTTTTTTAATCTCATCCCACTGGTGATACGCTAGCATTCCTTGGCTATATAGTTGATTAGGAACGCCCTCGATAGTCAATTCTACTTTTGTAATCTTGGGATTGTAGAACTTCTCGGTATTTCTTTTTAACGCATCTAAGGGGTCCTCGAACAACATTAGTACCCTTCAACGACCTCTTCGGGACGTTTAGATTGATATTCCACATCGTATCTTTTTTGTCCCTCGTGATCTTTCAGTGTCGCAGCACCCGATCGTACAAAATGGCTAAACTTCCTGAATAATGGTTACGAATTTGTCTGGCTAATTCGGGATCCGTTATCATATCGTACTCGAGCGAGATATTGTCAGTGGAATAGCTAGCATCATCAGCAGCTCTGATTACTCTACCGTAGTCATTAAAAGTGAGTTTGTATTCTAACCTATCGCCTAGGGATGCTTGATAAAAGGGCATGTGGGAATCTAGTAATTCAAAGTCTAGGGGAACATAGAATCGGTTACCTAATGCGTCGGCAACAGCCTTATCTTTTTCGTTGGTATCAACACCATTTTCAGCGCCCATGCGCAGTCTCAATGTGTTCTTATTACAAATACCTTGGTACTGTAAGTTTTCCCGCTCTTTATCCGTTCTTCAGAGATCCATGTAACAATAGTATACATCGTTATCGTCGATACTCAAAACCTCATTACCGCTAATTTTAATGGCGATTTTCTTAACGATAGCACGACCTATGTTCTGAACGGGCTCCCTGTTAACGTCGGTAGAAGTCAAACTAATCGTAAATGCTAGTCGGACAGTTCCCGGAACTAACACATCGTGTGCGCCGAGATTAGGAAAGCGAACCAGAAGCGTTTGATTCTGATCGATGGTACTAGGGTTATTAGTTATAGTTACAGACTGACGAATTGCCTTGACCCCTAATGGATCTCGAAGTCTACGTTGTGGGTTTAACTTGCATCCGTATTGCGAAGACATTGTTATATTGAAAACATGTACCTTATGTTTAATATAAAAATGACTAATTTTGATCTTAATGACTTTGATTTAGATACCTTTGATGACTTTGATAACCAGAATCCAATCGAAGATACTGATGAAACCAGCTTTAGTGGTACGAATCTTAACGATGAAATTTTACAATCAACCGTCAATGATTATTACGATGCCTTAAAAGAAGATAAAAATTATGTTATCCCAATAGGTCGTGACTATTCAAAGTTTGAGATAGATAGTAAAGGAATATTGCGACTGCGTGACTCTCCGCATATTGATATTATGAATTCTCGTACTCGTAAGCCCCTAGCCTTGTCTACGATAGCCGGTAAACACGGCACCAGCACTGTTCGTGATAAATTAGGTTTTGTAGACTACTCGCGGCTTTCCGCGAAGACTACTAAGGTTCTTAGGACTGTGTGGACAGAACTCAGTATCACAGATAATTTGGAAGCAGCCTCGATGGTGGCCTCGAACGGACTTGGAGAAATCTTGGATACCTACTACGATAATTCTACGTTACAGGTACCACCATCCTCAGAGTTTAGTATTAGGGAATTACGAGGTCTTGACAAGGCAATGCAAACAATGCGGGGAGAACTGATAAATAATATAGCCAAGATATCCGAAATCGACAAGCATATAGCTCAAGAGAAAACAAAACTTGAACAGGCCCGCGATGAGATCAGTAGACGCCTCGTTGCAGAAAGATTGCGTAACTTAGAAGATGAAAGATAGGCCCGTCTCGAAGCAGCTTCCAGTAATAGAAAGGCACTTCGTTCGCAAATCAGTCGAATTCGAGAAACTATCGATCAAGTCCTCAACGATGACACTGCACTGGCCGATAAAATTAAAACATTGTTCAGAGAACAGGGAATAACAATTGCCAGTATTTTAACCGCGTTGGGATTTATTATATCGACACAGGTGGTACAGGTGGTGGTACACAGCCTAATGATAGGGGTGGTATAAAAGAGTGGATTTAAAAGCATTAGGTTCAGCACTGGGAAAGCTCGCTGAAAAAGCCGCGGCGTCACTTCCTGGTATGATAGGGAGTGTTGTTTCCTGGCTATTGAATTTATTAGCTAAGACCACCACTTGACTTAGTCAAAACTTGTGGGGGCTGATCGTAGCAATCGCAGGGCTGTTGTACGTATTCGTTAAGAACTATTTAACCAAATCATGAGTAAACCAGCCGCGACTCCACCTACTACAAGCACTGATTTTTCATCGATATGTTGTTGATTTTTAGCCGCAATATGCGGTGGTACTTGTGCATCAGTAGATGGTTGAGCGATAGTTGGTGTTTGTGGCTTGACTATTCCCTTTTCGCCCGTGATCGTTTGTGTTATTAATTCGACATTAATATCTGAATTTATGCCTGGTTTTTGTTGATCGGTAGCGATAACAATTTTATTATTATAACCTATCACTTGACCGATCTTAAGTTCCATATTACTCGGAGACATGTATAGTCCCGGCGCATAAACGAAGTCCACTTTAGATTGAGCGTACTGTAATGCATCTTGAAAACGCTTTATAGACGATGGTATGTCAACTGGTGAATTAATGGCGCCCTCCACGTTTGAGACAAACTGTTTTTGCGCACCGAGCGCCGTCCCAGAACCGATAATGGGCGTTCGAGTTTGCGATTGTGCTCCGAGAATTGCCCATACAAAAGTTCTTATTGATTCATTAACTCTTACAAATCCGGGGTTAGTAAAATTATTTTCCGTTTTATCATTAAGAAATTCATTCCAAGCTTTTGCGGTATCGTTCATTTGTATAAATTTTGTAGCAATATAAATTAAACCACTCTTAAAACTCATAATATCCCCTCTCCAATCGTTACTATAAAGTTCCCAGCCTTTATACCAATCACCGGTTTTATGCCAATGATCATATATTCTTGCGTAAAGTTTGCTGGTACTATACAACTTACCAAAATTAACATTTAGTTTATTAAGTTCTTTATATACATAATCGCTTTCTTCTTTGACGGATATTTTTTCCTCTGTGTAAGGAACACCTAGACCATGGTTTGCTCCTTTAATACGCCAATCTTTACTCGTAGAAACATTAAATTCCTGACAAATACGCTCATACGCGGACCTATCATAATTATTATTTGTGGAATTCCTTGCTCGATCCTGCGGCAATGGAGCACTAATTTCTTTAAGTATACGTCTAATCTGATAGTACACGTGAAATGTTATAACAGACTTATTCAGTTCAAATCCTGGAGCATAAAGAGATACGCCACATCCCGTTGTGGCACACCATACGGCAAAGTTTAACTGATTCTGCCAAAATTGCATCGGATTGTGAAACCAATCGTGCACCATTTTATCGCTAGTTGCCGTGACCCTGTACTTTTCAAAGATATCGGGGAATTTAACGAAAACTTCAGCACCAGAGGCAGTTACTATAATCGATTGATTAGTAATGTGTCTCGATTTCATATTTAAGTTATGATATAGTATCGTTGTATATTTAATATGTATGTTACACTCCCTGGAATAACAAATGGTCAGTCTATTGAACTGCTTCATACTATCGATAACTCGGATGGACAACTCGAAGTAGCTATCTGTGATGTAACGTATTACTCACGGTGGACCAATATAAATGCTGCGAGGGGTTGTAATAATGAGACAGAAATAAATGGTAAAAAATACATTATACCTGATGGGTATTACAGCGTATGCTCACTCAATGATGAATTATTTACGCCTAATGGAATTAGTCTAACACAAAATGAGTCGAATGGGTTACTGATTTTAAACGCGGGAAAAAAGGATGTAAAGCTTTACGAGAACTTAGCATACACACTTGGATGGAAAGGAGAAATAACAGTACTCAAGACATCAGATCAGGGACTCGATTTACCCGATTTAGTTCCCTATAAAGAGTTGTGCATCCTTCTTGATCAAATCAGTATGACGGATAATATTCAACAAGAATGTCCTTCAACTCTACTCAGAAGTGTTCCAGTGAAAGATGAAAAATACAAAAGCGGTAGAACGGAATCTTTCTCAACATTACAATATAAAAAATTAAAGCGGGGTATTACTTCAGACCTCAAAATGTCTGTATTAGATGTAAAACACCAACCTGTGCATATAGGATACTTAAGTGTAACACTCCATATTATAAATAATGGTTCATTCCATATTTAAGTTATGATATAGTATCATTGTATATTTGATATGTATGTTACACTCCTGGGAATAACAAATAGTCAGTCTATTCAACTGCTTCGTACTATCGATAACTCGGATGGACAACTCGAAGTCGCTCTATGCGATGTAACATATTACCCGGGGTGGACCAATATAAATGTTGCAAAAGATAAATAATAGGATAGTACTATTATCCCCATATGGTAATAGCAAATCCATTACTATACCTGATGGGTATTACAGCGTAAGCTCACTCAATGATGAAATTTTTAAGCCTAATGGAGTTAGTCTAACACAAAATGAGGCGACTAGGACAGTGAAATTCGACAATAAAGAAACAAATATGATTTTATTGGACCGATCAGCTACACTTGGATTTACATGCTTAATTGGCACAATACACAAGTTACCAGATCAGGAGGTTAAATTACCTGATTTAGTTCCCTATAAAGAGTTGTTCATCCATCTTGATCAAATCAGTACGACGTATAATATTCAACTAGAAAGTCCTTCAACTCTGCTCAGAAGAGAGAGAGAGAGAGAGTAAAATGAAAAATACAATAGCGGTAGAACGGAATCTTTCTCATCATTACAATATAAAAAATTAAAGCGTGGTATTATTTCAGACCTCAAAATTTCTGTATTAGATGTAAAACACCAACCTGTACATATAGGATACTTAAGTGTAACACTCCATATTATAAATAATGGTTGATGCATCAGGCCCTGGAACGCTCAGACAATGTAATACAATTGCGCTTTACGATCTCGGAGACACAGAAGGATTCGGTAAACCCGGTACCAATGGTAAGTTATACGCTTTACACTTACACGATAATGTATACAAGCGGAAAGAAGTTACATTCCCGGAAAATCTAGAAGATTTAAGCGATGTCGACGTTAGTAGACTCCTTAAAAACACTCCGTACAATATTATTCTCAACAGTGAGAATAAATGGACTTTGGTCGAAGCAAACATCGAGTGGCTATTGAATATCATTACCCCACGTTATGTTATGATCTGATGATGGGTAAGGGACATAATTTAACTAAGATAATAGATAGTGGTATCGTACTCGCGGCCTATATCCCATCAAAACGAAAAAGTGTGTTAGTCACTCCCCTGCCAGAAAAACCAGGTCATATGTTATATAGTCGTCCGGCAGTCCAAAATGTTAGTTTAAATTTGGTTGCTGAATTCGATGATATTAAAGTTAACTTGAGTGCAATACCTAATATTTCTACTCTTATTATTGAAGTCTTGTTCGGAGATGTACCGGTAGATGCCTTCAAAATATTACCAGGTCTATCGATTAAATGGCCCAAGACACATGAGCGTCAACGTTGCAGTATTATTCATATCGGAGCATCGCCCGTTGCAACCTTCGAGGGGGTTCAAATTATTAAAAGTGGTAGTATTTCTCTTTCTAAGATATTCTTGCCGTATAATATACAATTGATAAGGTTGATGTATACTCTCAAAACATTTAAGCAAGACCAATTAAAGACTATTATATATTCGTAATATACACTATGAGTTTATATCCAGCGCTCGATGAAGCAATTGAAAAGATGGAAACTGTTGATGGATTTCGATTACATCAAATAAGCATCGAATAGAGAAGGATAGGGAGTTGAGACTTGGATTGTATAAAAAGTATCGCAGAGCATTGAATGCTCTGGACGGAGTTGACACCGCTCTTGTAGCGGCTGGCATGGGACTCGGTGTAGCTGGTGTCGGTTTACTATCAACTATAATCGCCGCGCCTATCGTGCTCGGCATGGAAATAGCCGCCGGAGTCTCGGGACTGGCAGGAATAGCGATAAAATTCATTTCTCGTAGGTTACAAAAGAAAGCATTAAAACACGATAGTATTCGGATACTCGCCGAAGCAATGTTGAACAGCATTGAGGATCATATTTCGACAGCAATGGTCGATTGTAAGATATCCGAGGATGAGTTTCGTTTAGTGCTGTCGGAACTCACCAAATACAACGAAATGAAGCAGGAGATTCGATCAAAATCTTGTAAGACCAGTGGTAATAGTGAGGATGAGAAAAAAAAGTTCATAGAACAGGGGAGGCAACAAGCGCGTCAATTATTCCGTGCCAAAACCAAAGAACTGGTTGGAGATTAAAAATAGATTGCCTACTATCGTTTGATCGCATTTAGACAAATGCTTACATAAATATATATAATAATGGAGATCGAAAAAACTATTAAATGGAGAGAATTACCACAAGGTTTTTATTATATCAGTGATGTCAAACCAACCAAATACGGTTATCAATTGTTTCTTATCAATTTACAAGAAGAGTGTAGTTATATAGTCTGGTCTCCTAGTAAAATGAACGAAGAACTTAATAAAAATGTTGAATATCGCTTTATCGATGAAAATAATGAAGAATATTTTTATTACCATTTAGGCTCATCTAAAGCAATGATTGGCCCCAGGTATTGGTGAGCTAGGGCCAATTTAACTTAATCTCTTAACTATCGTTGAATCGCATCATCATTTTGGCATAAAAAATGCCACCTGTAGTAGCAGTATAGGTAATAAATCCGGCTCCAGTGGAAGTGGTCCAGAACCCCCATTACCTATACTACTATTTTTGTTTGTGATAAATACAAACTACATGTATTCATCATGGTATATTTCAATGCAATGTGAAACACCACAATCACAATAGTCCAGCTCTGTGATGGCAGCCTGTAAATAATTGAACATGGACCAGGCAATCTAGTGATTGTTATTATCAGCAAAGATCCATGCCCTCAGAGTATGATGACAACCTAGTCTGACCACTCAATTCATTAGTTTTGCAGCGGTTGAAACTAACACTTTCAGTCCACTAGTCCTAATATGATAGCATATAGCAAAACCTTTAAAATGTCAAAATGACTAGTGCCAATTTCTAACCATGGTGTTTGGATGTTGTGTTTGTGTGTGTATGTTTGAGTGTATTTAGGTTGGTTTGTTGTTTAACGGCGCACTCAGCTATATGATGGCGGTCTGTAAATAATTGAGTCTGGACCAGACAACCCAGTGATTGATAACATGAGCATCGAGCCCCGGAATTGAGATCAATGACATGCATCAACCAAGTCAGCGAGCCTGACCACCCGATCCCGTTAATCGCCTTTTACGACAAGCATAATGGCCTTTTACGGCAAGCATGGGTTGCTGAAGACCTATTCTACCCCGGAATCTTCACGGGTCGAGTGTATTTAACTTAAATCGTGAATCTTATACTTGTGTCTCTGTGCTTTTACAATATAACCCAAATTTTCTTGGGAATAATAAAGTATTCTCTTATTTATATCATTTATGAACAAAGTGTCATATCAAGGTTAGATCTCTGTCAAAACAGTGCCATGGAAAAGCCAAACAAATAGCCTAGAAATAAAAGTAAATACTGCATTGCATTAATCTGCATTTCAAGAAAATTTGGCAATAATTCATGGAATGATATTCATCTCGGTGAGGATCTCTCTGCATTGTCGAACAAGTTATTTCCTATGTAATGTATGTGTTGAATGACCCTGACTTTGTTGTCAAAATATTGTTTTGACATTTGTTAAATGTGGGGATAAATGTCATCTCTGAATGTTTGACATGAATTATTATGATAGGGTAGTTCTAAGTCGTAATCACAACCAGGGTCTTTTCTTTTGATCAAATGTACAACATGTACAGTTTGGACATTTCTGTGATGTGAATGCTACTTATGTTTATAGAATGTCCGGATGAATAAAAGAGACAGCCATCCGTGCAGACTCAATGCAAAGAAAGACCATAGAAGAGCAACAGTGAGTGGTAAATATTTTGAAATTATTATGTTTGGTTCATATGGTTATTTTGCAAATATGTCTTCAGTTTGTTCCTTATCACTGTGGGCACGGATGTCCTATTATCTAAGGCACTACAATTTTCTGTGCAGAGTTGCATCTCTTGGGCTTGGCAGAAACCTACAGTCATGGGTTCAAATCCTGGTTCTCCACGATTATGTTGCTAGGTTTGTCAGCATTATACACATGCTCGTGGGATTCATCAAAGACCTGCATCACTTAGGGCTTTCTTCCCACATCAAGCTAACATGCGGTGATATATCTGGAATACTGTTCAAAGCAGTGTTAAAGCCAACTCATTTATTTAACATTGCATCCAGCAATAGTTTGGCTATATGACAAGGATTGTAAATATATATTTTTCCATGTTGGTGAGTTGAAACAATCACTAAATGACATCTCTTAAAAAGATTCCCAGCATTCCAAGCCTAATTAATAGATAAGGTAGTGATTGAGTAGGCTCATTGATCGCATGTAATCATACCACAGTGATGTGGGATATTGTCCATGATAGTTATCATCGGTTTGTCTGGACCGAGTTCATAACATTAGTCACTGGTTTGTCTGGTTGAGATTTGAGATGTGATTATCTTAAATGTTTAGCATATAACAAGACTCACATATGACAACTTAAGTGATTTTGCTGCCTTCTATCTGTAAGTACATGTGGCAACAATTCTTTTTGATTGCTAAAATCTTTTTACATAATGCTGCAGAAACTGAAGTCCTGCTATAGATCCCTGGATGAGTACTCCAGGTTGACAGTCTGGAAGGACCAGAAAAGGGAGTCCTAAACAGAGGCTGCACCCCTTCAGATATCAGAGGTGATTTGCAGACAGCGATGACGAGGGTCCTGTTATTTCAATGGAGACCGCCCGAGAAGTTGTATGCCAAATGGTACTGGGACACACTCACAAAGGCTGCTCTGGCTAATGTGAGAAGACCAACCAATGCCAAGCTGGAGTGGAATTCTTCCAGGACATTTAGGAAATCCTTGTCTTGAACCATATGGTAAACACTTGAAAGGAATGATAAATGAGACTTATTGTCTTTAAATGTGGACCCAAACACCAAATGGAAAGTTCACAATTCTACTAACACAATGCAGCAGAGATAGAGTCTGGTTCCTGTTCATCCATGGCAATATAGAAAGAAAGGAGGATTGAGGGAAAGTAAGTTCTCTGAACGGGTGAACATAATCCGTAGGTACTGTCAAGCGAACAGTTATCACACTCTGTTATGAGTATTGAAGAATAGGATGAAATTGCATACTGCATCAGGAACCATCATGTGAACACTGTTCAATGTGCGATATACTATAGGCATATGAATAAAAGAAATTGATAACTTGATTGTTGCTTATGTTTCATTTGCCAGCTGTGTAAATGGGGATGTTTCATGATTTTGCCTCAGTTTAATAGCCACACTTATCTTATGAAAGCATGCATTGCTTGGGCATCTCAAGATAAATAACACATGTTTCCTTTGCTCTGAAAACGTCTGATGACACATTGATCTGTTATGTCAAAGGTCAAAGTCACAACTCTTCCTTTGGGCTGGGGTCGAAGTTGGAAAAAGGTCGTGTGTGATCTATATATACTACATTTTCCCCTAAATTGCCTTTTCTGCAGAAGTCTTAGTAACTCTTATACATATACTGGTTACATTACTTCCATATTTTGGTCAATGATATGTTGAATTCTACCAAAGGACTGCATATTTGGTTTATGTGCTGGATAGCTCTTTGAAATGTTTTTGAAATATTTATCACTGATATTGAAGGTCAAATTCACACTCAAAAGTGATAACTCATGAAGGGTTGAAGTGTAAGATCAAGGCAATAGTGAAGGGGTCATTCATAAAGTATTTCTGCAATTATAACTAAAATGCCTATTTCTGGAGATATTTGTGAAGTATTAAGCACATAGTTGTTATATTATTTGAATACACATCTATATTTGTGCAGTGGTTACAACTCCAGTGTCAAATTAACTCTCAATCCCTTTTAATAAAAGAATTCACAGTAACTGAGGAAGAGCTTACTGTACATGTACCGTTACAAATAGTCTTATTATCATCTCACTAGGACCAAAGGCCCATGTGAGCACATTGTCAATGACACTTTCTTTTTCTCAGTACAAACTGGAAGTCTGGACATGAAATTTAAGGATATCATTATACGAGAACTAATGTTTGTTCATTAAATACCATGAACATCTGAAAAGGATATTATATGAAATTGAACAATTGTCTTCTCCAAAAATGTTTTAGAAGGATATTTACCATTAAAGTAACCCAGACTATTACAACAGCTACCTGTAATGCACAGGCTAACATTTTTTACCAGAAGCAAGTCATGAAGAAAATTTGCATCCGGATACCTTCCGGAAACCTTCCAGATGCCTTCAGCAACCTTCAAATTGCTTGGTATTTTCAAGTTAATTTTTTTCACAGTTTTAAGTGAACAGAATGCACCCCCCAAATTTAGACATTTTTTTGGAAGGTTTCCGGAAGGTATCTGGGCCGGATCCAAAATGGGAAGGTATCCGGAAGGTTTCCGGAAGACGGAAACCTACACTTTTTTTGCTGTACATTGTGGAATATTACAATATATTACTAAATCTCTGGGGCATTGTGGAATATGACAGTATATTGCTATGTGTTCTGGGCATTGTGGAATATCACAGTATATTGCTGAGTCTCTTTGGCATTGTGGAAAATCACAGTATATTGCTAAGTTTCTCGGGCATTATGGAATATCACAGTATTTTGCTAAGACTCTGGGACATTGTGGAATATTACAGTATATTGCTAAATCTCTAGGGCATTGTGGAATATTACAATATATTACTAAGTCTCTGGGGCATTGTGGAATATCAGAGTATATTGCTGAGTCTCTTTGGCATTGTCGAATATCACAGTATTTTGCTAGGGTCTCTGGGGCATTGTGGAATATCACAGTATATTGCTGAGTCTCTGGGACTTTGTGGACTATCACAGTATATTGCCAAGTCTATGGGACATTGCAGAACATTACAGTATATTGCTAAATATCTAGGGCATTGTCGAATATTACAATATATTACTAAGCCACTAGGGCATTGTGGAATATGACAGTATTTGGCTAAGTCTCTTTGGCATCGTGGAATGTCACAGTATATTGCTGAGTCTCATGGGCATTGTGGAATATCACAGTACATTGGTAAGTTTCTGGGGCATTGTGGAATATCACAGTATTATGCTAGATCTCTGGGGCATTGTGGAATATCACAGTATATTGCTGAGTCTCTTTGGCATTGTGGAATATCACAGTATATTGCTGAGTCTCTGAGACTTTGTGGAATATCACAGTATTTTGCTAAGTTTCTGGGGCATTGTGGAATATCACAGTATTTTGCTAAGTCTCTGGGGCATTGTGGAATATCACAGCATTTTGCTAAGTCTCTGGGGCATTGTGGAATATCACAGTATTTTGCTAGGGTCTCTTGGGCATTGTGGATTATCACAGTATATTGCTACGTCTCTGGGGCATTGTGGAATATCACAGTATATTGCCAAGTCTATGGGACATTGTTGAATATTACAGTATATTACTAAGTCTCTGGGGCCGGGGCATTGTGGAATATCACAGTATATTGCTGTGTGTTCTGGGCATTGTGGAATATCACAGTATATTGCTGAGTCTCTGGGGCATTGTGGAATATCACAGTATATTGCTAAGTCTCTGGGACTTTGTGGAATAGCACAGTATTTTGCTAAGTCTCTGGGGCTTTGTGGAATATCACAGTATTTTGCTAGGGTCTCTGGGGCATTGTGGAATATCACAGTATATTCCTAAGTTTCTGGGCCATTGTGGAATATGACAGTATATTGCTAAGTCTCTTTGGCATTGTGGAATATCAGAGTAGATTGCTATGTCTTCTGGGCATTGTGGAATATCACAGTATATTGCTAAGTCCCTGCAGCATTGTAGGATAACACAGTATATTTCTAAGTCCCTGGGCATTGTGGAATATGACAGTATATTGCTAAGTCCCTTGGGCAATTTGGAAAATCACAATATATTGCGAAGTCTCTGGGGCATTGTGGAATATTACAGTATAGTGCTAATTTTCTAGGGGATTGAGGAATATGACAGTATATTGCTAAGTCTCTGGGGCATTGTGGGATTTTACAGTATGTTACTAGGTCTCTGGGGCATTGTGGAATATCATACTAGATTGCTATGTCTTTTGGACATAGTGGAATATCACAGTATATTCCTAAGTCTCTGGGGCATTGTTGAATATCACAGTATATTGCTAAGTCCCTTGGGCAGTTTTGAATATCACAGTATATTGCCAAGTCTCTGGGGCACTTTGGAAAATCACGATATATTGCTCAGTCTCTGTGGCATTGTGGATTATCACAGTAGATTGCTATGTCTTCTGGGCATAGTGGAATATCACAGTATATTGCTAAGTCTCTGGGGCATTGTGGAATATCACAGTATTTTCTAAGTCTCTGGGGCCTTGTGGAATATCACAGTATTTTGCTAGGGTCTCTGGGGCATTGTGGAATATCACAGTATTTCGCTAAGTCTCTGGGGCATTGTGGGATATCACAGTATATTGCTGAGTCTCTTTGGCATTGTGGAATATCACAGTATATTGCTGAGTCTCTGGGGCATTGTGGAATATTACAGTATATTCCTAAGTCTCTGGGGCAGTTTTGAATATCACAGTATATTGCTAAGTCTCTGGGGCACTTTGGAAAATCACGATATATTGCTCAGTCTCTGTGGCATTGTGGATTATCACAGTAGATTGCTATGTCTTCTGGGCATAGTGGAATATCACAGTATATTGCTAAGTCTCTGGGGCATTGTGGAATATCACAGTATATTGCCAAGTCTATGGGACATTGTGGAATATTACAGTATATTGCTAAATCTCTAGGGCATTGTGGAATATTACAATATATTACTAAATCTCTGGGGCATTCTGGAATATGACAGTATATTGCTATGTGTTCTGGGCATTGTGGAATATGACAGTATTTTGCTAAGTCTCTTTGACATTGTGGAATATCACAGTATATTGCTGATTCTCATGGGCATTGTTGAATATTACAGTATATTACTAAGTCTCTGGGGCCGGGGCATTGTGGAATATGACAGTATATTGCTGTGTGTTCTGGGCATTGTGGAATATCACAGTATATTGCTGAGTCTCTGGGACTTTGTGGAATGTCACAGTATTTTGCCAAGTTTCTAGGGCATTGTGGAATATCACAGTATTTTGCTAGGGTCTCTGGGGCATTGTGGAATATCACAGTATTTCGCTAAGTCTCTGGGGCATTGTGGGATATCACAGTATATTGCTGAGTCTCTTTGGCATTGTGGAATATCACAGTATATTGCTGAGTCTCTGGGGCATTGTGGAATATTACAGTATATTGCTAAGTATCTGGGACATTGTAGAATATCACAGTATATTGCTAAGTCTCTGGGGCATTGTGGAATATCACAGTATATTGCCAAGTCTCTTTGACATTGTTGAATATTACGGTATATTACTAAGTCTCTGGGGCCGGGGCATTGTGGAATATGACAGTATATTGCTGTGTGTTCTGGGCATTGTGGAATATCACAGTATATTGCGGAGTCTCTGGGGCATTGTGGAATATCACAGTATATTCCTAAGTTTCTGGGCCATTGTGGAATATCACAGTATATTGCTGATTCTCATGGGCATTGTGGAATATTACAGTATATTGCTGAGTCTCTAGGGCATTGTGGAATATCACAGTATATTGCTGAGTCTCTTTGGCATTGTGGAACATCACAGTATATTGCTGAGTCACTGGGACTTTGTGGAATATCACAGTATATTTCAAAGTTTCAGGGACATTGTTGAATATCAGAGTATATTGTCAAGTCTATGGGACATTGTGGAAAATTACAGTATATTGCTTAATCTCTAGGGCATTGTGGAATATCAATGTACATTGCTAAGTCTCTGGGGCATTGTGGAATATAACAGTATATTACTAAGTCTCTGGGGTATTGTGGAATATGACTGTGTTCTTGGCATTGTGGAAAATGACAGTATTTTGCTAAGTCTCTTGGGTATTGTTGAATATAACAGGGGGCACTGGTGGCCCAGTCGTCTAAGGCGCCGTGATTCGCTGTGCAGAGTCGCGTCCCTTGGGCACGCCAGAAACCTATGATTGTGGGTTCGAATCCCGGTTCGCCCCGATTATGTTTCTAGGTTTGTCAGCACCATACCCGTGCTCGTGGGTTTCATCGAAGTGGTAAACGTCTGAGACCTGCATCACTTCGGGCTTTCCTCCCACATTAAGCTGACACGCCGTGATATAACTGGAAAAATGTTAAAAGCGGCGTTAAACCCAACTCACTCACTCACTTGAATATAACAGTATATTACTAAGTCTCTGGGGCATTGTGGAATATGACAGTATATTGCTATGTGTTCTGGGCATTGTAGAATATCACAGTATATTGCTACGTCTCTGGGGCATTGTGGAATATCATAGTATATTGCCAAGTCTATGAGACATTGTTGGATATTACAGAATATTACTAAGTCTCTTGGGTATTGTGGAATATGACTGTGTTCTTGGCAATGTGGAAAATGACAGTATTTTGCTAAGTCTCTGGGGCATTGTGGTATATAACAGTATATTACTAAGTCTCTGGGGCATTGTGGAATATAACAGTATATTATTAAGTCTCTGGGGCATTGTGGAATATAACAGTATATTACTAAGTCTCGGGGGCATTGTGAAATATGACACTATATTTCTATGTGTTCTGGGCATTGTGGAATATGACAGTATTCTGCTATGTCTCTGGGACATTGTGGAATATCACGGTATTTTGCTAAGTCTCTGGGACTTTGTGGAATATCACGGTATTTTGCTAAGTCTCTGGGACTTTCTGGAATATCACGGTATTGTGCTAAGTCTCTGGGACTTTGTGGAAAATGACATAATATTGATAAGTCTCTGGGACATTGTGGAATATCACAGTATATTGCCAAGTCTATGGCACATTGTGCAATATTACAGTATATTGATAAATCTCTAGGGCATTGTTGAATATGACAGTACATTGCTAAGTCTATGGGGCATTGTGGAATATCACAGTGTTTTGCTAAGTCTCTGGGGCATTGTGGAATATCACAGTATTTTGCTAAGTCTCTGGGGTATTGTAGAATATCACAGTCTTTTCGTGTGTCTGAGGCATTGTGGTATATCACAGTATATTACTAGGTCTCTGGGGCATTGTGGAATATCACATTAGATTTCTATGTCTTCTGGGCATTGTGGAATATCACAGTATATTGCCAAGTCTATGGGACATTGTGGAATATCAAAGTATATTGCTAAGACCCCGGGGCTTTGTAGGATATCAAAGTATATTGCTAAGTCTCTGGGCATTGTGGAATATCACAGTATTTTGCTAGTTCTCGGGTGCATTGTGGAATATCAAAGTATTTTGCTAGCTCTCGGGTGTATTGTGGAATATCACAGTATTTTGCTAAGTCTCTGGGACATTGTGGAATATCACATTATTTTGCTAAGTCTCTGGGACTTTGTGGAAAATGCCATAATATTGCTGAGTCTCTAGGGCATTGTGGAATATCACAGTATATTGCCAAGTCTATGGGACATTGTGGAATATTACAGTATATTGCTAAGTCTCTGGGACATTGTGGAATATCACAGTATATTGCCAAGTCTATCGGGCATTGTGGAATATTACAGTATATTGCTAATTGTCTAGGGGATTGAGGAATATCAAAGTATATTGCTAAGTCTCTGGGGCATTGTGGGATTTCACAATATATTGCTAAGTCTCTGGGGCATTGTGGAATATCACAGTAGATTGGTATGTCTTCTGGGCATAGTGGAATATCACAGTATATTACTAGTCTCTGGGGCATTGTGGAATATCACAGTATTCTGCTACGCCTCTGGGGCATTGTGGAATATCACAGTATTTTACTTAGTCTCTGGGGCATTGTAGAAGATCACATTGTATTGCTGAGTCTCTTCGGCATTGTGGAATATCATAGAATATTGCTGAGTCTCTTTGGCATTGTGGAATATCACAGTCTATTGCTAAGTCTATGGTGCCTTTTGGAATATCACAGTATATTGCTGAGTCTCTGGGACATTGTGGAATAGCACAGTATATTGCTAAGTCTCTGGGGCCTTGTGGAATATCACAGTATTTTGCTAAGTATCTGGGACATTGTGGAATATCACAGTATATTGCTGTCTCTGGGACTTTGCGGAATATCACAGTATATTGCTGAGTCTCTGGGACATTGTGGAATATCACAGTATATCGCTAAGTCTCTTGGGCAATGTGGAATAGCACAGTATTTTGCTAAGTCTCTGGGGCATTGTGGAATACCACAGTATTGTGCTAAGTCTCTGGGGCGTTGTGGAATATGAAAGTATACTGCTAAGTCCTTTGGGCATTGTTAAATATCACAGTATATTGCTTAGTCTCTGGGGCATTGTGAAAAATGAAAGGATTCTGCTGAGTCTCTGTGGCATTGTGGAATATCACATTAGATTGCTTTGTCTTCTGGGGCATTGTGGGATTTCACGGTATATTTCTAGGTCTCTGGGGCATTGTGGAATATCACATTAGATTGCTTTGTCTTCTGGGCATTGTGGAATATCACACTATTTTGCCAAGTCTATGGGACATTGTTGAATATCAAAGTATATTGCTAAGACCCCGGGGCATTGTAGGATATCAAAGTATATTGCTAAGTCTCTGGGCATTGTGGAATATTACAGTATATTGCTGATTTTCATGGGCATTGTTGAATATTACAGTATATTACTAAGTCTCTGGGGCCGGGGCATTGTGGAATATGACAGTATATTGCTGTGTGTTCTGGGCATTGTGGAATATCACAGTATATTGCTGAGTCTCTGGGACTTTGTGGAATGTCACAGTATTTTGCCAAGTTTGTAGGGCATTGTGGAATATCACAGTATTTTGCTAAGTCTCTGGGGCATTGTGGAATATCACAGTATTTTGCTAGGGTCTCTGGGGCATTGTGGAATATCACAGTATTTCGCTAAGTCTCTGGGGCATTGTGGGATATCACAGTATATTGCTGAGTCTCTGGGGCATTATGGAATATCACAGTATATTGCTGAGTCTCTGGGGCATTGTGGAATATTACAGTATATTGCTAAGTATCTGGGACATTGTAGAATATCACAATATATTGCTAAGTCTCTGGGACTTTGTGGAATAGCACAGTATTTTGCTAAGTCTCTGGGGCTTTGTGGAATATCACAGTATTTTGCTAGGGTCTCTGGGGCATTGTGGAATATCACAGTATATTGCCAAGTTTATGGGACATTGTTGAATATTACGGTATATTACTAAGTCTCTGGGGCCGGGGCATTGTGGAATATGACAGTATATTGCTGTGTGTTCTTGGCATTGTGGAATATCACAGTATATTGCTGAGTCTCTGGGGCATTGTGGAATATCACATTAGATTGCTTTGTCTTCTGGGCATTGTGGAATATCACACTATTTTGCCAAGTCTATGGGACATTGTTGAATATCAAAGTATATTGCTAAGACCCCGGGGCATTGTAGGATATCAAAGTATATTGCTAAGTCTCTGGGCATTGTGGAATATTACAGTATATTGCTGATTTTCATGGGCATTGTTGAATATTACAGTATATTACTAAGTCTCTGGGGCCGGGGCATTGTGGAATATGACAGTATATTGCTGTGTGTTCTGGGCATTGTGGAATATCACAGTATATTGCTGAGTCTCTGGGACTTTGTGGAATGTCACAGTATTTTGCCAAGTTTGTAGGGCATTGTGGAATATCACAGTATTTTGCTAAGTTTCTGGGGCATTGTGGAATATCACAGTATTTTGCTAGGGTCTCTGGGGCATTGTGGAATATCACAGTATTTCGCTAAGTCTCTGGGGCATTGTGGGATATCACAGTATATTGCTGAGTCTCTTTGGCATTATGGAATATCACAGTATATTGCTGAGTCTCTGGGGCATTGTGGAATATTACAGTATATTGCTAAGTATCTGGGACATTGTAGAATATCACAATATATTGCTAAGTCTCTGGGACTTTGTGGAATAGCACAGTATTTTGCTAAGTCTCTGGGGCTTTGTGGAATATCACAGTATTTTGCTAGGGTCTCTGGGACATTGTGGAATATCACATTATTTTGCTAAGTCTCTGGGACTTTGTGGAAAATGCCATAATATTGCTGAGTCTCTAGGGCATTGTGGAATATCACAGTATATTGCCAAGTCTATGGGACATTGTGGAATATTACAGTATATTGCTAAGTCTCTGGGACATTGTGGAATATCACAGTATATTGCCAAGTCTATCGGGCATTGTGGAATATTACAGTATATTGCTAATTGTCTAGGGGATTGAGGAATATCAAAGTATATTGCTAAGTCTCTGGGGCATTGTGGGATTTCACAATATATTGCTAAGTCTCTGGGGCATTGTGGAATATCACAGTAGATTGGTATGTCTTCTGGGCATAGTGGAATATCACAGTATATTACTAGTCTCTGGGGCATTGTGGAATATCACAGTATTCTGCTACGCCTCTGGGGCATTGTGGAATATCACAGTATTTTACTTAGTCTCTGGGGCATTGTAGAAGATCACATTGTATTGCTGAGTCTCTTCGGCATTGTGGAATATCATAGAATATTGCTGAGTCTCTTTGGCATTGTGGAATATCACAGTATATTGCTAAGTCTATGGTGCCTTTTGGAATATCACAGTGTTTTGCTAAGTCTCTGGGGCATTGTGGAATATCACAGTATTTTGCTAAGTCTCTGGGGTATTGTAGAATATCACAGTCTTTTCGTGTGTCTGAGGCATTGTGGTATATCACAGTATATTACTAGGTCTCTGGGGCATTGTGGAATATCACATTAGATTTCTATGTCTTCTGGGCATTGTGGAATATCACAGTATATTGCCAAGTCTATGGGACATTGTGGAATATCAAAGTATATTGCTAAGACCCCGGGGCTTTGTAGGATATCAAAGTATATTGCTAAGTCTCTGGGCATTGTGGAATATCACAGTATTTTGCTAGTTCTCGGGTGCATTGTGGAATATCAAAGTATTTTGCTAGCTCTCGGGTGTATTGTGGAATATCACAGTATTTTGCTAAGTCTCTGGGACATTGTGGAATATCACATTATTTTGCTAAGTCTCTGGGACTTTGTGGAAAATGCCATAATATTGCTGAGTCTCTAGGGCATTGTGGAATATCACAGTATATTGCCAAGTCTATGGGACATTGTGGAATATTACAGTATATTGCTAAGTCTCTGGGACATTGTGGAATATCACAGTATATTGCCAAGTCTATCGGGCATTGTGGAATATTACAGTATATTGCTAATTGTCTAGGGGATTGAGGAATATCAAAGTATATTGCTAAGTCTCTGGGGCATTGTGGGATTTCACAATATATTGCTAAGTCTCTGGGGCATTGTGGAATATCACAGTAGATTGGTATGTCTTCTGGGCATAGTGGAATATCACAGTATATTACTAGTCTCTGGGGCATTGTGGAATATCACAGTATTCTGCTACGCCTCTGGGGCATTGTGGAATATCACAGTATTTTACTTAGTCTCTGGGGCATTGTAGAAGATCACATTGTATTGCTGAGTCTCTTCGGCATTGTGGAATATCATAGAATATTGCTGAGTCTCTTTGGCATTGTGGAATATCACAGTCTATTGCTAAGTCTATGGTGCCTTTTGGAATATCACAGTATATTGCTGAGTCTCTGGGACATTGTGGAATAGCACAGTATATTGCTAAGTCTCTGGGGCCTTGTGGAATATCACAGTATTTTGCTAAGTATCTGGGACATTGTGGAATATCACAGTATATTGCTGTCTCTGGGACTTTGCGGAATATCACAGTATATTGCTGAGTCTCTGGGACATTGTGGAATATCACAGTATATCGCTAAGTCTCTTGGGCAATGTGGAATAGCACAGTATTTTGCTAAGTCTCTGGGGCATTGTGGAATACCACAGTATTGTGCTAAGTCTCTGGGGCGTTGTGGAATATGAAAGTATACTGCTAAGTCCTTTGGGCATTGTTAAATATCACAGTATATTGCTTAGTCTCTGGGGCATTGTGAAAAATGAAAGGATTCTGCTGAGTCTCTGTGGCATTGTGGAATATCACATTAGATTGCTTTGTCTTCTGGGGCATTGTGGGATTTCACAGTATATTTCTAGGTCTCTGGGGCATTGTGGAATATCACATTAGATTGCTTTGTCTTCTGGGCATTGTGGAATATCACACTATTTTGCCAAGTCTATGGGACATTGTTGAATATCAAAGTATATTGCTAAGACCCCGGGGCATTGTAGGATATCAAAGTATATTGCTAAGTCTCTGGGCATTGTGGAATATTACAGTATATTGCTGATTTTCATGGGCATTGTTGAATATTACAGTATATTACTAAGTCTCTGGGGCCGGGGCATTGTGGAATATGACAGTATATTGCTGTGTGTTCTGGGCATTGTGGAATATCACAGTATATTGCTGAGTCTCTGGGACTTTGTGGAATGTCACAGTATTTTGCCAAGTTTGTAGGGCATTGTGGAATATCACAGTATTTTGCTAAGTCTCTGGGGCATTGTGGAATATCACAGTATTTTGCTAGGGTCTCTGGGGCATTGTGGAATATCACAGTATTTCGCTAAGTCTCTGGGGCATTGTGGGATATCACAGTATATTGCTGAGTCTCTGGGGCATTATGGAATATCACAGTATATTGCTGAGTCTCTGGGGCATTGTGGAATATTACAGTATATTGCTAAGTATCTGGGACATTGTAGAATATCACAATATATTGCTAAGTCTCTGGGACTTTGTGGAATAGCACAGTATTTTGCTAAGTCTCTGGGGCTTTGTGGAATATCACAGTATTTTGCTAGGGTCTCTGGGGCATTGTGGAATATCACAGTATATTGCCAAGTTTATGGGACATTGTTGAATATTACGGTATATTACTAAGTCTCTGGGGCCGGGGCATTGTGGAATATGACAGTATATTGCTGTGTGTTCTTGGCATTGTGGAATATCACAGTATATTGCTGAGTCTCTGGGGCATTGTGGAATATCACATTAGATTGCTTTGTCTTCTGGGCATTGTGGAATATCACACTATTTTGCCAAGTCTATGGGACATTGTTGAATATCAAAGTATATTGCTAAGACCCCGGGGCATTGTAGGATATCAAAGTATATTGCTAAGTCTCTGGGCATTGTGGAATATTACAGTATATTGCTGATTTTCATGGGCATTGTTGAATATTACAGTATATTACTAAGTCTCTGGGGCCGGGGCATTGTGGAATATGACAGTATATTGCTGTGTGTTCTGGGCATTGTGGAATATCACAGTATATTGCTGAGTCTCTGGGACTTTGTGGAATGTCACAGTATTTTGCCAAGTTTGTAGGGCATTGTGGAATATCACAGTATTTTGCTAAGTCTCTGGGGCATTGTGGAATATCACAGTATTTTGCTAGGGTCTCTGGGGCATTGTGGAATATCACAGTATTTCGCTAAGTCTCTGGGGCATTGTGGGATATCACAGTATATTGCTGAGTCTCTTTGGCATTATGGAATATCACAGTATATTGCTGAGTCTCTGGGGCATTGTGGAATATTACAGTATATTGCTAAGTATCTGGGACATTGTAGAATATCACAATATATTGCTAAGTCTCTGGGACTTTGTGGAATAGCACAGTATTTTGCTAAGTCTCTGGGGCTTTGTGGAATATCACAGTATTTTGCTAGGGTCTCTGGGACATTGTGGAATATCACATTATTTTGCTAAGTCTCTGGGACTTTGTGGAAAATGCCATAATATTGCTGAGTCTCTAGGGCATTGTGGAATATCACAGTATATTGCCAAGTCTATGGGACATTGTGGAATATTACAGTATATTGCTAAGTCTCTGGGACATTGTGGAATATCACAGTATATTGCCAAGTCTATCGGGCATTGTGGAATATTACAGTATATTGCTAATTGTCTAGGGGATTGAGGAATATCAAAGTATATTGCTAAGTCTCTGGGGCATTGTGGGATTTCACAATATATTGCTAAGTCTCTGGGGCATTGTGGAATATCACAGTAGATTGGTATGTCTTCTGGGCATAGTGGAATATCACAGTATATTACTAGTCTCTGGGGCATTGTGGAATATCACAGTATTCTGCTACGCCTCTGGGGCATTGTGGAATATCACAGTATTTTACTTAGTCTCTGGGGCATTGTAGAAGATCACATTGTATTGCTGAGTCTCTTCGGCATTGTGGAATATCATAGAATATTGCTGAGTCTCTTTGGCATTGTGGAATATCACAGTATATTGCTAAGTCTATGGTGCCTTTTGGAATATCACAGTATATTGCTGAGTCTCTGGGACATTGTGGAATAGCACAGTATATTGCTAAGTCTCTGGGGCCTTGTGGAATATCACAGTATTTTGCTAAGTATCTGGGACATTGTGGAATATCACAGTATATTGCTGTCTCTGGGACTTTGCGGAATATCACAGTATATTGCTGAGTCTCTGGGACATTGTGGAATATCACAGTATATCGCTAAGTCTCTTGGGCAATGTGGAATAGCACAGTATTTTGCTAAGTCTCTGGGGCATTGTGGAATACCACAGTATTGTGCTAAGTCTCTGGGGCGTTGTGGAATATGAAAGTATACTGCTAAGTCCTTTGGGCATTGTTAAATATCACAGTATATTGCTTAGTCTCTGGGGCATTGTGAAAAATGAAAGGATTCTGCTGAGTCTCTGGGGCATTGTGGAATATCACATTAGATTGCTTTGTCTTCTGGGGCATTGTGGGATTTCACAGTATATTTCTAGGTCTCTGGGGCATTGTGGAATATCACATTAGATTGCTTTGTCTTCTGGGCATTGTGGAATATCACACTATTTTGCCAAGTCTATGGGACATTGTTGAATATCAAAGTATATTGCTAAGACCCCGGGGCATTGTAGGATATCAAAGTATATTGCTAAGTCTCTGGGCATTGTGGAATATTACAGTATATTGCTGATTTTCATGGGCATTGTTGAATATTACAGTATATTACTAAGTCTCTGGGGCCGGGGCATTGTGGAATATGACAGTATATTGCTGTGTGTTCTGGGCATTGTGGAATATCACAGTATATTGCTGAGTCTCTGGGACTTTGTGGAATGTCACAGTATTTTGCCAAGTTTGTAGGGCATTGTGGAATATCACAGTATTTTGCTAAGTCTCTGGGGCATTGTTGAATATCACAGTATTTTTTTAGGGTCTCTGGGGCATTGTGGAATATCACAGTATTTCGCTAAGTCTCTGGGGCATTGTGGGATATCACAGTATATTGCTGAGTCTCTTTGGCATTATGGAATATCACAGTATATTGCTGAGTCTCTGGGGCATTGTGGAATATTACAGTATATTGCTAAGTATCTGGGACATTGTAGAATATCACAATATATTGCTAAGTCTCTGGGACTTTGTGGAATAGCACAGTATTTTGCTAAGTCTCTGGGGCTTTGTGGAATATCACAGTATTTTGCTAGGGTCTCTGGGGCATTGTGGAATATCACAGTATTTTGCTAAGTCTCTGGAGCATTGTGGAATATCACAGTATATTGCCAAGTTTATGGGACATTGTTGAATATTACGGTATATTACTAAGTCTCTGGGGCCGGGGCATTGTGGAATATGACAGTATATTGCTGTGTGTTCTTGGCATTGTGGAATATCACAGTATATTGCTGAGTCTCTGGGGCATTGTGGAATATCACATTAGATTGCTTTGTCTTCTGGGCATTGTGGAATATCACACTATTTTGCCAAGTCTATGGGACATTGTTGAATATCAAAGTATATTGCTAAGACCCCGGGGCATTGTAGGATATCAAAGTATATTGCTAAGTCTCTGGGCATTGTGGAATATTACAGTATATTGCTGATTTTCATGGGCATTGTTGAATATTACAGTATATTACTAAGTCTCTGGGGCCGGGGCATTGTGGAATATGACAGTATATTGCTGTGTGTTCTGGGCATTGTGGAATATCACAGTATATTGCTGAGTCTCTGGGACTTTGTGGAATGTCACAGTATTTTGCCAAGTTTGTAGGGCATTGTGGAATATCACAGTATTTTGCTAAGTCTCTGGGGCATTGTGGAATATCACAGTATTTTGCTAGGGTCTCTGGGGCATTGTGGAATATCACAGTATTTCGCTAAGTCTCTGGGGCATTGTGGGATATCACAGTATATTGCTGAGTCTCTTTGGCATTATGGAATATCACAGTATATTGCTGAGTCTCTGGGGCATTGTGGAATATTACAGTATATTGCTAAGTATCTGGGACATTGTAGAATATCACAATATATTGCTAAGTCTCTGGGACTTTGTGGAATAGCACAGTATTTTGCTAAGTCTCTGGGGCTTTGTGGAATATCACAGTATTTTGCTAGGGTCTCTGGGGCATTGTGGAATATCACAGTATTTTGCTAAGTCTCTGGAGCATTGTGGAATATCACAGTATATTGCCAAGTTTATGGGACATTGTTGAATATTACGGTATATTACTAAGTCTCTGGGGCCGGGGCATTGTGGAATATGACAGTATATTGCTGTGTGTTCTTGGCATTGTGGAATATCACAGTATATTGCTGAGTCTCTGGGACTTTGTGGAATGTCACAGTATTTTGCCAAGTTTGTAGGGCATTGTGGAATATCACAGTATTTTGCTAAGTCTCTGGGGCATTGTGGAATATCACAGTATTTTGCTAGGGTCTCTGGGGCATTGTGGAATATCACAGTATCTGCTAAGTCTCTGGGGCATTGTGGGATATCACAGTATATTGCTCAGTCTCTTTGGCATTGTGGAATATCACAGTATATTGCTGAGTATCTGGGACATTGTAGAATATCACAGTATATTGCTAAGTCTCTGGGACTTTGTGGAATAGCACAGTATTTTGCTAAGTCTCTGGGGCTTTGTGGAATATCACAGTATTTTGCTAGGGTCTCTGGGGCATTGTGGAATATCACAGTATTTTGCTAAGTCTCTGGGGCATTGTGGGATATCACAGTATATTGCTGAGTCTCTTTGGCATTGTGGAATATCACAGTATATTGCTGAGTCTCTGGGGCATTGTGGAATATTACAGTATATTGCTAAGTATCTGGGACATTGTAGAATATCACAGTATATTGCTGATTCTCATGGGCATTGTGGAATATTACAGTATATTGCTGAGTCTCTAGGGCATTGTGGAATATCACAGTATATTGCTGAGTCTCTTTGGCATTGTGGAACATCACAGTATATTGCTGAGTCACTGGGACTTTGTGGAATATCACAGTATATTTCAAAGTTTCAGGGACATTGTTGAATATCAGAGTATATTGTCAAGTCTATTGGACATTGTGGAAAATTACAGTATATTGCTTAATCTCTAGGGCATTGTGGAATATCAATGTACATTGCTAAGTCTCTGGGGCATTGTGGAATATAACAGTATATTACTAAGTCTCTGGGGTATTGTGGAATATGACTGTGTTCTTGGCATTGTGGAAAATGACAGTATTTTGCTAAGTCTCTTGGGAATTGTTGAATATAACAGGGGGCACTGGTGGCCCAGTCGTCTAAGGCGCCGTGATTCGCTGTGCAGATTCGCGTCCCTTGGGCACGCCAGAAACCTATGATTGTGGGTTCGAATCCCGGTTCGCCCCGATTATGTTTCTAGGTTTGTCAGCACCATACCCGTGCTCGTGGGTTTCATCGAAGTGGTAAACGTCTGAGACCTGCATCACTTCGGGCTTTCCTCCCACATTAAGCTGACCCGCCGTGATATAACTGGAAAAATGTTAAAAGCGGCGTTAAACCCAACTCACTCACTCACTTGAATATAACAGTATATTACTAAGTCTCTGGGGCATTGTGGAATATGACAGTATATTGCTATGTGTTCTGGGCATTGTAGAATATCACAGTATATATTACGTCTCTGGGGCATTGTGGAATATCATAGTATATTGCCAAGTCTATGAGACATTGTTGGATATTACAGAATATTACTAAGTCTCTTGGGTATTGTGGAATATGACTGTGTTCTTGGCAATGTGGAATATGACAGTATTCTGCTATGTCTCTGGGACATTGTGGAATATCACGGTATTTTGCTAAGTCTCTGGGACTTTCTGGAATATCACGGTATTGTGCTAAGTCTCTGGGACTTTGTGGAAAATGACATAATATTGCTAAGTATCTTGGGCATTGTGGAATATAACAGTATATTACTAAGTCTCTGGGGCATTGTGGAATATAACAGTATATTATTAAGTCTCTGGGGCATTGTGGAATATAACAGTATATTACTAAGTTTCTGGGCCATTGTGGAATATGACAGTATATTGCTAAGTCTCTTTGGCATTGTGGAATATCACAGTATATTGCTGAGTCTCTGGGGCATTGTGGAATATAACAGTATATTACTAAGTCTCTGGGGCATTGTGGAATATAACAGTATATTATTAAGTCTCTGGGGCATTGTGGAATATAACAGTATATTACTAAGTCTCTGGGGCATTGTGGAATATAACAGTATATTATTAAGTCTCTGGGGCATTGTGGAATATAACAGTATATTACTAAGTCTCGGGGGCATTGTGAAATATGACAGTATATTGCTATGTGGTCTGGGCATTGTGGAATATGACAGTATTCTGCTATGTCTCTGGGACATTGTGGAATATCACGGTATTTTGCTAAGTCTCTGGGACTTTGTGGAATATCACTTTTTTTTTCTAAGTCTCTGGGACTTTCTGGAATATCACGGTATTGTGCTAAGTCTCTGGGACTTTGTGGAAAATGACATAATATTGCTAAGTCTCTGGGACATTGTGGAATATCACAGTATATTGCCAAGTCTATGGGACATTGTGCAATATTACAGTATATTGATAAATCTCTAGGGCATTGTTGAATATGACAGTACATTGCTAAGTCTATGGGGCATTGTGGAATATCACAGTGTTTTGCTAAGTCTCTGGGGCATTGTGGAATATCACAGTATTTTGCTAAGTCTCTGGGGTATTGTAGAATATCACAGTCTTTTCGTGTGTCTGAGGCATTGTGGTATATCACAGTATATTACTAGGTCTCTGGGGCATTGTGGAATATCACATTAGATTGCTATGTCTTCTGGGCATTGTGGAATATCACAGTATATTGCCAAGTCTATGGGACATTGTGGAATATCAAAGTATATTGCTAAGACCCCGGGGCTTTGTAGGATATCAAAGTATATTGCTAAGTCTCTGGGCATTGTGGAATATCACAGTATTTTGCTAGCTCTCGGGTGCATTGTGGAATATCAAAGTATTTTGCTAGCTCTCAGGTGTATTGTGGAATATCACAGTATTTTGCTAAGTCTCTGGGACATTGTGGAATATCACATTATTTTGCTAAGTCTCTGGGGCATTGTGGAATATCACAGTATATTGCCAAGTCTATGGGACATTGTGGAATATTACAGTATATTGCTAAGTCTCTGGGGCCGGGGCATTGTGGAATATGACAGTATATTGCTGTGTGTTCTGGGCATTGTGGAATATCACAGTATATTGCTGAGTCTCTGGGACTTTGTGGAATGTCACAGTATTTTGCCAAGTTTGTAGGGCATTGTGGAATATCACAGTATTTTGCTAAGTCTCTGGGGCATTGTGGAATATCACAGTATTTTGCTAGGGTCTCTGGGGCATTGTGGAATATCACAGTATTTCGCTAAGTCTCTGGGGCATTGTGGGATATCACAGTATATTGCTGAGTCTCTTTGGCATTATGGAATATCACAGTATATTGCTGAGTCTCTGGGGCATTGTGGAATATTACAGTATATTGCTAAGTATCTGGGACATTGTAGAATATCACAATATATTGCTAAGTCTCTGGGACTTTGTGGAATAGCACAGTATTTTGCTAAGTCTCTGGGGCTTTGTGGAATATCACAGTATTTTGCTAGGGTCTCTGGGACATTGTGGAATATCACATTATTTTGCTAAGTCTCTGGGACTTTGTGGAAAATGCCATAATATTTCTGAGTCTCTAGGGCATTGTGGAATATCACAGTATATTGCCAAGTCTATGGGACATTGTGGAATATTACAGTATATTGCTAAGTCTCTGGGACATTGTGGAATATCACAGTATATTGCCAAGTCTATCGGGCATTGTGGAATATTACAGTATATTGCTAATTGTCTAGGGGATTGAGGAATATCAAAGTATATTGCTAAGTCTCTGGGGCATTGTGGGATTTCACAATATATTGCTAAGTCTCTGGGGCATTGTGGAATATCACAGTAGATTGGTATGTCTTCTGGGCATAGTGGAATATCACAGTATATTACTAGTCTCTGGGGCATTGTGGAATATCACAGTATTCTGCTACGCCTCTGGGGCATTGTGGAATATCACAGTATTTTACTTAGTCTCTGGGGCATTGTAGAAGATCACATTGTATTGCTGAGTCTCTTCGGCATTGTGGAATATCATAGAATATTGCTGAGTCTCTTTGGCATTGTGGAATATCACAGTATATTGCTAAGTCTATGGTGCCTTTTGGAATATCACAGTATATTGCTGAGTCTCTGGGACATTGTGGAATAGCACAGTATATTGCTAAGTCTCTGGGGCCTTGTGGAATATCACAGTATTTTGCTAAGTATCTGGGACATTGTGGAATATCACAGTATATTGCTGTCTCTGGGACTTTGCGGAATATCACAGTATATTGCTGAGTCTCTGGGACATTGTGGAATATCACAGTATATCGCTAAGTCTCTTGGGCAATGTGGAATAGCACAGTATTTTGCTAAGTCTCTGGGGCATTGTGGAATACCACAGTATTGTGCTAAGTCTCTGGGGCGTTGTGGAATATGAAAGTATACTGCTAAGTCCTTTGGGCATTGTTAAATATCACAGTATATTGCTTAGTCTCTGGGGCATTGTGAAAAATGAAAGGATTCTGCTGAGTCTCTGGGGCATTGTGGAATATCACATTAGATTGCTTTGTCTTCTGGGGCATTGTGGGATTTCACAGTATATTTCTAGGTCTCTGGGGCATTGTGGAATATCACATTAGATTGCTTTGTCTTCTGGGCATTGTGGAATATCACACTATTTTGCCAAGTCTATGGGACATTGTTGAATATCAAAGTATATTGCTAAGACCCCGGGGCATTGTAGGATATCAAAGTATATTGCTAAGTCTCTGGGCATTGTGGAATATTACAGTATATTGCTGATTTTCATGGGCATTGTTGAATATTACAGTATATTACTAAGTCTCTGGGGCCGGGGCATTGTGGAATATGACAGTATATTGCTGTGTGTTCTGGGCATTGTGGAATATCACAGTATATTGCTGAGTCTCTGGGACTTTGTGGAATGTCACAGTATTTTGCCAAGTTTGTAGGGCATTGTGGAATATCACAGTATTTTGCTAAGTCTCTGGGGCATTGTGGAATATCACAGTATTTTGCTAGGGTCTCTGGGGCATTGTGGAATATCACAGTATTTCGCTAAGTCTCTGGGGCATTGTGGGATATCACAGTATATTGCTGAGTCTCTTTGGCATTATGGAATATCACAGTATATTGCTGAGTCTCTGGGGCATTGTGGAATATTACAGTATATTGCTAAGTATCTGGGACATTGTAGAATATCACAATATATTGCTAAGTCTCTGGGACTTTGTGGAATAGCACAGTATTTTGCTAAGTCTCTGGGGCTTTGTGGAATATCACAGTATTTTGCTAGGGTCTCTGGGGCATTGTGGAATATCACATTATTTTGCTAAGTCTCTGGAGCATTGTGGAATATCACAGTATATTGCCAAGTTTATGGGACATTGTTGAATATTACGGTATATTACTAAGTCTCTGGGGCCGGGGCATTGTTGAATATGACAGTATATTGCTGTGTGTTCTTGGCATTGTGGAATATCACAGTATATTGCTGAGTCTCTGGGGCATTGTGGAATATCACATTAGATTGCTTTGTCTTCTGGGCATTGTGGAATATCACACTATTTTGCCAAGTCTATGGGACATTGTTGAATATCAAAGTATATTGCTAAGACCCCGGGGCATTGTAGGATATCAAAGTATATTGCTAAGTCTCTGGGCATTGTGGAATATTACAGTATATTGCTGATTTTCATGGGCATTGTTGAATATTACAGTATATTACTAAGTCTCTGGGGCCGGGGCATTGTGGAATATGACAGTATATTGCTGTGTGTTCTGGGCATTGTGGAATATCACAGTATATTGCTGAGTCTCTGGGACTTTGTGGAATGTCACAGTATTTTGCCAAGTTTGTAGGGCATTGTGGAATATCACAGTATTTTGCTAAGTCTCTGGGGCATTGTGGAATATCACAGTATTTTGCTAGGGTCTCTGGGGCATTGTGGAATATCACAGTATTTCGCTAAGTCTCTGGGGCATTGTGGGATATCACAGTATATTGCTGAGTCTCTTTGGCATTATGGAATATCACAGTATATTGCTGAGTCTCTGGGGCATTGTGGAATATTACAGTATATTGCTAAGTATCTGGGACATTGTAGAATATCACAATATATTGCTAAGTCTCTGGGACTTTGTGGAATAGCACAGTATTTTGCTAAGTCTCTGGGGCTTTGTGGAATATCACAGTATTTTGCTAGGGTCTCTGGGGCATTGTGGAATATCACAGTATTTTGCTAAGTCTCTGGAGCATTGTGGAATATCACAGTATATTGCCAAGTTTATGGGACATTGTTGAATATTACGGTATATTACTAAGTCTCTGGGGCCGGGGCATTGTGGAATATGACAGTATATTGCTGTGTGTTCTTGGCATTGTGGAATATCACAGTATATTGCTGAGTCTCTGGGACTTTGTGGAATGTCACAGTATTTTGCCAAGTTTGTAGGGCATTGTGGAATATCACAGTATTTTGCTAAGTCTCTGGGGCATTGTGGAATATCACAGTATTTTGCTAGGGTCTCTGGGGCATTGTGGAATATCACAGTATCTGCTAAGTCTCTGGGGCATTGTGGGATATCACAGTATATTGCTCAGTCTCTTTGGCATTGTGGAATATCACAGTATATTGCTGAGTATCTGGGACATTGTAGAATATCACAGTATATTGCTAAGTCTCTGGGACTTTGTGGAATAGCACAGTATTTTGCTAAGTCTCTGGGGCTTTGTGGAATATCACAGTATTTTGCTAGGGTCTCTGGGGCATTGTGGAATATCACAGTATTTTGCTAAGTCTCTGGGGCATTGTGGGATATCACAGTATATTGCTGAGTCTCTTTGGCATTGTGGAATATCACAGTATATTGCTGAGTCTCTGGGGCATTGTGGAATATTACAGTATATTGCTAAGTATCTGGGACATTGTAGAATATCACAGTATATTGCTGATTCTCATGGGCATTGTGGAATATTACAGTATATTGCTGAGTCTCTAGGGCATTGTGGAATATCACAGTATATTGCTGAGTCTCTTTGGCATTGTGGAACATCACAGTATATTGCTGAGTCACTGGGACTTTGTGGAATATCACAGTATATTTCAAAGTTTCAGGGACATTGTTGAATATCAGAGTATATTGTCAAGTCTATTGGACATTGTGGAAAATTACAGTATATTGCTTAATCTCTAGGGCATTGTGGAATATCAATGTACATTGCTAAGTCTCTGGGGCATTGTGGAATATAACAGTATATTACTAAGTCTCTGGGGTATTGTGGAATATGACTGTGTTCTTGGCATTGTGGAAAATGACAGTATTTTGCTAAGTCTCTTGGGAATTGTTGAATATAACAGGGGGCACTGGTGGCCCAGTCGTCTAAGGCGCCGTGATTCGCTGTGCAGATTCGCGTCCCTTGGGCACGCCAGAAACCTATGATTGTGGGTTCGAATCCCGGTTCGCCCCGATTATGTTTCTAGGTTTGTCAGCACCATACCCGTGCTCGTGGGTTTCATCGAAGTGGTAAACGTCTGAGACCTGCATCACTTCGGGCTTTCCTCCCACATTAAGCTGACCCGCCTTGATATAATTGGAAAAATGTTAAAAGCGGCGTTAAACCCAACTCACTCACTCACTTGAATATAACAGTATATTACTAAGTCTCTGGGGCATTGTGGAATATGACAGTATATTGCTATGTGTTCTGGGCATTGTAGAATATCACAGTATATATTACGTCTCTGGGGCATTGTGGAATATCATAGTATATTGCCAAGTCTATGAGACATTGTTGGATATTACAGAATATTACTAAGTCTCTTGGGTATTGTGGAATATGACTGTGTTCTTGGCAATGTGGAATATGACAGTATTCTGCTATGTCTCTGGGACATTGTGGAATATCACGGTATTTTGCTAAGTCTCTGGGACTTTCTGGAATATCACGGTATTGTGCTAAGTCTCTGGGACTTTGTGGAAAATGACATAATATTGCTAAGTATCTTGGGCATTGTGGAATATAACAGTATATTACTAAGTCTCTGGGGCATTGTGGAATATAACAGTATATTATTAAGTCTCTGGGGCATTGTGGAATATAACAGTATATTACTAAGTTTCTGGGCCATTGTGGAATATGACAGTATATTGCTAAGTCTCTTTGGCATTGTGGAATATCACAGTATATTGCTGAGTCTCTGGGGCATTGTGGAATATAACAGTATATTACTAAGTCTCTGGGGCATTGTGGAATATAACAGTATATTATTAAGTCTCTGGGGCATTGTGGAATATAACAGTATATTACTAAGTCTCTGGGGCATTGTGGAATATAACAGTATATTATTAAGTCTCTGGGGCATTGTGGAATATAACAGTATATTACTAAGTCTCGGGGGCATTGTGAAATATGACAGTATATTGCTATGTGGTCTGGGCATTGTGGAATATGACAGTATTCTGCTATGTCTCTGGGACATTGTGGAATATCACGGTATTTTGCTAAGTCTCTGGGACTTTGTGGAATATCACTTTTTTTTTCTAAGTCTCTGGGACTTTCTGGAATATCACGGTATTGTGCTAAGTCTCTGGGGCATTGTGGAATATCACAGTATTTTGCTAAGTCTCTGGGGTATTGTAGAATATCACAGTCTTTTCGTGTGTCTGAGGCATTGTGGTATATCACAGTATATTACTAGGTCTCTGGGGCATTGTGGAATATCACATTAGATTGCTATGTCTTCTGGGCATTGTGGAATATCACAGTATATTGCCAAGTCTATGGGACATTGTGGAATATCAAAGTATATTGCTAAGACCCCGGGGCTTTGTAGGATATCAAAGTATATTGCTAAGTCTCTGGGCATTGTGGAATATCACAGTATTTTGCTAGCTCTCGGGTGCATTGTGGAATATCAAAGTATTTTGCTAGCTCTCAGGTGTATTGTGGAATATCACAGTATTTTGCTAAGTCTCTGGGACATTGTGGAATATCACATTATTTTGCTAAGTCTCTGGGGCATTGTGGAATATCACAGTATATTGCCAAGTCTATGGGACATTGTGGAATATTACAGTATATTGCTAAGTCTCTGGGACATTGTGGAATATCACAGTATATTGCCAAGTCTATCGGGCATTGTGGAATATTACAGTATATTGCTAATTGTCTAGGGGATTGAGGAATATCAAAGTATATTGCTAAGTCTCTGGGGCATTGTGGGATTTCACAGTAGATTGGTATGTCTTCTGGGCATAGTGGAATATCACAGTATATTACTAGTCTCTGGGGCATTGTGGAATATCACAGTATTCTGCTACGCCTCTGGGGCATTGTGGAATATCACAGTATTTTACTTAGTCTCTGGGGCATTGTAGAAGATCACATTGTATTGCTGAGTCTCTTCGGCATTGTGGAATATCATAGAATATTGCTGAGTCTCTTTGGCATTGTGGAATATCACAGTATATTGCTAAGTCTATGGTGCCTTTTGGAATATCACAGTATATTGCTGAGTCTCTGGGACATTGTGGAATAGCACAGTATATTGCTAAGTCTCTGGGGCCTTGTGGAATATCATAGTATATTGCCAAGTCTATGAGACATTGTTGGATATTACAGAATATTACTAAGTCTCTTGGGTATTGTGGAATATGACTGTGTTCTTGGCAATGTGGAATATGACAGTATTCTGCTATGTCTCTGGGACATTGTGGAATATCACGGTATTTTGCTAAGTCTCTGGGACTTTCTGGAATATCACGGTATTGTGCTAAGTCTCTGGGACTTTGTGGAAAATGACATAATATTGCTAAGTATCTTGGGCATTGTGGAATATAACAGTATATTACTAAGTCTCTGGGGCATTGTGGAATATAACAGTATATTATTAAGTCTCTGGGGCATTGTGGAATATAACAGTATATTACTAAGTTTCTGGGCCATTGTGGAATATGACAGTATATTGCTAAGTCTCTTTGGCATTGTGGAATATCACAGTATATTGCTGAGTCTCTGGGGCATTGTGGAATATAACAGTATATTACTAAGTCTCTGGGGCATTGTGGAATATAACAGTATATTATTAAGTCTCTGGGGCATTGTGGAATATAACAGTATATTACTAAGTCTCTGGGGCATTGTGGAATATAACAGTATATTATTAAGTCTCTGGGGCATTGTGGAATATAACAGTATATTACTAAGTCTCGGGGGCATTGTGAAATATGACAGTATATTGCTATGTGGTCTGGGCATTGTGGAATATGACAGTATTCTGCTATGTCTCTGGGACATTGTGGAATATCACGGTATTTTGCTAAGTCTCTGGGACTTTGTGGAATATCACTTTTTTTTTCTAAGTCTCTGGGACTTTCTGGAATATCACGGTATTGTGCTAAGTCTCTGGGGCATTGTGGAATATCACAGTATTTTGCTAAGTCTCTGGGGTATTGTAGAATATCACAGTCTTTTCGTGTGTCTGAGGCATTGTGGTATATCACAGTATATTACTAGGTCTCTGGGGCATTGTGGAATATCACATTAGATTGCTATGTCTTCTGGGCATTGTGGAATATCACAGTATATTGCCAAGTCTATGGGACATTGTGGAATATCAAAGTATATTGCTAAGACCCCGGGGCTTTGTAGGATATCAAAGTATATTGCTAAGTCTCTGGGCATTGTGGAATATCACAGTATTTTGCTAGCTCTCGGGTGCATTGTGGAATATCAAAGTATTTTGCTAGCTCTCAGGTGTATTGTGGAATATCACAGTATTTTGCTAAGTCTCTGGGACATTGTGGAATATCACATTATTTTGCTAAGTCTCTGGGGCATTGTGGAATATCACAGTATATTGCCAAGTCTATGGGACATTGTGGAATATTACAGTATATTGCTAAGTCTCTGGGACATTGTGGAATATCACAGTATATTGCCAAGTCTATCGGGCATTGTGGAATATTACAGTATATTGCTAATTGTCTAGGGGATTGAGGAATATCAAAGTATATTGCTAAGTCTCTGGGGCATTGTGGGATTTCACAGTAGATTGGTATGTCTTCTGGGCATAGTGGAATATCACAGTATATTACTAGTCTCTGGGGCATTGTGGAATATCACAGTATTCTGCTACGCCTCTGGGGCATTGTGGAATATCACAGTATTTTACTTAGTCTCTGGGGCATTGTAGAAGATCACATTGTATTGCTGAGTCTCTTCGGCATTGTGGAATATCATAGAATATTGCTGAGTCTCTTTGGCATTGTGGAATATCACAGTATATTGCTAAGTCTATGGTGCCTTTTGGAATATCACAGTATATTGCTGAGTCTCTGGGACATTGTGGAATAGCACAGTATATTGCTAAGTCTCTGGGGCCTTGTGGAATATCACAGTATTTTGCTAAGTATCTGGGACATTGTGGAATATCACAGTATATTGCTGTCTCTGGGACTTTGCGGAATATCACAGTATATTGCTGAGTCTCTGGGACATTGTGGAATATCACAGTATATCGCTAAGTCTCTTGGGCAATGTGGAATATCACAGTATATTGCTAAGTCTCTGGGGCATTGTGGAATACCATAGTATTGTGCTAAGTATCTGGGGCGTTGTGGAATATGAAAGTATACTGCTAAGTCCTTTGGGCATTGTTGAATATCACAGTATATTGCTAAGTCTCTGGGGCATTGTGAAAAATGAAAGGATTCTGCTGAGTCTCTGTGGCATTGTGGAATATCACATTAGATTGCTTTGTCTTCTGGGGCATTGTGGGATTTCACAGTATATTTCTAGGTCTCTGGGGCATTGTGGAATATCACATTAGATTGCTTTGTCTTCTGGGCATTGTGGAATATCACACTATTTTGCCAAGTCTATGGGACATTGTTGAATATCAAAGTATATTGCTAAGACCCCGGGGCATTGTAGGATATCAAAGTATATTGCTGTGTGTTCTGGGCATTGTGGAATATCACAGTATATTGCTGATTCTCATGGGCATTGTTGAATATTACAGTATATTACTAAGTCTCTGGGGCCGGGGCATTGTGGAATATGACAGTATATTGCTGTGTGTTCTGGGCATTGTGGAATATCACAGTATATTGCTGAGTCTCTGGGACTTTGTGGAATGTCACAGTTTTTTGCCAAGTTTCTAGGGCATTGTGGAATATCACTGTATTTTGTTAAGTCTCTGGGGCATTGTGGAATATCACAGTATTTTGCTAGGGTCTCTGGGGCATTGTGGAATATCACAGTATTTCGCTAAGTCTCTGGGGCATTGTGGGATATCACAGTATATTGCTGAGTCTCTTTGGCATTATGGAATATCACAGTATATTGCTGAGTCTCTGGGGCATTGTGGAATATTACAGTATATTGCTAAGTATCTGGGACATTGTAGAATATCACAGTATATTGCTAAGTCTCTGGGACTTTGTGGAATAGCACAGTTTTTTGCTAAGTCTCTGGGGCATTGTGGAATATCACAGTATTTTGCTAAGTCTCTGGGGCATTGTGGAATATCACAGTATATTGCCAAGTCTATGGGACATTGTTGAATATTACGGTATATTACTAAGTCTCTGGGGCCGGGGCATTGTGGAATATGACAGTATATTGCTGTGTGTTCTGGGCATTGTAGAATATCACAGTATATTGCGGAGTCTCTGGGGCATTGTGGAATATCACAGTATATTCCTAAGTTTCTGGGCCATTGTGGAATATGACAGTATATTGCTAAGTCTCTTTGGCATTGTGGAATATCACAGTATATTGCTGATTCTCATGGGCATTGTGGAATATTACAGTATATTGCTGAGTCTCTAGGGCATTGTGGAATATAACAGTATATTACTAAGTCTCTGGGGCATTGTGGAATATAACAGTATATTATTAAGTCTCTGGGGCATTGTGGAATATAACAGTATATTACTAAGTCTCTGGGGCATTGTGGAATATAACAGTATATTATTAAGTCTCTGGGGCATTGTGGAATATAACAGTATATTACTAAGTCTCGGGGGCATTGTGAAATATGACAGTATATTGCTATGTGGTCTGGGCATTGTGGAATATGACAGTATTCTGCTATGTCTCTGGGACATTGTGGAATATCACGGTATTTTGCTAAGTCTCTGGGACTTTGTGGAATATCACTTTTTTTTTCTAAGTCTCTGGGACTTTCTGGAATATCACGGTATTGTGCTAAGTCTCTGGGGCATTGTGGAATATCACAGTATTTTGCTAAGTCTCTGGGGTATTGTAGAATATCACAGTCTTTTCGTGTGTCTGAGGCATTGTGGTATATCACAGTATATTACTAGGTCTCTGGGGCATTGTGGAATATCACATTAGATTGCTATGTCTTCTGGGCATTGTGGAATATCACAGTATATTGCCAAGTCTATGGGACATTGTGGAATATCAAAGTATATTGCTAAGACCCCGGGGCTTTGTAGGATATCAAAGTATATTGCTAAGTCTCTGGGCATTGTGGAATATCACAGTATTTTGCTAGCTCTCGGGTGCATTGTGGAATATCAAAGTATTTTGCTAGCTCTCAGGTGTATTGTGGAATATCACAGTATTTTGCTAAGTCTCTGGGACATTGTGGAATATCACATTATTTTGCTAAGTCTCTGGGGCATTGTGGAATATCACAGTATATTGCCAAGTCTATGGGACATTGTGGAATATTACAGTATATTGCTAAGTCTCTGGGACATTGTGGAATATCACAGTATATTGCCAAGTCTATCGGGCATTGTGGAATATTACAGTATATTGCTAATTGTCTAGGGGATTGAGGAATATCAAAGTATATTGCTAAGTCTCTGGGGCATTGTGGGATTTCACAGTAGATTGGTATGTCTTCTGGGCATAGTGGAATATCACAGTATATTACTAGTCTCTGGGGCATTGTGGAATATCACAGTATTCTGCTACGCCTCTGGGGCATTGTGGAATATCACAGTATTTTACTTAGTCTCTGGGGCATTGTAGAAGATCACATTGTATTGCTGAGTCTCTTCGGCATTGTGGAATATCATAGAATATTGCTGAGTCTCTTTGGCATTGTGGAATATCACAGTATATTGCTAAGTCTATGGTGCCTTTTGGAATATCACAGTATATTGCTGAGTCTCTGGGACATTGTGGAATAGCACAGTATATTGCTAAGTCTCTGGGGCCTTGTGGAATATCACAGTATTTTGCTAAGTATCTGGGACATTGTGGAATATCACAGTATATTGCTGTCTCTGGGACTTTGCGGAATATCACAGTATATTGCTGAGTCTCTGGGACATTGTGGAATATCACAGTATATCGCTAAGTCTCTTGGGCAATGTGGAATATCACAGTATATTGCTAAGTCTCTGGGGCATTGTGGAATACCATAGTATTGTGCTAAGTATCTGGGGCGTTGTGGAATATGAAAGTATACTGCTAAGTCCTTTGGGCATTGTTGAATATCACAGTATATTGCTAAGTCTCTGGGGCATTGTGAAAAATGAAAGGATTCTGCTGAGTCTCTGTGGCATTGTGGAATATCACATTAGATTGCTTTGTCTTCTGGGGCATTGTGGGATTTCACAGTATATTTCTAGGTCTCTGGGGCATTGTGGAATATCACATTAGATTGCTTTGTCTTCTGGGCATTGTGGAATATCACACTATTTTGCCAAGTCTATGGGACATTGTTGAATATCAAAGTATATTGCTAAGACCCCGGGGCATTGTAGGATATCAAAGTATATTGCTGTGTGTTCTGGGCATTGTGGAATATCACAGTATATTGCTGATTCTCATGGGCATTGTTGAATATTACAGTATATTACTAAGTCTCTGGGGCCGGGGCATTGTGGAATATGACAGTATATTGCTGTGTGTTCTGGGCATTGTGGAATATCACAGTATATTGCTGAGTCTCTGGGACTTTGTGGAATGTCACAGTTTTTTGCCAAGTTTCTAGGGCATTGTGGAATATCACTGTATTTTGTTAAGTCTCTGGGGCATTGTGGAATATCACAGTATTTTGCTAGGGTCTCTGGGGCATTGTGGAATATCACAGTATTTCGCTAAGTCTCTGGGGCATTGTGGGATATCACAGTATATTGCTGAGTCTCTTTGGCATTATGGAATATCACAGTATATTGCTGAGTCTCTGGGGCATTGTGGAATATTACAGTATATTGCTAAGTATCTGGGACATTGTAGAATATCACAGTATATTGCTAAGTCTCTGGGACTTTGTGGAATAGCACAGTTTTTTGCTAAGTCTCTGGGGCATTGTGGAATATCACAGTATTTTGCTAAGTCTCTGGGGCATTGTGGAATATCACAGTATATTGCCAAGTCTATGGGACATTGTTGAATATTACGGTATATTACTAAGTCTCTGGGGCCGGGGCATTGTGGAATATGACAGTATATTGCTGTGTGTTCTGGGCATTGTAGAATATCACAGTATATTGCGGAGTCTCTGGGGCATTGTGGAATATCACAGTATATTCCTAAGTTTCTGGGCCATTGTGGAATATGACAGTATATTGCTAAGTCTCTTTGGCATTGTGGAATATCACAGTATATTGCTGATTCTCATGGGCATTGTGGAATATTACAGTATATTGCTGAGTCTCTAGGGCATTGTGGAATATCACAGTATTTTGCTAAGTCTCTGGGGCATTGTGGAATATCACAGTATATTGCTGAGTCTCTTTGGCATTGTGGAACATCACAGTATATTGCTGAGTCTCTGGGACTTTGTGGAATATTACAGTATATTTCAAAGTTTCAGGGACATTGTTGAATATCAGAGTATATTGTCAAGTCTATTGGACATTGTGGAAAATTACAGTATATTGCTTAATCTCTAGGGCATTGTGGAATATCAATGTACATTGCTAAGTCTCTGGGGCATTGTGGAATATAACAGTATATTACTAAGTCTCTGGGGTATTGTGGAATATGACTGTGTTCTTGGCATTGTGGAAAATGACAGTATTTTGCTAAGTCTCTTGGGAATTGTTGAATATAACAGGGGGCACTGGTGGCCCAGTCGTCTAAGGCGCCGTGATTCGCTGTGCAGAGTCGCGTCCCTTGGGCACGCCAGAAACCTATGATTGTGGGTTCGAATCCCGGTTCGCCCCGATTATGTTTCTAGGTTTGTCAGCACCATACCCGTGCTCGTGGGTTTCATCGAAGTGGTAAACGTCTGAGACCTGCATCACTTCGGGCTTTCCTCCCACATTAAGCTGACACGCCGTGATATAACTGGAAAAATGTTAAAAGCGGCGTTAAACCCAACTCACTCACTCACTTGAATATAACAGTATATTACTAAGTCTCTGGGGCATTGTGGAATATGACAGTATATTGCTATGTGTTCTGGGCATTGTAGAATATCACAGTATATATTACGTCTCTGGGGCATTGTGGAATATCATAGTATATTGCCAAGTCTATGAGACATTGTTGGATATTACAGAATATTACTAAGTCTCTTGGGTATTGTGGAATATGACTGTGTTCTTGGCAATGTGGAATATGACAGTATTCTGCTATGTCTCTGGGACATTGTGGAATATCACGGTATTTTCCTAAGTCTCTGGGACTTTCTGGAATATCACGGTATTGTGCTAAGTCTCTGGGACTTTGTGGAAAATGACATAATATTGCTAAGTATCTGGGGCATTGTGGAATATAACAGTATATTACTAAGTCTCTGGGGCATTGTGGAATATAACAGTATATTATTAAGTCTCTGGGGCATTGTGGAATATAACAGTATATTACTAAGTTTCTGGGCCATTGTGGAATATGACAGTATATTGCTAAGTCTCTTTGGCATTGTGGAATATCAAAGTATATTGCTGAGTCTCTGGGGCATTGTGGAATATAACAGTATATTACTAAGTCTCTGGGGCATTGTGGAATATAACAGTATATTATTAAGTCTCTGGGGCATTGTGGAATATAACAGTATATTACTAAGTCTCTGGGGCATTGTGGAATATAACAGTATATTATTAAGTCTCTGGGGCATTGTGGAATATAACAGTATATTACTAAGTCTCGGGGGCATTGTGAAATATGACAGTATATTGCTATGTGTTCTGGGCATTGTGGAATATGACAGTATTCTGCTATGTCTCTGGGACATTGTGGAATATCACGGTATTTTGCTAAGTCTCTGGGACTTTGTGGAATATCACGGTATTTTGCTAAGTCTCTGGGACTTTCTGGAATATCACGGTATTGTGCTAAGTCTCTGGGACTTTGTGGAAAATGACATAATATTGCTAAGTCTCTGGGACATTGTGGAATATCACAGTATATTGCCAAGTCTATGGGACATTGTGCAATATTACAGTATATTGATAAATCTCTAGGGCATTGTTGAATATGACAGTACATTGCTAAGTCTATGGGGCATTGTGGAATATCACAGTGTTTTGCTAAGTCTCTGGGGCATTGTGGAATATCACAGTATTTTGCTAAGTCTCTGGGGTATTGTAGAATATCACAGTCTTTTCGTGTGTCTGAGGCATTGTGGTATATCACAGTATATTACTAGGTCTCTGGGGCATTGTGGAATATCACATTAGATTGCTATGTCTTCTGGGCATTGTGGAATATCACAGTATATTGCCAAGTCTATGGGACATTGTGGAATATCAAAGTATATTGCTAAGACCCCGGGGCTTTGTAGGATATCAAAGTATATTGCTAAGTCTCTGGGCATTGTGGAATATCACAGTATTTTGCTAGCTCTCGGGTGCATTGTGGAATATCAAAGTATTTTGCTAGCTCTCAGGTGTATTGTGGAATATCACAGTATTTTGCTAAGTCTCTGGGACATTGTGGAATATCACATTATTTTGCTAAGTCTCTGGGGCATTGTGGAATATCACAGTATATTGCCAAGTCTATGGGACATTGTGGAATATTACAGTATATTGCTAAGTCTCTGGGACATTGTGGAATATCACAGTATATTGCCAAGTCTATCGGGCATTGTGGAATATTACAGTATATTGCTAATTGTCTAGGGGATTGAGGAATATCAAAGTATATTGCTAAGTCTCTGGGGCATTGTGGGATTTCACAATATATTGCTAGGTCTCTGGGGCATTGTGGAATATCACAGTAGATTGGTATGTCTTCTGGGCATAGTGGAATATCACAGTATATTACTAGTCTCTGGGGCATTGTGGAATATCACAGTATTCTGCTACGCCTCTGGGGCATTGTGGAATATCACAGTATTTTACTTAGTCTCTGGGGCATTGTAGAAGATCACATTGTATTGCTGAGTCTCTTCGGCATTGTGGAATATCATAGAATATTGCTGAGTCTCTTTGGCATTGTGGAATATCACAGTATATTGCTAAGTCTATGGTGCCTTTTGGAATATCACAGTATATTGCTGAGTCTCTGGGACATTGTGGAATAGCACAGTATATTGCTAAGTCTCTGGGGCCTTGTGGAATATCACAGTATTTTGCTAAGTATCTGGGACATTGTGGAATATCACAGTATATTGCTGTCTCTGGGACTTTGCGGAATATCACAGTATATTGCTGAGTCTCTGGGACATTGTGGAATATCACAGTATATCGCTAAGTCTCTTGGGCAATGTGGAATATCACAGTATATTGCTAAGTCTCTGGGGCATTGTGGAATACCATAGTATTGTGCTAAGTATCTGGGGCGTTGTGGAATATGAAAGTATACTGCTAAGTCCTTTGGGCATTGTTGAATATCACAGTATATTGCTAAGTCTCTGGGGCATTGTGAAAAATGAAAGGATTCTGCTGAGTCTCTGTGGCATTGTGGAATATCACATTAGATTGCTTTGTCTTCTGGGGCATTGTGGGATTTCACAGTATATTTCTAGGTCTCTGGGGCATTGTGGAATATCACATTAGATTGCTTTGTCTTCTGGGCATTGTGGAATATCACACTATTTTGCCAAGTCTATGGGACATTGTTGAATATCAAAGTATATTGCTAAGACCCCGGGGCATTGTAGGATATCAAAGTATATTGCTGTGTGTTCTGGGCATTGTGGAATATCACAGTATATTGCTGATTCTCATGGGCATTGTTGAATATTACAGCATATTACTAAGTCTCTGGGGCCGGGGCATTGTGGAATATGACAGTATATTGCTGTGTGTTCTGGGCATTGTGGAATATCACAGTATATTGCTGAGTCTCTGGGACTTTGTGGAATGTCACAGTATTTTGCCAAGTTTCTAGGGCATTGTGGAATATCACAGTATTTTGTTAAGTCTCTGGGGCATTGTGGAATATCACAGTATTTTGCTAGGGTCTCTGGGGCATTGTGGAATATCACAGTATTTCGCTAAGTCTCTGGGGCATTGTGGGATATCACAGTATATTGCTGAGTCTCTTTGGCATTGTGGAATATCACAGTATATTGCTGAGTCTCTGGGGCATTGTGGAATATTACAGTATATTGCTAAGTATCTGGGACATTGTAGAATATCACAGTATATTGCTAAGTCTCTGGGACTTTGTGGAATAGCACAGTTTTTTGCTAAGTCTCTGGGGCTTTGTGGAATATCACAGTATTTTGCTAGGGTCTCTGGGGCATTGTGGAATATCACAGTATTTTGCTAAGTCTCTGGGGCATTGTGGAACATCACAGTATATTGCCAAGTCTATGGGACATTGTTGAATATTACGGTATATTACTAAGTCTCTGGGGCCGGGGCATTGTGGAATATGACAGTATATTGCTGTGTGTTCTGGGCATTGTGGAATATCACAGTATATTGCGGAGTCTCTGGGGCATTGTGGAATATCACAGTATATTCCTAAGTTTCTGGGCCATTGTGGAATATGACAGTATATTGCTGAGTCTCTTTGGCATTGTGGAATATCACAGTATATTGCTGATTCTCATGGGCATTGTGGAATATTACAGTATATTGCTGAGTCTCTAGGGCATTGTGGAATATCACAGTATTTTGCTAAGTCTCTGGGGCATTGTGGAATATCACAGTATATTGCTGAGTCTCTTTGGCATTGTGGAACATCACAGTATATTGCTGAGTCTCTGGGACTTTGTGGAATATTACAGTATATTTCAAAGTTTCAGGGACATTGTTGAATATCAGAGTATATTGTCAAGTCTATGGGACATTGTGGAAAATTACAGTATATTGCTTAATCTCTAGGGCATTGTGGAATATCAATGTACATTGCTAAGTCTCTGGGGCATTGTGGAATATAACAGTATATTACTAAGTCTCTGGGGTATTGTGGAATATGACTGTGTTCTTGGCATTGTGGAAAATGACAGTATTTTGCTAAGTCTCTTGGGAATTGTTGAATATAACAGGGGGCACTGGTGGCCCAGTCGTCTAAGGCGCCGTGATTCGCTGTGCAGAGTCGCGTCCCTTGGGCACGCCAGAAACCTATGATTGTGGGTTCGAATCCCGGTTCGCCCCGATTATGTTTCTAGGTTTGTCAGCACCATACCCGTGCTCGTGGGTTTCATCGAAGTGGTAAACGTCTGAGACCTGCATCACTTCGGGCTTTCCTCCCACATTAAGCTGACACGCCGTGATATAACTGGAAAAATGTTAAAAGCGGCGTTAAACCCAACTCACTCACTCACTTGAATATAACAGTATATTACTAAGTCTCTGGGGCATTGTGGAATATGACAGTATATTGCTATGTGTCCTGGGCATTGTAGAATATCACAGAATATTGCTACGTCTCTGGGGCATAGTGGAATATCATAGGATATTGCCAAGTCTATGAGACATTGTTGGATATTACAGAATATTACTAAGTCTCTTGGGTATTGTGGAATATGACTGTGTTCTTGGCAATGTGGAAAATGACAGTATTTTGCTAAGTCTCTGGGGCATTGTGGAATATAACAGTATATTACTAAGTCTCTGGGGCATTGTGGAATATAACAGTATATTATTAAGTCTCTGGGGCATTGTGGAATATAACAGTATATTACTAAGTCTCTGGGACTTTGTGGAATATCACGGTATTTTGCTAAGTCTATGGGAAATTGTGCAATATTACAGTATATTGATAAATCTCTAGGGCATTGTTGAATATGACAGTACATTGCTAAGTCTCTGGGGCATTGTGGAATATAACAGTATATTATTAAGTCTCTGGGGCATTGTGGAATATGACAGTATATTTCTCTGTGTTTTGGGCATTGTGGAATATGAGAGTATTTTGCTAAGTCTCTGGGACTTTGTGGAATAGCACAGTATTTTGCTAAGTCTCTGGGGCATTGTGGAATATCACAGTATGTTGCTAGGGTATCTGGGGCATTGTGGAATATCACAGTATTTTGTTAATCTCTGGGGCATTGTGGATTATCACAGTATATTGCCAAGTCTATGAGACATTGTTGAATATTACATTATTTTACTAAGTCTCTGGGGAATTGTGGAATATAACAGTATATTACTAAGTCTCGGGGGCATTGTGAAATATGACAGTATATTGCTATGTGTTCTGGGCATTGTGGAATATGAGAATATTTTGCTAAGTCTCTGGGACTTTGTGGAATAGCACAGTATTTTGCTAAGTCTCTGGGGCATTGTGGAATATCACAGTATTTTGCTAGGGTATCTGGGGCATTGTGGAATATCACAGTATTTTGTTAATCTCTGGGGCATTGTGGATTATCACAGTATATTGCCAAGTCTCTGGGACATTGTTGAATATTACATTATTTTACTAAGTCTCGGGGGCATTGTGAAATATGACAGTATATTGCTATGTGTTCTGGGCATTGTGGAATATGACAGTATTCTGCTATCTCTCTGGGACATTGTGGAATATAACGGTATTTTGCTAAGTCTCTGGGACTTTGTGGAATATCACGGTATTTTGCTAAGTCTCTGGGACTTTCTGGAATATCACGGTATTGTGCTAAGTCTCTGGGACTTTGTGGAAAATGACATAATATTGCTAAGTCTCTGGGACATTGTGGAATATCACAGTATATTGCCAAGTCTATGGGAAATTGTGCAATATTACAGTATATTGATAAATCTCTAGGGCATTGTTGAATATGACAGTACATTGCTAAGTCTCTGGGGCATTGTGGAATATCACAGTATTTTGCTAAGTCTCTGGGGTATTGTAGAATATCACAGTCTTTTCGTGTGTCTGAGGCATTGTGGTTTATCACAGTATATTACTAGTCTCTGGGGCATTGTGGAATATCACAGTATTCTGCTACGCCTCTGGGGCATTGTGGAATATCACAGTATTTTACTTAGTCTCTGGGGCATTGTAGAAGATCACATTGTATTGCTGAGTCTCTTCGGCATTGTGGAATATCATAGAATATTGCTGAGTCTATGGTGCCTTTTGGAATATCACAGTATATTGCTGAGTCTCTGGGACATTGTGGAATAGCACAGTATATTGCTGTCTCTGGGACTTTGCGGAATATCACAGTATATTGCTGAGTCTCTGGGACATTGTGGAATATCACAGTATATCGCTAAGTCTCTTGGGCAATGTGGAATATCACAGTATACTGCTAAGTCTCCGGGGCATTGTGGAATACCACAGTATATTGCTGAGTCTCTGGGGCATTGTGGAATATAACAGTATATTATTAAGTCTCTGGGGCATTGTGGAATGTAACAGTATATTACTAAGTTTCTGGGACTTTGTGGAATATCACGGTATTTTGCTAAGTCTCTGGGACTTTCTGGAATATCACGGTATTGTGCTAAGTCTCTGGGACTTTGTGGAAAATGACATAATATTGCTAAGTCTCTGGGACATTGTGGAATATCACAGTATATTGCCAAGTCTATGGGAAATTGTGCAATATTACAGTATATTGATAAATCTCTAGGGCATTGTTGAATATGACAGTACATTGCTAAGTCTCTGGGGCATTGTGGAATATCACAGTATTTTGCTAAGTCTCTGGGGTATTGTAGAATATCACAGTCTTTTCGTGTGTCTGAGGCATTGTGGTTTATCACAGTATATTACTAGTCTCTGGGGCATTGTGGAATATCACAGTATTCTGCTACGCCTCTGGGGCATTGTGGAATATCACAGTATTTTACTTAGTCTCTGGGGCATTGTAGAAGATCACATTGTATTGCTGAGTCTCTTCGGCATTGTGGAATATCATAGAATATTGCTGAGTCTATGGTGCCTTTTGGAATATCACAGTATATTGCTGAGTCTCTGGGACATTGTGGAATAGCACAGTATATTGCTGTCTCTGGGACTTTGCGGAATATCACAGTATATTGCTGAGTCTCTGGGACATTGTGGAATATCACAGTATATCGCTAAGTCTCTTGGGCAATGTGGAATATCACAGTATACTGCTAAGTCTCCGGGGCATTGTGGAATACCACAGTATATTGCTGAGTCTCTGGGGCATTGTGGAATATAACAGTATATTATTAAGTCTCTGGGGCATTGTGGAATGTAACAGTATATTACTAAGTTTCTGGGCCATTGTGGAATATGACAGTATATTGCTAAGTCTCTTTGGCATTGTGGAATATCACAGTATTTTGCTAAGTCTCTGGGGCATTGTGGAATATCACAGTATATTGCTGAGTCTCTTTGGCATTGTGGAATATCACAGTATTTTGCTAAGTCTCTGGGGCATTGTGGAATATCACAGTATATTGCTGAGTCTCTTTGGCATTGTGGAGCATCACAGTATATTGCTGAGTCTCTGGGACTTTGTGGAATATTACAGTATATTTCAAAGTTTCAGGGACATTGTTGAATATCAGAGTATATTGTCAAGTCTATGGGACATTGTGGAAAATTACAGTATATTCTGGAATATCACGGTATTGTGCTAAGTCTCTGGGGCGTTGTGGAATATGAAATTATACTGCTAAGTCCTTTGGGCATTGCTGAATATCACAGTATATTGCTAAGTCTCTGGGGCATTGTGAAAAATGAAAGGATTCTGCTGAGTCTCTGTGGCATTGTGGAATATCACATTAGATTGCTTTGTCTTCTGGGGCATTGTGGGATTTCACAGTATATTTCTAGGTCTCTGGGGCATTGTGGAATATCACATTAGATTGCTTTGTCTTCTGGGCATTGTGGAATATCACACTATTTTGCCAAGTCTATGGGACATTGTTGAATATCAAAGTATATTGCTAAGACCCCGGGGCATTGTAGGATATCAAAGTATATTGCTGTGTGTTCTGGGCATTGTGGAATATCACAGTATTTTGCTAGCTCTGGGGTGTATTGTGGAATATCAAAGTATTTTGCTAGCTCTCGGGTGTATTGTGGAATATCACAGTATTTTGCTAAGTCTCTGGGACATCGTGGAATATCACATTATTTTGCTAAGTCTCTGGGACATTGTGGAATATCACAGTATATCGCTAAGTCTCTTGGGCAATGTGGAATATCACAGTATATTGCTAAGTCTCTGGGGCATTGTGGAATACCACAGTATATTGCTAAGTCTCTGGGGCATTGTGGAATATGAAAGTATACTGCTAAGTCCTTTGGGCATTGTTGAATATCACAGTATATTGCTAAGTCTCTTTGGCATTGTGAAAAATCAAAGGATTCTGCTGAGTCTCTGGGACATTTTGGAATATCACAGTATATTGTTGAGTCTGTGGAACATTGTGGAATATCACAGTATATCGGTAAGTCTTTGGGGCATTATGGAATATCACAGTATATTGTTAAGTTTCTGGGGCATTTGGAATATCACAGTATTTTGCTGAGTCTATCGAACGTCAGATGACCACACCTACTTTTGGCTCACGTAGAGACAATAACGTTTGTGCGTCCTCGTAAAAAAGTCGTGTGTTTTCAAACAATGAGGTATAGAAAGGTGTGAATATTGTTCTATGACATGAAAATGAGTGTGAATGTTCTTTTGTGAGAATACAAAGTCTTTGGAAGATGTTCTTTTAGAGTAAAATTTGTGAATGTTGATCTGTGAGAGTGAAAAGTGTGCATTACACCATGTGCCCCTCGAGATCGGTTGGCAGTTTATAGTTTCACGTGTAGAAGTCTAGGTGGGTATATATGTATTTACCCGGGTATATGTGCACATTAACATTATTATATGTATTCGGTTATATAATGTACAAGAGTATATGTATATACAAAGATATATGTATATAAATATGTACAAGAATGTTTGCCCTACAAGTGTATGTTTCTAACAATTGACACTTTGACGTTCATACGATGTTTTGACCTCACGTTTAAAAGGTTCATACTCCAATGAACTCACTCAAAGTAATAGTCAAGTCTTATAATTTTATTTATCATACCTCCGAATGATGAGATCTGATTGGTCCACGGGATCTTGATAAAATACTGCGTAACACGCACTGGAGGGTACCGTAATAAATTTCTCAGGGGGGGAATAAATCTCTTATACCCGCCACGAGCAATACAGGCTTAAAGTGGATTTCTAAAAGACAGAATAAACCCCATATACCGCGCTTCAAAGCAAAAAAGCCGCACGCAGTTTTCGAGCCAATTGATGTTACGTGACATAGCACAAGTTAACCTCAACTCAATCGAACAGCTGTTTTCTATCAACTTTGAATTTGTGTTAATTATTTTACAATGTCACATTAAAACTTGTCGGTAAGATAAATTCGTTGTAGCAGGATCACTCGGGGTACCCCTCGTGATCATCCTTCAACTTATAACATATTCACTATTTTATACCTCGTGGGATGTATTACACAATTTCATTAGTACGTGTGGCTCAATGTTTACACTGGCAGTCGTACAACAACCAACTGAAATGCTGAATAAAATAGTTCATCAGAAGGATAGGTCATATGAGCCTATGTATGCTCAATTTACTCTTTTGTAGTTTGGTTATAACAAACTAATCCAAATACTATCATCATTAGATGAAAACGGTATCTTGAGAACCATGTCAGCAAGTCAGTCACAATGACTTACATCAAATATATTTACATCAAATACAGGACGTCAAAATAGCCGACACAATAACGTGAGGGGAGAGATTTCTGAAGTTGTTTCAAGAAACTGTGGCGATTAGTGTGATTCATCATTGATGACTTGGCCAATCACTGAAAAGTGATTATAAAGCTGTGTAATATAAGGTACATTTATAGATAGCTGTAGACTTTCTTTTGTCAGTCTAGGACAGGATCGAGTCAATGGTTTGATTGTACATTTCTTCGTTTTGTTTACTAGGATGGGTCGTAGCGAGGATATTCTTTAACGAGCCTTCCGTCAAACTCTATCACTTATCCAAATGTATGCTAAAACGCTAAGTTCAAGATTAAACGGTCGAAATGATCAGAATAAACGCTTCTGTATTTATTCCTGATTGGGAACTCACGGGGATTTCCCAAGGAATGCGCATGTAGTCCGTCAGTAGTTACATCATTTCAAGAATAAAGAATAATGGAAAAGCCGTATATCGTAACTTCACCTTAAAACAGTATACATGTACAATGGTGTATATGCGCAAGAGTATATGTTTACGCCGCTGTGTACAATAATATATATATATATATATGATCAAAGGTATGTTTGTTTTGTTTGTTGGTTAACGCCGCACCCATCAATATTCCAGCTGGTAAATAATCGAGTCTGGGCTTTCATTAGCATCTCGGCATTTAGGATACGATGACATGCATCAACCAAGTTAGCGACCCTGACCACCCGATCCCGTTAGTCGCAAAGGTATGTACACGAGTATATATGTTCAAGGGTATTCTCCTTTCTGTATTTTATCATAATATCATTTTCAACGTTTTAATAACACCACCATTTCTGAATATACTGTAATCATATTTGATTTATCCATATTGACTCCTAAACACCAAGTATCACAAAAAAGGATATTCCAATTTATCTAATGTTCTTCCCAACTCAATTACAGACTCGGCTATTAAGACAATATCAACAGCGAACAGCAACAATTTGATTTCCTCAAGAAACTCATCAATCTCATTAAAATCATTCGCTGACGCTGTACAAAGATCTGAGGACATTCCATTACGGGTCACGTCAAAACGATATTTCGCGAAGTTTGACCGACCACCAGCTAACAAGAAGTCGACATAAGCCAATTAGAAAGCAGCTTTCTCGAGTTTTAGGGCACTCGTTTCAACCTGGCGACATCCATTTCAGACTACGCTTGAAAAATATGTTGACACAGTTCTCGATTAAAATTTTGAAAACTGAACAAACTCACATTCCGGAATATCTAAAATATGGTTGGGATTGTATGGCAGTACTTCCCACCTACTGTGCAACGCCTCCTCCGTTCAAATTTTTATCCCAGGGAAGCGAGAGATTGACGATAATTTTGACGGAATCAGTCGTATTGGCCGTAACTGTCGTTCGGAATACCCCGTGTTAACTTTTTCGAGGTTGCATGATTAGAAAACACATTACGACTGTCAATTTCATGATTTGGTAAGCGACGCTTTGATTGGTCGTATGAATCGTCGTTCTGACGTGACCCGTAATGGGATGTACTCGGATCTTTGTTTAGCGATCGCGAGAATTAAGATCTGATTTTAATGAGATAGGAAACTCATTAAACAAAAGTAAATTTTGTTGCATTTTTATCTAAGTTTGTAGCAAGCTGTTTAATAATCAATCAACGTTTATTCAGAACGTAGGCCCTCCAGCCAATAGTTCACAAAATACATTGTGTAAATACGTAACAATTCACGTATTGGTCCCAACTATGTCCAAATAAATAATATTATACATATTTATCAATACACACAGTCCAAAACACCTCTGACACGTACGGGTATGAGTACAACACAATGATAATATATTAAATTAAAACAGTACCAACATCCACAATTTGTTTGTATATACGTTAATATCTTTCTATCTAATCTTCCCTTAACATTAATCTAAAATATAGACATGCCCCGTTTTTTCAAGCTTTAACTTCACTGTTACACATATAAAGAATAGTATTTAAACATAGGTGATCTTTGACTCCTCGAAGATTTGTATTCTTGTTGTGGCTGTTAAACAGACAAGTAGGCAAACCTGTTTTTCATTTTTCACGTTGTTTATGTTTAATGTATAAGAGCAATACTTACACAGTTTTTCTTCTCTTAGAACATTTCCCCACCCCATTCCTTTTTCAATATTTTAAGTTATGGCTTCCTGCATTTGTTGCACTTTTATCTAAATTTGTAGCAAGCTGTTTTATAACAAATATGAATAACAGTTGGCTTCACATACAACCCTGTCGGACTCCGATGGAGGTCTGAAATGCGCCAGTTCTAACATTCCCATGCATATTTTCACACGTATTCTTTAACACTTTAAACATGCTTCTATGCATCTCTTTCTGTATTTTTGTACTATCAACGGAACCAACAGTCAATATATGCATCATAAAAAACCGATGCTTTCATATTCGAAAATATTTTAGTGATAAAGATAAAACATAGATATCAATAGTCGGATGGTCATGTCTAAAACCCGCTTGGGATTTTGATGTAACATGATTTGCTTCTAACCACGTTTACTTTCAATAATAGATTTCCTAATGACATAATTGATTTATTAGGATTAGACTTGTCTTCTTTCTTAAAATTCGGCAACATTCCAGGAATTGGGGAACATTCCAGTATCCAAAATGGAATTAAACAATAGATGGAACAAAGTGCCAAGCATTCTTACAAACCTTTATTCCTGGAGCTTTAACCGGTTTTAATTTTTATATGGCCTTTCTTATTTCACCTTCCGATATAAAGTCCGACAGTATATCTGCATTATCACTTATCTGCATCGATTATCTCTCCTAAATCCAGAAATTCAATATCACGTTCAGTCTCTAACATGAAATCATCCTGGGAAACTGAAACTGCCTTAAGGTCTCCATGTGGAAATATATATGTTTTACTCAGATAGTATTTAGTTGCGTCATCCCCCGCGGTAAAGCGGGGGTATCAATAAATGAATTATTGATACCTTAAAATAGGGATTAACTGTCTAATAAATCCATCTTAAAACCCTTCAAACAACATGGCTAATTTTCCATATCAACAAAGTATTATATCTTACGCATCATTAAAACATGTGTTTTATCATTAATATTCTTGCATCAACTAAAGCGTATGCGGGAGCTCTACTTACGCATTCTCGCTGATCTTGGTCTTTTGATTTCTTATGACACGCAATAGATTACGCAACAATGCTGTAAACGATTCTATCTGTTCGCACATATTCGTGATGTATACAACTACCACTTGCGTTACTGTTAACATAGAATTGAGACCTTTTTTATATGACCTTTCATTGCGGCAAGTTTTGTACTGAAGTTGCCGTATCTTCCTCAATCATGATTAAACGGTTGGCAGATTGCATAGCATTCCGGAAATGGTAGCTTTTATCACAGGGACATGTGTGTGTGTGTGAGTGTGAAGGGGGGTGGGGGGTGAAGGCTACTGGCTGGCCATAATCTGACATTAAGCCTACAACTGGGGGATGAGCCGGTCACAGACCCAACAGCGAGCGACTTGCACCGAACAGCGGCGGTCTCAGAAGCGTAACACATGTCCAGCTGTGTGCAGAGGCAAGGGTCAGTGCGCTGAGCTGACCTGACGAAAAGGTTCCTGGGAGAAGGCTGTGAGGTAACTTTAGGGCGATCAACTTTCATGAGTTACAACTGTAGAACAGCAATCGCACAGACGGTGCCAACAAGCTTGAGCCGTATATGGAAAACATGTTCCCCATAACTGATGACGTGGTGCACAGAATCCGACTAGTGAACTGCGGAGGTAAGGGAACGAAGAAATAGAAGATATTCTCACCGCCATCTTAGAATATTTTAAACCTGACTGTTGTAGTTTGGGATACGTATTTTTCGATTCTGACTGCTTCGTTCCCCTGCAATGGAAGAGGTGGTGTGCGCAGTTTGTGTACAGTTTGAACCCCAGACATGGCGCAAGTCCCTATGTAAGAACTGTTTTCATGGCCTCGAGGAACATACGGAAGAAGTTGATGGAACACCGGCGGTGACTCAGAAAGATGAGCCGGATAAAAAAGAGAAAAAAACCACAGGTGCCAAGACACTAGAAACGGGTAAAGAAAAACAAGCCACGCTGAAAACAGGTAAAGATAGTAAACTTGCCTCCGCTTCCATTTTTAAAACTAGCCCAAAGTCATCAACCAAAACTACACTATCGTCTAAATTTGGATCTGCTTTGAGTAAAAGTACAGATAATGGTAAAACTGATACCGGAAAAGCAACAGGGAAGTTAACGAGTGTATCATCTAAATCCACCAGTGAGGCAACGAAACGTGTACTTGGTTCGGTGGGCAAGCAGACGACAGATGTGAAAATAGCAGGAAAAGTTACAGGAACTGACAAAAAGCAAAATGGCACGGATATTAAATTGAAGACATTTGGTTCGAAAGAAAGTAATTCGTCAGTGAAGGATTCGCCAGTGCCAAAACTTGGGAATAAATCTGGAGAAACGAAAACTGGTGTCGCGAAAGCGCCACAGCCTAGTGAACCGGCTCAGGTTTCCAAGTCGGACAACAATAAGTCTGCAGGCAGCAGTAGTCGGTATGCCAATGCGGGAGGGGTGAACAAGGTGAAACATCTACTTCGATCATTCGGCTCTGGAGATGAGCCGGCTGACGCACATGAAGAGAAGAAAGCGCTTTCCGACCTCGACAAACATGCAACCCGGATTGAGTCTGACGTCACAGCCAAATGTCAAGCTAGTGAAGGGAGTCATGTTACTGCTAAGACACTCGTGATTGGCAAGGAGAAGGAATCAGTCTCTACCAGTACGTCGAAAACAGTGCACGCGTCTGCAAGTAGCAGTAAAACAGTCAAAGTCGTCGCAACTGGCAGATCGGATGATGGCAGTTCGGGCCCCGGTAGAAAGTCACCTTCGATTACGATCAGTCTCAGAGGAGGTGTGGCGGATATCAAGGTAGGAAAATCCGAATCAAGAGCCAAAGTAGCAGGAAAACTTGAGGAGGGGCACGGCGAGAGAGACAAGGGAGTGGAACGGGAGTTGCAGCAACTAAAGGCAAAAGAACAAGAATTTCTTGAGTTAAAGGCAAAAGAAAAAGAACTTGTAGCCAAAGAGAAAGAATTCAAGGAACTGAAAACACGCGAGCATGAACTTAAGGAAGTGAGGGCAAAAGAACGTGAGCTAAAAGCAAAAGAAAATGAGTTTAAGGATCTTTTGGCAAAAGAGAAAGGACAAGATAAGGTAAAATGTAAAGAACAAGAAATAAGAGACAAGGAACATGAAATTCAGAATCTTAAAATCAAGGAAAAAGAGCTAAACGAGTTGAAAGCTAAAGAAAATGATATAAAGGTTAAAGAGAATGAAATCCGTAAGCAGGAAGAGAACTTAGCAGGATTAAAGGCTAAATTAGCTAAGATGGAGGAGAAGTGCAAAAAGTTAGAAGAGGAAAATAGATCTCTTAAGCAGGTTTCTGTTCATGACAAGAAGGAGGACATGGAAAAGCTGCTAGGAGACTTGAGGCGACAGCTGTCGTCCATGGAAGATCGGTGTGTTAAGTTGGAGGGCGATAATATCGGCCTCATGGCCGGACTTAAAGAGAAAGAAGAAGGACTAAAAAAAGCTTGTCATGGCAGTTCCATGGAATTAGTTGCTCTCAGCCAGAAGTTTCGTGACTCTGAGAAAGATGTAGGCGAGGTCGAGGAGGAGAATGCTAAACTGAAATGTGAGATCAGGGAGATACGCGACGAGATGGAGGAAATGTATGACACTTTCAGGGAGAATGAAGTGGATGAATTCAGGGACATGCAAAAAGAGCTAGAAATCACAGCAAAAAACTGTCGCATTTTGCAGTTCAAACTCCGAAAGTCAGAACGCCGTATTGAGCAGGTAGAGGCCGATAAAACTCTCTATGAGGAAAGGATGAGACTACTACAAAACCAATGCGAGTCTGAGGACACACGGGCACATGTGCGGAAGGTGGAAGACGAGCTGCAGATGGCAAAGGAAGTGTCGGTAAGGCTGCACGACGAACTGGACATGCTCGATGACAAGAGGAGCAAGGCAGAGGAAGATAACAGACATCTCACTGAACTTCTGGAACAAGCGGACAAGAAACAGTTTCGTATGGAGATGGAGATTGATAAATTACGTGACCAGGTCAGTGCATAGCTACATATTAGTTATTGTGACAAAGGCAAAAGGATCTGAACGTCTAAAAGTGATGTAATTATATGATTACCATGTGACATAGCCTAGGGTTATATGGTTATATGGTGGTGTGTGCATATTTACCATGTCGCTTTGTGGCTGAAATAATGCCAATGCGATGTTAATTTTTAACTCACTCACCAGGAGCCATACACTAGGGCGATGTAGGGTTGTGTCTTTTTAACTACCATATAACAAAGATTGAGTGGGTATGGATTTACGCCGCTTTTAGCTATATTCCAGCAATATCACGGCGGGGGACACAAGAAATGGGCTTCACACATTGTACCCATGTCGGGATTCGAACCCGGGTCTTCGGCGTGACGAGCGAACGCTTTAACCACTAGGCTACCCGGCCGCCCCAACATAGATTGAACTATACAGTCGAGCGTGTTTGTTTAAACTACAATTCGACCGAGACTAAGGTCATGTACGTGACGTGAATGTTTAACTACCATGTGACATAGACTGGGACTATATATTCGTTTTTGTATAAACTACCATACAATTCGACCGAGACTAAGGTCATGTGCGTGATGTGAATGTTCACCTACCATTTGACATAGACTGGGACTATATATTCGTTTTTTGTTTAAACTACGATATAATTCGACCGAGACTAAGGTCATGTACGTGATGTGAATGTTCACCTACCATGTGACATAGACTGGGACTATATATTCGTTTTTTGTTTAAACTACGATTCGTCCTCCCGAGGGACACTTCAGTTTTTTGACTACTTCAACAATAAGATCGTGGGGCTGTTTGACGGTCGGGAAAATAATATTTGGAAATAAATGACCAACACAGAAGTAAGGTGATTGTCCAAATCTGTAGCTATTGTGTGACTGGTTGAGGGAGGTGTAAAGCCTATAGAATGTCTGCATCGTGGCGAGGCGATCTAAAGGAATTTTACTGCTGCTGCATTTCTCTTCTAGCACATCTTACGTTGGTGGTTCTGGCAATGATAACACGGTTTCTATGACAACAAATACTTACATAGCACCTTGTTTAAGTAAAGACGTGGTAGGCACACACAACAGATTGGTGCTCGAGTATCGGGATAAATAACTCGCGAAATATTGAGGAGCTTTATTGGCCTAGTGCCAGCTTACAGTGTTGTAATGTTTCTGCTTTCGGAGACAGGCTGAAGGAGAATACACACGTGATTGACGAGGGAAGGAAGGTTAAAGTACACAATGGAAAGTGTTGTCAGAGGGGAAATGATGAGACGGGTGAAGTACAACGTAAACTTTTAATGAACTGTAAAGAAGGTTAACGTACAATAAGTCACGTGAGGAGATGGGTGAGAGGAAGGTTTATACAGTAAATGACATACACACACGTGATGTGATTGTGATTGTGACGTTGATAAAATAACGTTACATAACGTTACATCTGTATTTTATTCCGTAAACTCTTAGTTTATATATATTACTGTTACCTAAATAAGGCATCCAAGTATATATTCATATTAATCAAAGACTAACCACACAGTAACATATTACTAACACAGACACAGTGAAACATGACAAACATTACATTACAAACAACACAGTGAGGCATTACAAACAACACAGTGAGACATTCCAAATAAAAAGACAGTTACAAATCACAAATAGCCACACAATTACACATTACTAAAAGCAATACATGAGACATTTCAAACAATCACACAGTAACACATTATATACAACACACTGCGACACATCAGAAACAACACACAGTGATACATTGGAAACAACCACACAGTGACACATTAGAAACAACACACAGTGACTCATAAGAAACAACACAGTGATACATTATTAAACTACACCAAGGGACACATAAGAAACAACTCAGTGATACATTATTAAACTACACCAAGGGACACATAAGAAACAACACACAGTGATACATTACTAAACAACACCGAGGGACACATTAGAAACGACACACAGTGATACATTACTAAACAACACCAATAAACAAATAAGAAACAACACAGTGATACATTACTAAACAACACCGAGGGACACATTAGAAACGACAGACAGTGATACATAACTAAACAACACCAATAAACACATAAGAAACAACACAGTGATACATTACTAAACAACACCGAGGGACACATTAGAAACGACACACAGTGATACATTACTAAACAACACCAATAAACACATAAGAAACAACACAGTGATACATTACTAAACAACACCAATGGACACATAAGAAACAACACACAGTGATACATTACTAAACAACACCAAGGGACACATTAGAAACAACACATAGTGATACATTACCAAACAACACCAATGGACTCATAAGAAACAACACACAGTGATACATTACTAAACAACACCGAGGGACACATTAGAAACGACACACAGTGATACATTACTAAACAACACCAATAAACACATAAGAAACAACACAGTGATACATTACTAAACAACACCAATGGACACATAAGAAACAACACACAGTGATACATTACTAAACAACACCAAGGGACACATTAGAAACAACACATAGTGATACATTACCAAACAACACCAATGGACTCATAAGAAACAACACACAGTGATACATTACTAAACAACACCAAGGGACACATTAGAAGCAACACACAGTGATACATTATCAAACAAAACCAAGGGACACATAAGAAACAACACATAGAGATACTTTACCCAAAAAAAACCCACTGACACATTATAAACATCCACACATTGACACATTATCAATTACACACAGTGACACATTTCTAAACAACAATGCAGTGACACATTATAAACAACAAAAAGTGACACATGATAAACAACACATAGTTACTACTAGAAACAACCACACTGTAACACATTATAAAGAACACTCAGAGACACATCAGAAACAACACACAGTGTCACATTATCAACTACCACACAGTGACACATTAAAAAAAACATACAGTGACACATTACTAAACAACACACAGTGACACGTTAGAAACAACCACACAGTGACACATTGTTGAAAACCATTCAGTGACACATTAAAAACAACACACAGTGACACATTATATAAATAACACACAGTGACACATTACTAAACAACACACATTGACACATTACTAAAGAACCATACAGTGACACATTATAAACATCACAGTGACACATTTAGAAACAACACCCTGACATATGATAAACATCATACAGTGACATATTACTAAAACAACACAAAGCAACACATTACTAAAAACACAGTGACACATTATAAACAACACTCAGTGACACATTACTAAAAAGAAGTGATTACTACATAACAAACAGTGACACATTAGAAACAACCACAGGGTGACACATTATTAACAACACACACTGACACACTGTAACAAATAACACACTGACACATTACTAGCAACCATTCAGTGACATATTTCTAAACAACACACAGCAACACATTAGAAACAACCACACAGTGACCCATTAGAAACCAAAAACAGTGACATATTAAAAGCGACACAGTGACACAGTACTAAGCGACACAAACTGACACATTACTAAACAAGCAGGCAGTGGCCCATTAGAAATAACCTTACAGTGACACATTATAAACAACCTCACAGTGACACATTACTAAAAAAACACAATGACACACTAGAAACATCCATACTTTGACACATTATAAACAACAAACATTAGAAACATCAACACTTTACCATTATGAACAACACACATTCACTCATTTCTAAACAACAATGCAGTGACCACAACCACACAGTCACACATCAGAAACAACACACAGTGACACATTAAAACAAAACACACAGTGACACATTACTAAACAACACACAGTGACACATTACTAAACAGCACACAAGGACACATCACTTAACAACCATGCAGTGACACATTGTAACCAACACAGTGACACATAACTAAAGGACCATACAGTGACATTTTATAAAGAACACACAGTGACACATTACTAACAAACACAGTGACACATTAGAAACAACATAGTGACACATGATAAAGATCACAAATTGACACTTTATAAACAACCACACAGTGCCACATTATAAAATACCACACAGTGACACACTATAACAAACCATACTTTGCCACTCTACTAACAACCATTAAGTAACACATAATGAACAACACTCAGTGACACATTACTAAACAACACACAGTGAGACGTTACAAAGAATCACAGTAATACATCATAAACAACACACAGTGATACATTACTAAACAACCCACGGTGACAGATTATGAACAACACACCATCACACATTACAAACATCCACACAGTGACACGTTACTAACAACACTTAGTGACATTATTAAACTACACACAGTGACACATTACAAACAACACTCAGTGACACATTAGAAACAACACATAGTGACACATTACCTAACAACACACAGTGACACATTTGAAACAACACACATTGGCACATTACTATACAAAACACGGTGACACATGACTAACAACACACAGTGACACATTACTAAACAACACACATTGAGACGTTACAGACAACCATAGTAAGAAATTACTAACACCCACACAGTGACACGTTACTAACAACACTAAGTGACATTACTAAACGACACACAGTGACAGTAGAAACAACACTCAGTGACACATTAGAAACAACACACAGTTACACATTACTAAACAGCACACGGTAACATATTAGAAACAACACACATTGGCACATTACTGAATAAAACACGGTGACACATGACTAACAAGACACAGTGACACATTACTAAACAACACACATTGAGACGTTACATACAACCACAGTAAGACATTACTAACAACCACACAGTGACACGTTACTAACAACACTTAGTTACATTACACATTGAGACGTTACATACAACCACAGTAAGACATTACTAACAACCACACAGTGACACGTTACTAACAACACTTAGTCACATTACCAAACAACACACAGTGACGCATTAGAAACAACACACACAGAGACGTAAGAAACAACCTCAATAAGACATTATAAACAAGACACAGTGATACATTACTAAACAACACACGGTGGCAGATTATAAACAACCACAGTTAGACATTAGAAACATTCACACAGTGACACGTTACTAACAACACCCAATGACATTACTAAACAACACACAGTGACACATTACAAACAACACACAGTGACACATTACTAAACAACACTCAGTGACACATTAGAAACAATGTACGGTGATAGATTATAAACAACCACAGTCAAACATTACAAACAACACACAGGGACTCATTTAACACAACCCATAGTGACACATTACTCAACAACTCACAGTGACAGATTATAAACAACACATCATCACACATTACAAACAACCACACAGTGACACATTACTCAACAACACACAGTGACACATTAGAAACAACACACCGTGACACATAACTGAACAAAACACAGTGATGCATTACTAAACAACACACATTGAGACGTTACAAACAACCACGGTAAGACATTATAAACAGCACACAGTGACACATTACTAAACAACACACGGTGACAGATTATAAACAACACATCATCACACTTTACAAACAACCACACAGTGGCACATTACTAACAACACTCAGTGACACATTAGAAACAATGAACGGTGACAGATTATAAACAACCACAGTCAGACATAACAAACAACACACAGTGATACATTACTAAACAACACACTGTGACAGAATATAAACAACACCTCATCACACATTACAAACAACCACACAGTGACACATTACTAACAACACTCAGTGACACATTAGAAACAATGTACGGTGACAGATTATAAACAACCACAGTCAAACATTACAAACAACACACATGGACCCATTTAACACAACCCATAGTGACACATTACTCAACAACACACAGTTCCACATTACGAAACAACACATGGTTGCAGATTATAAACAACCACAGTTAGACATTACAAACAACCACACAGTGACACGTTACTAACAACACCCTATGACATTACTAAACAACACACATTGACACGTTACTAACAACCACAGTCAGACATTACTAACAACCACACAGTGACACGTTACTAACAACACTCGGTGCTATTACCAAATAACACACAGTAAAACATTAGAAACAACACACAGTGACATGTTACTAACAACACCAAATGACATTACTAAACAGCACACAGTGACACGTTACTCACAACACTCAGTGACATTACTAAACGACACACAGTGACACATTAGAAACAAGACACAGAGAGACGTTAGAATCAACCACAGTAAGACATTATAAAGAACACACAGCGACACATTATTAAACAACACGCAGTGATGCATTTGAAACAACCTTACAATGACACATTACAAACAACCATGCAGTGACACATTAACAACAAACACTGTGACATCACTAATAAAAAAACATTATGTGCAAGCGGAACAACCTAGAAATAATTTTGCAGATGTGACCAGCTTGCCTTTGACCAGGTGAACAGTATTTAGAAATGTCTTAACCCATGCAAACCCCATGTCTTTGGTCGTTATTTATGTTGCTTAAGGGTAATATCAATTTCTTAACATATAAACTACCTGCTCTCTCGTATAATATCTTATAGCCAACTGATTGACACGGTCGATCGTTTCTCGGGCTCCCCTCGCTAACACGAAACCAAGTTTGATGGTATGAAGCTATATTTTCCGAGGAATGCAGGTGTTTCTAAATTGGTGCTTGTTTGTGTTTACACTATTGTTAAAGAGTTTAATACAATCCGCATCTTAACGCGGAAAAACCTGGGCACTTCGAGAGAAAAGTCTATGATTGAATCATCAGCTACAAAAGTTGTATTCATATGCTACTGTCATACCAGCAACGTTTTTCTTTCAACTCAAAATAGAGATAATGTGCAAAATTAAAGTAATTTGTACATTCGCCTACGTAAAATATCGTTTGTATTCCAAACTATGTGTTTCGAAATGTATCTTGCAGTAATAAAATCTATATGTTCACCCCAACGAAAGTACAACTCTATAAAGGTAACACATGGATATACAATAAGTCGGGTGGAACACACAAGTAACTGTTTGTACAGTCAAATATAGTCCTTTTATTAGGCGAGATATACGTGATAATGAATGTATGTGTTGTTTTCAGATAATGGATTTGAAACAAGAGCTTAAATATGCAGGCAATAGACAGGAATCATCTGATCGAAAGGTAGGCTGTCTGAATTCGTCACCCAACTCGACCTTTATTATCAACCTTACTAGATTTCCCTCCTGTCTGCATGCAGTCCTAATAATCAGGCATTGTGACGATGTCTCGACCCACTGCTGACATTCGTGGTTGCAATGAATCCGTATGTATTGAGTTTTCGCCATGAGTACGTATATAATCTCTAACAGCAAATTTGGATTAAAATATCATTACATGCCTTTTGAATTATTTAAATGTACACAAATATTCACTTTTTACTGTACATGTATACATGTGTTCAATGGTTCACCATAGAGATGTGCATGCAATACTAGTTTCACTTTAGAAATGAAGATATCGTATTCATCTTAGGTAAGCAGAGCATCTGCTTTTTCGATAACGGTTATCTACATTAGAGCTGAGGAATGAATCATTACAGATTAGAACCGATCTAACATTGAATTAGAAATAAGAAGGTGAATATATTCCTCGTTGTGAACCTGCCACCCTGTACATAGTATCCGTTGTACACTTCAGTGTTTTGTTGATTGCCTTTCAGTTTGTGTATTGACTATTGACTACAGCTAGCACTCGAAATAAGGTCATACTATTTGGAAATACGATCAAGTCGACATGATGATGTCAAATTAGAATCATGGGCACCACATTATCTCACCAAAAGTAAACTTGGGTTCTTTTCAAAAGTGCTGTGGAACTAGAATGAAGGACAGTGTCAAATAAGCAAACTGACTCGGCAGCAGCAAAACTTGGAGTAGGGTGCTTCCAAATCCAAAATAAATCTGGTTAGTAATTATTTTGAAACATTACTAATCATTGCTTGGACAATCGCTCAAAACTGGAATACATTATCTATTTCAGAGTTCTAGGCAATGACCTTGACCCTGTGACTTCATACCACGTGTCAGCCAATGCGCAGCTGCCACTTATACTTTCAGTATGCGACCTTGGATATAGATTAAGGTCAGGAGACAACCTTGTCCTTTGCTCAAGTCAGCTAATCATCCAAGTTTGTTTGCTGCAGAGTCTTGTTTGAACATTTTTTGACATTGTACTCTCTGACAATGTAACGTATTTTAAATAAAGCCATATATGTTTCCATTTACAAATCCGTTTTTAAGTTTATTGTATATCAGATGTTAATGGGGTAGCACGAAATCGAATACCTTTTTCATATGTCACAACCATAAGGTCCAAAGAATATCTAACAGAAACAATAAAGCTCCAGCCGCGAGGATTAATTGACAACGCATTAAGGTTGTCAAGTGTGGCGGCAGTGGTGTGCTTTTATCAAACAAACATTTTATACTCTCATCGAGTAACTTGCTCTAAATATCGGGAAATGCACACAGACACAACGATTCAGAAAAAAACTGCGATATGAATTACTGGAGGATAAATAGACATTGCATGTATCTGGTAAGGCATGATGCGAAAAGTGTTTGACAAAGTCCAAAACATTTCTCCTACATGAGAAACATGGAGACAGTAGGGTTGAGTTTAGTTACATGTGATCTTCACAACTCTACTCCGAAGCATGACTTCTACTCAGAACCGTTACGTTCAAGGCTGGAAGATAAGCAGATCACTTTTCGGTCAAAGCTAGAGTTTAATCGGATCACTTTAACGTCAAACCTGGGGTGGAAATGGATCCCTTTACACTCAAATTTGGAGTATAATCAGATTTATTCGCCCTTTAAAGTTGGAGTATAAGCGTTACCCTCAAAGTACGGGCGTTACTCTCAAAGCTGGAGAATAGCCTTCACCCTCATCGCTGGAGAATAGCCTTTACCCTCAAACCTAGAATAAAACCTTGGTCCTCTTAGATGGAATATTGCGTTTACTCTTATGAATTGAGTAGAACCTTTTCCCTGAAAGCTGGAGTATTAGCAGATCCTATGACCATCAAACCTGGAGCATAGCCTTTTCTCTCATAGCTGGAGTATAATCGTTACCCACATAGCTTTTGTATAACCGTTACCCACATAGCTTTTGTATAACCGTTACCCACATAGCTGTTGTATAACCGTTACCCACATAGCTGTTGTATAACCGTTACCCATATAGCTTTTGTATAACCGTTACCAACATAGCTGTTGCATAACCGTTATCAACATAGCTGTTGTATAACCGTTACCCACATAGCTGTTGTATAACCGTTACCCACATAGCTGTTGTATAAGCGTTACCCACATAACTGTTGTATAACCGTTACCCACATAGCTGTTGTATATGCTCTGCCCTGACAGTTGGAGTATAAGCAGATCCCATGACCATCAAAGCTATAAATGTAAGAATTAGATCCATAGTCTCTTAGGTCTATGGCAGATTCCGCAATTTGGGCAGATATTGGTGTGTTCACAGATCTAAGGTATATTACATATGCATGGAAAGTTATGCAGATACTTCAAGGCGACGATTATATTGTAATCATATATTGTGAATAATTTTCAATTTCTATAGGGCTAAATTCGAGTGGCCACCATCATCATTCTTTAGTTTCTAGAAACCTAGGAGGCTGGGAAAAATGTTATAGTCTGCCCTCTACTTACATCAACAACATCAGAAAGTCAAATATACGTAATTTCTTATTCAAAGACATGTATGTACGTAAAACGTATCACACAATATATGTACACATGTTACCACGTTGTCAATGCGCGTGTCTGCTTCCAGTGTAAATAGAAAGCATAGATAGTTACGCTTTCTTCCATCTTTACAGCCTCCCGCCTTTCGCTTTGTTGACAGAACCACCAACATTCACGCGATCTTTTTATTCATTGCTGCATTGGGCTTGAAATGAACTGCTTTGCGTTCTTGTGGGATTAAGTCATCTTCCTGGACCAGATTGGCGGCAAATGGTTCAAGGGGAAAATCTTCCAAGGCCTCGCGGTGTCTGACGCGATACAGTCCTGTGACATTACATTCTGTACTACTCTTCGTAAACTTTGGGGAAGACAGCATTTTCTCCCCTTGAAGTCAAATAAAATTCAAAATACATCACGTAAATATATACACTTCACAGTGTGTTCTGTGATACCATCCGCTGTCAATATAAACATAGAAAAAATACTGAAAACGACCTCTGAAAATTAGGTACATCGTAAATCTCGCCGTTATGGACATAATACTGAATCACCATTCACGGTGTTATTTCGTGTATGTTTTGAAATCAAACTACCAGATATTTACTCGGAGAACAAAAAATAGGATATTAGTGATCACTGGTATCTGTAATGTAACAAATCACCAATGGTCATTCTGAAACGTCGCACATAACCCTAGAATCGTTCAGAATGTTTCAGAAAAAAACGCAAACACTAATGCCGAAGTGAACTTTCCGCCATATTGGATAGTGTTTACAAAGTCACGTTTCGCGTATGCCGGTTATGAGACGCTTATTAGATCACGTACATTTCAAACTGCGATACACACATCATTGAATTCCTCATACATTTTAGAATCAAATGACAATGGTCTTTGTCACCAATACAAATTCTTTAGATGAAATCAAACAAAATAAATTCGGTGTGGAAACAAACGCTGTGCTCGGAAAACTGCACTTGTTTGAAATTTAAATTCAAATTTTACACTGTCTGTTTTTCATTCGTCTATTTGTTGCATACAATGGCTCAAGTGTTTTAGAATATGCCCGAAAAGAAAATCGATGCAAGAATTAGGGAACTAAAAAAAGAAACATTACAATGATGTGGTATATTCAACAGAAATTTTAAAAGTTTCCATCCTGCATGACGCCATGACTGACGCACAACGCAGACAGTATTTATCTGTATTTCTGACTTGATTCTTTTGATTACATTGGAAAACATAATAAAAAATATATAATTTCATAGATTGTCAGATTGTTTCTGATTACTTACATGACACATTTATGTACATACGATCCTTCAATCAATGAAAATCCGTCTCTGAAAATCCCGATGGAAATCTCTATCTAAAGACGGAAAACCTATTAATCAAACGTGGACATAAAATCATCAATTATGTCAGGGAGACTATACAAAGAAAAACTATACAGACCTCTTGCCTTGTTTATACTGAAGTACATAATTCTGTATCATATAAGACATGAGCAAGAAAAAGACAATACCTTGTTTTGTATATGAATTACATAAACTATTAAATTGTAGTCCAGATTAACTGATGGACCTTGAAGATGTTTATCCACATGAGTACTCGTAAACATCCTCGAAAAGCGACATTTAGTAAGCGAATAGCATGCTATAATGGATATCTGTGCCGCAACTGAAAATGCATAGTAACCATGGAAATAACCAAAAATGGCATGTTTCCTGGCATGTACTGCATGTTTCAGAAAGTACATTCTATTAGGTTTCTTGTGATGCCACATGCATGGTACTGTACTGATAATGCACTCAGCAGTTAAGAAAGATGCGAGATAAAACATTGAATTTCGAGCAAGAATAGCTATAAAGCCCATATAATGTGACCTTGACCTCTAGACCTTGACCTTGTTTTATACATGTGCTAGGAGCATGACAATAAAATATATATTCAGGGTGAAGATTCATCAATATTTATATGAAGCAATAGTGCAATTTCCAAAATGGCACGGTTACAATTGAAACGCCCTAAAAACATGTTGCCTGACACCTTCAAGTCTGGTAACATTAGGTTTGAAAAACTAGAGAATCTAAGTTTTGCAATGATACTTGATAGTTTGCTGGCTAGCTGGAGATTGCCACTGGTTTAGTAGACAAGACACTTAGTTACACTTACTATGATAATTCGGATATATTTTAAGTCAATAATTTTATAACAGTGCAATTTAGTTATTAACGGAAGTTGCTCGTTTGACAGCTTTAGTGTGACATGTTGAAATTCATGAGACCTACTATGTCTAATTTTATACAATGACCATCTTTCAGCATTAAACACATATACTCAATGACTTCCCATACACGATAGCCACCTACAAGCAATCACAAATTACCGTCTATACTCAATTACTTTTTCCAATAAAAATTAAAGTTTGAAATTAACAAATGCATCTTTTAGTACACATAGATGAACACCAGTGCATCTTGACTTTAATTCTTTAATTCACAGTTTGCACGTGCATGTCAATGCCTGGAACACAATTTTGATGTTTGCATCTTTGTTGGGAACGTGGAACTCCCACACGTGTTTTGTTTTATATAAAAAACAAACAAAGATTGTTTAGCCATCAGGTGCTCATAAAACACTTTTGTTTAACCGTAAATAACGCCTATGTTATGCCACGGCTTGCTGAAATTCATCGTCTACGCGCCATGGGTATGGTTCAAATAGGAATGGCGAAAAGCGAAGTTGCCAAGCATTTTAATGTTGATACACAATAACATCTCTTTGGAAGCGTTTTCTACAGTAGTACACGTGTGATGTCACGTCAAGAAGATAACCTTATTCGTTTGGTGCATCTACGGAATTGATACAAAACTACATTAACAGTTCGGACGATTCGTGGTTTGAAACCATTTTGTGGCAGAAATGTACGCAACCGGCAACATCCTCCCAAACGTCCAGCGAAACGCCCAATTTTGATTCCACGTCACCACCAGGCACTTCTTGATCGGTGTACAAAGCATCTTAGGTTCAGGAGAATGGGGCGATATACAGATGATATGTTCACAGATGAGTTCAGGGTTCAGCTAGATAGCTCTGATGGTCGTGCAAGGGGCTACAGGCGTCCAGGAGAACGTTTTAACGACGCTTGCATTACTCAATTCGTCAGTTTGGGGGTGGAACTGTAATGGTAAGGGGTGGCATCACAACTCATAGGAGAACACAACTCATCATTGTTAATGGCAATTTGAATTACTTACGCTACTGGGACGATATCGTTCGAGATCATGTTCTACCCTTTGGGCAAATTTAGTGATGTAAGGTCATGTTGCAGCAGAATAATGCCAGTCCACATGTTGCACGTTTTGTAACAGATTTTTAAAGGCAGCATAACATTGTTGTACCGCCTTGGCTGTCTGTTTCTTCAGACCACTCCCTATAGGACATGTCTAGGATGAGATGAAACGACGCCTACGACGACCAGAATCAGCCGGTAACGCCAGCTCAGTTGGTCCAATCTTTGGTTGACATTTGGAACAACATCCCCCAGGCTGTTTGCAACCATCTGGTATCAACGCTAATGTTGGTCACATCTAATATTGACATTGCTAACTGAGTTATTACACCGCCCCTACTTTTGGGCGTACCGTTCTGTCTCATGTTACCGGGCATTGATTTTGTTATGATAAAACATTAATCAGACGAATGACCAAATATTATTTTCAATTAGATAAGGTTTGCACCACTACATGAAGTCCAATATCTGGTGTCTAAAACAAGGCGCAATTACAATTTCTTTGAGTGAGTGAGTATGGTTTTACGCCGCTTTTAGCAATATTCCAGCAATATCACGGCGGGGGACACGAGAAATGGGCTTCACACATTGTACCCATGTCGGGAATCGAACCCGGGTCTTCGGCGTGGCGAGCGAACGCTTTAACCACTAGAGAGGAAATGTGGGAGGGAAGCCCGAAGTGACGAAGGTCTTAGACGTTTACCACTTCGGTGAAACCAAAGAGCACGGGTATGGTGATGACAAACCTAGAAACATAATCGGGGCGAACCGGGATTCGAAGCCACAATCATAGGTTTCTGGCGTGCCCAAGGAACGCAACTACAACAATTACTACTCCCTTGAAGATCGGGGTTAGAATTTGTCTTGAAAGAATAATTCCATTCCATTTACCCCGGTCAATGGATCAGTCAGCACTCGATTTTCATTCTGAGCTGGGGAGTATTCAACCCAAGCTACCGGGTAAACACTCACTTCTGGGTGAACAGAGGCACATTTCGAACAAATTCACTTGTGGTACATGTGCTCAGTGTGGGGCAGGACCGAAGCCCTAAAAACTCTCAGGAGTGAAGCTGCTTAACGTGGTCACCCATCCAACTACTCTCCGAGACCGACGTTGCTTAACTTACCCTGATTTGTGATCTGCGCGCTGTGCACAGGACCACCTGCCACCACAATGCCTAAATATGAGAGTCTTGACCAGAAATCATGAGCATCGATCTATGCAATTGGGATACGATGATGCCAGTACTTGCTGTAAGAGGCGACTTACAAAATGTATGTGATTGGGTGGTCAGGCTCGCTGACATAGTTGATGCATGCCATCGTATCCCAATTTCATAGATCGATGCTCATGATTTCTGGTCAAGACTCTCATATTTATAGACCGTCGCGATATAGCTGGAATATTTCTGAGTGCTAAAACAACAAACAAACCACTGTGAACAATTCGACACATTCTAGCCTTACGCCAATGTTGGTAGATCGCTAATGGACTCGTGCAATGTTTAAACTTAGATTTAAATACACCATTTACACATGTTGGGCTTAAAGGGGCAATTTCTGAAAGCTAACAAGTAAGTCCTTTCCCAAAGCTGATAACGTGTGTTAAGCTTATGCCTCTTTCTGCTCTTGGAGTTGTTTGCGAGCTTTTGAATATGTGCTGGCGTTTTGTTCCAAAGGCTTGGAGACATGCCATAATTATACCTGTACCAGGACCAGGTAACGACCCCTCACAACCAACGTCTAATAGGCTAATTTTCCTTACCTCTAATGTATGCAAAGTTATGAAAAGAATAGTCACTAACCGTTGGACTGATGTCACGTGTCGATTCTCTCGAAGTTAACCCAGAAATCTGAGAAACTAACACACAACCAAAAAATGGAATACTATATCAACAATTGTATTACAAAATTAACTAGGTTTACAAATCAATACAAACTACTGCACAGCATTACAATGGCAGTACATAACAGAATAAAAACACATTATGTGAGACGTCAGTGATAATGTATTAACCCAGCAGCAAATTAGCAGCGGTCATGCTTCCACGATAGGCCAAGGCTGAAGTCAAGGTGAAAAATGATCTTCACACAAAAGCTGGTCTTGATGTAATGTCAGATGAAAGATGAGATAAAATGTCAGATGACAGAGACGCGCCCGCTCCACTTATATAGTTTCTGTAACGTTTGACATTCATCCACCCTGCTATTCCAGAAGTTTACGCTGTAATTCGAGCATCTAAATGTGATAACTTCCTCAGCACTGCTTTCATTAAATAGTACTACATTCCTGACAACTAATCATTATAAAAAACCAATGCAATTAACTTCTACTGATCTCAACAGAAACAGTGTAATCATTCATTGTTTAACAATAAAATACACTGCCATATAACACTGATTATCTTGAGTAAAATGAGCTCAAGTCCAGAATGCAATCATGTTTTCGAAAAGGTCGCCCACTTACTGATCAGAATGTAAGGCTACAGACAGAAGCCAAGGAAGCAAATTGCATTCAGGAGTACATCCTGTGCGTATATTTCTTGATATTGAAAAGGCCTCTTGTATGATTTGGCGACAGGATTTGCTTTTCATTTTGCAACAGCTTGTTATAAGAGGTAACATGATGGATACAATCACCAGTCCCACATGTACAGTCATTTCTGTCTATAAGGGCCATTCAGGTGCGTATTTGAACAGACCTTTCAGGTTTGCACATCATAGATAGTGGTACTCCACAAGGAGGTGTAATCAGGTGTAATTAGCCCAGCTTTGTATCATGATCAACACCCTTTTCACTAACCTTCCTTTTAATGTTGAAGCTGCACAGGTTGAAGATGATGGTTCGGTCTGGACACGATTTGGTAACTTTCAGTTTGTTAAAGAATCAATTTAAAATGACATTGCTAATGCCTTGTGTTCAAAACAGGGTTTCAAACTATCACACAAAATCAGTAGAAATACGGATCACTCGTCGTGAATTCCTTCAAAGGTTGAATTATCGTTTGGGGACCATAACCTAAATGTTGCATACGAGTATGAATTTCAAGGCGTTTTTCATCAGAGACTTACAAGGTGAAGCCATATAACCCATATGTGCCGCCATTGTAACACTGTTAATAATCTTTTGTGTGTGCCCAAAACTCAATGGGGAGCTGATAAATCTCAAGACTTGACTATGTCGGGCAAGTATTCAAATCTGATTCTAAAAGCCACCCCATCAAGCTTGATCTCATTTGGTCCAGAGCTCTAAGAATTTGCACTGGACCATTTGTAACAACTCCATTCAGGGAATTTCAAATTGTTCCAACATGCCCAAGTCCATCCGAAGTCAACATCACTTAAATACTTTCTGAAAATAAAGGCTAAGAGCAGCTTTCATACAGTTACTGTTATATTAGTGACGGTATCGAGTATGTCATGTGTAACTGTAAGATTCCGTTTGGCTTGAACGTTTATAAGTTGGCAGCACAACACGTTGTTGGTCACCCGAATTCAGTGGATCCATCCACACCTATAACAACTCCATGGCTTCTCCATAAGCCAGGATTGTGTTATGAACTCAATGACATTGTTAAGGAGAATAGGAGTCCAAATAAAGACCGAGCAATTTCTGAGGATTTTATACAAGAACTCCATGCAAACTTTACACCCATTTGTACGACCCTTCCAAGGATTCTTTCACAGTTTGTACAACTGGGGCTTTCTGGATCTCTAAAGTGTTTAGGATTTTTTATGGAGCCAGGGTATTTTTAGCTACAGCTGCAAAAACAAATATTTTCTCTCTTTATTTTCAACAGTCTAAAGCATAATTATTTATGAAAGCTTTTTGGGGTATAATTTAGTTGTTCGATGAAATCCCCAAATCCCAATTTGGTTTTGGGGGGCTGGTTTTGGCTTGTTATAATGCATAAATAAAGGTTAATAAGGTAATCGTGGAAGCAAATTGAATTACTTAAACAGGGAATGGTGGTACTTAACAGTGTGTCTGAGCAATATGAGCAATACAAGCGAATGAAGCTGAGAACCGAGGAGTCAAGTATTACGACGCGTTCACACACAGAAGCAATATTATTCACTTGTGCATATGTTCTTTCCACTGAAAACAAGTATAACTAAAGTATTTCAAATTGTAGTAGATCTGGTAATGAGTAAAACTTTGTAACTCAGAGTTACTTGGGCTGTCTCTCATAGACATGGTATCCTCCCCAAACCTTTACAGACTAAAACAACATAGTTCATGGCCCAGTGCACTCATGACTGAATGCCGGATACCTTCAGCTCAGTATAGAATAACCCCCAAATTAAATGACACGTATGCTGAATACATACAGTTTTAATATCTGAAGGTAGTATAGGTAGGTATACATATAAATACATAAACATATTTTGCAGCAAAATATAACTGGAACAGAAACTCATGGACATTTGATGGAAATTACTTTTAGACAAAAGAATTCCTCAAATAGGAAATGTCACAATTCAAAGGGAACATAGCGTCTGACAGCAGCCAATGCAGCAGTTTTGGCAACTTTCGAGATATAAATTTCGAAACAATTTTGCAAGGGCACGAGGCCTAGCCAAGCGGGATCAGTGGCCATATCTGTCCTTGTAGACCTCTGCGGCTTGAAACCTTCTCCACAAATCAAAATAGTTGGATTTGGCCGAAATATGTTTGAATTTTTGTCGCTGTGTGTACATCTGACTACACTTCTTAACCTTATGACAGGACAGACCGACTGAGAACAACGTCTGACCGTGGCCGTGACGTCTCATAGACTAGGGTTAGAATAGCTTTCCTTTGACAAAGGGCATTTACTCTAGCGGACAGACCGATGGATTGCCGCGAAAGGCAATTAAAAACAACTGTTGTTTTGCGTATACGTTGCTTCGCTCACTGTATAAGGAACAGATTTCAGTTGAAACTATATTGGCTATAGTCACTGTCCGACTGACACAACACTTACCCTGTGACGTAATAAATATTAATGCGCGCATTCCAGGAAAACTCGCAATGTTTCGGTAATGTTTGTGAGAGAGGGAAAGCGATTTTAAAGCACAGAATTAAAGAATGACATTATATGATAAAGAGGTTATCAAGCTTGTGTGTTTGGGGATGGTAAATATCCTGTATTAGGAATTAACACTATGTATTTAGCTCGCCAAGGCTCGCTAAATACAATGTTTATTCCTAATGCAGGATATTTACCATCCCCAAAACACTCGCGTAATAACCTCTATACCTGTTGCACAGTATTGTGCATATACAAACGACTGAATGCATTTATAATGTGGAAAGGGTCAATTTGCCAGAATCATTTAATCTTTGTTTAAATATTGCAATGAAATAAAAGAAATCACAAATATGCTTGGTTAAGGCATACAAGTCCAAATCAATAACTTCTTTGCCTAAGGTTATCCGACATCCTTGACAATGTATACTAGTACGTAACGCATTTCACATAATAGTCTATATGCAAACCATGTCTACCGCATCTGCTAAAATTACTGAGAATATTTAGCGACACTCAAAATATATTTACCAGAATTTGTGTGAAAGTTGTCTAAAACAGGTCTCGACAGCCTCAAATCTAATCCTTTTTATGGTGTGTTCCCTATCGCCATTCTACCAACAGACATAAACAGCATGTCAGGGTCTAGTGGATGTGTGTTCATGGCCCAGTAGCCACGTTCTAACCTCTTAGCTATATTATCTTGACAAAGTAGTTGAAAAACAAACAAAAAAGGCTTCATAAATGGGTTTTTTAATCACTTATACAGATATAAATAATAACAACTGGTGTCTGAAACACATATTGAAATATCGTTTTGGGATATAGTCTTTCTTTTTCTTGAGTTTAGCTTGTGTCCCTTGCGCACGCCAGAAATCTATCCCGGATCGCCCCGATTATGTTTCTAGGTCAGCACTATCTCCGTGCTCGTGTGTTTCACCAAAGAAGCCCAGTCGCCTAAGGAGCTACAATTCGATGTGCTGAGTTGCATCCCTTCGGTATGCAAGAAACCTATGTTTGTGGGTTCGAATCCCGGTTACGACGTAAATTGTAATAAAAAAGTAAATTGTAATACTTGCAGCAAATTGTAATGATTTTGACGTAAATTGTAATAACAACGTAAATTGTAATAAAATTTGACGTAAATTGTAATACGCAAATTGTAATAAAAATTGACGTAAATTGTAATAATCTCAACTTGGGGTAAAATGTAATAACGTTTTACGTAAATTGTAATAACCTTATAAGTTTAGTGTCAAAGGCGTTAAATGACTAGAACCTATCCTTGTCAGGGTTGGTACAGGGTTTATCGTACAATTGTCATTAAAGTATGGGTGTTGGGGAGGATTGAGGTCGTTATCGTGCATTGTTGTATAATTATATGTATATATAAACGCACAGGAATTTCATTTCTATGGTTGTCCAGAAGAGGATTAATTACTCGAATGAACTTATTTTTCTTATTTATTTGAGAAATACTGTGTTTTGTATTATATTTTGACGAAGAATTCAAATACATGAAATGAGTGACAAATCTCCTGTGCAATGTCAAATGAAAAAAAACAGTCGTCAGCAAATGCAGCATAGATTTCCCGTGCATGGGAAAGGAAGATACTTAATACATAACATTATATACAATGTTTTTATTAATATCAAAAGAGGGGAGTGGATATCTTTTACCTACATTGCATATACTATTAGATATTGTGTATTCTCGATCTCTGTGAACTTCTCACAGATAAAGAAATAATAATAAATAAATGCAAACCATGTTAACTTATGCAATATTTGTAGCAATGTATGATTAACATATGGATAATTAATATAACATAAAATATTTCCTTTAATAACAAGAAGTATATTTAATAAATGTAACTGTCTGGATTCCTTTCATATGTCATGAAGAACTAACAACAACTTACTGACAACTTTTGCTGGGATAATAACTCCTTGTCCCAACAACAAAAACAGAATCCATCATGATAACGGCATTATTCAAAGCATACACAAATAATATCCGGTATCTTCGGGCATGTCTTGTTGAGTTTCAAAGAGCATCAGAATGTATAATAAATTTGTTGCAATCAATTATTGCTGAAATACATCTGTTTTGATCAAAATTGAAAGGATGGAAAATCTATAATGAAAAGGGTTTTGTCACTAACGTAAATATTCTCTTTGACCTTATACGAAGAGTATTCTAAGATCATTAAACTCGACAATCGTTGACTGATTGCGCCAAGCAATCTTGATACCAAATTTTGTACCTCACGTATAATGCGGTACATAGTTTTCGAAACAGATAATTACGTTTTTCATAAGTTATCACTAATTTGTGACATATATACGGACAAAAATTACCTCAGAGGATTATCTTCTCTGGGGGTTTAAGAGGATTAAAATAATTCCAGCTAACATCAAGCACTGTAATACAATATTGAAATTATAGCATACCATCTTAACATTCCAATGAAAAGAATAGTGACTAACTAAGAAACCAAATTATATTTATCTCCGATACTATGCCCTCATCAGTATACACACACACACACACACACACATACACACACACACACACACACACACATACACATACATACACACATACATACAAACACATACACACATGGGTATGTATGTATGTGTGTGTTTGTGTATTTGTTTATGTATTTGTTTATGTATGTATGTATGTATGTATGTATGTATGTATGTATGTATGTATGTATGTATGTATGTATGCCAGTAAATACGACCTCTATATGTCATTGGTATCAGATCTATGACTGCACTTCTACATATAGTTCCAAGTGAAAGATGAGTGACACTACTTTGTGAGAGGTCCCACAAAAATGCTGATATGAGCAATTAAAGGTTATGCAAAATGTAACAAATGAACAAAGTAAGATATTTTAAAAGATAAAATAGAAATTCAAACCTGTAGATATACGAATTAGAATGTAGCAAATACATTAGATAAACGTATCTTCCAACAAACAACAAGCACTGCAATGAAATTACAACATACTTTGTTAAAATTCTGATGAAAAGACTAGTAACTATCTAAGAAACCTCAGATTGGGCCTCATCAGCACAAAAACACACACACACACACACACACACACACACACACACACACACACACACACACACACACACACACACACACACACACACACACACACACACACACAAGCGCACGCACGCACACACACACACACACGCACGCACGCACGCACGCACGCACGCACGCACACGCACACACATACATTCACACACACACAGATACAGACACAAACACGTGTTGCACATACTACATACCCATACAAAAACATCCCCACAAACACTATATGTATGTATGTTAAATGTATGTATGTATGTATGTATGTATGTATGTATGTATGTATGTGTGTGTGTGCGCGCATGTAGGTGTGTATGTAATGACAGTAAATGTGAGCTCTATGTCATTGGTATCACATATGACTGCACTTCTGCATACTCTAGATGACAGTATCATGTACGTAGATGAAAGTATGTAAGTGGACGATAGTATCTAGATAGCATACTATCATCTACGTAGAAGATACTATCATATACGTAGATGAAAGTATCTTCTACGTATATGAGAGTATCTTCTACTTAGATGATAGTATCTTCTACGTAGATGATAGTATTTTCTACGCAGATGGTAGTATCTTCTACGTAGATGATAGCATGCCACAAACATCACATCACTTCCAATAAATGTCTTTCACTATGTTGATACCACCCTTTAATGGCGATTGTACGATAAAGCCTATACCAACCATCCCTAACTTAACAGTTTTGTACGTTTGTCATCATACACAGTATTTCTCGAATTGTACATGTGAAACACAAGCTCAACTGACAAAGATCATTTCTAGTCAGTTCGCGTCTTTGACACTACGGTAGTAAGGTTATTACAATTTACGTAAGAATTTATTACATTTTACCGCAAGTAGAGATTATTACAATTAACGTCAATTTTTATTACAATTTGCGTATTACAATTTACGTCAAATATTATTACAATTTACGTTGTTATTACAATTTACGTCAAAATTATTACAATTTGCTGCAAGTATTACAATTTACCTTTTTATTACAATTTACGTCGTAACAGGCCCGATTATGCCGGTTTCTAGGCCTGTCAGCACCATATCCGGTTTCACCAAAGTGGTAAACCCCTGAGACCTGCATCACTTCAGGCTTTCCTCCCACATTAAGCTGACACGCCGTGATGAAGCTTTAATGCGGTTCAAATCAGCTTTAAACCTCACACACTCACTCACCCTTGGTATATTGTGCATGAGACGGCGCGAAAACTGTTCGTAAGTGATGATATAATTTTACAAAACTATTGACTGTTAATAACAATTCCAGCGATTCCGTTTACTGTATTTTCGCATTTTCTGACTTTTTCTTCCAGCATAATTCTCTGTAGCGATTAATAAGAGTGGAATAATATGACAGCAGAAATATGGTACATGTTGTTACCCTGCATGGCGCTCGGTGTTCAGGGACTAAAACAAAGACTGTCAGTATACTGTGACTGAGTGGGGTATTTATGTTAAACTGCGGTATGGTATCTCAATGGGTTAGCATTATAAAATCGGCATAAGTCGGGACTAGTACAAGCAGCCGCGTGCACGCACACACCCACATACCCACACACCCACCCACACGCACGCACGCACACACACACGTGGAAGCACGTCTCTATATAAGTGCAATAATCTTGGACACGACGTTAAAACCCTCCTCACTTCACCTCAACGTATGTAGTGGCTAGCCACAAGATGCAGCACACCCTATGAAACAACAGAAAAATATATGTATAGACAAGAAAAGTAATAAGATAGCAAAGGTGGAAACATTTCCAAAGGAAGCCAACGGTTAATTGGCGCCGATTGTTGCAATCTGGATAAAATGGCCTCGAAACAGGCATCATGCGACAGATTGATTGTGGCACAGATTAATCCCAAGCACGAGGTAGTTGTGTTATCTGGACACGGTTTAATGCTGGCTGGTATCTCGTCGGAGTTCTTGAGGGTCACGATACTTGTAGACACACATTTATGCATGTTCCAAAACAAAAAAAACAGGAAGAGGAAGTTATTTACACATAGGGCCAAATGGTTCCGCCCATTCGCGAGATATTTTAATAACGCTGTAAATTAGATGAATTAAGTTAAAATGAATTGAAATATGTGTCATGATACTCTTAGACACACCTTTATGCATTTGCAAAAAATAAACATGTGTTTTGAGCAAAGGAAAATATTCTCTCCAATGGCCCTACCCTTGGGCCACTGTTTGCCCATGAGCGACATAGTTAAAATTTTGATTTTTTGAAATTTGGTTTTCATTTTTTGTTCCTTAGTACATACCAATGAAAATAGCATGTTGAATTCTGTAAATACCTTTGTTTGACACTGGCCACAGCGCCGTGAGTTTTTGGAAAAAATGGTTTCCAGAATTATAATGGGGCGTGTTTACAATGGCAGTAGCAATAAATAACAGCCCCAATTACATAAGACAGTGCACTCACGTATTTCACAGCCGAATATCTTGAATGGGGCACGTGTAGGAAAGCAGTTTTGGAAGCAGGCAGAACAGTCGGTGTCAGATAGTTATCATGTCCGCACAGGCAAGTGGATAAGTCGCAACTGAAGTCGTACAAGGCCCCGAATCGCCCCGTCTTGCCCTTATAAGGAAAGTGTTACCATGCGAAACTGCTTGATCAATGTAATCTATACCAGTGTCGACACGCTCGTAAGTATTCATTTTGTCGTATACTGTCAATAAAAAAAATCTAGAAAGAAAAGCACTTGACATTTTACTAGCGCTTCAATTTGCTGCCACTAACAATCGTTAGCATTAAACTTACTACATCTACTGCCACATAACAGTATGTACATTCGAGTAAAGTACTGTCTGAGGGAGAAGGGCTTGTACGGTCTCATAAGGCACCGAGGAGGGTATGAACACGCAAAAACAACAAAGACGTACTACACATATATACAATACAGACATGCAACACATACGCACATGTTCGAAGGTGTAGTCCGAGTTTTCAGGTCACATCCCCATAGAACATAATATCAGAAAACATTGAACAAAGAGGAAAACCTTTCAAGTATGAAGTGACGGAACTGTGAAGTCTTAACATATTTAATTATTGGAGATTTTAACTTCACAAATTCCATATGACATATTTCCATAAATTCAGTGAATATCCACACAATGATTGAATGATATATCACACACTCCCAGAATAGGTTGTAATATAATGAACAGTTGAAGCACTGTTGAAGGATAAATGCAGGATAGATGCAGGATAGTAACTTCGTAACTTTGATAGAGGCTCGTACAGTAACTTGGACAGGTTAAAAAAACGTATGTCCTTTATTCCCTTGACACAATCTTTTTACACCCTCTTAGAAACATCTTAAAACTCTCTGCTCTCTTTCTGACACTCATTCGTCCAACTCTATATCTGAAATTCTTGTGGGATGCTTATCGCGGTTGACCAGGTCACGACCATTAAGACTCCACACAAGACAATTAACTTTTTTAAGTCTTAGCTGCAACATTATATTATTACTGTCACCAACCCCCGGGAAGATAGCCTAAAACGTCCGCTGGCAGCAAGGGCTGGCTGATTCTTATGTTTTATCTTATAACTATACTAAACAGATTCATACACGTACACATACAAACCCTAACTTAGTTACAATTAAAATGATTTTCAATGAACTACAAATACCTAAAATTCGTCTCTAACATTAACATAATCTAGAGTTATAATTAGAGTGACACCCGGGGTTTCATAACATGAAAAACATGTTGGGAAAGCTGAATTATGAAAAGGTTGCAATTTGATGACAGACATTTTATGATCAAATGGTTCGTTACGCGTGGTTTTCATTTTAAAAAGAGTATACACACATCGCCTAATTACCCTGCCTAATTACAACCCACATCACCTAGTTCTCATAGAACACAGAGGTGGAGTTTACTTATGCCTAGATAACACCAGTGAAAACAAAGTCCATGATTTATTGAATTATCCTGTTTATAATGATTTACGTTTTAATCTTTTGCAAAATGCGTGTTATTTTAGTTGTTCATTTCAAACTAATCAAAGCTAGAGCAGCTATGTTTTTTAAAGTCTAGTGAATATCAGCCATATTATCTAGCCACAACCTCTTTGTATATTCTGCAGCAACGGAGAAAAGTGTGTTCCAGTAATGTTGTGACAGTATTTATATGTAGGATGCATAATATCTTTTACTACAGTCTCTCATAATTCCATAATGAATGGTCCGTGTATTTTAATCCAAAGGGATGATTTTAATGCAACATATCTTGGATATTAATGTGTATATCTTGGAGACTATAATTAAGAATATGTCTGTCTGTCTGTCTCTCTAGCGCCTACCCCTAAAATAAGTCACTTACACAATCAAATAGACGAGAACGTCTAAATATTAAACTGGTATAATAGACTTAAGATTCAGTCACTTTAACTGAGCAAGGAAATACTAAAATTCCTCAAAAGCTTGGCAATCATGGAAAAGTTAGTAGGTTTAGCTCAATACAAGTCAGTACTAGATCACCAGTGTCCTGTAATCAGTTACTAGCGAAACCACCCAGTACCGAAGGGACCCGGAAAACGGCGAAATGAATTCTTTGGGTAAAGACACAAGATCTTGACAAACGTTAAATATACTGCGCGCGGATCTCGGAGAGAGATCTCTCCTAGACAGCCGTGGATTACAATAGTGTATTTCTTAACAAGGGAAAAACACGAACAACAAACTAACTACTATATCCATACGTAAGATGAAAATATAAGAATAAAGCACTGAACATAAGCTATCCAACGGAATCATTATATATTTTCAACAAGTTATGTACAATTATTAAGGGGGCAAGGATGATCATAAAAACATGAGAAATATCTGAATTCCCCTAATGTTTGAAAGTCATAGTAATAAAACCATGTTCAACACTTGAATAAGGTAGCGGACATATAGGAGATACCATACATCAAGTCAATACATGGTAAGAGTGAGCCATTAAATCAAAAGAAAACAAAATATGAGGGTCACTAATTCTCTATCTCAGAATGCAATGACAATGTACAACGACGACCGTCGGACTTTGCCGAATTGTGTCGGAAACTGTACAATGATTGCGGGGGAGTGGCACGGTCACTAGACCGTGACACGAGCAGTATAACTTCTTTCAGAGCAGTATAAAAACCCTGTGACACCACTGGAGTACGAATTACAGGTTAGACGGTCAGAGTGAGGAGTGAGTATGGTTTTACGCCGCTTTTAGCAATATTCCAGCAATATCACGGCGGGGGACACCAGAAATGGCGTGACGAGCGAGCGCCTTAACCATTAGGCTACCCGACCGCCCCTAGACGGTCAGAAAGTCTAGAAAGTATACATGCAGCTCATCTCCCAACGGCCAGGTGTTGTGCCGCTCCTTACATATCGTCATATTGCCAAAAGACGTAAATGGTGTACACAAAGTCTAAACAGGGGTTATCGTCACTGTTCACGTGTCATGTTTTGAGATGAGTCCCTATTCACTTTGCTCTTACTTGATAGGCGTGGTTGTTTCTGGCGTCGTCGAAATGAACGTCAAGTCAATGTCAACCCGACACTTCATGACAGGTTTGGCGGTAGATCTATGGTGTTAGGGGGCATCCCTATGACTGGGCGAACCCTACTCCGTATTGTGCTAGGAAGGGTCACTGGACAGTACTATCGGGGTAACATACAGACATCCGTTCTTGTCCCGTTTGAACGGTGTGGGGGTCGACGTTTTGTCTTTCAGGACGACAACGCCCGTGCTCACCGTGTACGAATCGTCAATCCTCACCTTCAGCAGTACAACATCTGTAGAATGCTGATGCCAGCAATGACCCCAGATCTTTCCCCATTATGTCCCACCTAGTCAATGGATGTTTGACAAAAAATGGCGATATAACGCACTACTGATGCCAAAGATTGATCAAGTGAAGTGAAGTGTTGGTCACTGTAAAGTGCAAACAGATGAAAATAGTTTATCAATAAATACGTCAAACATCAGTCTTCAAAAGAGTCGTTGAAAGTACTTGGTTGCTTACCTTCTCAACACACTGCACATAAACTCGATGCTGTGGTCGTTCAGAAAGCCTCTCCTTGAAAAACTGAGTCTGGGCCGATTTGATATGGCACTTCGTTTGCTTGACACTCATTTCTGTACCGTCCAGCAGTACAGAATCATCAACATAATCAACACTGACATTCAGATTATGTCCCACATCCTTGGCTCGTTTCAGAAAACTGTGGAATGCCTTGTTTTCATCATGGGACTTGACATGCTTCACAAGGGGATCATCAGACCAATAAATGTGTGCAAAAGTGCACAAAACAATTCTATCATGAAGAGCCTCCACATGAATCAAACCACGCCCGTTCATCATAATTAGTAAATATAAGGGATTGAGGTGAGAGCGAGGGTGGTGGGATCTATTGTCTGCCATTTTTCTTCGTGTGAGGGTTTTCGTCGAATCAACAACACCAAAAGAATACGAAAGAATGGGCACAGCATAAGTATTTGTGGCTTTGACTTTGTTGCGAGCGTTCAGCTCTGAACTCCAGATTTTCTTAAGTCAACATTTTTTTTATTACGCTGCCGGAAGTTTTTCCTTGATATGGGCATTCTATGATGGCCGAGAGGGGACATCGCTTTCTCGCTCTATCGTTTTCTCGCTTTATCCCTCTATCGCTTTCTCGCTCTATCGCTTTCTCGCTCTATCGCTTTCTCGCTTTATCGCTTTCTCGCTCCATCGCTTTCTCGCTTTCTCGCGGTCAAGCAATATCCGCTCTTGACCTCTATAGGGGCCGCATGTGGTATCTGCTCCAATTGGGAGGGAATGTTGAACTTTCTCACTATTTACTTAAAACATAATTTAACTGTACATACGTAGTTAATTTTAAAACAATCCACAGATTTTTGCGTTAAATGTAATCGATTGATTTATGGCCCTATTCAGTTGTATGAATGTGGCAGATCATGGCAATACGCTCTGAATAAATCAGGTTAAAATCTAAATATATGCTTTTCAAAAGAAGTTAATAAGACTATGGTTCATTAGTCATGGCTGATTGTTTTGCAAAAATACAATCTTATAATTTTGGGTGTTCTATAACTTGTTTTCGGTAGTTTATGATGTTACAGTGTGTCATACTGTTGTCCGTAAATATTCTTTTTGACATTTGACGTATGTTGAACTTGAATTGTGTTTTTTGTCTTGTGCAAATCTACAATTATATGAACTTGCATATAATAATTTGAGAAACACCGCTGTGAGTGAGTGAGTGAGAATGGTTTCACGTCCCTTTTAACAATAATCCAGTAATATCACGGGGAACACCAGAAATGGGCTTCACACATTGCACCCATGTGGGGAATCGAAATTGGTCTTCGGCTTGACGAGCGAACGCTTTAACCACAAGGCTACCCCACTGCCCCCATCGCTGTGGCGTTACCACAGTTGATATGTATACTTTTGTAAGCTACACATATGGAGAGACATAATAATTAGTGTGGCCACATAGCTAAAGATGATAACAATATGAAATGCATTACTATGATTATCTATAACATATATTAAATCAGCTATCATTGTAATATTTTATGTATATCTTAAGTATAGTTTTGTCAAAATTAGGTATGTATGTGTGTGTGTGTTTGTGTGTGTGTGTGTGTGTCCGACTCATTGTCTGTGTAAAAATGTAGTAGATAACTAAATAACTCACATCAGAAGCACAGTTGTTAACCATACTGTTTACATGGATAGAAATTTGACACATCAATATATATATTCCTGCCTGAGCATATTCTATAATCGGATATCTAGTCTCTCCTGGCGGGAAAGTTAAACTTTATTTTACAAGCACTTATGCATTAAATTTAATTCCCGAAGACAGTTTGATCGAAAGTAATTATAAGAAACGAGTTGTTCTTAAAAAATATTTACAACGCATTTCATTTCTATTGTCCAAGGAATGGGGTTACGGCTTAATGACGCTCTCGAAAGTCGTACATGTGACTTAAGGTAGAGACATATATCTAATCCATCTGTATTTTGTGAGGGAAACATAACTGTGTACATGTATAACTTTTGTTTGCATAATGTATTTGCAACTTAATAAACATAATTGTGATCCCGAAATCGGACGAGCACATATTCGGCTTCAATTCCAAATCTAATGACCGAACAATTCCAAATCTAATGACCGAAAAAAATAATTCTTTGGACGCTGCAAACAGTACAAACAGTAGCTGATAAAACTGACAATTATTTGTCAATATATGATCTCTTTTTTTTTAATCAGCTTTAAGATTGATGGAGGAATATGGGGGGGGGGGGGGGGGGTGGGGGGGGGGGGGGGGGTGTTACTATGTACAAAATTAAAATATGAACAGTGACTATCTGTATTCTGTGAATCTTGCGTATTTACTACACTACAAGAAAATATACAAACTAAACGAGAAAAAAATTATGTGTGCATTTGTATCATATTTATCTACTACAAGATGTTTAAAAAATCTAATCATAAGAGGCAAAATAGTGGTGAGAATTACAGGAATGGATCACTAAATATCAGCAAAAACCGTTTTAATGTACGGCATTATGGAAATTATCGCTTTCTCGCTCTATCGCTTTCTCGCTCTATCGCATTTCTCTAATGATTAACCGTAGTCATATGAAAGAATCGGGTGTTCTTTAACTTCTTTTGAATAGTATGTACTGTAAATCTTGAATATTAACGTAAGAGTTAATTATAACTGCAAAAAATGAGAGTAGACAAAATAAATTATACTTTGCATTTATGTCTCAGAAATGACTGTTGATAAGACGGCCTCACTGCACACTTTGAATATTGGAAATCCCAACTTGAATATAAAAGCAATTAACTATCTGTTAAACACATTACGGTTACTGAGAACAATATGTCATCCCAAAACTAGAAATTACATTTGGACATCCGGTAGTATTACCATTGCTTGGGTGAGGACTTCCACTATGATGCCATCTACTCCGCAAACAGAATAAACATTGATATAAACCTGGTTTTTAGGAGGAAAATATTGTTTTTTAGGAAGTACGTACTACTCAGCGCTAATGAGCGGGGTTACTTGCTATTTGTTTTGATAACTTGGCCTGGGGGCCGGGGATCCAATAAAACTCCTAAATAGGGCCATAAACCAATCAAATTCTTTTTCACGCAGAAATACGTGGATTGTTATATACGCACCCATATTTGTACTGTTAAATTATGTCTAAGTAGATAGTGAGAAAATTTCAACATTCTGTCCATATGTATAATTTGTAATGTGACTGGAAAAATCTCAGCTCTCTTTTATGATTAAAACCCCTCCCCCCACTGAGGTCAGGTTTAACAATTCATTAATGTTGTTTTACGTATATACTTTCTATCGTAAAGAAACCCATATAGTGGCCAAGAGGAAATATTGCTATACCGCGAGAAAGCGATAGAGCGAGAAAGCGAGAAAGCTATAAAGCCATAGAGCGAGAAAGCGAGAAAGCGATGTCCCCTCTCGGCAACCATAGCATTCTGGAGTTTGTCCCTAATCTGCATCCCTAAGTACGTATAGGCCTGACATTATTATCATTATTATGATGATGATGATGATGATGATGATGATGATGATGAAGATTGTTGTCGTTGTTCCGTTATATACTAACGGGAAAAGATAACTGTGCTTCAGATAAAGTTCTATACAAATAGTGGCTAACTTCCTGTTAGTCATGTCATTGGTCGGTCAAAGTTCGCGAAAGGTCGTCGTGACCTGTAATAGGATGTTCTCAGCTGTAGAGAGTACTTACAACTTTGTTACCAAAAGGTGTGTCGGAGTCGGAGTGCGAGACTGTCAAATTAGGGGGTCTAAATAGCATCATAAGTGTCGGGTATAGTCGATTTTCGCATTTACAACTTGACTGAGCATTTATTCTGAAATTAAATAATGCATCTTTCAAGACATCTCCTCGACCTCCCAATTGATTCACAATTTGCATGTGCATGAACAGCTCTGATAGCCGTGCAATGGTCTACATGCGTTCAGGAGAACGTTTTAGTGACACTTGCGTTAACTCAATTTCGTCAGTCTTGGGTGTAATGCAGTGTAATTGTATGGAGTGGCATCACAACTCATCATTGTTAACAGCAATTTGAATGGCTTACGCTGCCGGGACAGCACCCTTCGAGATCATGTTCTAGTGTTTGTGCAAATGCAGGGAGGTAACGTCGCGTTGCAGCAGGATAATGCCTGTGTTGTAACAGACCTTTTGAGGTAGCATATAATTGCTGTACCCCCATGTCCGGTTGTTTCTCCACACCATTCCGCTATAGAACATGTCTGCGATGAGATGAAACGACGCCTACGACAGGACCATCACCAGCCGGTAACGCTAGCTCAGTTGGTCCTGCTGATAATTTGTTTTTGAAAAACACCCACTGACAAGACGCAGACAGTTACAGAATTATGAACATTTGTGTTATAGTGTGGTAGACACATGGTAAATTACTCTTGTCATGAGTGTTGCTCATATTAGGTTTCAAACCGTCAACAGTCTTTTATTTTATTATTGTATATCATGTTTGTCAAGATCAGTCCTCCTGGAAAATGAAACCTACTGAAAATCGCTCGTGTCTGAAGGCGCTGTCAGATGGAGTTATATCCCTTGAACTGTGTTAGGTGTGGATGGAAATATGTAAGGGGATATTCAAGCAAAAGGCTATTGTGACCTTTTTAAAGAAATGCTTTACTCATTTACAAGATATAGTAAGTAGTCAGCTATAGCTCCATAATATGTACATGGGTACTGACTGAACAGTATCTGTATTAAGTGTTGTTTGTAATGTGTTGTATTGTTTGTAATGTGTTGTACTGTTTGTAATGTGATGTACTGTCTGTCATGTGATGTTCTGTTTGTAATGTGATGTACTGTCTGTCATGTGATGTTCTGTTTGTAATGTGATGTACTGTCTGTCATGTGTTGTACTGTTTGTAATGTGATGTACTCGAAATTTCGAGAATTACGATTGAATGTTTTTTCTTCTATAGTAGCATAAAAATACAGAGTTGCGTATGTACTAGTGTCTATGGTAACCGTAGCTGTAACACATGCTGTCCCTGCACACAGGTGGCGTGACTGACGTAGTTGGCAGGCATTCAGAAAAGCGGCGTTAGATCAATGTATGCTGAAGCGATTATGACATGACCTCGCGTGTGTCATGTTCGATTCTGTGAAACTTTAGTGCTTAAGAACGTACAACTGTGAACTTAACTGTATGCGACCTCTAACTTCTAAATCTCATAGATACAAACTTCTGCAAAGCAACAACTAGCAGATGGTAGGTAAAGTGCTGAAGCTGATCACTTTGTTTTATCATGCATGCCTATGGTAACTGGTTGTTAGATAAGCACGTCTGAACACAAACATCATCCTTGCTGGGTTCCCGAAAGATGACAGATTCAGGTGCAATTATGACCGACCGACCCTCTGGGTGAATACAGAACGACATCGTAAGCCCCTTGACGTGGGGTTACCGATTTCTTCTTCGGCATTTGTGATTCATAATACTCACAAACAAACTTTGTCTAACAGAATAAATCCTATTAAAGAACAAATATTGATGCTATTTGATGTACGTAGCAGTAAAAGATGGACAGTAGTAGTAGTAGTAGTAGTTTTCCTTTCCTTGTATTTTATGTAAAATATACTCTCTTACTTCCGTATTGAATGGCTCAATATTCTCATGTATTTTCTCTTGTATATTTCTTGTTTGTATTGTCACAGAGTGACAACGCATTGTTAAACAATTGTAGCTTCTGAACAACATACCTTTTGCACAATGTTGAGAACATATCATTTAGGAAATCTGCAATATTCAACATGACGTAATCCATGCGTAACAGCGGTCAGTTGTACCATTGTCTTAACACAGCATTTCACATTATGACATTTATAGCCTTAATCCATTTTCCCCTGGGCCGTGACCGTAATCACACCCATAAGCCCCATGTCCAGGGCAACGCTATTGTCTCTTTGTCTGTCTATTGTTGTCCAAAAGTGTATATATATGTTTATATCTTTACTGTTAGTCAGTCTGGTATTCCGACAGCACCTGTATGTACAGCCGCGAGTAGGATACGCCTGCTTGCTGGACTTCACTTGTAGTTGTGAAATCATATTCAAGTAGCCACAGCGTATTAGGAATAATTATTCCTGTTTGGAATTTTAACTAAAAAACAAAATCGAAGTCTGTGCAAATTATTCTACTTGGGCCTGGTCCATTTCTAGGAAGATCATACACAAATAGTGCCTGGTTAACTAAGGGAAAAGATATCTCAGTTTGCATACACCTTCAGCAAACCAAACAAAATACCTAAAGTATGTTATACATCTAATAAAGTGAGTTCAACATTTAAATTCACATTAAATGGATAAAACAAACAATACACACTGAGCAGATGCTGAGGACTCAAGACTGAACAGTTTTAAAGCCTTAATCCCTGGGTTTACTCGCATCACTTATGAAAGTAACATCATGAAGGATTAAATGACACCAATCAAACCACATACATTGATGTTGAGCAGTGATGATTCAACAGTTCCAAGGATTTTTCACTTGGTGAATTTACATGATATATTAAGTCCCACAGAATTAGTAATGTTCATGACAGTATGAAGTCATAAACTTTGCCGCTAAGATGGACAGTGGAGTTCCATAGGGATAAAGAAAGATTAGAAGATGATAAAAAATCAGGAAGACCTCCGACTGAAAACAACTAAGGAAATACATGATATGATTATGGATGATCAACGACACACTACACATTACATTACCAATAGAGTATGTAAATCTCATAAGAGAGTTGAGAACATTCTGGGGAATGAACTAGGTATGGGAAAGGTTTCAGCACACTGCATTATAAGGCCTATGGCTCTTTATCAGAAACGGTCCAGGTTTACCGCCTCTTGTGCGACTTGACGTCGTTTTTTAAGTATACCTAGCTGACAATACACCTGTGCTTTGTACAAATCTGTTGTCGCCATGGCTGCAATGGATGATTAAGGCTTTGAACTCATAAGCCATCCTCCGTCGTCACCAGATTCAGCACCGTCGGATTACCACTTCTTCCTAAACTTAAAGAAAGAACTGTCTGGCAATTTCCATGCAAATGATGATGACAGATATTTTTGCTATGGAGGACTTTTTACAATACAGGGGGAAAGTCTTCTACACTAGCGGGATCCAGACAACTCCAGCATCGTTGCCAGAAATGTGTGGACTTCGGAGGAGATCAACTCCATCAACGCAGTCCATCATTGTTTGGATGAGAACATTTCAGCCACCCCTTGATAGATTGGACTAAGGGGTAATGAGCTCAACGGCCATGGAACGCTATAGATGCAATTTCTTCAGCAGCCATAATTCCTAATGATTGCCATTACATAAAGTCAGTTATATTCAAAGAAGAATGCGTACTGAAGTACGCAATTTAATCCTTTTATTGCACTATCTGGTTATGAACCAGTGATCATTGCCTATCTGGACTTGTGTTTGTTATGTATTATTAATTTTATTCAAACTTTCATTCAGTATTGGTTATATAAATTTCGGTAAAACCTTGTGTGAACTGATCGGCAACTCGCACCAACTCACCTTTATTTACAAAAAAACACGGTCAGATTACTGCTATTGGGGCCTCGAAATGAACCCTAGTTGACAATGAATGTTTAAAACATATTTATTTCATAATGGAATGGATTGGCAAATAAGCCAATGGCTTGCTTATCTTAATGCCGCTCCAATACAAAAACCTGAAATTATATTACATGACATACCAAATAGAGACCATTAATTTTACATTATAATATTTACATCAGATACTAATTCAGTTAAGCAATAAGATAACCATTAGATAATAAGTAAATACTGGAAATATAAGACCGTATTGATTAATTCTGAGATACGTACAGATTGAATTATTTCTATGATTTCCTGTCCAGACCTTTAATATTATGATATAAATCGGTTTTATGTGTATAATAATATATACTGTTTCTGATAATGGCGTAATATGGACACACAAATAAGTAATAAATGGTATTTTCATAAGTAGCTCCACATGAGCAGGATGGGTCATTTGAAATGATTCTATCAGATTTATGAGACAACCAAATCTGAAAATCTGAATCGAGAATGTATTACTAATCTATTTAAAAAAAATATAATATATACATCACAGTTGCATCATAGGCATTATGACGCCACAAATACTACTGTTGTGCGTCGCCTAGGACTACAATCTAAGTTTAAGTTTTCATTACACATGAAGAGCCGTTGAACGGGGAAAGATCTTGTGTGGATTGTGTGGACAAGCACGAATATCTGGACTTTTTTTTATATTAAATACTTATACACCTGATGAAATCACTAGTTTATATATAAAACCCCTGTTGCCCAAAATACAATAATGTTATCTTAGCAATCGTACAATTACTCCATATATACTTATAATAACCAAAAGAGCTATAAAGGTTTTATATATAATTTAGAGGGCTTTCATGGATAAACGATATTTAAAACTACCTAGACAATTAAAAATGGGTGTGTATACCTCTCTACCTGTCTGAACTGGCAACTTCCAACTTGCATCGTTTTGAAGAATTAAACTCAAGTGTTTATGTCTTTCAACTTAAGTTAAAGGAATACAGTGCATGAACAATTGAGGTTTTGTAACATCTATTACTTTTTTCACTGAACTGTATTGTTTCTGTATCTTTTTCTGGATTAAACTTACCTGCCACTGATCTGCCCACATTTAAATTGTTTCTAGATCATCATTTTAACGTGTTGCTGTAGTAATTGGGTAATCAACCGTTGAATATAATGATGTATCGTCCGCGAAAAGTAATGGTCTCAACACCGATCCTTGAGGGACGCCTGCCACCACGGGCATAAATTCCGAATTATAAACTCGATTATGAAGATCACTATCAAACCAGTTCTTTAGATTACGACTAACTCTAAAAATATTTAAAAGTTACTACTTTAATATATGCCTTGCTTATATCGCAGAAAACTCTTAAAAAATAACGTTACCGTTATTATAGCTGAAATGGTTTGTATTATCAAATAAAAATAAACAACAATATCGGTTTTGAAACATTTAGTGCAATCAACACGAATGTCACTGACCCACTTTTACAAATATGGAAACGTCATAGAACAAACCAGATGACGTCACTATTGAACGTGACGTCACCTATCCCTATCCCTATGAGGTCACCTTACAACGGGCGTAATAATGACCCGTCGCAAAGCAATATGAGGACATTATCAAGTTACAGTGGCCCGCTCATTTCTGATACCATGTGGGCGGTTTATTGATAATTCTATCCATTTTAGCTATATATTTTTTTATAAACATTGTTTTCAACTTTCATCAAACAACATGTGAAGGTAACAGGCCTATATATAAGCTAGTATGCTCGCTTACACAGCCCTTTTTGTATATAGGAATAACTAATGCTTTATGTGGGGTATTTTGAAGTGACTGATTGAAAATCTATGTAAGGGGATACTGTACGTCTTCAGCTGTTAATTTAAGGAAAGTATTGCCAAATCTATCTGAGACATTGGCTTTACTTACATCATCTGAGATAAGTATTTCTTTGACATCAGAACGAGTTAGTTATGTTGTGTAATGTTGTCAAGACTGTTTTCATGTATATTTGGAGGAGGTAGTGGCTATCGATACATGATCATTATATACTTTATTTTGAGAAGTAATAGGTGGAAAAATACATATATTTCTTTTCTCTTCCTGTATATTGTTACTACATACCACCATGTCTAACTATTACAATTGTCATTAATCGTGGAATCTAGTTTTGAGTAATTAGGTTCTTTAGCGTTCTTTATAACGGATACAGCCCTATTTGCTCATCGTCTAAACCCTTCCCAATGTGAAGTTGAGTTTCTTCGCTTTGCAGATTACGTTTACGAATTAATGTACCAATTTCATTTTTCACCCTAGGTTTATCTTTCCTGTAATTATCTTGTTTGGTATAAACCTTTCACAAATATCGATAAGTATATCTGTAAACTTGTTGACAGTGATTGGATACATACATCATATATGCCATACGCTGACTCGTTAAAAGTCATATTTGGTGCATATTGACTATTATATGTCAGCATATAGTTTTCACGATCAAAGTAGCAGGGCCGCGGAAAGCCTCAAGGGTGACTCGCCCTAATGTTCCATACCTAAAGAATATCTGGCAATATAACAATGTGCTACACTTATGGTTACTAGTATTTTTATCATAAATATATATAGTAAAAGCTGCGACAGAAAAAACACGATACTGGAATATATTATTCCTGGTAAGATAATAGTTTCATATACAATTGTTTCCGATCATTGCATAAGTTATGTTATTGTGCATTTTGTAACTGAATCACCGGTACATCTGTGACAAATTGTGTGCACATCTTATTGCTATTTCCGGCTAAGTTTACAAGAATATATACACCGTGATCTTAATCTATGCATATAAAACAATGGCTAGCAGAACAGTAAATCATCAAGCTCAGTGATGTTTTATCGCAAATTTTACTTTTTCATTGATCAGGTTTGTTATTTCCTCTTCGTTGACGTATTTTTATTGTGCGCATAAGAATATTTTTTGTCCAAAATACTGCATTCCCAAATTATCTCAAACTTGGCTTTTCATGCAGCGGAATTAGCTCGTACCTACTCCTCACAGCATATATGTTTTTGGAAACAACCCAACACTTCGAGGAGTACGGTGCAGCTATAAATAGAAATGGCCTCGGCTGCACTGGTCTGTTACTGTGCCAAAGCGTAAACCATTTTCCCTAGGGAAGGGAGTTTACCGACTATAACAGTCCAGTTTCAACCCTTGCCGAACGAGACTAGAATTATGGAGTTATAATTTAGCTGGACTAACGAGTCTATACATAGTCCAATCAAAATTGTTTCGTAAACTGTCGTGTCAGATTTCGGTCGACTGCAGGATTTGCAAAACATGTTTACCGCCTACTTAGCGCTAACAGATATTTTCCAAATCTTTTCATGTTTTTAATCAAGTTGCTTGCGTGATTTGATGCACTAAGACTAAGACCCGGTTTTATTACAATATAGATCATGATTATCGATCTGATCGTCTTCACTGGGCGCCGTCATTTCGTTTGAAGCCAATACATGTGATATGAGAGGTGGAATCTCATTGGTCAATAGAAGGGATCTAGAAGGGACATAACTCGTAAGAGCCACTGGTGGCGCTACGACTGAGCCCAGAAATTCAAGCATAGTTCAGTGTTCAGTTAACTTCCTTGCCTCGGGAAGATGGGCGTGTGCATGGTTTGTGTGTGTCTTGGAGAGTTATTTTTGTTCGGAGAGGCATGATCATAATTAACATTAACATTGAAAAAATGAGGTATAGTCCTGTCCCCCACCAGGATAGAACTTGCCCTTTTTGGTTTTAACTCTGTAGAGACTGAGGTCCACTTTTCAAATTAATTGTAACATGCATGATGATTTATATTATGATGTAATGAACACTATGTGTGAATGTATGCTAGATTTTTTTTAAACTCATCATAAATCGAGAAATTTATAACATTACTCAGATGTGAACACGGGTGTTATACTCTTTGTAAATTAATTGATCAAATGTTCCAAAGGCGCTTGACACTCATTTATTTCCGAGTGTGTGTGTGTGTGTGTGTGTGTGTGTGTGTGTGTGTGTGCGTGCGTGTGCGTATGCTTGTGCCTATGTGTATGTGTGTTCAACGACTCTCATAATTTAATTTAACTTTAAGCACTGTATTGGTATATGTCTTAATATATCTTATCCTGACCATGAAGTTATACATATGATTTTACATCTAGTGTCTCGTAGGCCATATCGGGTCAGATGTTATATTTTACTGTTTGGATACGTGTTTTAGTATGAAGTCTACACAACATTTGGGGGCGGTCGGGTAGCCTAGTGGTAAAAATGTTTGCTCGTCATGCAAAAGACCCGGGTTCGATAACCGACATGGACACAATGTGTGAAGCTCATTTCTGGTGTCCCCTGCTGGGACATTGCCGAAATGTGGCTAAAAGCGGCGTAAAACCATACTCTCTCTCTCTCTCTCTCTCTCTCTCTCTCTCTCTCTCTCTCTCTCTCTCTCTCTCTCTCTCTCTCTCTCTCTCTCTCTCTCTCTCTCTCTCTCTCTCTCTCTCTCTCTCTCTCGGACGTGCTTCATCCTTCACATGAAATGTTGCCAGTAAACTATCTCTGGATATTCGGATAATTTATTTGAAATTTGAGAGATTTTTTTGTGAACAGTACGTTGTACGTGACGTCACAGTCGGTGAGCAAGCATATCGCCTAGCGCACAACACGAATCTTTCCCCCCTCACCTTCAAGGGAAAAAACGTACTGTGCACAATCAGTTTCTCCAGACTTGCCCCAATCAACAACATTCCAAGAAGAGAAAATAACTCCCACGTTTTGTTTCTTCTTCATTTCCACTTCTTCGTCTGATGATGACGTCGCAGCTGCAACAGGCTGCTGGTACAACCAGGTATATAAATAGCTCATTTACGCTCAAGTCTCCTAAGCTTTGATAATTTGCCTGATAAAATAAAATGTATGTAACTCTTTTTCTATGCATCTGGTGCTGTTAGTCAGGATAAATGAAAAAAATCATAAGCAGATCGGATCCAGGGGTGTGTGGTCCAGGGGGTCCGCCCCCTTTGAAAAGCAAATGGAGGATGTTGACAGTTTCACCCCCTCCCTCTCCCCCAACAAAAAACAAAACAAAAAATAAATCAAAACAAAAACGAAAACACAAAACAAATCAAAACGATACACACATACACACACACTGAGCGAGGAATTGATATTTTGCACACCTCCCTTTACAACCAAAAGTAGCATGTTGTAGAGAAACCTCCCCCACCCCACAACTGAGGGAGGAGTTTGGTTTTTTGGATCCCTCCCTACAATGCTGGATCCGAAATGTTCCAGTTATGTGGTATGGGGTCTGAATAGATTGACCCTCAATTTCACAAACGTTTGTGATTTTTCCTCACTGAATTAGTGGTGATTGTGTCTCAGGTTGAAGATTAAAAGTATTTTAGTGTTTTTACGACATGACTGATACGAGATTAGGCATCATGTAGTTTGTTGCACGGATATATTGATAATAATCATAAGTTTTAGTTTCTAATAATATATCTGTATTATCATTGAGCAAATGTGTTTGTGATAGTTTTGCTAATTGTTATATTCATGTTATGACACGGCTAACATTTGTTTATTGATTGTTTAACGCCGCACTCAGCAATATTCCAGGTATATGACGGCGGTCTGTAAATAATCGAGTCTGGACCAGACAATCCAGTGATTGACATCATGAGCATCGAACCACGCAATTGAAATATGACATGACATGCATCATCCAACTCAGCGAGCCTGACCATCCGATCCCGTTAGTCGCCTCTTACGATAAGCAAAGTCGCCTTTAACGGCAAGCATGGGTTGCTGAAGACCTACTCTAACTCGGATATTTGCTACCTTAATATGAACTATTATATGCTGGTTACAACATTTTCCAGGCGATATGTTAATGCAAACAATAATACAATTTGATTCTTCAAGTAGGGACTGTTTATGAATTCATTCTGTGTATACTGCTCATATGATTTATCATTTTTTCATGTAAAATAAATCCAGCTTTGTTTAAATAATAGACGATGCTGGGCTCAGTGGGCAAGCAGAGCAGTAGCGAGTACGACGTGTCTCAAGTAATGCGGGATCTGTATGACAGCATCGAACGAGAGAATGACTTAAAAGAGCAGCTTAGATTCACAGAAGAAGAGACAAAAATGATGAGGAAGAAACTAGCGGAGATGGAAGAAGAGAATGAGGGGCTGAACATGCAGATCAGGAAGATGTCCCGCAGCAACAAGAGACGCGAGCTAAAAGAGAAGGAGAGGTTTATTAAGGAGAGTGAGGACAATGACTCAGACACTGACAGCAGCGGCGACATTGACCTCAAAATACAATGTGAACTATTGGAACAGGAGATTTCTGTTTCCAGGAAAAAGATTTCCGATGTGGAACAGGACAACGAGAATATCCGTGAGGAGGTGAAGTTCTTGCAAGAAAGACTTGAGGAAAAGACTCAGTTACTTAATATCAAACCAGAACCCTCCTCCCCAAACGCATATTATGAAGATAAGATAAAACAAATGACCATAGAAACCGATGATCTCAAATGGAAGATTATCGAAAAGGAACGTGAAATTGAGCGCCTGTGTGCCCAAATGAACTTTATTCAACATTCACATCGCCAGCAGCAGGGCAAACTAAAGAAGAGTAAAAGCCTTGATAGTGACTACCAGGAAGTTGTCGATCTCAGGAGACAGCTTGAACACTTGGCCCAAGAGGCCGGGGCCACTGAAGAACGATTAGTTCAAGTAGTGATACAAAACGAAAGGGTTTCTTCCGAAAACGAACGTTTGAAATTGCAACTTAGCAGACAGATTCCGTCTATCCAAGCAGATGATGCTGCAGTTGAAAATATTGAACTCAAAGACAAAGTAAAAAAGCTAGAAGACGACAATCATTCTTTTCAAGATAGAATCAAAACCTTGACCGAGAGTTTACAAACACTCACCAAAGAGCCTCGCTCGCTCTCGGCAGAACTGCCACACATTCCTCAAAGCGGGACCTCCCCGTTGCCACGTGACTCGACGAAGCATTTGGAGAGCATACAAGAAGAAAACAGCGAGCTCCGGCGGAAAATGGCGGAACTTGAGTCGACCAGTTCGCGGCGGATTTCGGAAGAAACCATTCAGAAAACAGACGATCAGAAGGCGGTTGCAGACGACAACAGCACAGCCATGGACAAAGACCCAGAGGATATGTCACGGCTTCAGCTCGTAGAAAAGGTCCTAGATCTCGAGGATGAAATATGTAAGTAGAATTAAGTTTAGTTAAGTTGTATCTAGGTCTTGGAAACCTGATCCTCGATATCGTGTGGCTGGCAGGCACGTGCGTTGTTGCCTGCTACTGATGTACAGTGGGGAGAGAGGAAGGCGCATACCACTCGCCAAATGTATGAGTCTGTATGTGGGCGAACAACTTCTCCCTGCAAAGAAACATAGCAGCAATTGTATAACGTTATGACATTACTCAAATATTATCCACTTTATAATTGCAAATTTGACGGAATCTGTAGTGATACAAACTTGGCAGGTATGTTGCAAGTACGTTTGTAATGTATGCCTGTTCTACAAATAATAGATATCAATACATAAACTTATATTGATGAATCGAACGTTAAGAAGGGTGGGGGTGGGTTGGGGGCTAGTTGGTGGGAATTTGTTATTCAGTAGTTTGAGTTGATTATGACCAACTAAAATGCGTCCATGCCTGGAAATATTTTAATTTGAAGGCATTATAAAATGCAAGGCTATACAAAGTTCTGCTTCATAAACCACATTTGCTGATATGTACACTCTATCTACATACATGTCTGCCACCTTCCATCACAGTGATGACTCTCTAGATCTACCACCTTCAATCACTGTAATGGCCGCTAGACCTACCACCTTCCATCACTGTAATAACCGCCTAGATCTACCACCTTCCATCACTGTAAAAACCGCCTAAATCTACCACCTTCCATCACATATATAACCGCCTAGATCTACCACCTTCCATCACAGTAATGGCCGCCTAGACGTACCACCTTCCATCACACTAATAACCGCTTAGACCTACCACCTTCAATCACTGCAATGACGCCTACACCTACCACCTTCCATCACTGTAATAACCGCCTAGATCTACCACCTTTAATCACTGTAATGGCCGCCTAGATCTGCCACCTTTAATCAATGTAATGGCCGCCTAGATCTACCACCTTCCATCACAGTAATGGCTGTCTAGATCTACCACCTTCCATCACTGTAATGGCCGCTAGACTTACAACCTTCCATCACAGTAATGACTCTCTAGACCTACCACCTTCCAACACAGTAGTGACTCTCTAGACCTAACACCTTCTATAACTGTAATGGCCGCCTAGACCTACCACCTTCAATCACTGTAATGGCCGCCGAGGCCTACCACCTTCCATCACAGTAATGACTCTAGACCATCCACCTTCCATTACAGTAATGACTCTAGACCATCCACCTTCCATCACAATAATGACTCTAGACCATCCACCTTCCATTACAGCAACGACTCTCCAGACCTACCACCTTCCATCACTGTAATGGCCGCTAGACCTACCAACTTCTATCACTGTAATGACTCGATCTCTGGATCTACCGCCTTCCATCGCAGTAATGACTCTCTAGACCTACCACCTTCCATCATTGTAATGGCTGTCTAGATTTACCACCTTCCATCACAGTAATGGCTGTCTAGATATACCACCTTCCATCACTGTAATGGCCGCCTAGATCTACCACCTTCCATCACTGTAATGGCCGCCTAGATCTACCACCTTCAATCACTGTAATGGCCGCCTAGATTTACCACCTTCCATCACTGTAATGGCCGCCTAGATCTACCACCTTCAATCACTGTAATGACCGCCTAGATCTACCACTTTTAATCACTGTAATTGCCGCTAGACCTACCACCTTCCATCACAGTAATGGCCGCCTAGATCTACCACCTTCAATTACTGTAATGGCCGCCTAGATCTACCACCTTTAATCACTGTAATGGCCGCCTAGATCTACCACCTTCAATTACTGTAATGGCCGCCTAGATCTACCACCTTTAATCACTGTAATGGCCGCCTAGATCTACCACCTTCCATCACTGTAATGGCCGCCTAGATCTACCACCTTCAATCACTGTAATGGCCTGTAGACCTGCCACCTGCCACCACTGTTATAGCCGCCTAGATCTAACCACCTCCCATGACCGCCTAGACCTACCACATTCAAAGACAGTAACGACTGTCTAGATCTACCACCTTCAATCACAGTAATGGCCGCCTAGACCTACCACCTGCCATCACAGTAATGACCTTCTATATCTAATCACCTTCCTTCACAGTAATGACTCTCTAGATCTACCACCTGCCATCACTGTAATGTCCGCCTAGACCTATCACCTTCCATTTCAGTAATGACTGCCTAGATCTACCACCTTCAATCACTGTAGTGGCCGCTGGACCTACCACATGCCATGACTGTAATGGCTGTCCAGATCTACCACCTTTCATCACTGTAATTGATGTCTAGATATACCACCTTCAATCACTGTAATGGCCGATAGACCTACCACCTGCCACCACTGTAATAACCACCTAGATCTAGCCATCTCCCATCACAGTAATGACCGCCTAGACCTACTACATTCAAAGACAGTAATGACTGTTTAGATCTACAACCTTTAATTACTGAAATGACCCCCTAGATCTACCACTTTTAATCACTGCAATTGCCGCTAGACTTACAACCTTCCATCACAGTAATGACTCTCTAGATCTACCACCTTCCATCATTGTAATGGCTGTCTAGATCTACCACCTTTAATCACAGTAATGGCCGCCTAGACCTACCACCTTCCATCACTGTAATGGCCGCCTAGATCTACCACCTTCCATCACTGTAATGGCCGCCTAGATCTACCACCTTCAATCACTGTAATGACCGCCTAGATATACCACTTTTAATCACTGTAATTGCCGCTAGACCTACCACCTTCGATCACAGTAATGGCCGCCTAGATCTACCACTTTTAATCACTGTAATTGCCGCTAGACCTACCACCTTCCATCACAGTAATGACTCTCTAGATCTACCACCTTCAATTACTGTAATGGCGCCTAGATCTACCACCTTTAATCACTGTAATAGCCGCCTAGATCTACCACCTTCAATTACTGTTATGGCCGCCTAGATCTACCACCTTTAATCACTGTAATGGCCGCCTAGATCTACCACCTTCAATTACTGTAATGGCCACTTAAATCTACCACCTTTAATCACTGTAATAGCCGCCTAGATCTACCACCTTCAATTACTGTAATGGCCGCCTAGATCTACCACCTTCCATCACTGTAATAACCGCCTAGATCTACCACCTTCCATCACTGTAATGGCCGCCTAGATCTACCACTTTTAATCACTGTAATTGCCGCTAGACCTACCACCTTCCATCACAGTAATGACTCTCTAGATTTACCAACTTCTATCACTGTAATGGCTGTCTAGATCTACCACCTTCCATCATTGTAATGGCTGTCTAGATCTACCACCTTCCATCACTGTAATGGCCGCCTTGATCTACCACTTTCTATCACTGCAACGACCGCCTAGACCTACCACCATCCATCACTATAACTGCCGCTAGAACTACGACCTTCTATCACTGTAATGACCGCCTAGAACTACCACCTTCTATCACTGTAATGACTGTCTAGATCTACCACCTTCCATCACTGAAATGACAGTCTAGATCTACCACCTTCCATCACTGTAATGACTCTCTAGATCTACCACCTTCCATCACTGAAATGGCGGTCGACATCTACCACCTTCAATCACTGTAATGGCCGCTAGACCTACCACCTGCCACCACTGTAATAACCGCCTAGATCTAAACACCTCCCATCACACTAATGACCGCCTGGACCTACCACCTTCAAAGACAGTAATAACTGTCAAGATCTTCCACCTTTAATCACAGTAATGGCCGCCTACACCTACCACCTTCCATCACTGTAATGACCGCCTAGATCTACAACCTTCAATCACTGTAATGGCCGCCTAGATCTACCACCTTTAATCACTGTAATGGCCGCAAGACCTACCACCTTCCATCACATTAATGACTCTCTAGATCTACCACCCTCTATCACTGTAATGACCGCCTACACCTAACACCTTCTGTCACTGTAATTCCCGCTAGAACTACGACCTTCTATCACTGTAATGACTGTCTATATCTGCCACCTTCCATCACTGTAATGACCGCCTAGACTTACCACCTTCAATCACTGTAATGACCGCCTAGACCTACCACCTTCCATCACTGTAATGACTGTCTATATCTACCACCTTCCATCACTGTAATGACCGCCTAGAACTACCACCTTCTATCACTGTAATGACTGTCTATATCTACCACCTTCCATCACTGTAATGAGAGCCTAGACCTACCACCTTCAATCACTGTAATGACCGCCTAGAACTACCACCTTCTATCACAGTAATAACTGTCTATATCTACCACCTTCCATCACTGTAATGACCACCTAGATCTACCACCTTCCATCACTGTAATGGCCGCTAGATCTACCACCTTCCATCACGGTAATGACCGCTAGATCTACCACCTCCCATCACAGTTATGGTCGCACGAAGGTAAACTGTGAATGGCATTCTTGTGATCACTGGTGAACTCTTACCAACCCTGCGAATTCTTCCACGCTATCTTGGAACGGTTCCAGTGTTGCAGACAAGCCTGTGCTAAATTAATTGACAAGAATTCCACACCGGTGTGTTTCCTTCTTGGCACACTCGGCCTCGTCTTGTACACCCATCGAGGCACTGCACACCAAGCCAGCTCTAAACTCGCCCGTGAAATGACGCAGCACTTGTTTTCATTCTCAGTAGCATGTTACTTTGCCATTCTGAATGTCACCCTGGAGGATTGTTATGTATTGGCATCATATCTGCTTCAAAATTTTAATACGGTCGGAGTATCGACATATGTTATATTCTGGAGGTGTGTCCATTCTATATAATCTTCAAGTTCATTTTCAACACACAGAAAGGCACCATAGGTGGTAAACACACTCTGATTCTCGGAAATAATATATAGTCCATATGTATCCCACACTGATATAAACTTTAAAAATGTGCCTGACAGAAGTGATACCTGACATAGGTAATATAAAATGTTGGCAAGGGCAAAGCTGAAGCAAATCACCGATTGAACCAAGCAATGTATATGTTTCGTTACCTTCTCCAAGACACAAAAAATTGCCGGGGATTTATTGTGTTTCTGATTTCACCTTGGTGGTAACATCTATACTTGGAAGCAGAATTAATCTTTGCAACGCGTTTATCGGTTCGGGAGAAAAGAATTCGGAAGTTTAAGAAACACGTGCAAGATGTTTCCAGTGATATCGCCTCTCCTCGGGGCCCAACAGAACCCCTGATCGTAACTATGTGTGGCAGAATTCCATTTACTCTCCCCACTCCCCTTTCCTCACAAAAACCATACTTATCAAACCCCTACCCTCGCCAAACAGTAAAGCGGTCGAGTGGAAGACGCATAGGGTAGAAGACGTTGATCAACAAGTAATTAGTGATTTTCTGTGACTCACCTCTGAAATTCATCTATAAGATATGGCCTGCATCATTACATACCATCATGTTGTATCAATGTTTCCCTGAAGGATCTCATCTCAAGCCACCTGTAACTGCCTCCGTTACCTTACAACTGTGATCTGTAACATACAGTGTCTGCGTCCGTTACCTGTTGATGCCTTTACACTGTGATCTGCAACATACGGTGTCTGCCTCCGTTACCTGTAGTTACCTTCAAACTGTGATCTGTAACATACAGTGTCTGCCTCCGTTATCTGTAGATATCTTAAAACTGTGATCTGTAACATACGGTGTCTGCCTCCGTTACCTGTAGTTACCTTCAAACTGTGATCTGTAACATACAGTGTCTGCCTCCGTTACCTGTAGATATCTTAAAACTGTGATCTGCAACATACGGTGTCTGCCTCCGTTACCCGTAGTTACCTTTACACTGTGATCTGTAACATACAGTGTCTGCCTCCGTTACCTGTAGTTACCTTTACACTGTGATCTGTAACATACGGTGTCTGCCTCCGTTACCTGTAAACTGTGATCTGTAACATACAGTTTCTGCTTCCGTTACCTGTAGATACCTTTAAACTGTGATGTGTAACATACAGTGTATGCCTCCGTTACATTTACATTGTGATTTGTAACATACAGTGTCTGCATCCGTTATCTGTAGTTACCTTTACACTGTGATCTGTAACATACAGTGTCTGCCTCCGTTGTCTGTAGTTACCTTCAAACTGTGATCTGTAACATACAGTGTCTGCCTCCGTTGTCTGTAGTTACCTTTACACTGTGATCTGCAACGTAGGTGTCTGCCTCCGTTACCTTTACACCGTGATCTGTAACATACAGTGTCTGCCTCCGTTATCTGTAGTTACTTTTACACTGTGATCTGTAACATACAGTGTCTGCCTCCGTTACCTTTACACTGCTATCTGTAACGTGATACAATGTCTGCCTCCGTTATCTGTAGATACGTTTACATTGTGATCTGTAACATACGGTGTCTGCCTCCGTTACCTGTAGTTACCTTCAAACTGTGATCTGTAACATACAGTGTCTGCCTCCGTTACCTGTAAATATCTTTACACTGCTATTTGTAACATACAGTGTCTGCCTCCGTGACCTGTAAATACCTTTACATTGTGATCTGTAATATACATTGTCTGCCTCCGTGACCTGTAAATACCTTTACATTGTGATCTGTAATATACATTGTCTGCCTTCGTCACCTATAGTTACCTCTACAATATGATCTATAATATAGGTATCTGCCTAATCAGAAGTGTTCTGTATATTTCAGTGGACCTAGATATTGATATTGTTCGGTGTATTTCAGTGGACCTGAAATCAGTAATAAAGCACAAAGAGTTGGAGCGTGAGGATGTAGAGCGAGAGGTGACGTCACTAAAAGACCACATTGATGAGACTAGCGACATTTGGAGGAAAAAGGAGGTGGAGCTTGAACAAGACCTGGCGATGTTGCACGACAAAAATAGCGTGTTAAGCAATCTGCTTGAGATCGTCACTGAGCGGGCCGATAAGGCGGAGCAGGAATTAGAAGCTATAATCAAGGAGGCATCTGCCCAGTCTGAACGAAGTGCCAGCCAGGTTAGCGCCCTCAGTAACGCCAGTGTCGGCAGTGACGACGTCTTCCTGTCTCCCCCGCCTCACTCAGACAAAAGCACCGTGATACACAGAGACTGGGATGTGAGTAGTTACCTTTCAAGTAAAGGTGTTAATTCGTATAATTATTATCACACGCCGCGAACTATTTAAGTTAGAGAAATGAAATTTTACACACTGATATTTCTTGTCATGATCTGAAATGAGTTCGATAATGTCTTAAGTACATTTTACAGAGTTATGGCTCCTACTCTGTGCTTTTGAACTTAGTGCGTAGTGTCTGCAGTAGGGACATGTTTTCTCAGAAACTACGGAAGTTACATAAATGAAAGTTTGCATGCTTATCTAAAAGATACTTATCAAGACTGAGTTTGGACATTGGCGCAATAAATTATTTTTATACAGAGCTGTCGCCCATGGTCCATGCTTTTGAACTTACTACGTAGTGTCTGAGATGGAAACATGTCTGCTCAGAAACTACGGACGTCACATTAATTTTGCAATCTTTTCTGAGAGATACTTGTCAAGACTGAGTTTGAAAATTGGTGCTGTAAAATGTTTTGTTACAGGGTTATGAACCTTGAGCCATGCTTTTCAACTTACTGCATTGTGTCTGCAATTGGGACAAGTTTTCTCAGAAACTACTGACGTCACATGAATGCATGCATATCTATGAGAAACTTGTCAAAACTGTGTTCGAAAACTGGTGCCGTACATTATTTTTCCCCAGAGTTACTTCCCTTGGTACATGTTTTTAGATTTTGAGCATTCTTACTTATGACCCTTGATCCACGTTATTTAAGTGTCTGCAATGGGGACAAACTTTCTCAGAAACTGCTAAGTTAGCTTATCTAAGTATTGGTGTTCGAGAATTTCACATTTAATTATTTTTCTGATGACAAAGCGACCCGAGTGCCTATCTCATCTTATGGCTTTATAGGACTCTTTTTTTCTATAGTTTATATTCACTATAAACAAACAAAATTCTAATGTGCCCCATGGCAGGGTATAGGGATAACGCTGTTTTCTGTTTACTGTAACTTAAACCATGGGAAAATATATGCAATACACCATTCCACCAGCGCAGTATTTAAATATAAGTCAACTGTTTCAATGTTACTAAATGTCACCCTCTGATCATGAGAACGTCTGATATGGCTGATCTTTGTCTGCGAACCAACCTACTCCAGAGACAGATGAAAAAGAGGGTCGAGTCCTTGGAGCGACTGCTGGCTGAAGAGCGTCTGAAGGTGATGACAGCGGAGAAGAAGCTGTTGCTTGTCACACAGGAAACAGTATCCACCGCCATGTCCGACGACTCGAAACTGCATCTGAGAGAGAAGGAGCTACTACAACAAGAGGTAGGCTGCAATCAGGCTGGTGTAGCTGTAGTATTTCACTCATTCAAACTGACACCATCTACCATATATTAGCAATGTGTTGGCTGAGAGTTGTGAAGGAAAGAAATATGTACCCACCACATCTTATACACTTGACTTCTTCCTACCTATAAACAAAACAATGCATGGGAAATAGCACCACAATGTTGTAACCTAACCGCCCATCCGAGCACCATAATGTTGTAACCTAACCGCCCATCCGAGCACCATAATGTTGTAAACCTAACCGCCCATCCGAGCACCATAATGTTGTAACCTAACCGCCCATCCGAGCACCATAATGTTGTAGCCTAAACGCCCTTCCGAGCACCATAATGTTGTAACCTAACCGCCCATCCGAGCACCATAATGTTGTAACCTAACCGCCCGTCCGAGCACCATAATGTTGTAACCTAACCGCCCATCCGAGCACCATAATGTTGTAACCTAACCGCCCATCCGAGCACAATAATATTGTAACCTAACCTCCCATCCGAGCACCATAATGTTGTAGCCTAACCGCCCATCCGAGCACCATAATGTTGTAACCTAACCGCCCATCCGCGCACCATAATGTTGTAACCTAACCGCCCATCCGAGCACCATAATGTTGTAACCTAACCGCCCATTCGAGCACCATAATGTTGTAACCTAACCGCCCATCCGAGCACCATAATGTTGTAACCTAACCGCCCATCCGAGCACCATAATGTTGTAACCTAACCGCCCATTCGAGCACCATAATGTTGTAACCTAACCGCCCATCCGAGCACCATAATGTTGTAGCCTAACCGCCCATCCGAGCACCATAATGTTGTAACCTAACCGCCCATCCGAGCACATAATGTTGTAACCTAACCGCCCATCCGAGCACCATAATGTTGTAACCTAACCGCCCATTCGAGCACCATAATGTTGTAACCTAACCGCCCATCCGAGCACCATAATGGTATGGCCTAACCGCCCATCCGCGCACCATAATGTTATGGCCTAACCGCCCATCCGAGCACCATAATGTTGTAGCCTAACCGCCCATCCGAGCACCATAATGTTGTAACCTAACCGCCCATCCGAGCACCATAATGTTATGGCCTAACCGCCCATCCGAGCACCATAATGTTGTAGCCTAACCGCCCATCCGAGCACCATAATGTTGTAACCTAACCGCCCATCCGAGCACCATAATGTTGTAACCTAACCGCCCATCCGAGCACCATAATGTTGTAACTTAACCGCCCATCCGAGCACCATAATGTTGTAACCTAACCTCCCATCGTGGTATAATAAGTGACAATTCATCTCTCATCTTGTTAGTTCAGGTGTCATCTGACATCCCATGACTTCGTGTCATCAATTATCCCACCACTCTGCGTTGCCATCTAACCTACTATCTTGCTGCGTTGTCATCTATTCTCTTATCATGCTGTGTTCATACATAACCTCCATTGACCTGCGTTGTCATCTATTCTCCGATCGTGCTGTATTGTCACATATTCTCCCATCGTGCTTGCGTTGTCATCTATTATCACGTCGTGCTGCCTTTTCATATATTCTCCCTTTATGCTGCGTTGTATACTACGTCATCATGCAACATTGTCACCTCACCTTCCATCATGCTGCATTGACATACAATCTCCCATTCTGCTTTGTTGTCATCTATTCTCCCTTCATGCGTGCAGTGTCACCTAACCTTCCATCAAACTGCGTTGTCATCTAACTTCCATGCTGCATTTTCATATATTATCCAATCATGCCGTGTTGTCATCTAATCTTCCATCATGCTGCATTGTCACTTAATCTTTCATCGTGTTGCATTGCTATCTAACCCCCTCCCCATCGCGCTGCATTGACATCTATTCTCCCATAATGCCGCATTGTCACGTTACCTTCCATTATGCTTCGTTGTCATATCGTGCTGCAGTGTCACCTAACCTTTCATCAAACCGCATTGTCATCTATAATCCCATCGTGCTACATTGTCATCTAGTCCCCAATCGCGCTGCATTGTCATGTCATCTATTTACCCATCGTACTGCGTTTTCATCTATTATCCCATCGTACTGCGTTGTTTTCTGTTCTCCCACCCTGCTGCCCTTTTCATCTATCCTTTGATTATGCTGCTGTCATAATTCTTCCATCATGTTGTCTTGTCGTCTAACCTTCGATAATGCTGAGTTGTCATCTTACTGGGTTGTCTTGTCGTGCTATGCGACCTAGCCTCATGTCAGTGACTGCTGTTACATGCGGCAGTCAGCAATATTGCGGCTATATCGTTTCTGCCTGTAAACAGTCGAGTCTTGACCATGTAACCCAATGGTTGATTGTATGATCACCGATCCACACCGTCAGTATGCAATGACACACAGTCAGCCAAGTTTGGCATTTCGTTTTCACTATTAGCGTAGCATATTTGAGAGCACATCTGCCCAGGAATCTCAAAGGGAGTATGTTATGGTGAAATTGTCTGTTGTTGCAGTTAATTGAGAGCCAGAAACACTTGAAGATTGCTACAGATCAGATCAAAGGATTGAAAGAAAGACTTCACATAATGGAGGAGGAACACATCAGATTGAAGATAGACTACAGCAGCATATGTGAACAGGTACTACTATGGAGGAGTAATGGCCATATTTAGTATGTCCTCATTAACGTAAAATTGCTCTTCGGTAGACAACTCTGTCACGGCATGCTGACAACGAGTCGACCAGTCCTTTTTTATGCCCAACAAGTAACCTAAACTACCAGCACTATGTCAAATGTCACGGTCGTCTTGTAAGCATGTATGTCTTTGCATAGAGTAAATTAAATGAATTCCTGACTTCCTTCCAGCTGGACTTGTTAGAACACAGTTTCTATGACTCCGACAAAACTCCAGAAGGCAACATCGAACCCGACAGCTCAACAGTAAACGTGACGAAACGTCTTTCCCCATTAAAGGTTTGTACAGGCACTCCATACACACTACAAATATACCATGCCAATACCTTCTTATGTTATGTGTTAAGCCCATTTCTGAAGTCCCCGCCTTGATCTTGATTGAATATTGCTAAAAGCAGCGTAAAACCATATCTTTCACTCAATCACTTTTTTATTGTGTGTACTCAAAACGCGTTATCCATAACATGACTGAAGGAAATCAATTGAAAAAATACATCATTCTGGACAATGTATTGATGTGTGGCCTTTTCGCATGACGACTAGATTCCACATCGTCAGAGCAGCATAGAAGCCATGTCTCTGGATCAGAAGTGTGCCATGTACAAACTTAAAGCAGAGGAGCTGCAGTACAAGGTGGAAGAGGTAGGTCACCTCACACACCAGGCACCTATACACAAACACACACCTTTAGAAACACATACCACCACATGCACACACATGCAACACTGTTACAAGTAGCACGCACATTATCATTACACATTTAGAAACACTTTTCACATGCTATACTTAAGAAGCTTCGAACATACCTTTGACCTAGTGATACTTCCTCTGAAAATATATTTCACACTTCACTTACCGTTTATGCATGTGTGACATCTTTGTTTATTTGCACCTCCTTTGAAATTAGTACCTTCCAACAAGTCATTGAGTACCGATAGTGATGTGTGTCACAGCAACTTAATTTAACAAAGGAATGCGAATGTTGTTAATTGTGTTGCGTCTTAGGAATGATGTCTGGTGCTAGGGTTAGTTACGTACGTGGGCTGGCATGTGTTTGTTGACGACCCTTTGTTTCAGGCTCCCGAGACAAGGATATCGTTGTCCTCTGAGAGGTCACGACCCCATATGAATTAAAACAACATGTCCCAATGTGTGAAGACGTGTGTCTGCTACTTTGAGTAGCCGTGGGACATGGGGCAACAGAGATGTTATTATTTGAATCGTGACAGCTTCGCGATAGATACGTTTTTAACGTCGTCACAAACATGCTTCATTCTAAATACGCAGGAACATACATGATAGCTTTTCGGTTTTTTTATATTGAAAATGTTAAATAATCTTAGTAATTCTGTTTTTTGAGATCTTAAACCTAAAATATTTTTGACACATGTGAGGTATTCCTGTTCCAACAACCTGCAGCACATAAGACTATAGAACGTCTTTTGGCTTTATGCATCACTTGCGCCTTGTGTAGTTTAATGATCACTTCTTTGCCACGTTCACGTCACTCCTTATTTAAATTGTCATAGAACTGTAACATAGACCAGTATCGGAGTCGTCTCGACACCCGCCTCCAAACAGCTGGCTCCAACACTCAAGACTAAACAGAGACATCCATGTGTACTAAATAGCATAATTGTTATTATTATTATTGTGTCATGTGACTACTGATTATTGTCTCCTCCACAGATGGCCCTCCCCGACCCTCAGCGGCCCGCCTCTGCCTGTATACAACAGTGTTGACATACACAGCCCGTACACTTCCATGGTACAACACACCGTAACACCAGCAAGTCTCCCTCCATCCTCCGAGCAATCCTCCATACATGCTGCTGTTTCCGTCATAAGCCTGAATAAATTGGATACGAACACGTTATACAGCGCGATATATTGCTCACTGCAGGTTAAGCAGTGTTACGAGTAGAACCAAATGTGAAACTGCGACGTGTATGTTTGAGGCCTGCGTAGGGCTGTGTCCATGCCATGGTTCATCAGTTCAATGAAATCGGAATAAATTGCAAGTCATTCAAGTGGAATATAGTAACACACTCACAAACACATGTATAATACTTCCCGATGGACTTAAGATACGACGCTTTGAATGGTACACCCAGTGGATACATCCTCCTTAAAAACTGCATTCACTAAAGACTTATTAACCGACCAGTGGTTGGATTGCTCGAGAGATGAGGGTTGTTACTTACGCCGACCAAAAAGCGGGCTGTACACAGACGTTACTGGGGACGAACTGTGAAGTGTTACGGGCTGTATCATTAATTGCCTGTGATCCGACCCATTCCAATACCTGATAATTGTTTTTACTAATAGTATGTTTTGCTATACGTCGTGTGCGCATTGTAAATAACGCGAATATAGTGTGTGGAGTTCATGATCTCACAAGGTGCTCAAGAACTGTGAACTGTTGAACTTGTGGCGACAATCATGTTATTGATGTGCGAATTTCGCATGTGTGTAGATAGATAGGAATGTACACCTGACCATGATAATCATTAAATAAATTGTGATGTTACAGCAAGACATGTTTTTATACGTTTGTGCATGATTAATTAATACTGCACGCAATACTGCAAGTTGACTGATACCCCGGATTAACATTAGATATACATGAGGTATAGGAAGGGGTATTGCACAGAACTGAAAAATTGGAGTTATCAAGTGTAATATTAATATTACATATAGACATTAAGTTTTGGATGTGCCAAGTTCACGGTTACTAACTGTAACATGTACATGAAGTATAGGATGTGCAAAATGATATGTTAACATGGCATAAACATGAGGTATAAGATGTGTCAGCTGTTAGATTTACATGCTCACAGTCGGGATACACAATCGGGATACAAAATCCTAAACGCACAATCAAAGCTGAGATTCACAATCCTAATCACACAATCGGGTTCGAGATACGTCGACACACAATCACAGTCGGTAGACACAATTCTACATACGCACAATCACAGTCGGGAAACATTCCTACAAATATAATCACATTCGAGATACACAATCATAAACACGATCACAGTCGAGATACACAAGCTTTCACACAATTACAGTCGAGATACACAAGCTTTCACACAATCACTGTCGAGATACACAAGCTTTCATACAATCACAGTCGAGATAAACAAGTTTTCACACAATCACAGTCGAGATACACAAGCTTTCACACAATCACAGTCGAGATAAACAAGTTTTCACACAATCACAGTCGAGATACACAAGCTTTCACACAATCACAGTCGAGATACACAAGCTTTCACACAATCACAGTTGAGATATACAAGCTTTCATACAATCACAATCGAGAAACACAATCCTTCACACAATCACAGTCGAGATAATCAAGCTTTCACACAATCACAGTCGAGATACGCGATCCTTTACACAATTACAGTTAAGATACACAATCATACACATTCAAGCACAGTCCAAAAGCAAAACCCTACATATAATATATCACATTTGAGATAAACAATTCTTTATAAGCTTTGTATTCAGCATACAAATTAGTACATGCAGTCAAATGTGGGATACACAATCCCGCATACAAAATCGCAGTCGGGATACATAATTCTTGTTAAGCAATCACAGTCGGATACACAATCCTCCACACACAATCACAGTCGGCATTCACATTTCTACACACCCACTCACATTCGCCATACATAATCCTACACACATAATCACATTCAAGATACAAAATCCTACACAAACTATCAATTTTGGGATACACAATCCTACATATACAATCATATTCGACATGCACAATCCTACAGACACAATCACTGTTGAGATACACTATAAGGGTCAGGATATGTGAAACTGTAATTGTAATTATGTTATCCGTTACACTTGGAACATTGCGAATTAATAACCTTCAACCCAGATGCACCGAGTCTTAACATTCACAGCAAACATTATGACATCGAAATATCAACATGGATTCTCCCGCCATATAAATGTACTGAAAAACAGTATCATAATTATTGTGTCACGCTCCATCGTAGAAATAATGCATTGGCGACATCAGTGCTCATCGTTTGTCTTGTCTCGTATCGTATTTGCGATGACAAGTCTGCCACAGTCGAACTGAATCGAATACGTTCTCTGTTGGCAAAAACACGAAATCGAAATAACAAGTCACTTTTTGTTCTTCGAAAACATTAGACGCTTTAACATATGATATATCGAATCAAGAAATACAAGTGAGTGAGTAGTTTGAGTTAAAAGGCGCTATGTACAGTATTCCTGTTATATCACGGCGTGTCAGCTTAATGTGGGAGTAAAGCCCGAAGTGGTGCAGGTAGTAGACATTTACTAATGTGGTGAAACCCACAAGACACGGGTGTGGTGCTCACAAACTCAAGAAACAAAACCGGGATTCGCGCCACGATCATAGGTTTCTTGCATGCCCCGGGGACAAAACTCTGCACAGCGAATTGCGGCGCCTCAGACGATATGGCCATCCGTGCTGGGCCACGAGGTATCGAGTGATGCTATTGCAGAGATGAGGAAAAGGAACAACTTTGTGTAAAATGGTACTCAAACGAAGATGTTAGCGGTGTATTGTAAGAGGATAACCAATCCGATAAGACGACAGAAGTGTAGTCAAGAAATGAAAGTTTAAGATGACTTTATCAATAGTAAGTCATGCCCCCATGATTGGTCAAATAGTCGTTTATACGTCGAGGCATGGTCTGAATCAATCTTCCAATGACATTTTGAGGGAGTCTTGTCCACTCCTCTTGCAGTGCCAGGTCCAGTTCTGCTAACGTAGCGGTGGCCTTTGACGTCGGCGTACTCGTCTTCCGATCTTGTCCCAGGCGTGCTCTATGGGGTATAGGTCAGGACACATGGCTGACTCTTGCATTCTGGTGATGCTTTGCTGCTGGAGGTAGACAGTGTGCGTGCACGGTTAGCACTGATGTACTGACCACTGACCCCTCTATCGGCAATATGCAGTGGTCTTCTGGCAGTGGCGTTCTGAATCTATACCTCGTTCGCATGATGTTCGTTATGATGTCCAGACACGTCCACGCCTGTCAAGAAAAAACAGAGTGAATCTGGTCTCATCTGAAACATTACACGAAGGCCATCGTCGATTGCCCCAGTTTCTACGCTCTTAGCGTCATTGCCATCTGGCTAGAATGTGTCGATTTGTTAACGGTGGTGTGCAGATTAGCTGCCCGCGGGTAATTACTATTTGTCATTAACATTTGTTCCTGTGAATTCAAAATCTGCAAACATCTCGCTGAGTTCAACCAGTTTGGAACATGTCAATAGCCCTGATCATAAATACTGCATTATTAAAGCAAGAGTAGAGAGTTGTCGCTTTGACATCATGTATTGTTTGTCCTATGCAGTGATTAATGGTGATTGATGCATGGTGTATTGTAGATGAACGATATCTGGCGGTCGAAGAGTGCTGCGTCAGAGGAAGAGAAGCTGGAACTTGAAGCTGAACTTAGACAAACGAAGGAGGACATTAGGGTTATGAGTATCATGCTAGAGAAGGTCAAGGACGAACTGTGTGAGAAGGAGAAGGTCATCGCCATATCAGAGACAAATATCAACGAAAACCTACGTGCTATCACAAGGCGTGACGAAATCGTTCAGGAGCAGGACATGCTTCTGAAACAGCGTGATGACGATTTCCGTGTAATACTGGAACAAATCTCGAACAGGGACGAGGGTATACGCGAGTTAAGAGAAGCTGTGAGAAACCGTGACGAACGTTTGAAAGAAAAAGATGATATTTTGTGCAAACTTAATAGCAGTTTAGATTGCAAGCAGCGAGATGTGAAAATGTTGAGTGATAAGGTAAAGAACTGTGGCTCTCAGTTAAATGAAAAAGAGGCTGTAATATCAGTCTTGCAACAACAGATCTCCCACAATACCAGGAGAGATAATGGCAGTGAAACAGACATAGAAAAAGAAAACTGTAGACTTAAGGAAACTCTGCGGATGCAGCAAAGTGACTTCAATGAAATAAGGCATGAAAAAATTAAGGTCGCGAAGGATTTAGAAACGTCAAGGAAAGCCCTGGACGAGGCTATGTTATTATGGGACAAAGACAAAGCTTTTTTTGAAAGGACAATAAACGTTGCTGATGAGAAAGTTAAACTATACGAAACGCTTCCTTCAATGAATAAACTTGAAATTGAAAAAGCTATGAAATCAGATGCTCATCAGTATTTTCAAGAGAAGGAAATACTTGTATGTGAGATTCATAATCTCAAAAAGGAACAGGAACTAGCCCTAAAAGCTGTGCAGGAAGAGAATAGCATTCTCCAGTCAGAAGTGGTGGATAAAGGCAGCCAGCTGCGTCAAGAAACAGAAATACAAAGCAAACTTCGGCAAGACATAGAAAGACTTTCGGCACAGGTAAAAAATGCGCATTGTGTCTCAGTTCATTGGTTTGTACGTTTAATGATATTTTTTGCAGACTTCCTAAAGGGGCAGAGTTTCATATATTCTAATGAAGTGTACCTGCGCAAAACAAAATCTACAGAAAAGGTATAATACTTGGATGAATGTGTATATGAATTTAACCCCATCACGCCCCCTGAAAAGGGAAACATGTCCTGCCCTACCGGTAGCACCCACCTCTCATACAATTTGCACAAACAAGTAAGTGTTTGTTGCATGACGCCGCACAGCAGTACTCCTGCCATGAGAGGGTGGCATGTAAAAATACCAGACAGTCAAGTGATCGATGGATCAGAAAAAATAGTGACACAATGGGTTTTTTACTGATTTTGTTGAAATTAAAAACGATCTGTTAATTTTAAATAATGTCTGCTGTGTACACTTGCAGAGATTCTAACGTACCGGAAATGTTTCCAGATACACGTACCGTTTACGTATATACCTTTAGCCCATAACATACAAGAGTAGATTGGACTGGCTGTATATGATGTCCCCGGTCTTGGATGACCTGCTTTTACATGCACTTGAACAGACTGATAGTGCTTGATGTCCCCAGACTGAGATGCACGATTAATACATGATGTAAAACAGACTGGCTGTATGTGATGTCCACAATGTTGGATAGCCAGACTTGCTATAGATCAGACTTGCTGTACCCAGGCTGTGATGACCTATCATTATTTGTACAAGAACAGACTTCATGCGATCTCCCTAGACTTGGATAGCCTATCATTATATGTCCCAGAACAGAATGGTTTTGTGTGACGTCCACAGGGCGAGAGGGCCTACCATCTTTTGTTGTTGCAAAGACTGTAAGAATATCTTCCCATTGACATCTATTTTTGTGTTTGCAGGCTGATATGGCCTACAAAATACAGCAAGATGAAAGAGTGATTCGGGCAGAATACTTAGCTATGAAAGTGCGCTACGAGACCCGTTTTGAGAAGATGTCAAAGGACTACTCGAAGATGCTTGTGACAATTGAGAAACTCCAGAAAGAGCGTGACCTCGATAAAGCTATCATTCAGGGAATCCAAAAAGGCATGGCAGGCCTGAAGGATAATTACAGTTCGGACCTCATTAAGTGGGAGGATGAAAAAGCTAAATTGCAAAGGCAAATCAAGGAGGTGGGAAACTTGTAAACTACTTTTAAAACATATAGTGAGTTTGTTAGTTACTAGGGTTTACCGTCACTGTATAAACAGTATTTCAGTTATATTACGGCGTGTCAAGTTGATGTTTGAAGAAAGTTGTTTGGTTGTTTGTTGTTTAACGCCGCCCTCAGCAATATTCCAGCTATATGACGGCGGTCTGTAAATAATCGAGTCTGCACCAGACAATCCAGGCATTGACATCATGAGCACCTTTCCACGCAATTGGGATACGATGATATGTATCAACCAAGTCAGCGAGCCTGACCACCCGATCCCGTTAGTCGCCTCTTACGACGAGCATGTGTTTCTGAAGACCTACTCAAACCCGGATCTTCACGGGTCTATTGGAGGAAAGCCCGAAGTGATTCACGTCATAGCCTCTTACCACTTGTCGAGCCCAAGAGGACGGGTGTGGCTGACAAGCCCTGAATAATTAACTTGATTAGAACCTGCACTTATTGTGTTCTAGCACTTCAGCGTCTGATACCTGCATCACCTCAAGCAGTTTTAAACCCAACATACTCACTCAGTACGTTACACATACAGCAATAGACTGTGCGTTATACCTACAGAGATATATTGGTTTCAATACAGTCTACGTATTGTAGTAGACTGGCATCAATGAGTTATACGTCCTGGCCTTTATCGTACTGACAAGCGTTGTCTTCCTGTTGAGCAGATTGACGAGACGCGGGAACTAACAGAGGACTTGAGGAAGAAGGTGCAGGACCTGAAAGAGGACCTATCTGCACAGGACAGGACGAGGACAGAAATAATCAATAAATGCGCAACAGAGAGATCAAGCTGGGACATCCAGAGAGCAAACCTCAGGAGCAAGATTAACCAGGTATGTACACGAGCTCATGTGAATCTTCGGCAACCATGATATTATAGTAATTTGCTCTATAGGCTCTATCAGAAACGCCTAAGGAAAATAAGACAGAGTTGTCTCCCCTGACAACTCCCCGCTTCCAGCGAGTACATTGGAAACAAAACATTACAGATGGTGATTTTACGTGACACTCTTTTATGGATATCAACCAGATTATTCGACGCTTCAGTGTCCCTTCATTAGATGTCCGTATTGGGTTTATATATGTGACCAACCATGAGATGGGATCTTATGGGTGAAAAATCACACTGTGACTTCTTATTACATATTGTACAAGTACAATATCTTAGGGTCACAAAAATACAATTCACAAGCTTCAGTTAATATTTGTTACAGAGATACATGCCAACAAACATTGGATTCATTTTCTGCAAAGTCCCTTTTTCAGACTTAAAACTCGATATGTCATGATTGCAGTTTTTAGATATAATGCCTGCTTAGTTGTAAGTAGACGTGTGCTGAAAATGTTTGAAAGTCTGCTTTTGTTACATTACGAATTAAAAAATGAAAAATAAGATATTTTTCTTCAGGCCGCACACATGGTGATTTAACGTCAAACTTTCTTTGTGACGTAACGGTACAATTGTATCCTAGGTCCCTTTTCTCCTGGTTGGTCACATTTCTACATGCTGATATGTTAAAATAAGGTTGGATTTAACGTACAGAAATAACACTATTACCCTGGCCACGATATTACCTGGCAAAAAACCAAAGTTCTCAATGCCAACATCAATCACTGGAAAAAGAGAAACACCAAGAAAGTATTGAAATGCAAGGAAAGAAGCTAGCCATTCACAGAGACCAATGTCAACTTAAAATTACAAAATACCGTTTCTAGACGATCAGATTTGGTTAGAATCCATGTTCATGTGTGACAAGTTCCCGCTGGTGACATTTAAGTGAACTTGACAAGTGATGATAAATTTTAATATCCATTGTATTATAAAGTCTTTGAAATGCATTTAGAAGTGATACACATAAGGAAAAGTATTTATTGATGTCAACTTCCTTACTATGAAGGAGTAAGTATTTACTCCTATACGTTGTTTTCCACGAAGTGGGGCAGGGGGATAAAGGAACGGAGGTCGTCCGTCCTTTCGCATCTCAATGTGGACACATTTTCTCAAAAGCTATTCAAGTTAGAGAAATGAAATTTTACACAATGGTGTCACTGGTAGAGGTCTCAAATGAGTGTGAAAATTGTGTTATACATTCATTTTTTAAGACCTATGGCCCTTGCTCTATTCTTTTCAACTTAGTGAATACTGTGAACTTGGGGCAGGTTTTCTCAGAAACTACTGACGTTGCATGAATGAAACTTTGCGCGCCTATCTAAGAGATATTTGTCAAGAGTGAGTTCAAAACTTGGTCCCGTCAATTATTTTCTCACAGAGTTATAGCCATTGCTCCATGCTATTCAACTAAATGTATTGGGGATACAAGTTTTCTCAGAAACTGCTTGTGTTACTCAAATGAAAGTTTGCATGCTTACCTAAGAGATACTTGTCAAGACTGAGTTCGAAAATTGGTCCCGTAATATTTCTTTTAAACTTTACATAGTTACGGCGCTTGATCAATTTTATTTTACTTTCACAATGTGCATACTGTGTGCAAAGGGGACAAGATTTATCAGAAACTACCTTAGTTATATGAATGAAAGTGTGCATACTATTCAACACTGAGTTCGAGGATTGGTCCCGTAAATTATTTGTTTACACAGTTATGGCCCTCGATCCATGTTATTTTACTTTGTGCATAGTGTCGGCAATGGGGACTCATGTATCTCAGAAACTACTATAAGTAAACTATCTAAGAGATACTTATCAAAACGTTGTTATATATTATTATAAGGGACATTTTGTGTGTATTAATTACACATTTAATCAATTTTCCTGATGACATAAAGCGCCCCAAGTGGCTCTCTCTTTTTAAGGCTTTATGGGACCTTTTCTTTGGTTTATATTAACTACATGTACCATATAAACAAACAAAATTCTAATGTATCCCATGGCGGGGGCACAGTGATAACGGCGTTCTCTTGTTAAGTCTAACCTTAGGTACAGCTATATCATAAACAGGATAAAGCATACACATTTCCATCAATAATACATTATTGCGGCGAGAAAGCATATGACAGAGAGTTTTAGCAATGTTGAAACACATGTTTAATTTGGCATTAGAACGTCGTCTTGAAAGCACATTGTTTAAATGACAGTATTTGAATATTCAAGATAGAAAATGGTATGGAGAAAGAACAATGCTTAAAAGAACACCTGTATCCATTCAAACAGTATCATTAGGCCTTGTAAACGACTGTTGTTGTAAACGACTGGAGCCTGCACACACCGGAAGGTATATTCGCCTAAAAATCTACCGCTTATCGCTTACAAATCAAGGGCAGATAATTGTGTTTCTAACAGTCTATAAACGCCACAGTAATTCTTTGGGGAACTTCTTTGCGATGTTTCAGTATAGATCCTTTTACCGTTGTCAAGATAGAGTGAAGTAAGACAGCACAGTACAGGGTTATGTAATAATAATAAACTAAAACAACATGCCAGTATACAAGGAAGGGATTGACAACAACAAAGGACATAATAATTGATTCATATAGTAACAACAGAAAGACGTTAATGGTTGATTGATAAGAGATGATAGTTAGAGCATTCTGTTTTATCAATTCATTCACATGATGAATGTGCAAGACGTAGATCTGAAACGTTGTGATAAAGAATAAAAGAAGTTGCTATCCCAACTGTCATGTATTCATTGTGGGCAGATTGGATTATCCTTGATCTCTGTTGATGATTGCTTGTGTCGGCGGATTTAAACTGCCTCTGCTAGATTCCGTTTGGCGAATCATGGAGATTGTTAGATAGGATTTGTACATTGGCCCACATGATGTTGTGATTAGGGCAGTTGATTATATGGTCTGACATGGCTTGTTTTCGGCGTGACTTGGTGATAAATTCCAAAGATTCTACAAATGCCAATCAAACAGTTTATGATAGCATAAGCTAGGTGTAATGTTAGCTAGTATTGACGTGTATGTACGCGACAGTTAAGTAACACCTTGTGTGACCTGTGTAGATGGAGGAGAAGCTGTCATTGACATCAAGGGCTCAGACAAAAGCCAAGGATATTCATAGTCACATGGAACTGGCGTGGGAGAAGGAGAGGACGGAACAGAAACGGCTGCTCGAGGAGGCCCATAACCTTGCCCTTGACCTTCAACAGCAGCTCAAGTCACGTGACGAGGAGTACAGTAAGGAACGCCGTGTCCTACTGCAGCAGTTAGAGGTGGAGAGACAAGCATACAATAAAGAGAAGAGAGAGAGAGACATTGCCATGGCGGAGGTAATCTTTTACGATGAGGTACTTTCAGTCACCAAATGTTTAGAATTGGTTTTAGTTAAGCAGCACAGAACTATTAAAAAGGTACAAACTCATACTCACGTTTACTCATACTCTGAATAAATTACTGTAGTTGAAATTGATTCTGACATTTCTGTATGAAATATTTGTCATTAATGTCAGTTTGTACTCTTTGCAATTTCAGTACGAATCTTTTGGGAAGAGACTGGTGTCGTTACAGAAACGCTGCACGGAGCTTGTACTGACACACGATGAAGAGCGGGAGGCGGACTTGAGGGAGAGAAACGAACTATACAGGCGCCTTTCAGAGAGTAAAGCCGCACATTCGAGAGATACGAAGCGCGTATCCGATATACTCAGCAACGTATGTGTATAATATGTATTTGTCAATGCAATGAGACAGCGGAGTCATTTGAACATTTCGTTTAAGACAACAAAAACAACATTGAAAGAACATCTTGCAGCAGAATATGAAATGATCGGTCCTGTACAAACAGGCATCTGGATTTCTTTTTTCCAGAGGGGACAAAATTGGTTCTACATCAATGATACCGAAATTAATTTACAATAACGGATTTCGTTGTAAACATACACGTATATATTTAAAGGAAAATTGCATTCATACAAAATTATTATGACTTCACCTTATATCTTTTTCTTGTTGTTTAGGAGTAACGTACATGTTTTTAGTATAATCTTTTCCATATTTCTTCAGTTGATCAGACTGAGAGAATTGGGACAACTAATTTCTAAAGAGAAGCATGAGATCACTCTCGGAACCCAGGCCCCGTGGGACTATGAAGCGGTCAGTCTCGATAAGGTGACAACAATTTGGGATTTTGAAAATATTACTCATAATTTTTAAACTGAAGTCATCTAGGTGCCGTTGTACAAAGCGAGCTTAGCCCTAAGGTGATCGTAGCTCCCATACCTTAACATAGACTTACGACAGTCGTAGTGCTAAGGTTGTTTTGTACGACGCCACCCTAATCTTTTATTAGTTTCATAGTTTCGGAATAGTGATCTGATTTTGTGTTCATCATTGTATTTTCAGACTGTTTTAAAGTACATCAAGAAGGTAAGACTAGTTGAAAGAGATTGCGTACAAAATATAATCCTTCATATAACTGATATCGTACACATTAACCAAACGACTACGTCAAATAATGACTGTACTTGATTCAGACATTTCTGTATGAAATATTGCAGAGAAGACAATCCAGTGATAGGCAACCAAAATGAATTTTGACCCACTATCTATCAATTTATTTAAAAGTTGAAACTTCGGTCATTTGTTCGGAATGACCAGAGATCATCCAAATACATGTGGCAAAGCATCCAAAATGATAGTTCGAACAGGTTTCAATGTGTCCAATATAACCACCTCTCCAAATGCACAGGTCTTCATTACAACAGTCCCCCCAGACACACATGTATTTTATATATTTATACTTATTTTACCCTCTTTCTGAAACCCTTAACTCTGTTTATGTGAACCGGATTAACTATTCAGATCCTTAAATTATCATAAAAAACAACAATTATATTCTCCGAAGTATTTAAAATTATAGTTATATTGCGCTAATGTAAACATATAACTTGAATCCTTATATATAACGAAATATACGCCCTTAATCATTCATCTTTGGTCAGAAATATATCTTTTTCACTCCTATAAACACATATGTACTAGTTATCCCAGAGTTATGTTGGTGAAGTAGATTAGTAGTGACAACAGGTTTGTTTGCTGTGAGGGAATGCATGATGCGGATGCCTGTGATGATGTTGCAGGCACTTGCTGACATCGTGGCCACTGCTGACATGTTGTCAAAACACACCAGCACTCTGCAAGATGACCGCTCACAGATACGCAGGTACCTACAGCGGGAATACATGGTCGAATTAACACATTGTTAATTATTTCAAAACAATACAATATATTAACGGCATTTAAAGCAATGATTACTGAAGCACGCAAAAATATGTAAAGAAAAATATCAATGAAATGTTCATCGACATGAGTTTTGAAGAAAGAAGCAACGTGAATGTGTACAGAGTATAATATGTAGACATGTATTAGGAAACATTAATCTGAGAACATGGACAATATTTGTTGATAATGGTTGTATCATTGTTCATGACTCTTTTGGATAGTTAAGAAGAAACATATTTTACCAAACTTATACATTCACATGCCTTCCGCTGATTCATTTCTTACATTTTCAGAAGTCTGTCAAGTTCAGAGATAGATTTGATAAAAGAAGAACTTACAGATATACAAAGGGAAGGTAGCGGCGTATTAGTGGCGAAAAGTAGGGACAGTTTAGATAGACCAAACACAACGTACAGATTACAAAAGAGCAGTACGTTCGACAATTCGACGGTGTCTCCTTTGCCAGATGTTGCGTCACCTACAAGATACATGTTCTCCCGGATGACGCACAGTCCTTTTTATTCTCCCGGTAGCAAAAGTGCACAGGCATCCCGATCAACCTCCCCTAGTTTATCTTCGTCCCAGCGTGAATCTCTGTCTCCAACCCCTTCTGCCATTCCCTCGTCATCAAGTAGTTGCGCAGCGCGACCTACAACACTCCAGAAAAGTATATCCATGGACTCTGCTCCTGCCAGCCATCTGCTGACTTCTCGCGAACATAAAACGACCACCCAATCAGTGTCTGCAGGAACCACACCTACAGAACAGTATGCTGCATCACAGTTTTCTGCCATTGTGCCGCCACCAGAAGACGATGCCTCGTTTTCACGGCCGAAGGTCGGAAGTCTAGACAGGTTATCTCCGCGTTCGGCTAGACGCAAGTTTTTCGAGGAGAGACCCGCGTCTGAAATTGGCTTCCTGTCCTGGACTGAGAGGAAACAGCATAATATAGTTCACCACCAGAAACAGTCGAGTCTTCCCGATCCTTCCACAGTGAGAAAGGAAGCTGAGGAGGACTACTCGTTGCTGGCCAGGTCTGACAGCCCACGTACATTTAATATGAAATCCTCTATGTCTTGGGATGAGAAGATGCACCATCGAGTTGTTCAAACTGAGAATTCAAAGTCTGTAACGTCAAAGAAATACCCAGAACACAGCACAGACCAGTCGAATACGCAACCAGCAAAGGAATTGTCTGCTAAAGAGAAAAGACGCTTCTTTAAGAAGTCAAGCAGCATGGAGAGCCACATTGGGAGTTCACTGGCCAAGATGGGTACCCAGGTTATGCCTGTTGCTGCACCTACGGGTTTCATACCCACTGGTAATATTCCCTAGATATACATGCTATTCTTTTGTGCGAGAGCTCACAGATTGCGTACGAAAGTCATGAAGTAGTAGAAATTGTTCATAACGCATTCAGTAAACGTGTACAAAACATGAATGAATATTTTCCACCTTCGAAAGGTTTTTCGTTTATGGCGCATACTTCATGCACTATATAATCGGCGCCAATGGATGTTAGGTTCATCGCGTAACCTTCACATTGCTTTTCAATTTCAGACATTCTTGCCAGCGTGAGGAGTAAATTCAAATTGCCTTTCAAAAAGTCCAGCAAGATTTCTGAATCGGTTGCCCCAAGCCCGCCAACACACGACGACTCCCCCGACATATCACCACAACTGTCACAAGCCACCACCCCGTTTCAAGATGCACAGAGGTCATCAACAGTTGTCACTGCTGCCACGGCGATGACCAGTCAGCAACAAAGGGTACATTATGTCATACATTATATAGAACTCCTTCCATGAGAGCACATTATCATTCAGTAGCATACATGTAAATGTTGTCAAAACTATTTATTACGCGCAGGCACACGAACTCTCGCATACACAGAGTAATATGTCAATCACCCTAACAAATTGACATGTGAATATTAGAATAAGTATGTTTGTTTGTTTGGTGAATGTGTGCAGCGTAAATAATGCCATATCTTTTCTGACACAAGGATAACAGGGGCAGATCACGTGATTCCAGTATATTTGGCCGAGAGCCAATACGGCGGACCCAATCAGCAGAGCGCCCCCTTGCCGCCTCCAGGAAGATAGCACGACTCCATTCTGAGGTGATTACACCAAGCCAAGTGTGGCAGTTCAGTGAGACAGCAGTGTAACAGCCACTCTCAGTTGGGACAGGCCTTACAGGCTTTGGGAGGAGAGCATGTTCATCCTGGCGCTGTCAGCAGAGAAGCTCCACAATCGACAGTAACACTCTGCCAATACTAACCAGATAGTAATAATAGTAAGGCCGATGTTGAGAAAGTCCAACTGGTATTCGTACCGTTTATCATGTATAGAGCTATACATGTGGACAGAAAAACTGGAATATTACAGAGAAGATTATCCATTGATGGTATCGTTTCAGTATGATTGGGAAAATTCACGATCTTACACGAGTTTTTGTTTGACGAGTGGTTACAATGCTACTGATAGCATTACATGTCGAGCAGTTAATATCTCTCTCTCTCTCTCTCTCTCTCTCTCTCTCTCTCTCTAAGCATGCACCCGGATAATGTTATGTTTGCCATGGCGAGTTGATTTTTCAAGAAGAATGTGAGGCGAGGTGAGGTAAAATGGAGTTTAATGTCGCGTTCATGATTATTGTAGGTATATAGCGACGTGAATGCACCGGTGTCTGTGTGTGTATATATATATATATACGTGTGTGTGTGGCTGCTTGTAATAGCGCACAAGCTAGGTTTTATAGTGCAATACCACGGTGATACCACGTTGGAGGTATAATATGGATACTCCACGCGGAGCCAACTAGTCATTGTTTTATGCCCTTAATGCCGAACGCCAGGTAGGGTGACAACAATTACCACCTGTTAAAGTATTTAGGTATGACGCGATCAGGGATCGAACCACTGACCTTCTGCTCTCCGGGCAGACGCACTGTTCTACTAGGCCACAAATGCGGTAGTTCAAGAACAAACTTTTGATTTCCATACTGTTCTGATTTATCTTACACACGGTGTCAACTCCTCCTACTTTTACCATGAATGTATGCTGCGACGCTAATTCTCGGATTGAAGCAGAGAGAGGAAGTGGCTTCACTGCATCGCTGCCTTATTTATAAGGGTGGAGACATGGTACGGACACCGACTAGTCTCTTAATATTTCGACACTATATTCATATAATATGTGCGTCTGAGTGATTGAGTATCCACAATGTTGCAAAAGCAACTGCGTGGTCGCTGAGCATGCAGATGAGTTTCATTTGTCTGGTCAGTAGCTTGAAATCCGGTGGCCTGGCGCAAGTGAACAGCGATTTGATTGGCTGGATATATTTCTTGAAGGTCTGGTTTCTGATTAATCGATCTTGGAATTGTGTTGACATAGGGCGCCCTATGCAGGGCCGATCATTAACATTTTGTGTCTACAAAAACCTGTTCTTAAGTCTGCAAATCACAGACTGTGACACAATGACCATATCGGCTACCTCTCGCTGATTGTTACCAGTTTGAAGCATGCCAATAGCATAATGAAAATAAAAAATACTAATGACTCAGACCTTTCATTGAATGTCAAAATGAAGAATGACATATATATTTCATGATCCCTTAGTAGTAGTAGTAGTAGTAGTAGTAGAAACCTTTCCATGGAAGACAGCGTATGACTGTTTTACAGATGTACACAATGATAGTTCACGAAAATTGAATATGATAATTGGGAACATTTGACAGTTGTGTAGAACCTTCCGAAATGGGCGTGATAATGTAAAAATATACCATATACACAGCAACCAGATGTATGATCATAGGAAATGATATGATAACAGATAACTAACATGCCGAGCCATCCCATCTAGCCTGTAACCATATAGAAGAACATCCCAATTCTACCATTATGTCCGTCGGGGATGAGAATTGTAACACTGGCCACACCACAATGACACAAACGTACATTGACTGAAACCATAACAAGGATGGGAGTAAGTCGCATCTACACTGTTTCAGGAATATACCGACTGACAAGGATGTTACGGATATTTCCCAATATGATAGCCAGGTGACCCACATCAAACTTCTGTCTATGTTGAATTTTGTTGGAGTAAATTATGTAACTGATGTGTCACTGCAATGTAACAAAGTGATTGATTCACAGACACAAAGTAATAAATCTGAGTGTTGATGACAATATTGTCGTTTCCTTTTTTAAGTGTTACGTTGTAGCAGTATCCTGATCTGATGTGTTTTTCCGTCCCGCGTTAGGTGTTATACCTCGAGGCGAGTGGTTTGAAACATAACCAAAAACGCATATATACTGAACCGCAAAAGAAACGTCACCATGGAGAGATATATGAGAAATCTTATTTCGCCAAACACTGTAAACATACTTTGAGACATATTGAAAAGATGAAACTTGGCAAAACTGATCATCAGAAATTAAAGTGTCAAATGTTCTTAAAGTGAAACACAACACTAGTCTCTGAGCAAATAGTATCACAAGTCAGTATCTCGTGTGTCCGCCATGTGCATTGACGACTGCCGTGCAACGTCGATACATGGAATGGATGAGGCGGTTGATGAAGGCCATGGGCACTTGAGCCCAACACTCTGAGGAACGCCTGATGCAGTTCAGCTGCAGTTGTCGGCCTTGGTCTCACGTCATTCAGCCGTCTTTGAAAGCTGAAAGCAGACCAGTGCATGGTTCTGATGCCATTCTGCTGGAGGAAGTCTCTTGTTGCTCTTGCAGTGTGGGCACGGGCGTTATCATGCTGAAACTCGGGATTTCGGCGACGTGCCTAATGAGGTATGGCGTGTGGTCTCAAGACTTGATCAATGTACCGAGCTGCTGTGACACCATTGCCTCTCCCTGGACCGATATTCTGGAAGACCACAGTGCTGATTCCAAGACCAATTCCACCCCACACCATGATGCTCGGACCACCCCACGAGTCTCTCTCAACAACACAAGCATCCGAATAACGTTCCCCATGGCGTCGACAGACTCTCTGTCTGTCATCTGCTGTTGAGATACAGTAACGGCTTTCGTTTGAGAAGAGTCCTCTTCTCCACTGCTGGTGGCGCCAATGCTGGTGCTGTGTTGCCCACTGAAAACGGTCCCGACGATGACGTGGTGTCAGAATGGGTCCTCGGCGTGGCCTGTGACAGTGGAGGTGTCTGCTCGTCAATCGTCCAAGAACGCTGTCCGCTATAATGTGTCGCTGGTGTGTCCCCATGATCTGTTGAGCAGTTTCCGCAGCAGTAACAAAACGATCTTGAAGATGCTGTCGCACAATCTGACGATCCTGACGTCATGTGGTGACCCTTGGTCTTCAACTACGTGGTCGGGCATCTGTAGTGTTAGTGGTCTGGTGCTGAAGTCTGTATATGGTCCTTACAAGGACTTGAAATGCATTGGCTACTTCCCGGGTGGTTTGTCGAGCTTGCGATCGTCCAAGGGCTTCGTGTTGCCAATTTCAACGCATGTGCATTTCAATTTGCACGGTAGTCACGTGCATCGGGTTATGGAATTAGGCCCTTGGATCTTCAGATACATTAATGAATCTTTTAGTAATAGGAAATTAACAATAACTGTAAACAGAGGTATGAACACCTGTATTCCCAAAGGTAAAAAGGATAGAACTTTACTTAAAAACTGGCGACCTATAACTCTCCTTAATGTATTATACAATATAATGAGTGCATGTATTGCAAATAGAATAAAGAAAACTCTCCCTTCCCTAATTGATGAAAATCAAACTGGCTTTATACCAGGAAGATGCATAGCAGAAAATATAAGATTTTTATATGATATCATATTTCATCTAAAAGAACAAAATAAAACAGGGCTTCTTCTTCTTATAGATTTTGAGAAAGCCTTTGATACAATTTCCAAATCATTTATAATAGACGTACTTTAAAAATTTGGTTTATAATTTGCATTATGTTCAGCTTATTTCAATTATTCCCCAAGCATGGAAAACAGCAATTCAAAAACATTTTGATGTAGATTTATACTTTGACATGTATATTCTTCCTTGTTATCAGGACTTATTGATTTGTAAAAATGGTTCAAGACTCTTTTATGATAAACTTATTTTTTCTGACTCCCCAAGCATGGAAAACAGCAATTCAAAAACATTTTGATGTAGATTTATACTTTGACATGTATATTCTTCCTTGTTATCAGGACTTATTGATTTGTAAAAATGGTTCAAGACTCTTTTATGATAAACTTATTTTTTCTGACTCACAACCTAAAATATGTAAGAAATGGGAAATTGAATTTGGTGAATGCTTAGAATGGGCTAATTTTTGTGTCTCTTTTAGAAAAGACATTAGAGATGTAAAATCGATAGATTTTCAATTTAGATTTCTGCATAGAATGATATATACAAAAAAAGAACTTTATAAAACGAAACTTGTCGATGATGTTTTATGTGAATTTTGCAAGATAGAGAAAGAAAACTTGATGCATGTATTTTATAACTGTGAATATGTGTTCGAATTCTGGCAAAACTTGGAGGCTTTCCTGAATTCTGTGGGAAATAATCATATACGTTTTACAAGATCTAATGTATGTTTTGGTGAAATAAGTGCAAAACCTGCAAATAATCATATTATTATGTTAGCTAAGAGACACATTTTTATTTCTAGTTTAAAGAAAAAGAAACCCTCATTGGACGTTTTTAAACAAGTATTAAAAGATGCTATTTATTTGGAATATCTGTCAGCAAAAACTAATAATAAGCTTAGCACTTATAACAAAAAGTGGATATTGTATTGTGGTTTACATGATGCCTTGAATCTTACATAGATTGCCGACTGTGTGTTATTATTGATTGTTTCCAATCACTTTGACTCTATTGCCAAAGAAAGACTGTAATGTTTTTCCAATATAAGGATTACAATACTATGATTCGGTACTGTTTATTCCTTTAATATTAGCTTATCTTTCTACGATTGCTCATAAATATGGTGTTAACTACTTTCATGCCGGAACATCTTGCTCGATCCTTCATGATCAAGGCCTATCCTCCAAATATGCGGTGTCAAAATGTTAATTGCTATATATGTATATATCACTGTGTAACCACTGAAACTGGAATAAAAATGATTTGACAAAAAAAGAAAACATAAAGTCAAGTTTAGACAGAAAGACTGGTAATGGCTAATACTAGCACCATCCATGATATAATATGCCATCATACTGGTGGTCAGAAGTATGGTAAGGTATTGAAAGGATACAGAAGGAGCAGGTACATGTACACCTGCTTTACATAAAATGTTTGAAGCTTACGCGCGGGAAAAACAGAAAGTACTGTTACAGCCAGGTATGTTACTGCATTTCAAGGTAGCGCTGCGGAAGACAAGGTGGCACTGCGCATGGAGGACGCGAACTCATTTTCTCTCTCGGTTGGCTAATCCCTCAATTGAATCCATCATGTGGCGTAAAAATAAAGTTTCCAAAATTTTCCTTCGGGCTACACACATTTCACAAGAATTTTAAAACACAATGAGAAATTAATGGGGTCTTCAAAGCATTATCGGTCCCTATAATCCAATTCTGGAGGCTGAAATCCTGATTCATAAATTAAGAAAGGGTGCGATGGAAATTTATCTTTGCAGATGCCACTTTTGAAGTTATGACACTTACTAATTTTTATGGGCCTAATAATGATAACTCCCACCTTTTACAAAACATTATTTGATTATATTGATAGATTAAAGACTGAATCATTTGTGATTTGTGGAGATAGGAATCTTGTCTTAAATCCATCAGTAGGCTTAGAAGATTATAACGAATATTAAGGACCCTAAAACATGTGACACTGACAGGGTCGATATGTAAAGCAACCACAATCCTTGTATGAGAAAATATATATAGTAGCTGAGAAATCATAGGCAGCAATCCAGGCTTGACTTTTTTCTGGAATTATAGGAAATTTAACTTTGTGTAGACATATACTTCCAGGATACAAGTCTGACCTTTTAGTTATTAGCCTTGTCTGGAAATTCAGCACACCACATCCGAGAAATGAAGATCACCCTGAGACTCTTATTACTAGAAACAAAAAAAGAGTATACTAAGGAAGGTACTAGTATTTGGAAAATTAAGGCTGTTGAAGTTTTAAAATTAGAACTTGGCCACTTTAGACACTTAATTCATGAGGAAAAACTATTTCTTATGCCACCTTTCAGAAAGAAATGAGGAACAAGTATTTCTTATGCCAACTTTCAGAAAGAAAGATGAAGGAAATAGAGAATTTAGAATTAAAGACTTCGAGGACATGATCAGACTCAAACTTTCAGAACATCGGACTATTAGCTGAGTTATCTAGAAAGAAGGTGAAGTTGGAAAAGGTCAAAGGGGAACAAGATCAAAATCAGAAATAGGACGCAATGGAACGAAGAATGATAAAAGCCTACCAAATATACTCTCTCAAAAAAGAAACGCATAACGAAAATGGTAATTTGATGCAGCAATGTATTGGTACAGGGTGGGTTTTTCAATTTGTTTTGTTTAATTTATGATTTCTCTGGTGTTTTTGTCTTAAAGCGTCATATCCAAACGCATCCCGCATGAAAAACCCGTATGTTAAAGCAAGATTTTCGATAGACGCATTTAATGTCACAGAACACGTATTGCACGTGCAATGCGCGGGAAACTCGGGGATCACATCGTGTCGTGGATGGGTATAAAAGATCGATCTCCGTCTTTTTTCATTCACTTTATTTGGAAGTTTGTGAAGACTGCAAAATGCCAAGACTGAGCCGCGCCAATCGTCACGTCGCCATAGGTCTCCTGGAAGCAGGACAATCTCAACTTACAGTTGCCCGTCGAATGAATGTTCATCAAAGCACGATTTCTCGTCTCTGGGAGAGATATCGGCAGCAGAACTCGTTGGAAGATGGACCTAAAAGTGGACGTCCTCGAGTCACCACTGCGGCGCAAAGTAGGTACATCCGGGTGCATCACCTGCGTCAGCGAACAGCTACAGCGACCACTACCGCTAGGCAAATACCCGGATTGAGAAGGATATCTGCACAGACTGTCGGGAACAGACTACGAGAGGCAGGTTTAAGAGCAAGAAGACCCTACTTTGGCCCCGTTATGCATCAGCAGCATCGACGTCATCGCGTTCAATAGTGTACAAACGTTCAGGCCTGGAATTTGGTGAATTGGCGTCGAATCTGGTTCAGCGATGAATCGAGATTTCTGTTGGAACGACGCGATGGAAGAATGCGGGTGTACGGACGACGTCATGAACGTTTTGCCGCCGCCTGTGTCCCCCAGGTGAACAGACTCGGTAGGGGCGGCGTGATGATGTGGGGAGCCATATCCTACACTGGAAGAAGTGAGTTGGTGTTGATACAAGGCAACCTGACAGCGTAACGCTACTGGGATCAAGTCCTTCGTCCACACCTCCTTCCCATTATCAACCGCCAGAGGGAGCTATTCCAGCAGGTTAACGCCAGACCTCATACGGCACGTGTCATGAGGGCCTTCCTCCAGAATGAGAACATCAATGTGCTGCCCTGGCCCTCCAGATCACCAGACTTAAACCCGATAAGAACATCTTTGGGATGCCCTGGACAGACGGGTGCGACAGCGTAACCCACAGCCCCAGACACTCCAGCAACTAGCACATGCACTACAGGCAGAGTGGGCTACATTGCAGCAACATCAGATGCAGAGACTAATTCGTTCTATGCCGAAACGATGTCGCGCAGTTCTGAACGCCAATGGTGGTCATACGAGGTACTGACTTCAGCGCCATCAAACGTCGATGTGTGATTCATTAACTGACTTTTTCCGATGTCTTATTCAACAGTGTTACCTTGACATTTCCTGTGTAAAATTTCTTCGAATTCCATTTGCTATTAACTTGTCCACAGTGTATCAAAATAAAAAGAAATCTGTAGTTAAAATTCTTATATGCGTTTCTTTTTTGAGAGAGTATATATCTACCATCTCGAAAATAGAAATTTCACAAGTGAATTCGTTAATAGTCTTATAAATAGAAATGGGGAAGAAATATTCGATGGTCACAAAATACTGGATGACCAGAAACTATTCTATCAAAATCTTCAACCGGGCCTATTGATGAGGTCAATATGACTATTCTTAATACATGTACTGTGGAAATACCTACTTCAGACAGAATCAGAACAAAATTTTAATATTAAAGATGTAGATGTAGCTGTTAAATTAATGAAAAATAACAAATGTCCAGGGCTAGATGGATTTCCAATTGATTTTTTTTCAAATTCTTTGGGAATGACTACATTTTGGATTTATAGATATATTAAGGAACTTTCCAAAAACAATGCTCTCACAATGACAATGAATAGTGGAGTGTTATCCAAAAATTAATAAAAATAGGAAATATATTGAAAAACTGGCTGCAATTATAACTTTTGAACAAAATTAATACAATAATTATTACTTGCATTACTATAAGGATAATGAAAATACTCCCAGTGCCTATCCGTGAAAACCAAGCTCGATTAATTCCAGGCATGTGTATAAGGGACATCATGTTTGAAACAAAGAAATAAAACAAACCTGGATTATTACTTCTTATAGACTTTGAAAAATCTTTTGACACTATTTCTAAAGATCTTTTTATGTTAGTTTTGGAAGGTGTTGGGTTTGTCCTTCCTTAGAAAATGTCTATATACGAGAAACCCAATATCTCCGTTCCGCATAATAATATAGTCATTACTTTTGTATGCAATATGTCAACAACTACGCTTAATGGAAGTGCGGTGGTGGGTAGACTTTCATCAATTAATAAAATGGGAACAGAGCCTTCAAAGGCTGAAGTGAGAGTTTCACACGCCCGGGACCGGACTAACCTCGATGAAAATAACATACCAAGATACTTATAAAATATGTAACAACTTTAATTTCTTAACCTGAATAAAACTACTTTTTGTCTACATTGTTTACATATCCACTGTTATTAGAGACTATTATGTTGGATTTATCTAAATCAGTCCTGAGTCAAGACATGATGAGGTCGTTTTACGAGGATGTCGTATTGGCCACCGTCGGTTTACGCACGAATACCTGCCGGAAGCAGATGAGGACGAACCTCCTAAGGGTATCCCTTGTGATAAAAGGTTCACCGTCAAGCATGTATGACTTTGTATGACTATCACAAGGGATTCACATTATCAAACAGGGATTCACATTATCTGAGCGGGCATCAAAATCCCAGTTACTTGAAAGAAAACGGTCTGTATAATAAATTCTAAATATGTATGTGAATAATTAATTGCTTGTTTTTAAATTTAGTGTGATGATTTTACTAACTGACATTATTAAAGGCTCTGTCCAGGAGGTTGAGGCACCGTAAAATGATTGTCCCCAAGTATAACACGTAATTCGTATCATAATCGATGCAAGTATAATAAAACCAGTGTTTTAAGCCAACACATTGCTGAATATATTTTAGTATTGGCCAGTATTAAGCACGACCATCAGTAGCTACAACGATGACGTAAATCCTCCTCGGGTATCGTGCAGGAAGCCTGATCCCAAGCGAAGTAGCCTAGCTTTGGCTCATACTGGCCTACAGCCCCTTTTTTAAACTGTATAAATGATATTGTTATGCCGAAAATTGTTTTCAAAAAATGTTTGTAAATATAACCTTGCATTTATGACTCACTTTTGAATATATCAACTTGGTCTCGTCGCTATATGGCTGAAACTATGCCGATGCAACGTAAAATCTAAACTTACCATGATCACTCACTTTTGCTGTTCATACAGGTGCTTATGTTCCCTGCTTCATAACATATATTCAGCTGATGAAGGTTCAAGTATATACTCCGAAACGTTGTGTTCCTTTTGATAAGGAATCTGGCATCCATAAATTCTCTTCCTTATGTGTATCAGTTCTATGTATAAAAGGATATCCCCCACCCCCCACCCCCCCCCCCCCCCCCACCCCCCACCCCAATAATCAGAACCTATCCAATAAACAAAGAAAAAGCTCACGCTATAAATGTAGCTGCCCACTTCACACAAAACTTCCAAAACACAATCAAAACTCACCCCAAATACAAAAGTGATGGAAATCTCTCTGGAGCAGCCCCACCACCAAGAAAGGCTGTCTACATTGAGAAAGAGAACAGACTTGTGTCCCTGAAGGAGCGACTTGACAGGCCAGACTTGACTGCTTTTCAGTACGTACCTGAATGGATTTCGTCCCTTGATGCTTAAAAAATAAAGACGGAAGAAAAACGAACTGAGAACTTTGAGATTAAGATATTTTTGTGCTACTCATTCTTCTGTTTTAAACATAAATACATACTGGTAATGGTGCTTCTATTTATGAATTGTCATGAACTTTTATTGTTATAAAATTGTCAAATGAAATATTGTTATAACATTACACGTATAAAAACAAAAACCTAAGTGCTTATTTCTTGTCTTTCTCACTAAAACTGGAAGATGCCATTGCTATGATTAGTGATTAGGTTTGAGAATGGTGATGCAGTCAACCGTAATAAGGATACTAAATCAGCAAGTTGTGCATTATCATCATTATTTACGAAATTGACACGGGGGTCTCCTCCCATTAGTAAGACAGCCCAGTTGTGAGACACCTTAAAACAACAATGTCATACCTGGTTGCACATGTTAATCGGGTAATTAACCCCTATCATGAAAATGGACTTGTCTTATTATAGACAAAAGAAATGACTCAAGATGCTTGATACCCTCTTTTTCTTTATTTCATTCAATATTAAATCCATTGTTTTAACATATTCGCCACTTAGAGTTCAGTTATATATAATATAAGTTAATACCACAGTTCACATCACAGTTCACATCGAGGTTGTCATACTGACACAACCTTAATCCATCTTCAGAAGTTTGCAAACAGCATCCACGAACTGGAGTTGTGTCTTGACACCCTGGGATAGCTGATCCTTCAGTCTGGAAAGTCGACTGTCAATCTCCTTGTACACACGCTTTCTTGCTGGTGGGGGGCGGTCGAGTAGCCTTGTGGTTAAAGCGTTCGCTCGTCACGCTGAAGACCCCGGTTCGATTCCCGACATGGGTACAATGTTTGAAGCCCATTTCTGGTGTCCCCCGCCGTGATATTGCTGGAATATTGCTAAAAACGGCGTAAAACCAAACTCACTCACTCACTCACTCACTCATTCTTGCTGGTGGAGCTGCACCTAGGTCTAACTGAGATAGCTTGGTCTTCTCAGATTTCTCAATCTTCTTGATGATCTCGATGACCCTGTAGAGATTAGGATGACATTGATTCAGTGATGCATTGGGGCGACTGTGGAAACCCTCCTAGCTGAAGGAGGGAAATATAGCTGCAGCCTCCGGATCATGTCTCAAGACCTCGTCGTTGTAGAGGGCTGGCATAGGAGTGGTTGGTTCTTCTCTTGCTCTCTTCCTTAAGTTGCCAAGGAACTGGATTCTGCTGGTGTCTTCTGGTGGGTGGTTGTACTTACTTACTTTGGAGATTTAACGTGCGCTTTCCGACTGATGCGTATTTCGCACACGGGGGTGGTTGTGTACAGTGAAACTTTTTGAGTAAGCTCCTATTAGCTCCTAAATCATTTATTTCTTGAGAATTTTCAAACAGAATTACTGGCCTACTCTTATTAATTAATCCGCTAATCATGGGCTGTGACCATTGTTAAGTGGGTAGACTGGCTGTGTTTGTTTAATTAATCCCACCTTCTCCACTGTCTTACAATGGGTGTCTCACTAATGGGATGTCTTACTAATGTGATGTAACCGACACGGCAGGAGGAATGTCTTATCAAGATTTTATCAAATAGTATGACACACTGCTTGAACCTGTAATTATTTATGGATCACTAACATGGGGTGTAAACAAATACAAACAGATTTACTCATCTATTGTAAATATGAACACAGTATTATAGAATATGTTGTAAAAATATAAACTGGTCCAAAATATAGTAAACCTTGGTTTTGTAAGTAGTTGTTTATGTTCATAAGAATCTCCATTTTCAAAAAGAAAGAAGATTGAATTAATCATAGAATGCCTTATTAACAAGTATAATGATAACATATAGGCAATTGTTTTAAATGTCCGGGGACACGGGTGGCCCAGTCGTCTAAGGCGCCGCGATTCGCTGTGCAGAGTTGCGTCCCTTGGGCATGCCCAGAACCTATGATTGTGGCTTCGAATCCCGGTTCGCCCCGATTATGTTTCTAGGTTTGTCAGCACCACACCCGTGCTCGTGGGTTTCACCGAAGTGGTAAACGTCTGAGGCCTGCATCACTACGGGCTTTCCTCCCACATGAAGCTGACACGCCGTGATGTAACTGGAATACTGTTAAAAGCGGCGTTAAACCCACTCACTAATGTTTTAAATGTCCAGTAAAGAGACCAGCGTAACCTTCATCAAAGAAAACGTGAGCGAGAACAATGCCGACACTAGAGTCGAAGTCGTCATCTCCACCTGAACAACGGAGGCGCAAATCCCCGGATTCCATTCAGGCGAGGTCGACAGACGTCGTTCAACACTGACAACAGCTCTCTGTTTGCAAAACATAAGCATTAAAATGTTTGATATAAATTGCTGCTTAAGTGATGTATTCTTTTAATGTTTTGATGGTTTGTTGTTATGAATTTGTGTTTTATGCTGTTTTCTTAGAACAGATTTGTGTTATGAACATGATGTTAGATTATTATCAGGTTGTAAGGATATTTATTTCATTTCATTTTTTACAAGTTTTTCTGATCAGTCGCATCGAGTATCTGATGCAATCTTGGATATTGTGACTGGTATAATTAAATGATGAGGACATCATTTCGTAGTGGAACGAAGTGTGTATTTTCTGTGTTTGATATATTTGCATACATATCATCTTTTGTAATGAAATGATGTTTTAACCTTTAATTGTGTTGCATTAAATTAAATAAACATGTATGGCTGTTGTATTCTATAGCGCTGCAGCAGAATAATGACAATCTCTGCTTGGTGTTTCTTTTATTTTACCTCTAATATCTGTGAGGTAGGGTAGGTAGCTTGGGTCGGTCCTTTGTTTAATTGTGCTTGATTGGCCTCGTTTAAAATACTAACACCCAGCATTTAACCAATACACCAGCCACTACACCTTGACCATGCTCACAACAAACAACATTTGCTTTGTGTCATATTTTCATCTCTTCAGATCGTCCTAATTGGTTAGTAATGTTTTTATACCTATTGTTATAATATACTTGTGTCTATTTGTTTAATCAGTTGAAGTGTTACAAAGTCTTAATACTTATTTAGATAAGTCATTTCAGTTAGTCATATATTTGCAGCCATTTAAATGTTTCAACTAGGTCAGTAAGTTCCGAGAGAAATCTAGCACTCTATATCTTCACCTTTCCTAAATGTTTCATTTGAGAATGAGTGAGCGAGTGCGTATGTTTTTATCATGTTTGCTTATAACTATGTATAATGTAAATCGTTCATAGGTATGTTATGTATAACACATATTTCGTGTTTTCTAAGATTACCAGTTTTAACAAAGTAAGTATATTAGGTCTTGTATTTGTATTTAGATACAGGCACTATAGTCCTGTCACTTTGTGTTTGGTGGACTCAGTTCGCGCCAAGTTTCACCTACACGATATGCTTGTATGCTTTTTCTTTTGTATTAATATAATCAATAATAACAAATGTATATGTAGCTATTGCGACTTATAACACGTCCTTAAATGTATTTGTTAAAAACACGAGTTCCATCTATTTCTATAATGTCGTCGGTGTGACGATGTGAATGAATATATTATATTATCCTAAAATGGGTAGGTTTCTCGGCAGGATAGAGCCGTTGAGGTCATATGCGGATAGAGATGCAAATATCAAAGGTCAAGTAGGGACTACTTTCAGTGTTTATAAACAAACATGGCGTCGCCCTTGTCATACGGCAATCGAGTCAGAATTATAACCATCGGGAATCTGGATAAACTACAGAGATGATTGCTATCATTATCAAAAGAACAGTATTATAAACTTAAAATCAGTGTCTAACTGTGACGTCGCTAAGGCATTTTATAAGTTTAGAAACTTTGGAGATATAAATTTCGAAACAATTTTGCGAGGGCACCAGGCCTAGACAAGCGGGATCAGTAGCCATATCTGTGCTTGTAGACCTCTGCGGCTTGAAACCTTTTCCACAAATTAAAAAAGTGTGGATTTTTCCGAAATATGTTTGAACTGTTACCTTGTTTCGTTTTGTCGCTGTGTGTACATCTGATTGCACTTCTTAACGTTATGACAGGATAGGCCGAGTGTCAAGAACGTCTGAACGTGACTGTGACGTCTCGTAGACTAGGGTTAGAGTAGCTTCCCTTTGACAAAGGGCAGTTACTCAAGCGGACAGACCGATGGATTGCCACGAAATGCAAGTAAAAAAAATTGTTGTTTTGCGAATCTGTTGCTTCGCCACTGTATAAAAAACAGATTTCAGTTTGAACTCTATTGGCTACTGTCACTGTCCGACTGACACATCACTTACCCTGTGACGTAAGAATATTAATGCGCGCATTCCAGGAAAACTCGCAATGTTTCGGTAATGTTTGTGAGAGAGGGAAAGCGATTTTTAAACACAGAATTAAAGAATGACATTATATGATAAAGAGGTTATCATGCTTGTGTGTTTGGGGATGGTAAATATCCTGTATTAGGAATAAACACTATGTATTTAGCTTGCCAAGGCTCGCTAAATACAATGTTTATTCCTAATGCAGGATATTCACCATTCCCAAACACACTTGCATGATAACCTCTATATATGACTACATGTGAATGCCATGTGCCCTCACATATTAATGTCTGTGTATAATTTCATACAAATACATATATTTAAGTGTATATTTATTTTTTAAGTATATGTAAATCTTTTTCACATATAACGACCAGTGTTGTTTATGAACACCCCCATCATTAATGTGGAAAATAAGTTTCCATGGGTATAAATGTTATCCATTGTATGTCAGAGATATCTTACAGCTAATAATTGTTAAGTCATTATAGTTATCAGACAGTTACCCGAAGGTTTATATTGGAAACAGTTAATGTTGATAACAATTCTCTACAGCATTTCTAAGTTGAAATTGTTCAAATAGGTTGATATTTCCAGGAAATTAGTTGTCCATTCCAGTTGTGAATTATTATTGAGATAATCTTGCCAGTTCTGGTAGGTACTAGTCACAACACTTTGATGTATTAAGTACTGTATCATGTGCTCACGAGAAGTATTGTATATGTGTTCAGAAGTATTATGTTAAAGAATCTCATGTGTTAAAGTCTAAAGTAACACAAAACAGTTAACATGATTCAAGCATACCAATCATTGATTTATTTGTTGATGTAAGGCGTTTGATGGTGTAACGCATGCAGACATTCTGTATTAAATCTTGAACAAGAAACTATACTGAACCGCAAAAGAAACGTCACCATAGATAGATATATGAGAAACCTTATTTGTCCAAACACTCTAAACATTCTTTGAGACATTTTGAAATGATCAAATTCTGCTGGAGGAAGTCTCTTGTTGCTCTTGCAGTGTGGGCACGGGCGTTATCATGCTGAAACTCGTGATTGCGGCGACGTGCCAAATTAGGTATGGCGTGTGGTCTCAAGACTTGATCAATGTACCGAGCTGCTGTGACACCATTGCCTCTCCCTGGACCGATATTCTGGAAGACCACAGTGCTGATTCCAAGACCAATTCCACCCCACACCATGATGCTCGGACCACCCCACGAGTCTCTCTCAACAACACAAGCATCCGAATAACGTTCCCCATGGCGTCGACAGACTCTCTGTCTGTCATCTGCTGTTGAGATACAGTAACGGCTTTCGTTTGAGAAGAGTCCTCTTCTCCACTGCTGGTGGCGCCAATGCTGGTGCTGTGTTGCCCACTGAAAACGGTCCCGACGATGACGTGGTGTCAGAATGGGTCCTCGGCGTGGCCTGTGACAGTGGAGGTGTCTGCTCGTCAATCGTCCAAGAACGCTGTCCGCTATAATGTGTCGCTGGTGTGTCCCCATGATCTGTTGAGCAGTTTCCGCAGCAGTAACAAAACGATCTTGAAGATGCTGTCGCACAATCTGACGATCCTGACGTCATGTGGTGACCCTTGGTCTTCAACTACGTGGTCGGGCATCTGTAGTGTTAGTGGTCTGGTGCTGAAGTCTGTATATGGTCCTTACAAGGACTTGAAATGCATTGGCTACTTCCCGGGTGGTTTGTCGAGCTTGCGATCGTCCAAGGGCTTCGTGTTGCCAATTTCACCGCATGTGCATTTCAATTTGCACGGTAGTCACGTGCATCGGGTTATGGAATTAGGCCCTTGGATCTTCAGATACATTAATGAATCTTTTAGTAATAGGAAATTAACAATAACTGTAAACAGAGGTATGAACACCTGTATTCCCAAAGGTAAAAAGGATAGAACTTTACTTAAAAACTGGCGACCTATAACTCTCCTTAATGTATTATACAATATAATGAGTGCATGTATTGCAAATAGAATAAAGAAAACTCTCCCTTCCCTAATTGATGAAAATCAAACTGGCTTTATACCAGGAAGATGCACAGCAGAAAATATAAGATTTTTATATGATATCATATTTCATCTAAAAGAACAAAATAAAACAGGGCTTCTTCTTCTTATAGATTTTGAGAAAGCCTTTGATACAATTTCCAAATCATTTATAATAGACGTACTTTAAAAATTTGGTTTATAATTTGCATTATGTTCAGCTTATTTCAATTATTCCCCAAGCATGGAAAACAGCAATTCAAAAACATTTTGATGTAGATTTATACTTTGACATGTATATTCTTCCTTGTTATCAGGACTTATTGATTTGTAAAAATGGTTCAAGACTCTTTTATGATAAACTTATTTTTTCTGACTCCCCAAGCATGGAAAACAGCAATTCAAAAACATTTTGATGTAGATTTATACTTTGACATGTATATTCTTCCTTGTTATCAGGACTTATTGATTTGTAAAAATGGTTCAAGACTCTTTTATGATAAACTTATTTTTTCTGACTCACAACCTAAAATATGTAAGAAATGGGAAATTGAATTTGGTGAATGCTTAGAATGGGCTAATTTTTGTGTCTCTTTTAGAAAAGACATTAGAGATGTAAAATCGATAGATTTTCAATTTAGATTTCTGCATAGAATGATATATACAAAAAAAGAACTTTATAAAACGAAACTTGTCGATGATGTTTTATGTGAATTTTGCAAGATAGAGAAAGAAAACTTGATGCATGTATTTTATGACTGTGAATATGTGTTCGAATTCTGGCAAAACTTGGAGGCTTTCCTGAATTCTGTGGGAAATAATCATATACGTTTTACAAGATCTAATGTATGTTTTGGTGAAATAAGTGCAAAACCTGCAAATAATCATATTATTATGTTAGCTAAGAGACACATTTTTATTTCTAGTTTAAAGAAAAAGAAACCCTCATTGGACGTTTTTAAACAAGTATTAAAAGATGCTATTTATTTGGAATATCTGTCAGCAAAAACTAATAATAAGCTTAGCACTTATAACAAAAAGTGGATATTGTATTGTGGTTTACATGATGCCTTGAATCTTACATAGATTGCCGACTGTGTGTTATTATTGATTGTTTCCAATCACTTTGACTCTATTGCCAAAGAAAGACTGTAATGTTTTTCCAATATAAGGATTACAATACTATAATTCGGTACTGTTTATTCCTTTAATATTAGCTTATCTTTCTACGATTGCTCATAAATATGGTGTTAACTACTTTCATGCCGGAACATCTTGCTCGATCCTTCATGATCAAGGCCTATCCTCCAAATATGCGGTGTCAAAATGTTAATTGCTATATATGTATATATCACTGTGTAACCACTGAAACTGGAATAAAAATGATTTGACAAAAAAAGAAAACATAAAGTCAAGTTTAGACAGAAAGACTGGTAATGGCTAATACTAGCACCATCCATGATATAATATGCCATCATACTGGTGGTCAGAAGTATGGTAAGGTATTGAAAGGATACAGAAGGAGCAGGTACATGTACACCTGCTTTACATAAAATGTTTGAAGCTTACGCGCGGGAAAAACAGAAAGTACTGTTACAGCCAGGTATGTTACTGCATTTCAAGGTAGCGCTGCGGAAGACAAGGTGGCACTGCGCATGGAGGACGCGAACTCATTTTCTCTCTCGGTTGGCTAATCCCTCAATTGAATCCATCATGTGGCGTAAAAATAAAGTTTCCAAAATTTTCCTTCGGGCTACACACATTTCACAAGAATTTTAAAACACAATGAGAAATTAATGGGGTCTTCAAAGCATTATCGGTCCCTATAATCCAATTCTGGAGGCTGAAATCCTGATTCATAAATTAAGAAAGGGTGCGATGGAAATTTATCTTTGCAGATGCCACTTTTGAAGTTATGACACTTACTAATTTTTATGGGCCTAATAATGATAACTCCCACCTTTTACAAAACATTATTTGATTATATTGATAGATTAAAGACTGAATCATTTGTGATTTGTGGAGATAGGAATCTTGTCTTAAATCCATCAGTAGGCTTAGAAGATTATAACGAATATTAAGGACCCTAAAACATGTGACACTGACAGGGTCGATATGTAAAGCAACCACAATCCTTGTATGAGAAAATATATATAGTAGCTGAGAAATCATAGGCAGCAATCCAGGCTTGACTTTTTTCTGGAATTATAGGAAATTTAACTTTGTGTAGACATATACTTCCAGGATACAAGTCTGACCTTTTAGTTATTAGCCTTGTCTGGAAATTCAGCACACCACATCCGAGAAATGAAGATCACCCTGAGACTCTTATTACTAGAAACAAAAAAAGAGTATACTAAGGAAGGTACTAGTATTTGGAAAATTAAGGCTGTTGAAGTTTTAAAATTAGAACTTGGCCACTTTAGACACTTAATTCATGAGGAAAAACTATTTCTTATGCCACCTTTCAGAAAGAAATGAGGAACAAGTATTTCTTATGCCAACTTTCAGAAAGAAAGATGAAGGAAATAGAGAATTTAGAATTAAAGACTTCGAGGACATGATCAGACTCAAACTTTCAGAACATCGGACTATTAGCTGAGTTATCTAGAAAGAAGGTGAAGTTGGAAAAGGTCAAAGGGGAACAAGATCAAAATCAGAAATAGGACGCAATGGAACGAAGAATGATAAAAGCCTACCAAATATACTCTCTCAAAAAAGAAACGCATAACGAAAATGGTAATTTGATGCAGCAATGTATTGGTACAGGGTGGGTTTTTCAATTTGTTTTGTTTAATTTATGATTTCTCTGGTGTTTTTGTCTTAAAGCGTCATATCCAAACGCATCCCGCATGAAAAACCCGTATGTTAAAGCAAGATTTTCGATAGACGCATTTAATGTCACAGAACACGTATTGCACGTGCAATGCGCGGGAAACTCGGGGATCACATCGTGTCGTGGATGGGTATAAAAGATCGATCTCCGTCTTTTTTCATTCACTTTATTTGGAAGTTTGTGAAGACTGCAAAATGCCAAGACTGAGCCGCGCCAATCGTCACGTCGCCATAGGTCTCCTGGAAGCAGGACAATCTCAACTTACAGTTGCCCGTCGAATGAATGTTCATCAAAGCACGATTTCTCGTCTCTGGGAGAGATATCGGCAGCAGAACTCGTTGGAAGATGGACCTAAAAGTGGACGTCCTCGAGTCACCACTGCGGCGCAAAGTAGGTACATCCGGGTGCATCACCTGCGTCAGCGAACAGCTACAGCGACCACTACCGCTAGGCAAATACCCGGATTGAGAAGGATATCTGCACAGACTGTCGGGAACAGACTACGAGAGGCAGGTTTAAGAGCAAGAAGACCCTACTTTGGCCCCGTTATGCATCAGCAGCATCGACGTCATCGCGTTCAATAGTGTACAAACGTTCAGGCCTGGAATTTGGTGAATTGGCGTCGAATCTGGTTCAGCGATGAATCGAGATTTCTGTTGGAACGACGCGATGGAAGAATGCGGGTGTACGGACGACGTCATGAACGTTTTGCCGCCGCCTGTGTCCCCCAGGTGAACAGACTCGGTAGGGGCGGCGTGATGATGTGGGGAGCCATATCCTACACTGGAAGAAGTGAGTTGGTGTTGATACAAGGCAACCTGACAGCGTAACGCTACTGGGATCAAGTCCTTCGTCCACACCTCCTTCCCATTATCAACCGCCAGAGGGAGCTATTCCAGCAGGTTAACGCCAGACCTCATACGGCACGTGTCATGAGGGCCTTCCTCCAGAATGAGAACATCAATGTGCTGCCCTGGCCCTCCAGATCACCAGACTTAAACCCGATAAGAACATCTTTGGGATGCCCTGGACAGACGGGTGCGACAGCGTAACCCACAGCCCCAGACACTCCAGCAACTAGCACATGCACTACAGGCAGAGTGGGCTACATTGCAGCAACATCAGATGCAGAGACTAATTCGTTCTATGCCGAAACGATGTCGCGCAGTTCTGAACGCCAATGGTGGTCATACGAGGTACTGACTTCAGCGCCATCAAACGTCGATGTGTGATTCATTAACTGACTTTTTCCGATGTCTTATTCAACAGTGTTACCTTGACATTTCCTGTGTAAAATTTCTTCGAATTCCATTTGCTATTAACTTGTCCACAGTGTATCAAAATAAAAAGAAATCTGTAGTTAAAATTCTTATATGCGTTTCTTTTTTGAGAGAGTATATATCTACCATCTCGAAAATAGAAATTTCACAAGTGAATTCGTTAATAGTCTTATAAATAGAAATGGGGAAGAAATATTCGATGGTCACAAAATACTGGATGACCAGAAACTATTCTATCAAAATCTTCAACCGGGCCTATTGATGAGGTCAATATGACTATTCTTAATACATGTACTGTGGAAATACCTACTTCAGACAGAATCAGAACAAAATTTTAATATTAAAGATATAGATGTAGCTGTTAAATTAATGAAAAATAACAAATGTCCAGGGCTAGATGGATTTCCAATTGATTTTTTTTCAAATTCTTTGGGAATGACTACATTTTGGATTTATAGATATATTAAGGAACTTTCCAAAAACAATGCTCTCACAATGACAATGAATAGTGGAGTGTTATCCAAAAATTAATAAAAATAGGAAATATATTGAAAAACTGGCTGCAATTATAACTTTTGAACAAAATTAATACAATAATTATTACTTGCATTACTATAAGGATAATGAAAATACTCCCAGTGCCTATCCGTGAAAACCAAGCTCGATTAATTCCAGGCATGTGTATAAGGGACATCATGTTTGAAACAAAGAAATAAAACAAACCTGGATTATCACTTCTTATAGACTTTGAAAAATCTTTTGACACTATTTCTAAAGATCTTTTTATGTTAGTTTTGGAAGGTGTTGGGTTTGTCCTTCCTTAGAAAATGTCTATATACGAGAAACCCAATATCTCCGTTCCGCATAATAATATAGTCATTACTTTTGTATGCAATATGTCAACAACTACGCTTAATGGAAGTGCGGTGGTGGGTAGACTTTCATCAATTAATAAAATGGGAACAGAGCCTTCAAAGGCTGAAGTGAGAGTTTCACACGCCCGGGACCGGACTAACCTCGATGAAAATAACATACCAAGATACTTATAAAATATGTAACAACTTTAATTTCTTAACCTGAATAAAACTACTTTTTGTCTACATTGTTTACATATCCACTGTTATTAGAGACTATTATGTTGGATTTATCTAAATCAGTCCTGAGTCAAGACATGATGAGGTCGTTTTACGAGGATGTCGTATTGGCCACCGTCGGTTTACGCACGAATACCTGCCGGAAGCAGATGAGGACGAACCTCCTAAGGGTATCCCTTGTGATAAAAGGTTTACCGTCAAGCATGTATGACTTTGTATGACTATCACAAGGGATTCACATTATCAAACAGGGATTCACATTATCTGAGCGGGCATCAAAATCCCAGTTACTTGAAAGAAAACGGTCTGTATAATAAATTCTAAATATGTATGTGAATAATTAATTGCTTGTTTTTAAATTTAGTGTGATGATTTTACTAACTGACATTATTAAAGGCTCTGTCCAGGAGGTTGAGGCACCGTAAAATGATTGTCCCCAAGTATAACACGTAATTCGTATCATAATCGATGCAAGTATAATAAAACCAGTGTTTTAAGCCAACACATTGCTGAATATATTTTAGTATTGGCCAGTATTAAGCACGACCATCAGTAGCTACAACGATGACGTAAATCCTCCTCGGGTATCGTGCAGGAAGCCTGATCCCAAGCGAAGTAGCCTAGCTTTGGCTCATACTGGCCTACAGCCCCTTTTTTAAACTGTATAAATGATATTGTTATGCCGAAAATTGTTTTCAAAAAATGTTTGTAAATATAACCTTGCATTTATGACTCACTTTTGAATATATCAACTTGGTCTCGTCGCTATATGGCTGAAACTATGCCGATGCAACGTAAAATCTAAACTTACCATGATCACTCACTTTTGCTGTTCATACAGGTGCTTATGTTCCCTGCTTCATAACATATATTCAGCTGATGAAGGTTCAAGTATATACTCCGAAACGTTGTGTTCCTTTTGATAAGGAATCTGGCATCCATAAATTCTCTTCCTTATGTGTATCAGTTCTATGTATAAAAGGATATCCCCCACCCCCCACCCACCCCCCCCCCCCCCCCCACCCCCACCCCCCAATAATCAGAACCTATCCAATAAACAAAGAAAAAGCTCACGCTATAAATGTAGCTGCCCACTTCACACAAAACTTCCAAAACACAATCAAAACTCACCCCAAATACAAAAGTGATGGAAATCTCTCTGGAGCAGCCCCACCACCAAGAAAGGCTGTCTACATTGAGAAAGAGAACAGACTTGTGTCCCTGAAGGAGCGACTTGACAGGCCAGACTTGACTGCTTTTCAGTACGTACCTGAATGGATTTCGTCCCTTGATGCTTAAAAAATAAAGACGGAAGAAAAACGAACTGAGAACTTTGAGATTAAGATATTTTTGTGCTACTCATTCTTCTGTTTTAAACATAAATACATACTGGTAATGGTGCTTCTATTTATGAATTGTCATGAACTTTTATTGTTATAAAATTGTCAAATGAAATATTGTTATAACATTACACGTATAAAAACAAAAACCTAAGTGCTTATTTCTTGTCTTTCTCACTAAAACTGGAAGATGCCATTGCTATGATTAGTGATTAGGTTTGAGAATGGTGATGCAGTCAACCGTAATAAGGATACTAAATCAGCAAGTTGTGCATTATCATCATTATTTACGAAATTGACACGGGGGTCTCCTCCCATTAGTAAGACAGCCCAGTTGTGAGACACCTTAAAACAACAATGTCATACCTGGTTGCACATGTTAATCGGGTAATTAACCCCTATCATGAAAATGGACTTGTCTTATTATAGACAAAAGAAATGACTCAAGATGCTTGATACCCTCTTTTTCTTTATTTCATTCAATATTAAATCCATTGTTTTAACATATTCGCCACTTAGAGTTCAGTTATATATAATATAAGTTAATACCACAGTTCACATCACAGTTCACATCGAGGTTGTCATACTGACACAACCTTAATCCATCTTCAGAAGTTTGCAAACAGCATCCACGAACTGGAGTTGTGTCTTGACACCCTGGGATAGCTGATCCTTCAGTCTGGAAAGTCGACTGTCAATCTCCTTGTACACACGCTTTCTTGCTGGTGGGGGGCGGTCGAGTAGCCTTGTGGTTAAAGCGTTCGCTCGTCACGCTGAAGACCCCGGTTCGATTCCCGACATGGGTACAATGTTTGAAGCCCATTTCTGGTGTCCCCCGCCGTGATATTGCTGGAATATTGCTAAAAACGGCGTAAAACCAAACTCACTCACTCACTCACTCACTCATTCTTGCTGGTGGAGCTGCACCTAGGTCTAACTGAGATAGCTTGGTCTTCTCAGATTTCTCAATCTTCTTGATGATCTCGATGACCCTGTAGAGATTAGGATGACATTGATTCAGTGATGCATTGGGGCGACTGTGGAAACCCTCCTAGCTGAAGGAGGGAAATATAGCTGCAGCCTCCGGATCATGTCTCAAGACCTCGTCGTTGTAGAGGGCTGGCATAGGAGTGGTTGGTTCTTCTCTTGCTCTCTTCCTTAAGTTGCCAAGGAACTGGATTCTGCTGGTGTCTTCTGGTGGGTGGTTGTACTTACTTACTTTGGAGATTTAACGTGCGCTTTCCGACTGATGCGTATTTCGCACACGGGGGTGGTTGTGTACAGTGAAACTTTTTGAGTAAGCTCCTATTAGCTCCTAAATCATTTATTTCCTGAGAATTTTCAAACAGAATTACTGGCCTACTCTTATTAATTAATCCGCTAATCATGGGCTGTGACCATTGTTAAGTGGGTAGACTGGCTGTGTTTGTTTAATTAATCCCACCTTCTCCACTGTCTTACAATGGGTGTCTCACTAATGGGATGTCTTACTAATGTGATGTAACCGACACGGCAGGAGGAATGTCTTATCAAGATTTTATCAAATAGTATGACACACTGCTTGAACCTGTAATTATTTATGGATCACTAACATGGGGTGTAAACAAATACAAACAGATTTACTCATCTATTGTAAATATGAACACAGTATTATAGAATATGTTGTAAAAATATAAACTGGTCCAAAATATAGTAAACCTTGGTTTTGTAAGTAGTTGTTTATGTTCATAAGAATCTCCATTTTCAAAAAGAAAGAAGATTGAATTAATCATAGAATGCCTTATTAACAAGTATAATGATAACATATAGGCAATTGTTTTAAATGTCCGGGGACACGGGTGGCCCAGTCGTCTAAGGCGCCGCGATTCGCTGTGCAGAGTTGCGTCCCTTGGGCATGCCCAGAACCTATGATTGTGGCTTCGAATCCCGGTTCGCCCCGATTATGTTTCTAGGTTTGTCAGCACCACACCCGTGCTCGTGGGTTTCACCGAAGTGGTAAACGTCTGAGGCCTGCATCACTTCGGGCTTTCCTCCCACATGAAGCTGACACGCCGTGATGTAACTGGAATACTGTTAAAAGCGGCGTTAAACCCACTCACTAATGTTTTAAATGTCCAGTAAAGAGACCAGCGTAACCTTCATCAAAGAAAACGTGAGCGAGAACAATGCCGACACTAGAGTCGAAGTCGTCATCTCCACCTGAACAACGGAGGCGCAAATCCCCGGATTCCATTCAGGCGAGGTCGACAGACGTCGTTCAACACTGACAACAGCTCTCTGTTTGCAAAACATAAGCATTAAAATGTTTGATATAAATTGCTGCTTAAGTGATGTATTCTTTTAATGTTTTGATGGTTTGTTGTTATGAATTTGTGTTTTATGCTGTTTTCTTAGAACAGATTTGTGTTATGAACATGATGTTAGATTATTATCAGGTTGTAAGGATATTTATTTCATTTCATTTTTTACAAGTTTTTCTGATCAGTCGCATCGAGTATCTGATGCAATCTTGGATATTGTGACTGGTATAATTAAATGATGAGGACATCATTTCGTAGTGGAACGAAGTGTGTATTTTCTGTGTTTGATATATTTGCATACATATCATCTTTTGTAATGAAATGATGTTTTAACCTTTAATTGTGTTGCATTAAATTAAATAAACATGTATGGCTGTTGTATTCTATAGCGCTGCAGCAGAATAATGACAATCTCTGCTTGGTGTTTCTTTTATTTTACCTCTAATATCTGTGAGGTAGGGTAGGTAGCTTGGGTCGGTCCTTTGTTTAATTGTGCTTGATTGGCCTCGTTTAAAATACTAACACCCAGCATTTAACCAATACACCAGCCACTACACCTTGACCATGCTCACAACAAACAACATTTGCTTTGTGTCATATTTTCATCTCTTCAGATCGTCCTAATTGGTTAGTAATGTTTTTATACCTATTGTTATAATATACTTGTGTCTATTTGTTTAATCAGTTGAAGTGTTACAAAGTCTTAATACTTATTTAGATAAGTCATTTCAGTTAGTCATATATTTGCAGCCATTTAAATGTTTCAACTAGGTCAGTAAGTTCCGAGAGAAATCTAGCACTCTATATCTTCACCTTTCCTAAATGTTTCATTTGAGAATGAGTGAGCGAGTGCGTATGTTTTTATCATGTTTGCTTATAACTATGTATAATGTAAATCGTTCATAGGTATGTTATGTATAACACATATTTCGTGTTTTCTAAGATTACCAGTTTTAACAAAGTAAGTATATTAGGTCTTGTATTTGTATTTAGATACAGGCACTATAGTCCTGTCACTTTGTGTTTGGTGGACTCAGTTCGCGCCAAGTTTCACCTACACGATATGCTTGTATGCTTTTTCTTTTGTATTAATATAATCAATAATAACAAATGTATATGTAGCTATTGCGACTTATAACACGTCCTTAAATGTATTTGTTAAAAACACGAGTTCCATCTATTTCTATAATGTCGTCGGTGTGACGATGTGAATGAATATATTATATTATCCTAAAATGGGTAGGTTTCTCGGCAGGATAGAGCCGTTGAGGTCATATGCGGATAGAGATGCAAATATCAAAGGTCAAGTAGGGACTACTTTCAGTGTTTATAAACAAACATGGCGTCGCCCTTGTCATACGGCAATCGAGTCAGAATTATAACCATCGGGAATCTGGATAAACTACAGAGATGATTGCTATCATTATCAAAAGAACAGTATTATAAACTTAAAATCAGTGTCTAACTGTGACGTCGCTAAGGCATTTTATAAGTTTAGAAACTTTGGAGATATAAATTTCGAAACAATTTTGCGAGGGCACCAGGCCTATACAAGCGGGATCAGTAGCCATATCTGTGCTTGTAGACCTCTGCGGCTTGAAACCTTTTCCACAAATTAAAAAAGTGTGGATTTTTCCGAAATATGTTTGAACTGTTACCTTGTTTCGTTTTGTCGCTGTGTGTACATCTGATTGCACTTCTTAACGTTATGACAGGAAAGGCCGAGTGTCAACAACGTCTGAACGTGACTGTGACGTCTCGTAGACTAGGGTTAGAGTAGCTTCCCTTTGACAAAGGGCAGTTACTCAAGCGGACAGACAGATGGATTGCCACGAAATGCAAGTAAAAAAAATTGTTGTTTTGCGAATCTGTTGCTTCGCCACTGTATAAAAAACAGATTTCAGTTTGAACTCTATTGGCTACTGTCACTGTCCGACTGACACATCACTTACCCTGTGACGTAAGAATATTAATGCGCGCATTCCAGGAAAACTCGCAATGTTTCGGTAATGTTTGTGAGAGAGGGAAAGCGATTTTTAAACACAGAATTAAAGAATGACATTATATGATAAAGAGGTTATCATGCTTGTGTGTTTGGGGATGGTAAATATCCTGTATTAGGAATAAACACTATGTATTTAGCTTGCCAAGGCTCGCTAAATACAATGTTTATTCCTAATGCAGGATATTCACCATTCCCAAACACACTTGCATGATAACCTCTATATATGACTACATGTGAATGCCATGTGCCCTCACATATTAATGTCTGTGTATAATTTCATACAAATACATATATTTAAGTGTATATTTATTTTTTAAGTATATGTAAATCTTTTTCACATATAACGACCAGTGTTGTTTATGAACACCCCCATCATTAATGTGGAAAATAAGTTTCCATGGGTATAAATGTTATCCATTGTATGTCAGAGATATCTTACAGCTAATAATTGTTAAGTCATTATAGTTATCAGACAGTTACCCGAAGGTTTATATTGGAAACAGTTAATGTTGATAACAATTCTCTACAGCATTTCTAAGTTGAAATTGTTCAAATAGGTTGATATTTCCAGGAAATTAGTTGTCCATTCCAGTTGTGAATTATTATTGAGATAATCTTGCCAGTTCTGGTAGGTACTAGTCACAACACTTTGCTGTATTAAGTACTGTATCATGTGCTCACGAGAAGTATTGTATATGTGTTCAGAAGTATTATGTTAAAGAATCTCATGTGTTAAAGTCTAAAGTAACACAAAACAGTTAACATGATTCAAGCATACCAATCATTGATTTATTTGTTGATGTAAGGCGTTTGATGGTGTAACGCATGCAGACATTCTGTATTAAATCTTGAACAAGAAACTATACTGAACCGCAAAAGAAACGTCACCATAGATAGATATATGAGAAACCTTATTTGTCCAAACACTCTAAACATTCTTTGAGACATTTTGAAATGATCAAATTCTGCTGGAGGAAGTCTCTTGTTGCTCTTGCAGTGTGGGCACGGGCGTTATCATGCTGAAACTCGTGATTGCGGCGACGTGCCAAATTAGGTATGGCGTGTGGTCTCAAGACTTGATCAATTTACCGGGCTGCTGTGACACCATTGCTTTTCCCTGGACCGATATTCTGGAATACCACAGGGCTGATCATCTGTGCAAGACCAATTCCACCCCACACCATGATGCTCGGACCGCCCCACGAGTCTCTCTCAACAACACAAGCATCCGAATAACGTTCCCCATGGCGTCGCCAGACTCTCTTTCTCTCTCTCTGCCTTCTGCTGTTGAGATACAGTAACGGCTTTCGTCTGAGAAGAGTCCCCTTCTCCACTGCTGGTGGCACCAGAAGACGGTCCCGACGATGACGTGGTGTCAGAATTGGTCCTCGGTGTGGCCTGTGACAGTGGAGGTGTCTGCTCGTCAATCGTCGAAGCACGGTGTCCGCTATAATGTGTCGCTGGTGTGTCCCCATGGTCTGATGAGCAGTTTCCGCAGCAGTAACAAAGCGATCTTGAACATGCTGTCGCACAATCTGACGATCCTGACGTCGGCTGGTGACCGTTGCACTTCCACTACGTGGTCTGTCATCTGTAGTGTTAGTGGTCTGGTACCGTTGCTGGAGTCTGTATATGGTCCTTTCATGGACTTGAAATGTATTGGCTACTTGCCGGGTTGTTTGTACAGCTTGCAATCGTCCAAGGGCTTGGTGTTGTTGATTTCTTGTCAATCTTGGCATGTGGAAGCAATTAAATGACGAATGAATGTTACCCGACCTGGATGGATTTCTAAAGGGTAAGAAATGGGGGAACGCATGTGCATTTCAATTTGCACGGAACTCACGTGCATCGGGTTACCATAGCAGTTGCCGTGATGCGTTTGGGCGATCGGTTTTATTGTCATCTGCTTTGTTTTTTTTATCATCAAACTTCATTTTCCGGACAAGGTAATGTTAAATTTTAGAAACTTTGACAAAAATTACCCAGATATTTAAATGACAACCATGCAATGCAATGTTACATGGGATGACGTTTCTTTTGCGGTTCAGTAAATTTGTTTATTTTTTCGTCTATTCTATGCCATTGGTTTCAGGGGACTTTAGCAGTTTGGAAGGGGGAAATCTTCGAGGCAGCCCGAGCAGGAGCACATGATGACATGAAAACCTGTTACAAATCTTGGGGGATCGTCTGGGATGTCATCATCGATGCTGCTACTCTGCCATGACAAGGACTGCTTCTGGTTCATGAGAAGACGACTGTGGAAGTGTGGGTCAAGAATTTTAGACTGCTAAAGTTTCTCATTAAAGGAAACTATTTATTTGTGACTTCATCTAGAATGATTGAACAGTGATTACAAGTAACTGAATGTTGTTTGCTGAAGACTTAAGCAAAGTAGTTGTGCTGACTTTTGTGCTTGACTTGTCACTTGTGAATCACGTCAGTGTTACATCAGAGAAAGTGAATTTTTTACTTTAATATATTTGACTGTCAGTTGTAAGAGGTCTGACAGTCATGTGACAGATTTTGTGTGTTCTATAATGGGCAATACGATAGAATCGTGAATTTCTGACTTAAGATCACAGCTGAAGTTGTTGGAGTTCTTGCAGTCTGTTACAAATGTCACTAAATTTTGATTATTCATGAATTTCGGATGTTAATGTATGCAGCTGAAGTTTGTCGCGTCATGACAGTCCGTTATCTTCTATGCTGAACATTAACATTATACAGTGTCTATGACATTTTGTTCGACAAGTGGCAGGAATGCACATTGAATGTTAGATACTGTGTGTCAAGGTATGAACAGGGACTTCAGGTTTGTGAACTCTTGTGCAATTCTTGAGACTAATGGAACTGAAGTGAATGGTGCAGAAGAACCTTGGTGATTACTTTGACTTTATTGACACTCAAGGTGTTGGAACATTGACATTTACCACACTTAAATACTTGATGTTTTGAAATGGATATGTTTGAAGAAGACTTTTCACAGATCTTTAGATCTTAGCATTTGTGAGTTGACAAGTGCAAGATGTGTTTGAGTTTAGTAATTGTACAAAGGAACATGGTAAGAGCGTTCTGGAAATGGTTAGGTTGCATGGTTCCCTTGGAACATTTGGATGAACGACATCTGTTGATCTTATGTTACGATTCCACCACAGAAGCCATTTAGGGTAAGTTGCTAGTATGTCTGACATAGCCCAGGCAAAAATAAGATTTCACTTGGAACAAATTGCAACAGAATGTATTTCACCACAATGCATTTCTACAAGGTCCCGAACACAACATACTAAAAGTTCCAAGCAATCCTAGTTTGGGAAATATGTCTAATTTGCATAATCCAAAACGGCCACCAATTATTAATATATCTTCCATATTTCAGATGAGATTCAATGTTTCGATGAAAAACCATGTGTTGTATATGCGAAATAGCCATATTATGTTTCTAAAAACATGTTCACAACTACTGAACGTTTTCGACTATTGACAAATCTGCAAAAAGTCAAGATGGACGCCAATTTCAAGATGGCCAACACTTTCCTAAATGTGTCCTTACACCGTTAAACCTTTAACTAAAAAACAGTGTGCTAGGACTTATATGCATAGAACTTAGCACACTGATTCACTGAAGTATACTTTTAGATAGAAACTCTGTCGCCAGAGCCCCCCTGGTGGCCCAAAATTCCAAGACGGCCACCAAGAGTTTGATGGCTAGACGTAGAATATCAATACCCTTTTGGTCTCTGATGACATATTTGTGTGATTTGAACTTCTACATTGGGATACACAGATGCATGTAGAATACTCAATCATTTGCATAAATCAAATGTACCCCCCAAATATCAATATGTATCTCTTAAATTACTTGTTTTGGCGAGTTTAGATATCAATGTTGATTGTTATTGTCTGAATCCACTTATCAACATTACAATTAACGTTATAACAAGTTTCGTTTTCATTCATGTAAATATAACCACCAAATACAAATATTTAGATATAAATCTGAAACTTTGTCCACTGCTCATTCCGTTACATGGTTGTGTGATTCGTGAACACGTTACGTGATGAACAGTGGAAAAATATCACGGTGAATACTGTAGCTTGACGTTGCAAGATCATTATATACATGTACCTCGAAAGTCTCAACAGGTTTGTCATCCGCTGAGAAGTCTGGTAACTGTTTACTGTTACAGCTTGTACCATGGTATTAACTGCACACGGCACTGCAAGTGAGACCATATTTCCGGTAAGTGCATCTACGTGTGTTACAGTCTTTTTTGAAATTACAGCAGATGATATCAAGGAGTGCTGAAGGTGCTGCAGGCTGATCTGACTGTATTGGTAAGCCCCCATGTCAACTAACAGATAATGGAGTAGAAAGGGTTCAATATGAATCCTTTAGAGTGTGTATGGCACAGGATAGTTGGACATTGATGGACGTTTTAGCTTCAGATCCTGGGTATCCTTCAGATTAGTGTCATCCTTGAAGGTTTTACAAGAGCCATCAAGAAAGTGCAGAAGGCTTTTGAAGAAGCCTTCAAAGAGAAAGATAATCAGACCACAACCCTACTACATGTAAATGACCCCACGAAAAAGTGTGCTATGCAGAAGTCGTGTGAAGCTACACAGTCCGATAAAGATAGTAGAAAGTTGGTGGAAAGGGATAAGATGGTCATTGAGACACAGTACTTGTTCAGAAAGCTGCATCTGGTTAGAGATGTGATCGGTGCTCTTCTTGGAGAAAAGACTTCAAGATTTTAGGACAGATTGGAGAAGGCAAGGGACTACTTTCATTCAGTAGTCTAGCGTAGCAGATTGAAGGTGGTGTTGAGAAAGGATACAGTGAGAAGGAAGTCATAGAAGGGATAATCAGTGTTTTTACACTCAGATCAAAACTAAGAGGATATTCAGAGGTGCGACCTGAGAGAACTCTTTCAAAACTACGAGGAATCCTTCGATCTCATTATCACCTAAAGACACCAACAGAAGTGTATACAGAGTTGTGTAATCAGGTACAGAACTTTAAAGAAGATACACCGGAACTTCTCACGAGAGCATTGTGCTTGAAGCAGAGGATAAAATTTGCATCCAAAGAAGATAAGAGCAATCTTGACTAAAATACATTCAGTTCATACATTCCATGTTTAGACATAGACATCTCCTGAGTGACAGTATTCGTCAAGAACTTAAAGTGTTGTTAGCACAGGCGAAAACTCCAGATGAGAAACTTATTGAGGCCATGAATAAAGCAACAATGGAAGAAACTGAGCAGCTTAACAGGGTCAAACAGAAAAGCAGAGTAAGCATGGTGGAAGCTGGACCTGATGAAATTACTAACCTTAAAAAAAGGAAGTGGCTGAGTTGAAGAAAATGTCAGTTCAGAGTACACAGAGGCCAGCACAAGACTCACCACCTCAATCAATATCTTACAATGTGAGAAAGAATACCAATCTTTAGTTTGAACCAGGTTGCCCAAACTGCAGAAAATATGACTTGCTCAGAACTGTACACGCCGTTGGCGATGCAGAAGTAATGACCAATTCAAGGCTGGATACAAGGTTGGAAAGCGACAACCGTCTATCGTCTCTACCCAATCAGTCATCAATAGCAGTCAAAGACTCAGAGGACAAAGGTAAGGCCTCTACAGCATCAGTAAATCTGCTCACTGGAAAAGCATCAGCACTACCCACAGGTCAGAGAAGAAAACTGATCAAGCTGGTGGGAAAGAAATGCAGAGTTTTCAGCAAATGTGAAGGAAAAGCTACTGAGATCTTATGGGACACTGGATGCAAAGTTTCAATCATTCACCCCAGTGAAGACAGTTAGACCACTGAGTGAACTTCTGAATTATGGATAGTCAATTCAATGTGCCCTAGGCGAAATTCCCTTTGAAGGGTCGGTTGACATCGACTTCCAGCACCAGACAGGTAGCAGAAAGGAATTGAATTTGACAGTACCATTTCTAGGGTGTAATGATGATGGATTCCTATGTCCTCTTTTTGGTTACAATGTAATTGAACATTATCAGTCTGAAATTGGTCCTCAAACAGAGAAAATAGCACTCAAATGTTGCATGAAGGGTGTTTCAAACAAGAAAGTCAGGGCAGTTGTGATCAGAGGTAAGTCAAGTAGGGACTGGTGTTCAAGCATTCAAAGTGCCCAAAGGAGAACAACTAAAAGTAAGATGTCAGTCAAAGGCATCATTTGTACCTGATATTGAACATGGGTGGCCTGAGAACTTATTAGTTCAAGACTAATTAGTACTACTGAAGTGTTTGGAATAATATGTTAACTAAGAACTAGGTTGCATCTGATTTATTATCTGCTATATGATCGAGCTAATAGATCCATCTATGGAGAGAGCTGTATTTCATTTATCGTGTTGCATAATGTTATGATACCAGACTGCAATGTGATTACTCCTTGTATAGTTATACAAATACTGTAAATCTCATTATGCATATATCACTCATGTAGATTGAGGCTTGAAAACATAATAATGCCAATTAGATGGCATTTATAGGCTTTAGAGAATAAGTAATAATACTATGATCGTGCTGTGTTAGCATTCTCTGTAATGTAATCATAATATTTGCAAAATAGTTTTCCATCTAAAATACGTACAGAGGCATTTTGCATCATGTGTACTAATTGTCTGGAATATTATTTGACTTTAACTTGTATAATATCTGTGACTGTAGGTGCATAGCCATAGAGGCTTTACACTGACTGTTTTGCACAATTCTGATACAATAGATGCTCCCTTGAGTATTTGTTTTTACTGCGAGCGAGTGACCAACGATGGTCAGAGAGTTTGAGAAGTGCGGAAATTCAACTGTTGAGATGTCTTACATGGTCGAGATCCACTCTTCAGGTACAGAAAACATCAATATGACATAATTTTAAGATGTATGGTCATTTAAGCTGTTGACAGTCAGTTTCTTATATTTATTGGAAAGTTGAAATATTAAGCAACGTGCGATAGTGTATCCTATTTTTATCCCCCGCCCCAACGAAGTTTGCGGGGGATATAGAAATGGGTTCCGTCCGTGCGTGTGTGTGTGTGTGTGTGTGTGTGTGTGTGTGTGTGTGTGTGTGTGTGTGTGTGTGTGCGTGTGTGCGTGTGTGTGAGAAACTTTGCATGTCTATCAGACTCATGCTGAACTGGTGCCTTTTGCTATTTAGGAGTTTTATAAATGTTTGTTTTTTACGTTTCCATGGCAACAAGTTGGACTTAGGTTCTTTAAGGGTGCTGTTCGTTTCCGGAGCGTAACTCAAAAACCGTTAAATAATTTCTTACAAAACATTGCATGTTTACCAGACACATACTGAACTGGTGCCTTTTGCTATTTAGGAGTTTTATAAATGTTTGTTTTTTACGTTTCCATGGCAACAAGTTGGACTTAGGTTCTATAAGGGTGCTGTTCGTTTCCGGAGCGTAACTCAAAAACCGTTAAATAATTTCTTACAAAACTTTGCATGTTTACCAGACACATACTGAACTGGTGCCTTTTGCTATATAGGAGTTTTATAAATGTTTGTTTTTTACGTTTCCATGGCAACAAGTTGGACTTAGGTTCTATAGGGTAGAGTTTGTTTCCGGAGCCTAACTCAAAACCCATTCAATACTTTCCAACAAAAATTGTGCATGTTTACCAGACACATACTGGACTGGTGCCTCTTGTTATTTAGGAATTTTAGAAAATTTTATTTTTCACGATACATGGCAATAAGTTGGACTTAGGTTCTACAGGGGTGGTGTTCGTTTCCAGAGTGTAACTCAAAAACCGTTAAATACTTTCTTACTAAACTTTGTATGTCTACCAGGCACATACTGAACTGGTGCCTTTTGATATATAATAACTTTTAGAAACTTTTATTGTTTATGTTTCCATGACAACAAGTTGGATTTAAGTTTTAATATAGGATTGGTTTACTTAAGTAGTATAATAAATAAACTGTTAAATATTTCCTTGCCAAACATTGCATGTCTATATATAAAGCGCATACTGAACTAGTGCCATTTGATATTAAGGAGTTTTATATGTGTTTATTTTAGAATTTCCATTGCAGCTATTTTGACATGGGCTAAGAGAAATGTTGGGTCAGTTACCTGGTTTGGGACCATAACCTGTTAAAATGGGCGGGGGATATAGCTGACTTTGTCAACTATAAGCTTGTCGTCGTAGAAGTGCGCGCTATCGCAGAAAAATCTTCGTAGTGTTATTGACATCATAAATTGATTTAGAAACAACATACTGCACACATGGTCAGTGTTAATGCTTTATTTTCATATCTTTGTGTAAACATGACATTTTCAAAGTCGCACGTAGCAAGGGAGCAGTCATTGTCTTACAGTGTAAGGTATCATGCTATTGTTGTGTTGTAATTATATTATAAAAGAGTACTTCAGCATGTTTAATTACATGTATTGTCATGACAGTGAATGGTGGATACATTCAATTACATTGTATCATTCTGTAATTTTCAGAAACCCTAGAAAAGTAAATTCCGTGTTAGAAGAAATCACGGCTTTGTGATCTCTGTATGATTCTTTCTGATAATTCCTACCAAATTTCTGAAGAGTGAAGAATAGTGTTCAGCTTGGTATCTAGGAAGGATCATGAGTTCACCATCAGTTGACGACGTTGGAATAGGTGATGTTCCACCTACCCAAGAGTGAGTGAGTGAGTATGGTTAAACGCCGCTTTTACAAAATATATTCCAGCAATATCACGGCGGGGGACACCAGAAATGGGCTTCACACATTGTACCTATGTCGGGAATCGAACCCGGGTCTTCGGCGTGACGAGCGAACGCTTTAACCACTAGGCTACCCGACCGCCAACCTACACAAGAGATTGATGAAAGAATCAAGTTGAGAATCATGGTGAAGAATAAGAGAAAGAAGTATTAGGGGGAGAATAACTAGAGCCATCAATAGAGTGCAAGAAGCTGTAACTCAGAAGAATTTGAGTCAGCGACGGCTTTTGAAAGAACTGAAGGAGTTGCGTACACTATTCGAAAGCCTTTGAGATCCATGCAGAACTGTATACATATGCTGATGATACACAAGTGGCCAGACTAGACTAGTGCAAGGCTGATTTGATAGATGACATTCACACTATGGAAGAAGTGTCTGAAGATTACTTACTCTCACTTACTGACAATGGAGAGGATGAGACGTCATATGGTAGTTCAGTGGGTTCACAGAAACAGAAAACTAAGAAATCTAATCATCCTTATCAGCCTCATCATTCATATCCATCAGGTCCAGGAAGCAGTGCTGAACAGAATTCACCAGCTGATGGCAAACCTGACAACACAGGAGAAGTCAACAGAATGCTACTGACACATCCAAAGACTCACCAGGACAGGAGACTTTGCAGTCAGAATCTAACACCTGTGAGAGGGAGAGTACCCAATTAAAGCTTGGCTAGTGGCAAGAGCTCACATGGTGAACAGCAGTCATCAGGACTTGACAACCCAGACAGTTCACAACAGAACCAGTCATTTGATACATGGATTAGAAGTCTTGTGGAGTTTAGAGAGACTGAGTTGCCCTCAAGATTGAACAATATGTCCATTGCTGAGGCCTTATTTAAGCTGGAAGCCAGTAAAGACATTCCAACTGTTACGCTGGGGAAATTTGATGGAAACCCCTTTAGAGAATGTGAACTTTATTGAGAAGTTTAAAATTCATATTCATAATAAACCTCATTTGTCAGATGACATCAAGATGATGCAGCTGCGAATGCATGTATGGGGTGATGCAGAGAGGGCTATATCTGGACTTGGTTCAAGTGGAACCATGTATGCAACAGCATTGAAGATTCTTCAAGATCAGTTTGGCCAGGCAAGCATTATTGCTCGTGCACATGTTAACAAGTTGACAGAGGGCCCTAAGATTCCTGGCAATAACACAGATGCTTTGCGAGACGTTTAACTTGACTTGATCAACTGCATTGCAACCCTCAAACGCATATATTACTATGCAGATTTAAATGCGAACGACAATCTCCACAAGATTGTGACACGGCTGCCTTCATACCTCATAGAGAAGTGGAAATATATCGCTACAGATCTAAGAGAGAAGGGTGAAATGCCTTCAGTAATTCATATTAGTGACTTTGTCAGTAAAAGGGTCAAGGTGGAGTTTGACCCTGATTTTGGGGACATTGAAAAAGGGAGGACTGATTGTAAATCAAACTCTCCGAACCCTTGGATAGAAAAAGGGGTGTATATTCACAGCAGCAACTGAAGAGAGCACCAAAGTGCTATATGTGTGAAGAAGAACACAGAGTTTCAGAGTGTCCGACATTTCTTGATATATCTGTATCAGAACGTGTGCAGAAAGTTAAAGGCCGGAGTGCAAACTGAAAAAAACCCATGGGTTTCTAATTAGTCTCCCATTGCCTACTCCTCAGCAGTGTAGATTTTATCTGCCCATGAGTGACAGAGCTCTAACAGTTTTGTTGCTTGGTGAGAGCCTGGCGAGGTCAAAGGTTAAGCATGGAATTTACTACAAGAATAAACATGTGCCTTATAGTAAATCCTGAATCCAACTACACTTTCTCTACAAATTCAGAAGAAAGAAGACAGAATCATTTGATAACCATATATGAAATTTTACTTATTCATGAATGTACATATTTACAAAAGAATGAGTTCTAAGACAAAAGTATTATTCACAAAAAGTTTCAATCACAGCACTTCAGTTATACTCTATTCACACACACACACACACACACACAAACACACAAACACACACACACTCACACTCACTCACTCACTCACCCACTTAGTGTGTCAAGTATCCGCAACAGGGAGGAGGTGCCCAACATAAATGTCAAGGTTTCCTCGAAAGATCATCCATTATTCATTTACACATTTTAATTCACGGCAAAGTACCTTTATAGGTACTTATATATATTGTTTACAACCAACAAATATGTGTCATTACAGGCGCTCACTTCATCATTTAAATGAACTATAAGCACAATTGTTAAAGTTCTTTTGATATTTCTAACTTCACAACAATGGCATTAACAGATAACCTTGTTAGGGTAATTGAGTGTACATTATTAACAATAACTTCAATATAATACTACATAAACAATGAAGAAACACAATTATTGAAAGGGCGTATTCCACATACCGATGCAAACATAACAAATACATAGTCGTAGCATCAATTCCAGGTATGTCCCAAATATGGTTTATTGGGTGGATTTGGTAGCCATGTCCGAACTAGTATAATAACACAATCTGGCATCAGGTCACGTTTGTGTCGGGTTCCATTCCAAACCAAGTGATGTCTGTTCACATGTCTTTCTAATGCCTGTCTCTTTCTCTCTTGATAACGTGAATCCCTCCATACACCTCGGTGAAGAAGCATAGTCCAAAATCTCTTATAATGTCCCTTTCTTAGTTCAGAATTATGAACATTGTCTTGAAGGATGTCTTCTTCCCACCACATTTGCTTATTACTAGAGTCCGTTATGCATGGTTTGCATAAACAATGAGGACACTCATCTGCATCAGCTCCCTGTTGGATCATAAACTCGGGGTCATCATCAGGGTCATTAATATCCCGCACAGTTGTAACTGTTGTTGTTGTCTCGGAGTGAGGAACTTCTATTATATCCCAGTTGTGGTGATGAAATAAACTGTAAATAGTTTCTCGCTGCAAAGGAGTTACCATCAATGTGAGAGACAGTCTATCTTCTCCAACTTCCATGTTCAATGTGTCTTGATGTAATAATGTTTCTCACAGCTTTCTCAAGACTTTTACCATGAAGTAACACTGGAGATAATTTATAGTTGACAGCAAAGTCTTAAACAAGTCAGCAATTAAAAGTATCAGCAAGAGAAAATATGTTATCTGTCTATCAGTTGGCAAGAAGTAATTGGTTCAGGTCAAAATAATCTGCCTAAATATCTGCTCCATACATTGCCCCTGTAATTGTAGGAGACAGATTTGTAATTCTTCTTCCTGCGACATCTCTGTGCACCTGGATTCCTTGAATGCCACTCGGAAGTGAAGCTCCTATCAACATTTTCATTCCAGTGACAAACAGCTAATTGAGACTTCATGTCATACACTCTGTCAGAGAATGAGATTCTTTTATCTTGAAAAATATTCATAACATTATTGAAACTTTGAACATAGAACGTATCTTTGGCCAAATTGAAGTCATCTGGGTACTTGAAAATGACTGAATTTGTAATGACTCCTTTCAATAATGAGATGGCTTTCTTGCTTGTGAGCACGACACGTGATGGTTCATAGTTTGGATCTTTCTTGCATCTAGATGAAGGATTGCAGTCTGAATGATTGTTCTTGTAATGTTCGATCACATTTAAGAGGGAAGATCTTAGATAATCACTATCACCATAACAATTCCGAATGGTATGATGAAAGTGAGTTGTGACAGGTTGTACTTTGTCAGACAGCTGCTCATGCCAGGTACTGCCATGCTTATATTTTGGCCCAGTGGATACAGCAGAAAGAGATTTGGCTACCGATTTTACACCATGCCATGTGTCGTTTTGGTTAATTGTAGTTCCACTGTCCCGAATGAATTTATTAACAGATAAATTTCTGTCATGTGTGTGGACTTTAACACGGACATCATTCTCTTCTACGTAATCATAGATTTGTCCAGTTCCAATCTTTTCATGTCTCTGAGAGACGGGATCAATCTATTTAGTGATATGTGGGCATGCTTACACCTTATGTGTGTGGTCACCAATGGCCACAACACTACTGTCCTTGGCATTTTTCCGCCAGCCATGCCGAGCATCTGTCATGATTTTTATGCCATCTAAATCTTCATAACCAGCGACTTCTTCTCACAATGCCGCTTCACAGGAATCCCTATACTCTGTCTGAGCACAGTTCTTTTAAGTGGTAAGCTGTCCTTCTCTATACTTCTGTGAGAGATTACCAATCCCTGCAGCTGAACAGAACCTACTGTATTGGACTGGTAACATGCCACAGCTGTAAAAAGCATGTCCAATCTTCTCATTCACCAGGAATTTGTTGTCTGGGAGAAAGGGTGATGACGCCAGACAATACTGGTGTGACTTGCGGCAGCGTACTTTCATCTTCATGACATGGCCTCGATAACTGATTTGGGCCACAGTCAATCTGTTGGAGCATTTTCGTCCATGCTTTTCTGCTACATCCAGGCACATTTTCATGGATGATTCAGATATAACAAAAAATCTGTCATCAGTGTCACCTGGTCCAGCTGTTAGGTGTGTCACTGGTGCATCTTCCGGGGCAGTCAGGCTGTGATGTTGGAGATAATATGATAATACCCGGTCCAGAACATCAACATTATTAGCAGGCATGCTGGTCTCTGCTTTCAGGTGAGCTTTCATCTGTTTCAGCTTTTGAAGAATACCTTCCTTGACTTCATGATCACCTGGTACTTCAATTGTGAAACGAGCAGGTCGCTTACTTGGATCCATCACGTGAGGAAATCAGTATGGCGTTGTAGAAAACAAGAGATGTCCAATTTATTCAGATCGTTGGAGTCAATGAGGAGTGGTCAGACCCTGAAGTGATCGCATGCTAAAACAAAGCCAGATTCATTTGGGGGTTTGGGGGGTATGGGTTGGAGAGGTACATTGAGGAGAGGAGATTGGTATATTTTCTATTAAGGTCTTGTGCAATTTAGGTTATTATAAAGAAGTTAGTACAACAAAGGTTAACCATCAAATAGAATGAAAATTAACTAGTTGAAGTGTTGGTAATGATCACATAGATTCCAAACAAATATCACCCCCTCATGGGAGAATCAAATGTTCTTGTTGGTGTCGGTGTCAAAACAGAGTAAACTCCCGCACATGGGGAGTGGGGGTGGGGGTCAGTTTCACTGAGTGGGGAAAAAGTGAAATATGAAACCTTGAATGGCAATCTTTCCTCCACTAGCAGGCATGTTGCTATGGATACACACCTCCGGTGGTCACCTGACTGATACAGTGGCAAATTCAAATCTGGATTACAATAAGGGGGAAATATTTTCCAAATTGTACGTTTTGTAGACTATCTGTATCCATATTTTTTCATAGTAAGTCTTCATAACATCCTTCTGTGTACTATGTCTGAATATCATCATTAACTGGTAAGTCGATTTTGTGATATTTCATCGAATGTATTTGACTACTGCTTTGCTTTGCATCAAAAGACAGTTTTAACGATACATTGTGGCCACACCCCCTTTGTGCATAGGCTTGAACCCCGGCCTTTAAAGATCTCAGACTGTGTTTCGGCTGTTTTGTGCAAGGACACTTAGCCAGAGAGTGAAAGTCAAAGAAACAGTGCTACGAATGGTTGCAAACGGACTCACCATAAACTGCTGCACATGGATCCACCTACATCAAGCTTAATCACTGCACCACTGGATAGTGATAACATATTGCCAGTTGTGAGAGTAACTTTCAGAGCGCAGAATGGCAGAACACGAGAAGGGAATGTGTTAGTGGATGGTGGTGCTGGTACCACAGTCATAAGAAGAGATTTTGCTAAGGCTCTTGGCCTCCAAGCTAAACATGAGAGAATTTATTTGTCATTAGTAGGCTTGGAGAACGTCGACAGTAGAGACGAGTGAAGTCTGGGGTATCATGTCTTAATGGTGGGGAGGAATTCCAGATTGAAGCCTATGAGATTGGAAAGACAGTCTGAAGAATACAGGCCCTGGATAGGCCATGGTTACAGTCATTTTCTCACTTAGAGGATGTTGACTTCCCACACAAGGCCGGACCGATTGATTTGATATAAGGGGTACAGTACAGTCATCTGCATGCCGAAGAAGAGGTACGCCAAGGTCTGCCATTCGAACCAATTGGGAAGCAGACAAAGCTAGGATGGTATGTTATGGGACCAGACGAGACACAACGTCTATCGTCAATCTGTTCAGTTAACTTTGTTGAGAAAGTTAATCTTGAGAAGTTTTATGACTTTTAGACCCTCGGAATTCAGGCTTTGAACTGTGACTGCCCCAGAGAAGTTATTGTCAGGTGAGGACCGTAAGGCACTTGAACTGATGCAAGCATCTTGCATCAAGCAGGGAGACAGATATGAGATTGGTCTGCCATGGAAAAGGGATCCATCATCATTACCAAACAACTACTTTCTCACTGAAAGGCGCCGCTGTTCTCTTGAACATCATCTCCGGAAAGATGAAGCAAAGGCAAATTTGTACAATGAAGCCATTCATGAATATGAAGAAAATGACTGGGCTGAGCAAGTTGATATGAGTAAATCGGACTGTGATCAGATGCCAGTGTATTACCTCCCTCACCATGGAGTCTATCGGCCTAATAAACCAAGTACGCCTCTTCATGTAGTGTTTGACCCAGCATGTCAGTACCAAGGTGTGTCACTAAACTCCTATTTGTACAAGGGTCCAGGTTTGATGGGAATCTCCTTGGTATTCTCCTGAGGTTTCATGAAGAACCTGTTGCTATAGTTGGAGACATTTCCAAGATAAATTTTCAGATTAAACTCAGAGATAATGATACATATGTTCATAGATTCCTGTGGAGAGACATGGAAACAGCCAGAACCCATACTGCCTACAGACTTCTCCGAGTCACGGCATGTCACCTGACATGGCATGCTATGTTGTGCTTCTTATTGCAGATAAACATAAGGAAGATTATCCCCATGCAGCCAGCGTATTAAAGAAAAACCGATACATGGATGATTTAATACATGCTTGTGAAACTCCAGATCAAGCTTTGAAGAGAATTCATAATCTTGACACAATCCTAGCCACAGGCCAGGTCCGAATAAAGGACTGGTATTGTTCAATGGAGGAGGTCCGCAAACAGCTTGCACTTGAGAAGCAAAGACATTTGAGTGAAACAGAGATTAGTCTTGATGGGTAAGAGGTCAAAACTCTAGGCATTAGATGGAATCCTGTGACGGACACCATGAGCTTTGTTGTCAGAGAGCTGAGTACAGAGGAATATACCAAGAGGATAGTACTGTCAAAGATGTCAATGTTATATGATCCCCTAGGTCTGGCATCAGCAGTCACTATAAAAGCCAAGATGGCCATGCAAGATGTCTGGAGATGCAAATCCTTGGACTGGGATGACCCCTTACCTGAAGAGATGTGTGAACTCTGGCAGAGATTGTTTACAGAAATGAGAGGACTTGAACATGTAAAGTTTAACAGATGCTTGAAGCCTTGTGAGTCTGTAGGTTCCTCCAAGCTACACGTGTTTGCCGATGCAAGTATGGGAGCTTATGGAGCAGTAGCATATCTACTGTGGCCAACTGTGAGTGGTATAGAAGTACAGTTGGTGCTTGCCAAGGCAAGAGTAGCTCCACTGCATCAAAAAAACATACCAAGATTGGAACTCATGGCAGCTTGGATTGCCTCCAGACTGGCAAATACAACCTGTGATGAATTCAAAGGGAAGCCATCAGAAGTAAATTTGTGGTCCGACTCTCATATTGTACTCCACTCGAAATCATTCAAGGCCTCCGTAGGTGTTCGTGTGGCGGAGATTCAATCAGCATGGGATCCAAGTCACTGGAAGTATGTGCCAACATCCCTGAATCCAGCTGATGACTTGAGTCGTGGCATATCTGTGGAGGATATGAATGGTAGATGGGTGCATGGGCCATCTTTTCTGAAACTTCCAGTTGAGCAGTGGCCAAAACAACCAACAGATGATGTAGTTGTGGATGACAGCTTAGAGAAAAGGAAATATAAACTTGTTGCTTCATGCATCTCGGTGTGACCAGGGATAGATACAGAGAAAGTGTCAAGCTGGCAGCGGCTTTTGAGGATTAAGGCCTATTGTTTGCGGTTCATCGATAGTCTTTGAGACAAAGTAAGAAAGGTCTCGCAGCAGACTGAGTATGAAATTTCTCTTCAGTGTCATGAAGTAGCTGCAGCTGAATTGTTCTGGTTGATATATACACAAGCGAGGATGGTCGACTGGGAAAAGGATTTCATTGATCTGGCTCCGTTTGTTGAAAATGGTATCGTTCGTGTTGGAGGCAGATTGCGACATTTTCCCTTGCACTATGATCAGATACATCCTGTTTTGTTACCGGCAGGTCACTACATTTGCCCACTGATAATGCAAGATATACATGTGAAGATGGGTCTTGCAGGACCCTAGAGGACATTGTGTGAATGTCGAAGAAGATACTGGATTGTTTGAGGAAGGAGTCTGGCCAAAGCTGTAGTGAGAAACTGTGTTGTTTGCCGAAAGCTGCAACAACCTGGCCATACAACCTTAATGTCAGACCTTCCCCCAGAAAGATTGATGCCATTTTCACCTCCATTTTCTGTAACAGGTGTTGATTTATTTGGACCGTTTTATGTTGAAATATGGTAGAAACAAAACTATAAAGGCCTGGGGTTCAATATTAACTTGTGCAAATGTGAGAGCACTTCATTTAGAGATTGTTGATGGACTGTCAACACAAGCATTTCTTCAAGCTCTTCGGCGCTTTGCTGCCAGTCATGGATGGCCACAAAAATTATCTCTGATAACGGGACCTCATTTGTAAGGGCAGGGAGAGAACTCAGAACATTAGTTGAGGAAGGGAAAAGGCAAATCCAGGATTTTGCAGTGCTTCACAAAGTCAAGTGGTTGTTTATAACTCCTTTAAGCCCACATCAAGGAGGACTTTATGAGGGCTTGATAAAACAAGTAAAATGAGCCTTGCAAGTTGCCATTGGACATCAGATATTTACCTGGAATGAAATGTCAACCGCCTTCACTGAAGTGAAATGTTTTATCAAGAGCAGACCACGGAGTTATACTAAATGTGACCCAAATGACCCTCAACCCCTTACACCTAATCATTTTCTTCTTGGAAGAGCTTCAGCTGAGGTTCCTCAGGGGCCATTTCAGGAAACAAAGAATCTTCACAAGAGATTTGATTATGTTCAAATGCTTGTTCAGCAAGTTGGGAGGCGTTTCATTAGAGAATACATTCCGACACTTATGAGGAGAAGTAAGTGGCAAATTCAAAGCCAACAGTTAAAGGTTGGACACATTGTGTTACTTGTTGACTATTATGCACCCAGAGATAAATTGGACCTTGCTCGAATTATTGATGTGTATCCGGGCAAAGATGGAGTCATCAGAAATGTAAAAGTTCTTTCAAAGAATGGGAAATACAAACGATCTGTGCAGAGATGCTGTCTTATCTTTAGTGTTCAGTTTAGTGCTCATGCTCATTTGTCAAACTCAAGACCTGTGAAGATCCGGGGTAGAATAGAATAGGTCTTCAGCGAAACCCATGCTTGCCGTAAAAGGCGACTATTCTTGTCGTAAGAGGCGACTAATGGGATCGGGTGGTCAGACTTGCTGACTTTGTTGATGCATCTTATCATATCCCAATTGCGTGGATCGATGCTCATATTTTCAATCATGGGGTTGTCTGTTCCAGACTCGATTGTTTACGGACCGCCCTCATATAGCTGGAATATTGCTCAGTTTGGTGTTTAACAACAACAAACATATGTTGCGCCCCCCGAGGATTGTTTGGAATAATATATGATGTTAACTAAGAACTAGGTTGCATCTGATTTATTATCTGCTATATGATCGAGCTAATAGATCCATCTATGGAGAGAGCTGTATTTCATTTATCGTGTTGCATAATGTTATGATACCAGACTGCAATGTGATTACTCCTTGTATAGTTATACAAATACTGTAAATCTCATTATGCATATATCATTGATGTAGACTGAGACTTGAAAACATATTTATGCCAATTAGATAGCATTTATTGGCTTTAGAGAATAAGTGTTGATGATGTGTTAGCATTCTCTATAATGTAATCATAATATACTGAACCAAATTAAAAAATTCACAATCCTAAAATTTTAACATTTTGACCAGTTATCATTGTGGGCCTTTATTGTGTATTTAAACAGTAATTGCCACGTATTGTCTTCAGATAACACCCGTTTTTGTGCAGGTGAATCGATCAAAATCATGTGCACAGCACTATAGTGGCAAAAGTGTTTTTTCACGTGCAACTGGTCACGTGGCCATAATACCGTACGTGTCTTCAGCCATACTTGTTAGCAGTCATTAACAAAAAAGGAAAAACACAAGAAAACAAAAGTCTTTACGGCCATTTGTCATGCCACGCCTTTCAAATGTGCAATGTGAACGTGCCATCGGCATTTTGAAGACGGGAACGTCCGTAGCTGAAGTCGCAAGGACGATGGGTTGTAGTCGACGGACTGTTTATGATATTCAGACGCGTCTACAGCAAACGGGCACCACCGCTGATCGCCCTCGGCCAGGTCGACCACCTGTGGCGTCACATGCAGAGGATCGTCCGATTGTCTTACGTCAACTCTGTAACTGATTTGTGACGGCAACCAGAAATGAACTGTTTAGAGGTAGACTGAGTGCACAAACTGTTCGAAACCGTCTGAGAACTGTTCACCTTCAAGCACGACGGCCATACTGCGGACCAATTCTGACTCAATTACACAGGCGTCAACGTCAATTGTGGGCCAACGACATTTACGATGGACTCAGAGGAATTGGAATCAAGTCGTCTTCAGTGATGAATCCCGATTTAATCTTCGATTTGCTGATGGTAGGGCGAGGGTGTGGAGGCGCTGTCATGAACGTTACGCCCAGTGTTGTGTACAGGAAGTTGACAGATTTCGAGGCGGAAGTGTCATGGTGTGGGGTGCTTTCTGTGGCAATGCACGTTCCAGGCTTCTTGTCATCCGTGGCAACCTCAACGCTGCTGCTTACCGCGACCAGGTACTGGCATCAGAACTTCTGCCTTTTATGGCAGCACATGGACCCGGTTTGATCTACCAACACCACAATGCCAGACCCCACACAGCAATTTTGACAAGGAATTTCCTCCAGAATGCAGAAGTCAACGTCATGGACTGGCCGTCAAGGTCTCCCGACCTCAATCCCATCGAACACTGGGATGCTCTTGTCAGAAGTCTGCGCACTCTCCAGAACCAACCACAAAATTTGCAAGATCTTGGCACCATTTTGCAGCAACAATGGCGTCGTCTTCCCAATCATGTGTTCACAAGCATCACAAGGTCCATGCGGAGGCATTGTGTGGCAGTTGTCAACGTACATGGTGGCCATACACGTTACTGAACTTGTGTGCCATCGTGTGATTCTCGTGCTTGGGACTTATGATTTAAACTGTTGCTGTTATTACTGAATACCGTAGGTGCTTGGAACAAATTATGGTTACCTTCTTTGGACATAATTGATTAAAAATTACCTTCTCTGATACATTTGTCCGTTGTATATCATATATGGGATTACTTTTAAAAATGTGAAGTTTTTAATTTGACTCAGTATATTTGCAAAATGGTTTTTCATCTAAAATATGTACAGAGGCATTTTGCATCATATGTACTAATTGTCTGGAATATTATTTGACTTTAACTTGTATAATATCTATGACTGTAGGTGCATAGCCATAGAGGCTTTACACTGACTGTTTTGCACCATTCTGATACAATAGATGCTCCCTTGAGTATTTGTTTTTACTGCGAGCGAGTGACCAACGATGGTCAGAGAGTTTGAGAAGTGCGGAAATTCAACTGTTGAGATGTGTTACATGGCCGAGATCCACTCTTCAGGTACAGAAAACATGAATATATTATTAAGATTTATGGGCATTTCATAAGCTGTTGTCAGTCAATTTCTTATATTTATTGGAAAGTTGAAATATTTAGCCACGTGCGATTGTGTATCCTATTTTCGTTGTAGAGGTGCACGCTATCGCAGGAAAATCTTCGTACATAGCAAGTTTTATGTCATAAAACCAGTGTTATTGACATTATTACCTTACAACTAAATATCCAAACCCACAAGGAATATGTTCTTGAGTTTTGTACGTAAAACTATCTTGATTGTTTCGGTCGGAATTTTCTATAGGTTCGATAAGTGCTTCGAAGTCGGTGTAAATTACGTACGGTACTGGCATTTGATTACAATAATGTTCAAATTTTAATATATTTTTTCCCTCTTTAGGCATATCAATCCTGATAACAGTCTTTCTAACACCTCTGCAGTCTTATTTATGCCCTTCTAATAGATCTTGTCTGCTGTACCCAAGCAGGCATCTTTCAAAGAAATATTTCTTTCCAGCATGTTTTGGTTGATCGCATAATAGGCTGCTTAAACTCTTTATCCATGTATAATGATATTTACTATCTTTTTCAAGGAAAAATGAATTGATTCTGGGAATATGTTCTTGGGTGGAGCTTATCCTGTGTACAACAATTCCTTTATGAGAATGTCCGAAAACATTTATAGCTAAATGATTTTGCTTTTCTGTCCTATCAATTTGTGAGATTGGTGTAGGTTCGTCTATACCATCAAAGTTGAGTCCATCGTTTTGGGGATAGCTTGAAGGTCTATTTGCAATTTCTAGAATCTACTGGGAACAATGCAGATCTTATCATCATTCATAAACAGTCATCACCTTTATAGTTTACATTAATTATGGCTTTTTTCTTCTTATAATATGGGGGTAAATCTATATAAGATCCACCTTTGAAAGGCATATAATTTGCTACATCTAAATATAAACTATCAATTTTATCCACACCCCAAACTGAACTGAACTGTCCAGCATTCTAAAGTTTCCTGTATCCTCTGAATTGATGTATCTAATAATGTGCTTGTAGTATCAGATTCGGGTTTATAACTTCTTGATTGCTCCGGAAATAAGGTTCAGTATATTAAGCGCTATCGTCTGCGTTACTTTTACTCATCTAATTCCTCGCCAACTGATTTATTATTATCTAGTTAATCGATCAATTCAGGTGTTCTCATTCGAGAAAAACCTCTTTTTTTCTCTTGAGCTTTGAGTTCTGGGGTTTGTTGTATTTCAAACCGAGTGAATCAATCAATTGAGCTTTTCTCATTCGAGAATAACCATGTAGGCCACGTTGTTTTGCCAAAGCCTTCAACTCTCTCGCAAAAACCATTGTGGTTTAATGGTATATGCAAAATGAGTCAAATCTCTAAATGGTTGGTTTTCATATATCTAAATACGTATTCTCCCCAACCTATTCCTCTCGTTGATGTAAAGTGCAGTGTTTCTTACATAAACAATAAAGACCTTTGACCCCTATCCCACATACAGAACAAACGTAATTTATATTTCCCTGTCTGATGTAATAAAAATGGATCCCACAGTAAACACCCAGACAACGTCGGTTGCAATTGAATCGGCTTCCCCATGAGTGTAAACCTGCACAGATTCATGGTTTTACATCTATCATATCATTTGTGTAAATGCAAATCACATCTCCACTGGTGAGTCATAGTTGTCATCGCTATTTATAGATTAGCCAGTCAGAGTTATTAATAGCTGAGTAGTCAGGGTTATTATTAATGGTTGATACGAAATAGATCATGGATTATGTGTAGTTATTGTGTAGCTATGAATAGTAATGACTGATAACCCAAACACTATAAACGCGGTCTTTCTGAGCCTCTGACGGTGTATAAAACTGACTAAACGTCACAAGAAAAAATACCCATATATACAAAATATACAATTTTGTATATTTGGTATTTCCAAAATATACAATTTTGTATAGTTGGTATTTCCAAAACTATACAATTTTGTATATACAGATAGATTTTACCACTGCTTCATTGAATTTTTTGAACTCGTAAGAGGTTTCCTTGGGGTTTGAAACTAATGTTACCGAACAGTATTTTTGCACGTGGTAATAATACGTTAATACTATTCATTATGGCAACTACATTTGGAGTGTTATGAAATAATTTTTATTTCTTTATGTTGACAGCATTTTACATAAAAAATAGAACATTTGTGCAGATTTTAGTAACAGATAATGTAAATAATACCGCTGTCTTAATTAGATCGCGGTTTGAAAAAGCACTGTTTGTATAACGAAAGGCTGCTGCTGTTTTAATTAGGTCGGAGTTAGAAAAGCACTGTTTGTTTAACAAAAGGCTGCCGCTGTATAAACTTAATTGGGGTAAGAAAAGCACTGTTTGTATAACGAAAGGCTGCCGCTGTCTTAACTAGGTCGGGGTTAGAAAAGCACTGTTTGTATGGGGAAAGGCTGCCGCTGTCTTAACTAAATCGGGGTTAGAAAAAACACTGTTTGTATAGCGAATGACAGACACTGTCTTAAATAAATCGGAGTTAGAAAAGCACTGGTTGTATAACGAGAGGCTATCGCTGTCTAAACTAGAATAACCACTAAACGGAATAGCAAGAGAGTAGCCTTTTAGCAATTGTCACGATCATTGCAAAATAATAGATAAAAAATCCATGAATTTAAAATTGTACAAGGAAACATATTTAGGAAACACATCGTTGGAATAAATTCCTATTATATTACGTTCACGACATTAGTTCTGGAGTTTTCAAAGTAAAATTTAATATATATGTTTCTGTGATTTCATGTAATGGTGATTCTAAATATGAAATATTGGTTGATATTGTTTGTCAAACAGTTGTACACACCGTCCATTGTGATACTTCTACTTAAGGATGTTTGTTTAGTCAATTGGCATGCGTTCATTGTAAACAAGGATCATTAGTGTGAAAGGATTACTTAGTTTGTCATCCAGTATAATGCACTTCCACGATTAGCATAATTAGAACAGAGTTTGTAATTAGGTACATCCGGACTCCAGTTAATCAAGGCAGCTACATCAGTTGAGAGTGTGAGCAACTGGAGAAGAGGCGAGCAGCTCAATGTGGGCCGCGTCCTAATCAAACCCTCTCATCCAAAACTTAATAAACCAAAACATCAGCCCTAAAAACCAAGCTCTAGCTCGTAAACACCCCTTACTTACCCCAATATCCCAATGAATAACAAACTACCTAAATGAACACCAAATTAAAAATCTTAAACAAAACTGCAAACAATCAAATATCTTCACCCCTAAACTTAAAATACCCAAAATAGACACAACACTAGCTAGCCAAATAAATAAACAAACCGACCCAAACATAGCTAAAACTACCACACTAGCATACATACACAAAAATTGGCCAAATTGGTGTCACATTTACACGGACGGATCCTCAGATCCGACCTCCCAACACACGGGTTTCGGAGTCCATACCACACAACCAACTAAAACCACACAATCCTTCCGACTCCCAAATAACCAATCAATATTCACGGCAGAACTAATGGGCATGGCCTCAGCCCTCCACAAAAATCCTAATACTTACTGACTCCCTAAGTGGACTACAAGCCCTCCAAAACAAAAATACCAAAAACCGACCTAAATTAATAAATCAAATACTTAAAAGCTCCAACGACCTAACAAAAGCAGGCAAACAAATAACCTTCTTGTGGATACCCGCCCACGTAGGAATATACGGTAATGAAAACGCCGATAAAGCAGCTAAACTATCCCTCAAAATCCCAGAAATAAGCTTAAACTTACCCATCTCAAAATCAGAAATTAAAAGTGTAAACAAACAAAAAATCACAAAAAAATGGCATAACCTATATCTAAACTCAAATAGCCAAATCAAAAGAGTGCTCAGCAAACCACTAACCAAACCAAAAATTCTCCATCCATCAAAAAAAATCGACAGAGTAATCACTAAACTCCAAACAGGACACGCCAACCTAAATAATCACCTAAAAAAAATTAAAAAACACACTACAGGTAACTGCCCACACTGCAAACAACCAGAAACCCCAGAACACGCACTCATCCACTGCACACACTACCTAACACATCGAACCGCATTACAAACCACCCTCAATCTAAACAAGGCTCTCACTCTAGAAGCAATACTAAACCCACAAAATAAACTAGAAACCTTCAAGGCCTTAGGCGTATTCTTAATAAAAACGGAACTAATAAAACGCATCTAAAACCATAATAACCTACCAAATCAAAATCACATAAACAAACAATCATCCACCATACCCAGCTCCCTTAGTTCTCCTCCCCAACCCCATCGGCATCTATTCCAAATCTCAAAATTCCCAAATTCTATATAAGCAACCCCTAAAGCCCCCTCTTGGGTTGCACAGACCACCCTCGCCCCTTTCGGAAACACATTAAATGGCCTGGCCGGGCCCGTGTGCGAAATACGCATCAGTCGGAAAGCGCACGTTAAATCTCCAAAGTAAGTAAGTAAGTAAGTTAATGAATAAACGAACGCCTGTCGCAAAAATTCATTCGAACATTGAACACGCACAATCGCAGATTTCTATGGTACATTTGAGGGTGAACGTGAACGAAGCCGTGCAGGATGCCTAACAGCGATTTGTCTTCAGAACACACAGTGAGCTCAGGTGAGTTTATTAATGATGATATTTTTATTCATTCATAGATATGGCGATCATGAGCGCTGACACTATATGTGTTCGCAATAGAACATTTGGAAGACTAGACCCATATTGATTCACTATATGACTACATCAAATCCAGTATTTGTTTAATGCAACAGGTTTAAAGCATTCAAAATTGTGCATTATTATAAGATACAATGTGTGTCGCTTCGTCTTCCCATGTAAAATACATTAATTATTTGTTTTAAATATAATTTAATATTATTATGAGTTTTACATTATAACTAAAATTATGGAGTCTTGCATGTCGAGCCAACAAACTATTGTACATATTATTCACATTGGAATTTCTGTTTACTGTGTTTGCGGTGGTGTCCAGACAATTCCCCAAAGGGACAATTCCAAATACTACTGCGTAAAATATTAATGCTGATTTGGAGAAAATTACCAAATGGTAAGTAAAATTGAATCCAGAGAAAACAGAAGCTTTCTATTTCACGTTAAATTAAAGTCTTCCCAAGTGCAAAACCTAATCTTAAAATGAAAGGAATTAATATTTATGACTTTGGGAATAATATTTCAGACAGATTCTGATATTGACGAGTTAAAAAGGAAATCCCTATGATTAATTGCCTTAGAAGTCTTAGATACCTTTCTGGTGTCCACCGCCGTAAACCATACTCACTCACTCCTAAATAACTCCTTTCACATAAATCGTTAGAAGTTATGAACAAGCATATAATGCCCATATTTGGGATAATTGTACTAAGAACAAGAATTAATCCTAGAATGTTTACACTAAGATTCATTCCGGACGCTGAAATATTGCCGATGAGACGTTAAATTATAACTCACTCACTGAATACGGACTATACGGACTATTTGTGGGGCGATAAGGGGTACAGGCCACGAAAAAATATGTAGAGAAACTAACACAGCCATTACACCTTTTTACAAGATGGAAAACATCTTTGCTGTTAGTAATTACATTTATAGAAATCAAACCAATATACAGGCTATATGTTGTTATAAGTTATTCCTACCTGATACCATTAATAATTGGAATAGTCATCTGATATAGAGGATTATTAAACTTGGACAGTGTGACTTATATACAGTTAAGCCATGATACCAGATTTTGTCACATAATCCTTTATCGCCTCGGACTCGGTTGTAGTGATTTAAACTTCCATCGGCTTAAAAGACAATATATTAAGAAACGATTCGCCTTTCTATTCTAAAGGCTAAGTGAGTTTATATTCAATGGTTTATGTGAAACAATTTGTCAATTTAGCTATTTTGAAATCGGTCCATGTACATCCTACGTTCGGGTGAATTTGCACTAATGTTATAACTTAAGAATTAATTCATATTTTAAGACACGTATTATGTATTAAACAGTTAAATAGCTTTTCTTAGTAATTTAACACCTTTCCATCGACCGCACCAAACTGTTGACCAATCGTTTTTCATGTATTCTACGTCAAATAAGATCAGAACACGTGTATAATTACAACATCCCCAGGATACCAATAACAACAAAATGTACAAATTAACAAACATGTCCAACATTATTATTTCATGATAATGTAGGTGTCATGCATGTAATTATAGCTACATAAACATATGTTTAATTATTCAGTTTGTGTGAAGTCGGTCATAAATACAAGAAACAGTTGATTCTGAAATTCTTTAATCATGTACTTTTAAGTATATTTTCCCAATATTATGTTATCCCCCAAAGGGCAATTATATTCATGTTATATTTATCAGTCAATTTTTTTTATACGAATTACGTAACATTTATGCTACTTTGATTTCATAAGACCAATGTTGTTGTTACAGATTCAGGGACCGACTAGGTTCATTACATGTCATAAAAGTGCCGGGACATAATGTGGTGGCAATACATTCTCTAATTAACACCTGTCACAAAGGGACAGGCCATTTGGGTTTGTCCTCAGGGAATGTGTTATGCAATTTGTGTATTCACGAAATAACATTCAACAAGTCGGGTGATTTAGGATTGATGCATTTGTACTTCATATAAATAAATGAATTACATTATTTTCTTAATCGTGTGCGAAATACGCATAATGTCGGAAAGCGCAAGTTAAATCCCCAAATACTGACTTCGTTCCTAAATAAATCACAACCCTCACTTATAATTGTATCACTGTATCACTTTAAATTTTAATGATGTAAATCACGTATCTGTCACTTTTTAATGTAGAATACGTCAGTCACTCAACCAGTTCCACTATTATTTTCCCAAAAGATCAAAGATTAAAAACAGTTATCAAGATTTAATTTCCATATCGTTAGATATATTTAATCTTAACATTGAAACATCTTCATGTATTATTCTGTATTGAATGACATTAGATATATGCTCCTATACCGCCGCTGGTGTCTTAATTTGCGAGAATTAAACATTTAGTTTGCATCCAACCATGCGCGTCCCAAATTATACAGCGTCAAGCTTTCAGAGCTCCAAATAAGTTTTTCAAAGTAGAAATTAAGCAAAATGAATATTTATCAAGTTTCCTTTTGCTAGAACATATGCATGCTGTTATGGTTTTTCAAAAAAAATAATCTTCGTTCTCTCTGTTGTTAACAATATTAAAACAACAAGTACTATAAAATATAATACGGAAATATATTACATATCATTTACGCATCCGGCTGCTCACAAAACAATGTTATTAAACAATATTTGTGTCCCAGGGACTGAATACCAATTAGACCAAGCCAGCTCTACAGCTACTGACTCTCTCAAAGACAGCAAGCTACATTATACAGTTAATTGAAAACTGTAATCTCAAACATATCTAATGCTACTTCAATACTTTATCATATACTTAGCAGTTGAATATTCTGTAAAATTGAAATTAATCCTCTATTAGTTTACAGTGACGATTCTTGCAGGCTATATAATGCAGGCACGGCCCGTTATGTATCATTCAATCTTTATCTTTCTCACTTTCTTATAAAGGCATAATGATCGATAATCTCTTCTGTTGCAGTGTGAAATGTTAATTTATTGTGAGTAAGGCTAATCCCTTTCTCCAGACATAAATTGATAACTCACCAACAACTGACAAGGGATTACTCCTCGTTAAGGCAATACTAAGTGATACAATATACTGCAGATTAATTAACTAATTAAGGGTTAAATGAGATTGTTTACTCAGAGTGTGATGTAATCCGTTTGATGTCAAATTACAAAGAGTGAATCTTCAAAAAGGGTAAGCATACCCAACACTACCAGTAGCACCTGGCATTCCCAAATAGTGTTGTTCTAATACATCAAGCTATAATACTGACACGTTGCTTAAGGGTTATCGGAATAAATTTGAATTTGATTTTCACATATTCTCCTCCATTGCTCATGAGCATATACATGGATATACATACATATGCATTATAAATTTGAAATGCAATTGTAAATAAAGTTGTTGTTTTTCTTCAGAAGAGTCGTAACCGAGTCCTCGGGATACGCCATCGCAACCTTCCCGTCCAGAAGAAACATAGGTACGAGGACGCATTAAAGACAGCTCAGTTGATGCCCTCCGAGGAAAGTAACTATGACGAAGACGGCAAATAGATTTTTTACAGTACAGTATTTTTTTTGTACGACCAAAGAACTGCGAGTCGACGGAACTGCAGATGGCGAAGAGGCTCGCAGATGAGACATACATTTAGAAGCTGGACAGTACAGCAGCTTTCCCTAAGGCAAGACGTGTCCGTTGACCACCATCCAAAAAAACCCATTCCCTGACATGAAGAAGATGATGCGTATTTTGTCTCAAAAGCCAAAATGGTTGGTTGTTTAAATAGTGACACTTTAATAAACTATTCTTCTTCTTCTTAAATGTGTTATCATTTTTTATCTTCAAATATCACGATGTGCCCACTGATACCGTCATTATGTTGATTGCCTGATTGTTTAGAACTATCAGTTGCGATATGTTATATGGTTGCTTTGTATAACATCGGCATGCTGTTCACTTTCATTGGGACTGGATGCTTTGCACAATAGCGATAGTATCTCACTGTTAATTATTTTTTGATCATTTGCATTTACATAAGTAAAGAACATATCAATTTATTCTGAATACGTCAATGTGTCAATTTCTTGTTCTAAAAAGTACAGGTATAAGTAATACTATTCATATTCGACTTCTTATCATTTGTATTTGTAAGAATTTTTTTTAATTTTCTTGCGCCTGTTGTACATTACATTTATGGTCGTAGCTTGTTGACTTTGCTAACAATATTAGACTGAGCCCCAAGAAATGTTTTGAACATTTGATTGCATTTTAAGCAATTTTGTGCCGTTTGGACAATATTCATACCAACAAATGTAACAGTGGCAAAAGTAAAAAACACAAAGATGGCGGATGTAAAATTTCAGAGTTAAATCAGTACTTTTAAAAAATTGGGAATAGTTTCTGCGTAACCTGGGTTCCAGCCACTAATGCCTAAGTCCACTTTTGCCTACAGTTACTATTGCCTATAAATAGATAAAACAGTGTTGAATAATGCCTACACAATGAAAACAACATACCCATGCTAGGAATGAACTCCTTGAAATTTCTTTGAAATCATCAAATATCTGCTGGTGTATATACTATAAGAACTAATGCAATGATGCAGAAATGATGCACTGATAGTAGGTGTCGCTGAAAATCACTGGTGCATGACTTTGTTTATTGTAGGCCGTAGGCATTAGTGGCTGTAGGCACAAAACAATTATCCTCCAAACATATACAAAGAAACACAGTGCTCAACTTTAAACACTTCAATTTGCATATATATATAATAATTATACACAAATACATAACAATTATCTCCCTTTACCAATATATACAAAGAAAACAAATTTGTATATACCATATATACAAATTTGTATATTTTTGTATATGTCGTATATACAAACTTGTATATTTTTGTATATATCATCATTCCAATCTCGTATATCCTTTGGAAATATCATCTTTCCAAAGGATATACAAGCTTGTATATATGGATTTTTTTGCTGTGTGTTAGCCTCAGTATTGGGACAAGTTTCTATCCCTAAAAAAGGAAGTATTCGTGCATGCCAGATTCAACATCCTTAAACGTGAATGCCCCTCTTTATGCAGTTCATCATTAATAAAATCTAATCTATCCATTCTGTGCCTGGCCCATTGTGACTGGGCTGTTTTATTGTTGTTCTAATGCTTTATTATGTCATTTCCACTCCTCTTCAGCTTCTTTAGCATTTGATTCCCTCAGAGTAGAAAATAAATAATTACTCCCCAAAAAAGCTAGAGCATTAACAATAGCTCCACTGACCATCATCGCAATTGTTGCCACATTCAATAACATAAAATATTCAAATGTTTAATTACTTCATTATGTCCTCTGGGATAAGCCCTTGTTTGATTAGCATATCTTTTGTTGCCATTGCCAATCCTATATGAAGAATCATCATAACGATATCATAACCATTAAAATCTAGCTTGGGTGGTGTTGCTTTAGTAATCATTTTAGCCATATGGGCATAGCCAATGGCCAATCCGCTGACCACCACTGAATGATACTTTGCGTTTATCAACATTTTACCATCTGTAACTGGAGTAGTCATTGCTTTTATAACATCATATGAGGGCTTAACTCTAATTGAACCTCTTGTGATTGTGCAATCGGGGGTGACGTTTTCTCTTCTCCGGTCTTATAAAACAACCAATCCGCTGCTATAACAAGAACCCCTAGTGTATAGGGAGCCAAAGTTTTAATGGGACAACTATGTTCAAAATTGTGGATTAGTTTTGCCTTCCTAGCTAGTGCACCCTTCCTACCAGCTGCGACTTTTTTGAGGATTCTTAGTCACTCTGGCTTGTTGTGCAATTGTTGGTATTTCCTCGTTCACTTGTGGTGATTGTGTTTCCACAATCTGTTGTGCAATCGTTGGTATTTCCTCGTTCGCTTGTAAGGCAATCAGAGTTTGTATTTCCTTGTTCACTTGTTGTGTCATTTGAGTCTCCATTATTAGTTAGTGAGAGGGTGTTTAAATTGACAATACCTAGCCGTTATTAAAGCGGTTGTCACCGGCGCTAAGAACATTCCGTATCTATGATAAAACTCACAGCTTACTGCGCTTATAGTGTGTTCGATGAATGGGTCTTTCTCGAGAGATTCGCATAAATACGGGCGATTTTCTGCCGGCATAGGAAGAAACGTACTAGCTACAACTGTGTATACTTGTAACATAACTGAACCTATTGTTTTAGTCATGGTAGCTCCCAGTCTAGACTTGAAACACGCGTATGTTTTTTTAATTTCTTCGTCGGTCAGGTTATCAATTTTTTCAGTTGTATAATTTTCCCCAAAATATTGGGAACATTTTCCACCAGCTATCAAAGCCGCGAGTCTTTCTCTATGTTTATCTAAAGATTGATCTACATGTTGATCTGCATGTTGATCAGGTTCTTTGAGCATTTGTTCGATAAGTTCGTCGCATTCCATAATGTAATACCTTAGGAGATATTTAAGTTTAACATAAATAAAATATGACATATCCAATACAGCCTGAAATATTTAACTGTTGCGAAAGAATGAGGATTTCAAACCACATTATTACATAATAACCGCTAATGTTCAATTTATTGTATTTTTGCTATTTTTGCTATATTTTTGCTTAGCAGTTGCTAAAGTTTTGCTCAGCAGTTGCTATTTTTGCTAAGCAATTGCATAAGCAGCTGGTTTTTAATACGAGTTTACAATGCTTCGTTTATGCTAAAAGTTTTCTGACTTTATCTTGTTCGAGCTTGGCATAGACATTCCTCAAATGAATCTCGGTCTTTGCAATGAAACAAGGCTACTCATTTGGTCTGCTCTCTGAGATCTTTCAGGAGAGAGCTGTATATTTTAGTAAGTACCCAAACGCTATTGATGAGTATGTCGACCGGAGAATGCTAAATATCAAAGCATATCTTTCTTTTTGGTAAGTTCTTTACCCGCACTAGTACTGCAGTCGTCTATTATGAAAAGGGTTGATTCTCCTTTGTATTTTTTGTGACATACTCATAAACAGTCTTGTAAACGATCGCCCGGATCAACTCTGTACACCTCGGGATCGTTCATTACCAAATCTCTCGATAGGTATGTTTCATTAACGCTTATAGTCGGACACAAAATAATAATATGGTCGAAAACATCCCGATAATGACTTTGTAAAATATCTAGAATAAAAGCTGTTTTTCCACAACCCGTTTGCCTGCAGATGATAGCGCAGTGCGGTTCTTAAGGTAAAAGATTATTTATAGATCGCTTGCACAAATCTTCCATTCGGTATATTAAGTTGCGCGTCCATAATCACGTACAAATATATGTTTAATTTACCAGCCGCTTCCTGGTGCTCCGATATCTGTATAGTAACACCCTCACTGGCATTTTCTATTCTCTGCCCACTACCGTGTAGTTGGTCCTCGTCTGTTGTTTGCATGTCGAGCCATAGCGCATACTTCATGGTAAGGAATTCAGCCATTGATACATCCCTGAGAGACAGATCTTTCATGACCGCGTTAACTTCTGGGCTTCATTTTATAGAAGGGAGTTTTTTTAATCTCATCCTACTGTTGATATGCTTGCATGCCTTGACTATATAGTTGATTAGGCACGCCCTCGATAGTCAATTCAACTTTTGTAATCTTGGGATTGTAGAACTTGTCGGTATCTCTTGCAAATGCTTCAGAAGGGTCCTCGAAACAACATTAAAATGCCCTTTAATGATCTCGCTGGAACGTTTAGATTGATATTCCACGTCATATCTTTTTTGTTCCTGGTGATCTTTCGATGTTGAAGCGATCGTATAAAATAGCTAAACTTCCGGTATACTGGTTACGAATTTGACTGGCTAATTCATTATCATATCGTACTCCAGTGAGATATTGTCAATAGAATAGCTAGTAGGATCTTCAGTAGCTTTGATTAATCTGCTGTAGTAATTAAAAGTGAGTTCATATTCTAACCTATCGCCTAGGGATGGTTGACAGAAGGGCATGTGGCTATCTAGTAATTCAAAGTCGCGTGGAATATGGAATGGGTTACCTAATGCATCAGCAACAGCCTTATCTCCTACCATGGTATTATCGACATTATCAGCACCCACACGCAGTCTCAATGCGTTCTGATTACAAATACCTTGGTATTGTAAGTTTTCCCGTTCTGTAGCCGTTCTCCAGAGATCCATTAACAGAAGTATATATCGCTATTGTCAATACTCAAAACCTCATTACTGTTAATTTTAATTGCAATTTTCTTAACAATGGCACGGCCTATGTTCTGAACGATCTCCCTGCTAGCGTTGGTAGAATTCAAAATAATTGTAAATGATAGTCGGGCAGTTCCTCGAACTAACACATCGTGTGCACCGAGATTAGGAAAGCAAACAAGAAGTGTTTGATTCTGATCAATGGTACACGGGTTATTAGTTATAGTTACAGACTGGCGAATTGCTCTGACCCCTAATGGATCCCGAAGTCTACATTGTAGGTTTATAACTTGCGTCCGTATTGCGAAGACATTGTTATATTGAAATTATGTAACCTTATGTTTAATATAAAAATGGATGATTTTAATCTAGATAACCTAACTCATACTAGTACAATCGAAGAGGATACTGATGAAACCAGCTTTATGAATCTTAACGATGAACTTTTGAAACCAGCCGTTAATGATAATTATGATGCCTTAAAAGAAACTCCAATAGGTCGTAACTATTCAAAGTTTACGATAGATAGCAAAGGAATATTGTGACTGCGTGGCTCTCCGGATATTGATCTTATGAATTCTTGTACTTGTAAGCCCCTAGCCTTGTCTACGATAGCTAGTAAACATGTCATCAACACTGTTCGTAATGAATTAGGTTTTGTAGACTATCGAGAAAAACTTTCTGCAAAGACTACTAAGGTTCTTCAGACTGTAAATACTGAACTCTGTAACATAGACAAAGATAATTACGAAGAAACTCGAAGCGGGCCTTGGATGGACTCGGAGAAATCTTTGATACCTACTACGATAATTCCACATTACAGGCACCATCCTCGGAGTTCAGTATTAGGGAACTACGAGGTCTTGACAAGGCAATGCAAACAATGCAGGGAGAACTCATCAATAATATAGCCAAGCTATCTGAACTCGACAAGCATATAGCTTATGAGAAAACAAAACTTGAACAGGCTTGTGATGAATTCAGTAGATGCCAGGTTGCTGAAAGATTGCGTAACTTAGAAGACGAAAGATTGGCCTGCCTCGAAGCTGCTTCGAGTAATAGAAAGGCACTTCGTTCACAAATCAGTCGAATTCGAGAAACTATTGATCAAGTCCTCAACGATGATACTACACTGGCAGATAAAATTAAAACATTGAACGGAATCTTTCTCATCATTACAATATAAAAAATTAAAGTTGGGTATTATTTCAGACCTCAAAATTTCTGTATTAGATGTAAAACAACAACCTGTACATATAGGATACTTGAGTGTAACACTTCATATTATAAAAATTGGTTGATTCATTAAGGCCCTAGATCGCATAACCTTAGGCAATGTAATACAATTGCGGATTCGGTAAACTCGGTATCGATGGCAAGTTGTACGCTTTACACTTACAAGATAAGGGGGCACGGGTGGCCCAGTCATCTAAGGCGCTGCGATTCACTGTGCAGAGTTGCGTCCCTTAGGCACGCCAGAAACCTATGATTGTGGGTTCGAATCCCGGTTCGGCCCGATTATGTTTCTAGGTTCGTCAGCACCATACCCGTGCTCGTGGGTTTCACCGAAGTGGTAAACGTCTGAGACCTGCATCACTTGGGGCTTTCCTCCCACATTAAACTGACACACCGTGATATAACTGGAATACTGTTAAAAGCGGCGTTAAACCCATCTCACCCACCCACTTACAAGATAATGTATACAAGCGGAAAGAAGTTACATTCACAGGTAACCTATGAGATTTAAGCGATGTCGACATTAGTAGACTCCTTAAAGACACTTCATACAATCTTCCTCGCAACGATGATAATAAATGGACTATGATCGAAGAAAAAATCGAGTGGCTACTGAATATTGTCATTACCCCACCATATGTGATGATGGGTAAAGCACATAATTTAACTAAGATAATAAATAGTGGGATCGTACTTGGGGCTTATATCCCCTCAAAACGGAAAAGTGTGTTAGTCTCTCCCCTGCCAGAAAACCCAGGTGATATGATATTGAGTCGTCCGGCGGTAAAAAATGTTTGTTTAAATTTGGTTACTGAATTCAATGATATAAAACAGAACTTGAGTGCAATACATAATCCTTCTACGCTTATTATTGAAGTCTTGTTTGGGGATGCATCAGAAGATGCCTTCGAGATATTACCAGGTCTTAAATTAATTAAATGGCTCAAGCAACACGAGCGTCGACGTTGTAGTATTATTTATGTAGGCGCATCACCCGTTGCAACCCTTGCGTCCGAATTATTAAAGGTGATAGCATTTCTTTTACTAAGATATTTATGCCGTATAATGTACATTTAATAAGGTTGATGTATACTCTCAAAACATTGAAGCAAGACCAATTAAAGACTATTATATGATATAATAATATACACTATGGGTTTATATCCGGCGCTCGATGAGGCATCTGAAAAGATGGATACTGTTGATGGATTTCGATAACATCAAATAAGCGACATAAAACATCAAGTAGAGAAGGAAAGGGAGTTGAGACTTGGATTGTATAAAAAGTACCGCAGAGCTGTGAATGCTCTCGACGGAGTTGACACTGCGCTTGTAACAGCTGGCATGGCACTTGGTGTAGCCGGTATTTACATTTAGTACTAACTACTAAATGACTTTATCGCGCGTATCCAAACCATGGGCTAATTACGTCTGTAACCCAATCACCCCGGGCCACCACTCGGCACCGTGCCCGGGGAATAATCCCGCGCAAGCATCATCCCGCCCTTTGTTAGTCCGTCATTCGCGAGCAGCCCTTCCCCAAGTACACACGTGTGTCACTGTATCTAATCGCTTTCCCATTTTACGTTTCCTTTGTACCCAGTCGCGAACGTTTCGCCGATTACGCTTTGAATACCATCTATTCCAACACTCGCCGTATCGCATTTACACAATCGCGACCGTTTCGCCGATTACGCTTTGAATACCATCTATTTCAGCACTCGCCGTATCGCATTTATTCCGCTCTACTCCCGAACTTCACCCTCGGGACAATTTACGCTTGCGGAATACCAACTCACCACCCTGACTTTTCGTGATGCCTCCCAAGAGAAGAGCAACCGTCAACCACAAGCTTGTGAGGGGAGCCAAGCAGGCCAGGACAACCAGAAGACAAACCCCGGGAGTACACATTGTACAGGAGACAACAGCTGATGGTGAGTCTGCCAATTACGGAAATATCGAAGGTGGCAACAGAATTAACGTACAATCGGCGCAGCTTGTAAATGCCGCGCAGGTTGCCAACTCGGCTACCCAGGTAAACGAGCAACTGGGAAAAATACTCCAGTTGCTGGAACATTCAGCGCCCGGCCCGGTTAGCGCAAACCAACAGGTAAGGCTTGGTTTTAGTTCTCCCGCCATTTCGCCCAACATAGGGAGAATCCCCGATGCGCACAACGAGGCCGACGGTGACGCGGCCCCAGCCAATCACATCGCTGGATACGGGGATTCCCTTTCCTTCCGTGCGGACGGAATAGACGCGCACGTCAAACAACAGGTGAGGGAAAAAATCTGGCGTGGCGAGTATGTCGACCTCGGCACAATACTACCAAACACCGAGGGAAGTCACGAGGACGGTACGATTACCATGGCGTATGACTCCTCAGGTAAGGTAATTTTTAAACCAATAAAACAGCAAGCAAAGCGCCTGTCCCTGGCAAGCTGGACTTCAGCTTTCCACATTTTCATGTGTACTTACGTTAGTAGGCACTCCGAGGTCCGCACAACCCAGGGGTTGCTGTCCTACATGGAAACCATAAGAACGGCGGCACTTCGATTCGGGGGGGATGCCTGGTCAACCTACGACCAACAATTCCGACACAGAATGTCAAGGGACCCCTCACGACGCTGGGACAACATCGACGGGGAGTTGTGGCTGAAGTACATGGTAACACAGCCGGTACTACAACCAGAATCAGGCGGACGGGGCGCAATGACACGCGTACAGGGGGACATCGACAGTCAGGTATGCTGGGATTTCAATAAATTTGGCTGTAGCAGGGTCAACTGTAAGTACACTCACAAATGCGGTAAGTGTGGCAAACATTCCCATAGCTCTAGGACCTGCTTTCGAGGGAATGGGGTCCAACCGACCCCATACAAGCCCAATCAGCCCTTTCCTAACAGAAAACCAGCCGGCAAGGCAGGTAAATTCAATGGCCCCTTCCCCCGTGGATCTCAATGAAATGGCACCCTGGTTACGCCAATATGCTAGGGTCAATTACAGAGATGCAAATTATTTATGGGTAGGTTTTAGCTTTGGCTTTAAGCTCGAGTTCCAGGGAAGCCGCACGGGTCGCCTGGCACGAAACTTGCGATCAGCCACACACCAAGATACGGCAGGCTACGTGAAACAAAAACTACAAAAGGAAGTCGACCTTGGCAGGATGGCGGGCCCCTTCAAGGACACCCCCCTAGACAACCTCCAAGTATCCCCAATAGGCCTGGTGCCCAAGAAGCAGCCAGGATATGGTCAGCACCTGGGTAAGCATGCGGAGGAATTCCGTCTAATTCACCATCTATCCTATCCCAGGGGTAAATCTATAAATGACTTCATAGACACAGAGGCCTGCTCCGTTGTGTACGCCAGATTTGATGAAGCTACCCAGATGGTGCAACAACTGGGAAAGGGAGCATTACTAGCAAAATTCGACATTCAGTCGGCCTTTAGAATTATACCAGTCCACCCATCCGATTTCGAGCTGCTAGGCATCAGATTCGAAGGTGAGTTCTATTTCGATAAATGCTTACCATTTGGCTGCTCCATATCTTGCGCCATATTTGAAACGTTTAGTACCTTCTTGCAATGGTGCATGCAATCGCATCTTCCAACGTGTCCGGTCATGCATTACCTGGATGACTTCCTAACGGGGGGCACAGCAGGCACCAGCCACTGCTCAGACAACCTCAACGGATGCGTGAATACACTTGAACAGCTTGGGGTTCCTATTGCTCACGACAAGACGGTGGGCCCCACAACCAAACTGACATTCCTAGGGCTGGAAATCGACACCATTGCAATGCAGATCAGAATCCCAGAGCCCAAGATCAAGGAGGCAACAAGGGAAATCCAAGACATCCTGTCAACAGGTAACATCAAGGTCACAAAAAGGGCCCTTCAGTCCCTCATAGGCAAGCTTAACTTTATGTGCAGGGCTATACCAATGGCAAGGGCATTCAGCCGCAGGCTAATCGATCTGCTTAGCAAAGGTAAGCAACCATTTCACCACATTAGGATTACCAGCTGGGTCAAGGAAGACCTACAAATGTGGTTAACATTTCTTACGAGTTATAACGGCATTTCAGTGTTTCAGGACCAACTATGGGTGGACAGCGATTTCCTCCAGCTGTTTTCAGACGCAGCGGGTGGCGCCGGCTTTGGGGCCTACATGCAGGGCAAATGGTTTAACGGCGCATGGCCACCCCGGTGGGTGACGGATGGAACTACACGGGACTTGACGCTCCTGGAGCTGTTCCCCATCACACTGGCCATCCAAATCTGGGGCAAGCAACTCGCAAACAAAAAGGTCCTCTTTTACTGCGACAACCAAGCCGTCGTAACAATAATCAACAAGCAGTCAACCAAGGCCCCCAGAGTGATGAGCCTACTCCGTCGCCTAATCCTGCAGTGTCTCCGATATAATATTATGTTTAAGGCAAAGTATGTATGTTCCACTGCTAACACTATTGCCGATGCTCTCTCGAGGTTTCAGCTCAAACGCTTCCGAGAGGCAGCACCAGCCGCGGACCAGAACCCCACACCTATCCCGTGCAACATATGGCTGATCTGAGGCAGGAAGCCGGCAGACTCCTACAACAATCTCTGTCTACTAATACATGGGCCACTTACCAAACAGGCATCAATGCCTTGCACCAGTTCCGGTCCGCACACCAGCTACAAGAGGTGTGGCCAGTCCCGCTGGATCAGGTCGTAAACTTTATTGCTTATCTGTCAGTCACTCACCACTCCCCTAACACAGTCAAGACTTACATTGCAGCGCTGTCTTCACACCACAAATTCCACGGGCTCACCGACTGTACAAACCATTTCCTGATAGGCAAGATTGTAACCGGCTTACACAAATCAGCGGGCCGACCAGACACCAGAAAACCGATCACTGCAGATCTGCTGCAGGTAGTAACCAACAATCTGCCTCACGTATGCTCATCAGCATATGAAGCCAGGCTGTTCAAGGCAGTCTACTGCACAGCCTTCTTCGGTTTCTTTAGGGTTAGCGAACTCGTCCAAACTGGACCCTCAAAAACAGGTTGCGCCATCCAGAATTTAAGCTTCTCGGGCAACCCCCAGCAGCTTTCAATCCATTTACCACACTCAAAGTCTGATCAGTACAGGATGGGGACAACAGTTACAATGTCACCTATACCAGGTAATCCGCTATGTCCGGTAGTCGCCATCAAGCACTACCTGGAGGCGCGCCCCTCCGGCCCACAACATGCATTCGTCCACTTTGACCATTCCCCCGTTACAAGGTACCAATTCCAGGCACTCCTAAAAAAGGCCTTAGCACACAGCAACATAAACACGGCCTGCTATTCTTCGCACTCCTTCCGCATTGGGGCAGCCACATCAGCAGCCATGAACGGGGTGCCTGAACACCTCATACAACAATACGGCAGGTGGAAATCAGATTGCTACAATGCTTACATACGCCTACCAACAAATTCAATGTTGCACAATTAAATCAAATAGTCTTTCATGGTACTTACTACACTTCTTATTGTTTACAGTTTGGATGGTGGGATCCAGCTACATGGCCAGGGCACGGCAGTACTTGCTCCTGAAGGGCACCAGCCCGAACCAACCGAGGATGCTATGGCTGGCACGAGGGGGGATGAGGTGGAAGGAGCTGGACACCATTCTGGATGCACAGGTCAAGGCGACACGGCGCAGCCCCAGAGCCCTCATCATTCACCTGGGCTCCAACGACCTGTGCTCGGTCAAAGGCAGCCAACTCTACCTTGACATGGTGGCATCAATCCTTCGGATACAACTCCAGCTTCCTGACACCAAGATCATCGTATCCTCAATGCTGCCCAGGCGCTACTGGCACGATGCCAGGGATCCACGAAAGATCGAGGGGATGCGGAAGAATATCAACCGCCGACTGACCAACCGAGTCAAAGAGCTCGGCGGTACAACAGTGCCACATCCCCAGATCCTGGCATCTGACAAGACATGGTACGCCTGGGAGGGCGTCCACCTCAGTGACAAAGGACTGTGTGTGTTTACGGACAATTTATTGCATGCCCTGGCGCTCGTTTTGCGCCAGTAAGGATATTATCTCCACAGGTTAGTGTTTCCTTTCAGTGCATAAGCAAGCCGGGCAACAATGCTATCTCCGCGTATCGCGTGGCCGTGGATGTGGGGTAGCACTCTGGTGCTTTGTGGCGGGGTTCTTGTGGGCTACACTGCTAGTAACAAATTAACTTGCTTCCAAATTAATACTCGTGCTTAAGGCTACCTGCTTTTCAGCGGGAACCTTTCCGGGGTTACCTGCTTCTCAGTGGGAACCTTGTCTTTCCCGACTTTTCAGCCGGGGAATCGTAGAATAACATACGTTGGGGCAAACAGTTGCCACGTATAGGGGCCCGGCGGCGGAAGTCGTCTTGTCAAGCGGTAGCTGACAGTTGGGTCCGCGGCGGGAGCCGCACAATGGTTTTGCTAATGGGGCCGGGCAGTGTGATCTGCTTTGGCCGGCTACCTGGGGCCGGGCAGCGGCAGTCTGACTTAGGCCAGCAGCGTGGAGCTGCTTTTGGCAACGTGGGAGTTGCCAAGCAATGGTAGCGTTTAAATATGCTACCGTGGGGGCCGGACAGCGGTAGCAGTCTCAGGCCAGCAGCGCTAGCTGCAATCGCCGTCGGCCACGCGCGTGGCCATGGCAACGGTAGCATTTTTGGTATATACAATTAGCAGCTAAGTAGCCCACTAGTACCTGCACACCCTCGGCCATTTAACCCAATCTCATCTTCTGTTTTATTACAGGCACGGGCACCAACGGCTCGGTGGCCCGTGCCTCTCCTTGGCATATCGCGGGATAATAGTTTATTATCAACTATAATCGCCGCGCCTATCGTACTTGGCATGGAAATACCCCCCGAAGTCTCAGGACTGGCAGGAAAAGCGATAAAATTTATTTCTCGTAAGTTGCAAAGGAAAGCATTAAAACATGATAATATTCAGATACTCGCGGAAGCAAAGTTGAACAGCATTGAGGATCATATTTCAACAGCAATGGCTGATTGTAAGATATCCGAGGAGGAGTTTTGTTTAGTGTTGTCAGAACTCACCAAATACAACGAAATGAAGCCGGAGATTCGATCAAATTCTCGTAAGACCAGTGGTATTAGTGAAGATGAGAAAAAAAGTTCATAGAACAGGGGAGACAACAAGCACGTCAATTATTCCGTGCCCAAACCAAAGAACTGGTTGGAGATATAGATTGCTTGATCACGTTGGATCACACTACAATAATTTAGACGAATGCTTACATAAGTATATAATAATGTCCACAACATTTATGCTCCAGGACAAAATTATCAAATGGCGAGAATTACCACAGGGTATATATTATGTCAGTGATGTCAAACCAACCAAATACGGTCATCAATTGTTTCTTTCCAATTTCGAAAAAGAGTATATAATAGTCTGGTCTCCTAGTAAAATGGACGAAGAACTTAGTAAAATGTTGAATATTACTTTGTTCAAAATAATGGTATGCATATGAGTAAAAATAATAGATAATATTTTCATTACAATTTAGTTTAATCTCATGACGATCGTTAATCGCATCATCGTTTTGACATAAAAAAAAAATCCATCTGTAGTAGCAGTATAGGTATATAAATCTGGCTCCAGTGGCGGTTGCGGCAGAATTACCGTTACCAATACTACTAAAGTTAATCAAAGTGAAATCTAGTGTTTGTTAGTAATAACCACAATTTTCTTATTATAACCTACCACTTGGCCAATCTAAATTTCCATGCTACTCAGCGACCTATACAGACATTCCCAAAACATAGTCTACTTTAGAACCAGCATACTGTAGTACATCTTGATATCGCTTGATAGCCGAAGGTAGATCAAAGGGCGATGAAATAGCATCGTCTACATTCACAGGAAAATGCTTTTGTGCATCAAACGCTGTACCCGCACCAATGATGTTTGTACGTGTTTGCTTCTAAGCTCGAACAAGAGACACATAAGTTCTGATTAGGTCATTAATTCTTTCAACGCCAGGCTGAGTAAAACCTTCTGATTTATTTGAAATGAATTTTTCCAAGAATTTTCGGCATCTTGTGGCTGCTTAGCCTTTTGAATGGTGAAAGCAACACCACCCTTAAAGTTCATACGATCATCTCTCCACTCGATAGACTTCACCGACTTCACCAATCTTGTCTACACTGATCATAACAAATGGATTATGCTCAAACAAAAATCGAATGGCTACTGAATTTCACCATTGCCCCACCATATGTGATGACGACGGGTAAAGGCACATCATTTAATTAATATAATAAATAGTGGGATTACACGTGGAGCTTATATTCCTCACCTACCAGATAAACCAGGCCATATGTTATTGAGTCTCCCAGCATTAAAAGATGTTAGCTTAAATTTGTTTACTGAATTCAAAGATATATTTAATAACTTGAAGGCTATATCTCAATGCTCTACACTTTATATTGAAGTCTTGTTTGGGGATGCGCCAGAAGATGTCCTCGCTGTATTACCGGGTTTAAGTCAAAATTGTATTTTCATACTGACAAGAAGAGCGTACTTTTCAAGTCTTGATGGGGTCTATGTTAGAGATTGGAGCATTTCACTTAATAAGATATTTATGCCCTATAATATACATCTAATGAGATTTATGAATAGTCTCAAGACATTGTCCGACAATCATTTAAAAACTCTTGAACAATATAATATCATTTATTATGGGTTTATATCCGGCGCTCGGTGAAGCATCTGAAAAGATGGATACTGTTGATGGATTTTGATAACATCAAATAAGTGAAATAAAACATCAAGGTGAGTAATTCTGGAATTGGATTATCGCAGAGCTGTGAATACTCTTGACGGAGTTGACACTACACTTAGCAGCTAGCATGGAGTGAGTGAGTTTGGTTTTACGCCGCTTTTAGCAATATTCTGCAATATCACGGCGGGGGACACCAGAAGCTAGCATGGAGCTTGGTGCAGCTGGTGCTGGATTTTTCTCAACTATAAATCGCTAATAGCGCTCAAATTTATTTCTCGTCATTAGCAAAAGAAAGCATTAAAACAGTATTCGTGTGTTGGCTGTAGCAAAGTTAAATAGCATTGAGTATCATATCTCAACAGCACTAGCTGTTTGCAACATATCTCAGGAAGAGTTCCGTTTAGTGTTGTCAGAATTCACCAAATACAACACAATGAAGAAGGGGGATTAGATCAAATACTCGTAAGACCAGTGACATTTGTGAAGATGAGAAAAAACGTTCATAAAACAGGGAAGACAAGCGCACCAAGCATTCTGTGCCAAAACCAGAGAACCATGGTAATTTGGGTAGTTTGGCCTAACCTATTAGTTGTTGCATCTGCATAAATAATCTTATAACACAGAAACAAGTAACACATCCTGCGAAATCATAAAACACTGTCCACTGCGAATATAAGTACACGTCTGAGCGATAGTACTGCACTGGTTGTCATAATCACAGTAAAGAAAAGAACACAAATCTTTAAGAACGGTTCCACAGTTGTTAGCTATCAGTCAGAACCGATAAACTTTGCAGAAGTGACAAATAACCGACCATATTATTCCGAAATAAGCCAACCATTGCGACTGTCAACAGCGGTGACAACCAAGCGTGGTAGTATACTTGGTCCTGTCTAGCAAAGATAGCTTTGGCGGTCGTACATTTTGAAAGCATAATGCCAATGCAAGTTGCACACTTGTTAGCTAATTTTCTGACAAGATTAAAAAATATCGAATATTTCATTTCTATGCAGTCATTAATCGTATTACGCCGCTAATAGCAATACTTCGGCAATAGGAGTGAGTGAGTGAGTATGGTTTTACGACAATATTCGAGCAATATTACGTCGGGGGACACCAGTACTGGACTTCACACATTGCACCCATGTTGGGAATCGAACCCGGGCCTTCGGCTTGACGAGCGAATCTGCAATATGACTGCGGTAGACAGAAAACCTGGGCTCACACACGTACAGTATATGAAAACAAGAACACTTCGATGCGAGGCATCAATACGGCGGCAAACTTAATGTTCGTCAAATTTACTTGACAATAAATTATATTTCCAAAAAGTTTAATCAACACAGGCATGTTTATAACAATATGAACAATGTATGTTTCAATCCATTCCGTTTTACATCTGACACCAAGTTTTTGACAACTGCGATTACCTTACATACTGAATATGAGAAACAATGTTTTTCCACTGTAATTGCCGTAAGAAGAGGAGTTGCTTTGACCACGTATATGGTTTGTATACAATTTTGAAAGGAAGGCGTGACTCCAAAAGTTCAACTTATACCTGTTTCGTTGATCTGAAGAAAGCCTTCGATAACGTTGACCGAAGTTGTCTCTGGCTGAAAATGTTAAAAGCTGGGATCAACGGGAAAATGTTTTCCACTATACAGTCCTTGTATAATAATACTACAAGCGCAGTACTTGTTAATAACTGCCTAACACCATTCTTTAAAGTATCAACAGGCGTCGGGCAAGGATGCACACTGTCTCCGACTTTGTTTTCGTTATATATTAACGACCTGGCAAATGAACTTGACGAGTTGAATGATGGAGTTACAATTGACGCGATGTGCGTTTCTGTTTTACTCTACGCTGACGACATAGTACTGCTTGCCCCTACTGAGGGGAAACTACAAAATATGCTGGATGTTGTATCAAGTTGGTGTAGTAGATGGCGTATCAGAGATAAGTCCCAAATAGTGCATTTTAGACCGAATAGTGTTAGCCGTTCAGTCTTCCAGTTCAACTGCTGTAACGTGCTATTGGATTATACTCGCTCATACAAGTACTTGGGATTGTGGTTTGAAGAACATTTGAATTTGAAGTATACTAACAAGGAAATAGCTAAATGTGCTAGCAGGGCCTTGTCCCTTCTTATCACCAAGTACAGGCAGTGTGGTGACATTGCTTATGATGTTTTCAAAAAACTGTACGAGTCAACTGTACAGCCTATATGTTTATATGGTGCGCCTATCTGGGGACTTATGGACACAGAGAAATAAGAAATGTACAGCAAAGAGCATGTCGTTTCTTCCTAGGTGTATCTCGAACTACATCAAATATAGCAGTGCAAGGTGAAATGGGATGGAAATCTTGCCTTACTTGTCAGAGAGTTGAAGCCTTCAGATATTTTGTCAAACTATCTCGAACACCAAGTGACAGACTTACTTTTAAACTTTTTAACTGGTCTAAAGGTAGGAAAGGTTCCTTTGCCAGTAGTGTTCTCAAGCTGGGCAGGCAATTACAGCTAATAGATATTCTGACATCACCCGCATCCATCAAGAGAATTGTGTCCCAAATTCAACAGCGCCTCTACAGACTGGATGAAGAAAAATGGTTTACAGAATTGTGGAATGACCGGAGAAATCTTAATGGTACCAAACTTCGCACTAACAGGCTGTCTAAGAAGGATTGTCGACCGGAGCCCTATCTACAAACCATTATATCAAGAAATAAGCGACGAAATCTTACTAAATAACGTTGTGGTTATCTACCCCTGAGACTGGTCGCTATAACAAACCTCCAACGCCACTTAATGAGAGACTGTGCCCTTTAAGAAATCATCTAGAATCTGAAGTTTATTTTTCTTTATTGTAGCTTTTATGATGATCTTAGGTTTGAACTTAAATCATCTGATAAGACTTTTACTATGTTAACTGATAAGAATTTTTCTGTGTTAACTGACGTCATATCAAGCTCTGACGCCTCGTTATTTAAACTTTTAGTATCAACTATTAATGAAATGTTTATCAGGAGACAGCGTTTTACATTATATATGTCTTAGTCGATTTATATCTGTATATTTTAATCATTTTAATCTATTTATTTTTTTCTATTAGGTAAGAAATTACTAGTGTATATCTGTTTTAAAATAGTGTCTCATAAGCCTAGCGAGGCTGGATGGTATGATCAATTTAATATGATGTATTCTTATTGTTTCATGCCATGTGACACTTTATCAAACTATGACTGTCTGTCTGTCCTATTCCGGACGCTTGTGAAGACCGGTACTTCACAATTGGGATAACTATTATCATTTTAGTCAACTAGTTCTTAAAATTCCCGCTATGTTGTTAACTGTTCAGTTTTATTTAAACCCTGAAATGCACATTTGGCAGAATGCTTACCGCATGGATAAGCATAAAGGAAAGAAAGTAGGAAAACACATATTAACGATAATGGATGAAAATCTATTAATCAATTTTGTATGGCGAATGTGGTGTCGTGTAAAAAACATCGGACAATCTCATTTTAGCCGAATGCTACATATTGGTCTGTGAGAATTTTGTTTGAATGAATATGCTAGCCGTGTATAATATTGCCTCATGGAGAAACTCACTCGCCTGTCATCTTTTCTATAACTGACGGTTGTAGCCGCGAATAGCTTCAATACTGCTAATGTGTCTTTAAACGATATTTACTCACTCACTGACGGTAATATTTTGTTTCCAGCTTCCGGACACTATAATGTTTTCACTATCATTTGACATTCTTGTACAAAATTTCTTTTGTTAGATAATAAGCATGTTGAGGGTTTTTGTATGGTGGCCGAGATGGGACATCGCTTCCTCGTGGTAAAGCAATATGTCCTCTTGACCACTACAGGGTTATCTGTTTCAATTGGCATTGAATGATGAACTTTTCTCACTTTTTACTTAAAACATAATCTACCTGTACAGACGTAAGTGATTTAAAAACAAACCGCAGACACCACCACGTTACCCTACTGCCCCCATCGCTGTGGCGTTGCCACAGTTGATATGTGTACTTGTGTAAACTACACATAAAGAGAGACATCCTTATTAGAGTGGCCACAGAGTTAACGTTTATAACAATATGAAGTGCATTACTATGATTATCTATAAGATATGTTAAATCAGCTATCATTCTAATATTTTATGTGTATCTTAAGTATAGTTTTGTCATAATTATGTATGTATGTGTGTGTATATATATATATATATGTGTGTGTGTGTGTGTGTGTGTGTTTGTGCGTGTCTGACTCACTGTCTGTGTACATATGTGGTAGATAACTACACAAGTAGAGATTGCTGCAGAGCATCAATAGCTCCCCACAATATAATGTTATGTGCAGAGGAAGGAAGTGTAAGCTATGGGAGGAGAGAATTTGTGTTAAGTACAAATTGGTTGTTATTAATGTACTTATCTTTGGAAAGCACAATAAAAGAAACAGTGTCTTTAATTGGTCAGCACAAAGAAAACCCAGGCAAGAAAACTGGGCCTGTCAGGCAAAACTTGACATATACCCATTATTAGTACCAATAAAAAAAATCCTATATAGATAACATAACAAATGTCATTGTAAAGCATGCTTTTGCAGCAAATATCAGTATTTCTGGTCAAAATGATGGTTGGGTTAAATAAAGCCAACTTTTAAAATAGTTAACACAAAAAAATGTAATGAATCCACTCTAAATATACTTCATTTCAAATTTAAAAATTCACGCAATCATTAATGGATTCCCATTTATCTAGCAGCAAGTTAGGAACATACAGTTTGGTCACGTTATCTATAAATATTAAGAATTATCTTACATATTGTAAAAACAAAGGCCATAGGTCACTTTTCTCAAAACTTCGTGTAAGTAATCACAAACTAAAAATTTAAAAAATTGTAGATATACAAAAACACCAACCCCATTTGAACAGCGTCTCTGTGAAACATGTGATGTCTCAGATGATGAACAACATTACGCACTGTCTTACATAATACAACCAAGAAAGAGAATCACAAATAATCCTCAATCATGATAAAGAATTTGGTACACTCTGTTAAAAGGAGCAGATTCTTAATAAGTTTACCAACAGTTATCCAGAAACAACTTCCAAGATCTGTTAACATATCAACAATTACAAACAAATTCCTTGTACATGTATGTACAACATTACCATAGTTTTGCTCAATTCTCATATTGTTTCCATATCATTATAACACACTTGTTTTATAAGTTAAATTGTTATAATGTACCTCTTTTGAATGTTGAATGTTCCTGTGTTTTTTAATTTCTCGTTTATTGTGCATGTATTTTGTAGTTTGTGTAATATTGCCACTGTTTCTTCATGGAATGTTCCGCAATACATATCTCATCTAAAACATCTTTGTTGTATAATAGTTTCTTACAGTTGTTTACGGGGGCATGGTTGGCACAGTCGCCGAAGGCGCTGCAATTCGCCATGCAGAGTTGTGTCCCTTGGGCACGCCAGAAACCTATGACGGTGTGTTTGAATCTCGGTTCGCCCCGATTTTGTTGTCAGCACAAAACCCTTGTTCGTTGGTTTCACCAAAGTGGTGAACGTCTAAGACCTGCATCACTTCAGACTTTCCCCCCACATCAAGCTGACACGGAATACTATTCAAGACGGCGTTAAGCCCAACTACCTCACTCACTCTTGTGTATGGTTCCGTTTGGTTAACTGGGTTTGTGTTGTGATTGCTTCCGGCTTAGATTTGAAATTTGTTAAGAAGAATGTTACTATGTTCAACCAAAACATCGTGAAGATATCATGCAACCGTATTATCTTTTTGGAAAATAATTGCAAACTACAGACCAACCTGTTGATTTCCTATGTATCCAGAAGCAAACAACATATACGGGTGTATGATCTCTGCTGGAAGTTATTTTTTTTTTACCACCGCTTGAAACGGTATGTACCATACATTACATACAGTGAAGTATTTAAAACAATGCTGTGCTCAACTATGCACAGCAAGCGCCATACATGTGATTATGAAGACAACTAATAAAAAAATTCTCATATCAAACCCGTTGTTTTACATGTGTTGTTTATTGAACAAAGTCATACTTTATAGAAGCCTGTTATTTAATCGTGTTGAACAATATGTTGCAATAGCAGTGTGAAAATTGAGTGCGCGTGACAGGCTTGGCCTAAATTCCTTCCTGGAACGTTTCTCGATGGCTGCCTAAATAACATACGATACATTGCAAAGGGAGTGCGCAAATTGAGCTGTTCGGGTAAGGGAGATAATCACTCACTCTCAGTGATACAGCTTGAATAAGATACGATGTACAGCAATGCAAGGTCAGTGCGTGATTTATCACTTCTATACTACGCCTATAGCTAAAGGAGATAATCGCTCAATGCGCAATTGTTTATTCTTACAAAATATAGACCGGTTAACTTTAGCGAAATGGGATCATTTTTAGCTCTTTTAAAAACAAAATGAACAAATTTCATGGGTTATCAGCATTACGAAAAGTGACTAAGTCTCAGAATAGCAAGACGATTTTGAAGTATCTCTTATTGCTGGAAAAGATAAAACATCAACATTTCACGCACATTTCACATCATTTGTATGTTTCGTTTCGGTAACTGTGTGGCTTGAAATTTCAAAGAAACCAACATGTCGACTTACATGCTACAAAATTAACCTCTCCCGTATACTTCCCCGCCTTAAGGGCGGGGAAGAATAACTCACATCAGAACGTACAATTGTTTACCATACAGTTTAATAGCGAGAGAATTGTTACATAAATGTGTATATTCCAGCTTGAGCCTGTAACATAATCGGATATCTAGTTTATTTCTATTTATACTCTATTTTACAAGCACTTTAGCATTAAGTTTAATTCCAGAGGACGGATTGATCGAAATGAATTAGAAGAGTCGTTTTAAAATGATGTTTACAAACGCATTTCATTTCTAGTGTCCAAGGAATGAGGTTACGGGTTATAGAGCTCTCAAAAGTCGTACATGTGATTTAAGGTAGAGACACATATTTAATCGATGCGTATTTTGTAAGGGACACATAACTTTGTACATGTATAACTTTTGTCTGCATAATGTGCATGCATCTTTATCAATTTAATTGTCATCACTATATCGGACGAGCACATATTCGGCTTCAACTCCAAATCTGTTGGCCGACAAAATGATGCTTTGGAAATTTCAAACAATACAAACAGTGGCTGATAATACTGACAATTATTTGTCAATGTATGATCTTTATGTAAATCATTATTTGTTCCAGTTCAATTTTTCCTTTAAAATTTCAGTTTTAAGACTGATGAAAGAATGGGGTGGTATTGTAAACAAAATGAACAGATGAATAGCAACTATTCTGTGAAAAAAAACACATGCGTGAGTAGTTATGCTCATCAGTATAGAACCCCTCAGGGTTATGGAACCCCTCAGGATTATGGAATCAAGATGGCGGCACATCCGTTTCCGGTCACGTGACCTGCGCAGTGCATGATGGGTACCTGCGCGTGCCTCCAAGATGGCGGCGCTTCCGTTTCCGGTGGCGTGCGCCTCCAAGAGGGCGGCACTTCCGTTTCCGGTGGCGCACGCCTCCATGACGGCGTTGCCTCCGTTTCCGGGGAGAAGGAGGGGGAAACCCGGAGAAGCGCCCGTAAAAGGTGAACGGGATCGACATGGAAAGAAGCGCGTCAAAAATCGTTTGTTGTTGTTGTTGTTGTTGTTGTTGTTGTTGTTGTTGTTGTTCTAAACATAGACGGGGTGGCGGTGGTGAAGGGAGGGAGGGAGGGTGGTGGTGGTGGTGGTGAAGGGAGGGAGGGAGGGTGGTGGTGGTGGTGGTGAAGGGAGGGAGGGAGGGAGGACAGGAGGAGGAGACGGGTTCATGGTTTGGTTTGGAGGGTCGTCAAAGCAAAGGAGGAAAGTTGTCTTTCGGGAGAGATGGGTGGCCCTGACAAGGGCCGTTTTGATGTTTACATGCATGTACACGCCATGGTGCAAAGGCACGGGTGGACATTCATCTGTCTCCTGACAGGACACCTACCGGTGTGCGTTAACCGCCGCACGTAGGTGTCCTTGAGGATGGTCTTACAGTACACACATTGAAATGTTCCATCCCGTGCCCTTGTGCCAAGGGCGTACACAGGCAGGCCCCCTTGGCATGTACCGCACTGCCACGGTGGAGGCAATGGCAATGGCGGTACTGCTTCTTTCTTCTCCAACTCCGAGCGACACCCTTTGCACAGTGGCAAAGGGTGCACCACTGAGGCTAGCTCCAGATCACAGTTTTCAGCCATTCTTGATTTTTCGAATAAATTTTACAAGTGACACTGATCCATTCGAATCCACTGTTGTTTTATAGGAGAGGTACTGACACCCTGCTTCTTGGTTGGTTCCCTAGGCCGCAGCCCCGATTGGTTCGTTCTGGTGCCTGGCCAGCACCTCGGTTTTCCAAAGCGGACCGACCCTTGTGTTTCTTTTCCATAGGAAATGGATTTTACCATGGGAGAGAAAGCATAACCCCGGTTCGGCCAATCAGAGCCCGCCATGGCCCGAGCACGGCTTCTGATTGGTCGATAACCCAGGCTTCGGATTGGTCCGATTTCGATCCGGTTTTTTTTCTTCTTGGGTAGCCTTGGTATTTTTGCCTACGTGATGTACGTGTGTGTCACTCCCAAGCCAATCGGAATGTCATGTGGGTTCTTTGTTTGGGATTGTTGTTTGGGTTGGTAAAGCAAAGGAGGAAAGTTGTCTTTTGGGTGAGATGGGTGGCCCTGAAAAGGGCCGTATTAACAGGAACTTGAACGGGAACTTGAACGGGAACGCAGGACACGGGAAACGTCCTCCTAGGCAGCCGGCTCTGCTACGTCATTCGTGTACCTCTGTTTCTCTTCGCAGAGATAGTGTAGTTGTAGTTGCTTCTGGTGTTTCACCAGCCCGGTTAGCTTGAGGTAATCGCAGTCTGGGTACCACTTGTGATGTGCCGCCCAAGGATTGTCGTGGGGTGCCCATTGTCTCAGCCGCACACCACATTGGAAACAGCACACACCATCGGCACCCTGAGTGTAGACAAAGCCCGCATGAGCCATCTCTTCAGCAGTCTGATACATTTGCGTGGGCCACGTCTCAAACGAGGCGAGCCTTCTTTCAAAGCGTAGATAATAGTGCGATGGTGTTTGACTGAGCAGTGACACCGCCTCCTCGGCATGACTCTTACTCCAACATCCACGAGTATCTGTACTATCCATCCCCACATCTTCGCCACGCGTCGTCGTACCACTCTTCTTTGTTTCAGCCATTCTTGATTTTATCACATCAATTTTACAAGTGACACTGGCCCACTCGAATCCACTCTTGTTTTATGGGGGAAGAACTGGATCGAAATTGGCTGCTTCCTGGTTGGTCCAAAACGCAACGCACCGATTGGTTCGTTCCGGTGCCTGGCCTGCACCTGGGTTTTCTAAAACGACCCGACCCTTGTGTTTCTTTTCCATAGGAAATGGATTTTACCATGGGAGAGAAAGCACAACTCGGCTCAGGTGTTGTCTTCTGATTGGTCGATGCTGTCTTCTGATTGGTCGACAATCCAGGCTTCGGATTGGTCCGATTTCGATCCCGTTTTGGGGAAGGGTTGTCCATCCATCAGACGTTCAGACCCTCTTAGAGTACAGGCGTTCATCAGACACACATCGCTATCATGACGAGCAACCAAAGTACGCCCTATCGTTTGGAGAGGAAAGATACCACCCGCTCCAGACGGTTAAGAACTGCTAATCATACCTATCGTTTGACTTTCAACCCAGACTACTTGGACACCGTACCACCGGAACGCGTCCCCATGGAACTGCCAGCTTTATTTGACAGGGTGATCGATGACTTTTATGAACAGATGTCAGGTCAGAAGGGAGATCGTATTGGTCTAGGTATCGATCATCCCGCTTTGAACACCCCCATACGGATTCCCTTTCGACGTTTTGAAGATCTCCATGGGCTAAATATTTTGCATGCCGTGGAAAAAGTCCAACAGTCCAACAAAGACCTGAACATCGATGCCACCATGGATGTGACTTTAGTACACGTCGCAGATCCCGACAGGCTAGGATCGGGCAGTGGTGCTCCCCGGCTGAAAAACGTGATTGGACTCGAAGCTTTTTTAACACGCAAAAGGTGCATCGTACGGATCAAGAACGAAGATCAATCCTGTTTGGCACGGGCCCTGGTGGTGGCACAGCATTATGCACACAAGCCTCACCCTCTGACCCCAGCATGGAAAGCCCAGCTAGTGAGACTGACGAGAACGAATCGCGTCGACGTTCAAGGCATACGGGCACGGGCCTTGTTTCGACGCCTTGGCCTGCCTGAAGGTCCCTGTCGGGGGCTGGACGACCTCGCACGCGTGGGACGGGCCTTGACCCGCCTGCATTATCAACTGAAAGTCTACAGTCAAGAGGTGGGTCAGATACTGTTGTACAATTGTGATGAGGCTCCACCCCACGCCACGGTGCTGCATGTATACCATCATGATCAGCACTACGATGTCATCACTTCCATGTCCGCTTTTTATGGCTCTAACCATTACTGCGAACGCTGCGACAAACGTTACGACCATCCCAAAAACCATCCCTGCACCAAGGAATACCGCTGTCATCGCTGCTTCTACTCTAGCTATTGCGGACCCCAGGAAGAGCACGGGATCCCTTGCTTGACATGTCAAGGTTGGTTTCCCAATCCAACGTGTTACACCCGACATCTCCAGTCACCGTCAGAGGGAAAACCCAGCGCCAGTCAATTGATTCACAGGTGCCCAAACTGTTTTCAGCTGGTCCACGTCTTGGAGACCCCCATGGTTCATCACGAGTGCTTCGATGAAGAACATCCCTGCTTGGTGTGTCGAGAACCCATGACACCAGACCATCGCTGTTACATGACGCCTCTCCGTGAAGAAAAAGAGGAGGGGGAAGATGAGGGGGAGGGGGAGGGAGAGGAAGCGGAGAAGGAGGGGGAAGAGGAACAACATCACGTACAAGACGACGTCCAATACGTCTTCTACGATTTTGAATGCATGCAAGACACGGGGGAACACATTCCAAATTTGTTCGTGGTGCAACTTGGATGTGGACGATGCATCAGTGAAGTGAGCAAGAACTTGTGCGAACACTGTCCATGGAGAGAAGAAGGGTATGGTCCCAGCCGTGAGATCGTGTTTCGAGGCCCCACCACGCGACATGATGTGTGTGTGTGGTTGACCACGTTGTCTGAAATACCCAAGAAGAAGAAGCCCAACCCAGAGGAAGAGGAGGGCAACACACGCAAGGGGACAACAACCCACCTGGGGAAAAAAAGAAAACGGGATGGTACCCCCTCAAGAAAGTACGCTTCCAAACGTCAACGACATGCATCACCCCAGCAGGAGGCGGAGGAGGTGGAAGAGGTGGAAGAGGTGATGGAAGTGGAGAAAACAAAGAAGCCAAAGAACAAGAACACCCCCTGCCATACAGTCCCGAAGGAGGATCGCATTTATGTGATGGCCCACAATGCACGATCCTATGATTTACACTTAATCCTGAAGGGTCTGTCCCCTCTCCTGGTGACACTCCCCACCAAGATTTGACATGGCCAACAAATTTTGCAGATGACCCTGGGACGGTTGTGTTTCGAAGACAGCTTAAATTTCATCCCTTACCCCCTGAAAGCCTTTCCCAAGAGCTTTGGGTTGAAAGAAATGAAGAAAGGGTACTTTCCACACTTTTTCAATACGAGAGTCAACCAGACCTACAGAGGCCCCTCTCCACCAGCCGCCACGTACGATCCCGATGGCATGTCTCCCGCGGAACGCACAGCCTTCCTCCAGTGGCATACCCAAAAAGTGCAAGAAGGAGCCTTGTTCGACTTACAAGAAGACCTTTTAGCTTACTGCCAGAGTGATGTGGACATTTTGAGACGGGGATGCGCCGACTTCCGACAGAACGCCATCCACTCGGTGGGCATGGATCCCTTTGTGGAAGTGATGACAGCTGCAGCGTTCACGATAAAATCCTTCCGAAAACACGACCTGAAACCCAATACCATCGCCATTCTTCCACCTCAAGGCTACCAACCCAAGAGAAACTATTCCCAGGCCTGTATGCACTGGCTCCACTATCTGATGGAAACGGACCCCCATCTGCACCTCCAGCACGCCAGCAATGGCGGTGAAAAAGAGTTCACGTGTGGAGAGGGCCAACATCGGTACAGTGTGGATGGGTACGATCCAGCGACAGGCACCATCTACGAATTCCTGGGCTGTTTCTGGCATGGGTGCAAGACCTGTCACAAGACCCAACGTTGAGAATCGCATCCCGTCCTGGGCTCGTCGTTGGGAGCCCGTTACACCGACACCCACTACCGCTTGAGTCTCTTGAGTCAACACCCTGAGGTGAAACGGATCGTCATCCTGTGGGAGCACGAGTTTACGAAAATGCAACGGGAGGACTCCGCTCTACGTGCTTTCTTGCAGGGACCCCACTGTAGTCACGTCCCTGGGCCGCTCAACCCTCGCGACGCCTTCTATGGAGGACGCACCAATGCGACGCGATTATGCTACGAAGCCCAAGAAGGTGAAACCATCAAGTACATCAATATTTGTTCCCTTTATCCCTACATTTGTAAGACCGGAGCGTTTCCCACGGGACACCCGACCCTTCTCCATCAACCCCCTGTGGACACGTTGTTTGAACTGAAAGGCCTGATCCAATGCCGTGTCCTACGCCCGAAACGACTCTACCATCCGCTACTGCCTTACAGATCGGGTGGCAAACTGCTCTGTCCTTTGTGCCGTACGTGTGCCGATACCCGGTCAGACTCCCCCTGCGAGCACAGGGACGTAGAGAGGTCATGGGTGGGGACGTACGCCACCGTAGAACTCCAGGAAGCCGTGAAGAAGTATGACTACCGGGTGCTTCAGATCTACGACGTTTGGCATTTTGACACCTTTGCACAGCATGACCCTGACACCCAGCAAGTGGGACTCTTTGACACTTACATCGATCGACATTTCAAGGAGAAGCTCGAAGCCAGCGGATACCCCGAAGGATGTACGGATTACGACGCTTACATCCAGGAGATCTACGACAAAGAAGGCATTAGGTTGGACAAGGACCGCATCGAAAAAAATCCAGGACGTCGCACGATTGCCAAGATGCAACTGAATTCGCTCTGGGGCAAGTTTGGGCAACGGGTAGACTACAGTCAGAACGTCTATATGAACGATCCTGTACAGTACTTTGCCTTGTGGAGGGATGAACGCAATACCATCGAGGATGTGACCGTTGTCAACGAACACATGGTGGAAGTGACCTATACCCAGCAGAAAGAATTCCAAACCCCTCATTCTCATTTCAATGTCTCCATCGCTGCTTGGGTCACCGCCCAAGCACGTCTCAAGCTGTACGAGACCCTTGCCCTGGTGAACCGCAGGGTCTTGTACTTTGACACGGACAGCGTCATTTACATTCATCGACCCCACGACGCGAATCCAGAGCTGGGTCATTCGTTGGGTGAGTTTACGGATGAACTGGACGGAAACACCATCAAGACGTTTGTGTCAGGAGGTCCCAAAAACTATGGCTATGAGTTAATGAACCCCACACCCGATGGAACGCGTACGACCTGCAAAGTGCGAGGGTTCACTTTGAATTACCGAAACCAACGCCATCTCAACTTTGACACCATGAAAGGACTGATACTGGGACAACGGCCTGGGAAAGAGGAGGAGGAGAAAATCAGTTTGGATTACCCTCATCAGATCATTCGAAAAGGACCTCGGCACGAAAACGCACTCGTGACCCGTCCCACCCGAAAAGACTATCGTACCGTGTACGACAAGCGACGTGTCGTCTACGACGAAACCACAGGCCTACCTGTAGACACGCTCCCCTTTGGGTACAGAGACGACTTTCTATAATTTTTTTCATGACAGGGGATCGAAACGGAATCGACATGCACCCCTACAGAAAAAAACGGATAGAAATCTGACCAATCCGAAGCCTGGGTTGTCGACCAATCAGAGCCCGCGCTCGAGCCATGGTGGGCTCTGATTGGTCGAACCGAGGTTGTGCTTTCTCTCTCACGCTACAAGCCTAACCCTATGAAAAAGAAACACAAGGGTCGGTCCAGTTTGGAAAAATGGAGACTCAGACCAGACACCGGAACGGGCCAATCAGAAAGCAGGACCTCCATGGCTTTTAATACGACCGATGCTCTCCGGTCATCACTTTTCACTGAACGGACCAAGCAACAACATCACCCCTCTGATTGATGTTCCTCACGTTGTGTTGGTTGTTGGCGTTTTATCTGGAAGAAACACGTGTTTGGAGAGAGTACCATCAAGTGTTGACACACCTCCGTGAAGACTTGGAAAGAAACAACAACAACGACAACGAACAGAACATCCGGACAACATCATGTCGAAACGGTTGAATGACAAGACACGAAGCGACATGAGTGGTTAAGGAAGCAGTGGAGATGGGAACGGTGACATGACTGCTGAACTGTGGGGTTAAGTGTGCGACTTGCTGTGTTTAAAGATGAAGACCGACGACGCGTACGCCAAGTTACGTGCGAAGGGCGACAACCTGATGTGCGAACAGATACGTTCAAAGATGAGGAAGCTGACTGAACCCGAGAAAGGCACATCGAAGAAGACGATAAAGAAGATCCAGAAGAAAAGACAAGCAAACCCACAGCCGTTGTGGTCCCCACAGCAGCAGCAACACCCACCACCACCACCACCACCACCACAGCGCCAGTCCCCACCACCACCACAGCAGCAACAGCAACAACGGCTGCAGCGACAACAGACATCGAAACGATGGGGACATCCTTTTTGAAACCTGCAACGCCTGCAAAAAGACGATCACGGAAGAAATTATCTCTGAAGATCTCTCCTCAAGAACAGCTGTAAGTACCCTGCTCTTCTTTGTCTCAGTCATTCTTGATGTGATGTTGATGTTGATGTCGATGTTGATGATGACTCTACCTATTCCTATGATAAATAGACTCTGTCCTATGATTGACAGGACCCCTGATGTCAGTTCAGCCCAGTCCGTGCTAGAACAGTGGTGGGAACAAACCCCTCGGGAGCCCACCTATTCACCGAATGCCCCTGTGACGATGGCGACGGGTGACCGTGATGATCATGAAGCGCTCAAGCTGGCCACTCTCCCTTCCATGGATCTGGACACGCTCCCACTGCTTGAGGCTTCTTGGTCACCAGCATCCCCGGAAGATGTTCATATCTACTCCTCAGGTACGCCCATGGTTTGCGACGATGATGATGATGTTGATGACAACGTTGACCTGGATCCTTATGGAGAAGCTCAACTCACTCCCCTACAACGCGAATGTCGTATTTGCCGACACAAGAACATGCTAAGATACATCAGTTGCAACAGCGGGCAAGTGATGTGTCATGTCTGTGGTCTGGAGCTCATAGACTGTACTTGTAGTATGTTGACCTATGACAGCATAATGACACATGATGACATGCCTATCACATCTGAGGATCACATCTTATGGTGATCCTCCTCTTCACTCGAAGAACTTTACAACACGTAAGCTGCAACCGTGATCAAGTGATGTGTCATGTCTGTTTCAGGGAGGCCATAGACTGTACGTGTTGAACGGATGGACCTCTCACATGTTTGAGGGAGGATCACCTCTTATGGGCTTGAAGATGGAAGAGGAAAATGTTGTCGCGTTATTGTTGTTGTTGTGGTTGTTGTAGGGACATGCAAAGCACTCCCTCCTCCATTGACTTTTCGTATTTCCATTGTATCTGGTTGTGATTGGGTTTTTTTATGATTAAACAGTGATTGATTGAACTGACTCTTTGTGTCTTTGATGAAAGAACATTGGGCGTTCTGCCCCAGGATCGCACCCATTGACCCCAAGCACGGAGGTATAAGAATGACGTCACGCTAAAAATAGCTTACCAGCGTAGTACATTACAGGTTGTGTTGCAATCTGGGAAAACCCTGGCTTAAGATAGACCAACGGCTATACATTCAAACATAGCCTAATCAGTATAATTAAAACTATACAATAGTATGTATGAAATTCCTTTAAAATAGAAAGGGTGCAGTGTTGTCAGTTCTTCTATGTTTACATTAGTTGCATAGGTAAAAGAAGAATTGTTTTGTTACTGTAAACACGAGGACGAACTAGGTCACATAACAGTCTTCTCCACTGAAGGCAAATAGTTGTGTAAACAAACCTACGAGGAAGGCAGTCCTCTGTATCCACGGGTTAACATAAACACACAAGCACGTTTGTTATTGAAGGTAACCTAGGCCCGTCTCTGTAGTTTTGATAGGCTATGAAGTGGATATACATATAAGCTCTATTTACATCGTGTGGGCTTCATTTCACGTGTAACCATGCCTGCTGACGGATGGAAAGCATATTTGTCTAGTATTTATTTGAATCCCAAACACCCAGCCTCCTTTTCTGGGCCTGCTAAGTTGTATCACATTGTGAAAAAGGAGGGGAAATTTGATATTAGTTTGCATCACATAAAGAAGTGGTTGACATCCCAAGAAGCCTTTTCGCTTCAGCGACCTTTAAGATACAAGTTCAAGCGGAACAGAGTGGTGGCTTCAGGCCTCAATGCTCGATGGGATATTGACTTGGCTGATGTATCTAATATAGCCTCGGACAATGACGGTGTGAAATACTTACTCATAGCTATAAATGTATTTACACGTTTTCTGTGGGTTGAGCCCCTTAAAAATAAAACACCGGATGCGGTCATTAAGGCCTTGAAGAAGATATTTTCCCGCGCTACCCTGCCACAAATTATACGATCAGACAAAGGTCGAGAATTTGAAAATAAGAAAATGAGGTCTTATTTAAGAAACAAGGGCATCACTTACTATGCCACACAGAATGAAACCAAGGCTTCTTATGCCGAGAGAGTGATACGGACCCTCAAGACCACGATGTACAGATATTTCACCTACAAACAAACGTATCATTATTTGGATATTTTACAAGACCTCGTCCGGGATTATAACCACAGACCTCACAGATCATTGAATGAAAGATCACCCTCAAATATTAATCAAACGAATGAAGCTCTGGTATGGAAAGAACAATACATTGACACTTTGACGAGACCAGTCAAATCGAAAGCTGAAATCAAAAAGAAGTCCATGAAGAAACCCTTTAAATTTAAAGTGGGCGATCAAGTGAGACTCTCTCATTTGAGACATACATTTCAAAGAGACTATCAAGAAAAATGGACTGAGGAAATCTTTATTATCAGAAGAAGGTTCTATCGTGATGGTATGCCTATCTATCTGTTGAAAGATATGGCTGATGATCCGGTTCAAGGCAGTTTCTATGCAAATGAACTACAGAGAGTAGACAAGCCCGCAGACACAGTGTGGAGAGTGGAGAAAGTTTTGAAGAAAAGGAAGCGAGCTGGCGTAAAAGAGGTGTTTGTGAAATGGATGGGTTATCCCAAAAAGTTTAACAGTTGGATCCCAGAAACTGATCTTCAGAGTATATAAGGGTCTTCCTCTTATTCCAGTGTCAGTTGCATTTCTATCGTCATGGAGTCCACATCGTGTCCTGATTGTGGGAGACAGTTCTCTAGAAATGATAATATGCATAGACAAAGGAGACAGATGTATTCATATCCTCCTCCTCCGGGAACCTCACCTCCTCCTCCTCCTCTGGGAACCTCACCTCCTCCTCCTCCTCCTCCTCCTCCTCCCACGTCTCCCCCTCCTCCACCTCCTCCAGCACTAAAAGAACAGTTCTACTTTACCATTCCATCCAATACTGTGGTGGTGGGTCCAAGTGGAAGTGGCAAGACTATGTTTGTGTACAACATTTTACTACAGAATCGCATCCAACCTGTACCCAATAACATTATCTGGTGTTATATGGAGTGGCAGCCTCTGTATCAGATAATCAGTGAACAGTTACCCTATGTGACGTTTGTGAAGGGGATTCCTTACAACCTGCACGAGGATAACTATCTGGATGCACGGAATAACAACATGATTGTACTGGATGACCTCATGTCAGAGGCTAAAGATGATAAACGCATCTCCCAACTGTTCACCCGAACCTCTCACCATAAGAATGTCATTATTTTCTTACTGTTACAAAATCTGTTTCCCAGAGGTAAGGAGTCACGTGACATTGCTTTGAATTCTCATTACGTGACACTGTTCAATTCCCCTGTGGACAGACATCAAGTCAACTTGTTTGCCAGGCGCATCTATCCAAACAATGCTGTTCAGTTTATGTCTGTGTATAAAGAAGCTGTTGAAAAACCCTATGGCAATCTGACAATCGACTTGCGTCCTACTACCTTGGAATCAGGAAGACTACAACCTAATGTACACCCCACGGCCAATAAAAGAGGAGCAGGCTGTCAATCAGTATCATTTAAAGCCAGACACCAGAAGAAATCACATCTCAGAAGTAGCCGCTCCAGTGGACAGTGAATCAGAGGACGACACTAGTGATACAACTATGCCTTCCTGTGACGAGTGTGGTATTGTGTTTGAAAATAATCATGACCTTCAGCGTCATGTCAGATCATGGTGCCCTGAGAATGGAGGGGGACCCCTAAGGAAACGAGTTAAAATGGAGACAGCTGATGAAAGCGATGTTTTTGACAATTTAGACACAACATGAATCAAATTCAGAGTCAAAACCATCAACTCCACACTGTCAGTATAAACAAAATCAGTTTAAGCCCTTATGATGATAAAAGATTTGTTTTGAAAGATAAGATTCATACGTTAGCTCATGGACACTATAAAATTCCTTCTACCAATGTGTAAAGTGTTTTAACTACATAAGAACCATTTCATGCCTTCAGTGTTCTTGTATTGTATGTTTGTATATAACGATCCCTGGTAAAATGTTTCCTATATTTTATCTACATCTGTATGCATGTCATATGTAATTAAACTTTCATATGTATTTGTTATGAGGTATTATTCAGTCACCTCACAGTTGTAAATACCGAGTGTAAATACGTGAACCATTTCCCCCAGTGACAGCATTCACAGCAATGTTGATACAGTACATAGTTTTATTGCAACTGGGGAAGGTAACGTTTAATGTACTGAGGGTCTATGGACTTTATGTGATTAAAACATTATGTTGCTTGTTGTACAGTTGTATCACCTTTGAATGACTTATATGTGAATAAATACACACATTAAACGTCGATGCTCTGTTATTTTTGTTGTTGTTGAACACTTGCTGAGGGAATTTCTTACTGCAATGATAATCCTACAGCTATTCTGTATCAGTTTCACCACAAGGATTGACGTAATTACCAATGAAAAACAGACAGAAATGTAAAACTGTTAACACACGGTTTATTTCATTAAAACACAAAAATCAAACATTAAGACAATAACAGTAAAAATGTACATGGAGTGATTATTCAGTGTCTGTGTCATCATCATCATCAACATCTGACTGTTCACGCTCTAGATCTTCAGCCTCAGAAAGATCTACATGAGACAGAATGTCTTTGACAACAGGTTTCATCCACTTGTTGATTTTAGCAGACAATCCTTTGGAATCAATATCGGGATCCATAGCTCTCACTTTCTCCAGGATAGGCTTGAAGAGGGGTCCATATCCAAAGTAACTCACATATCGGATAGCTGTTGCCATACGATCTAGAAAGGTAGCTTCCCAGCATTTCTTGAGCTTGTTTTCAATCCATCTCTCACTTTTCCCCTGATCTTCATACTCCTCTTTCTTCTTAAAGACATCATCTTGACAGTGCTTTAGAGTGTGTTTCCACATGTATTCTAAGCCTTTCACCTCCCACTCTTTATCAGCATCACTGAATTTAGAGGTCATTGTAGGCTGTAGAACATCGCTTTCATCAGCTGTCTCCGGTGTTATATTTTTAAGGGGCTCAACCCACAGAAAACGTGTAAATACATTTATAGCTATGAGTAAGTATTTCACACCGTCATTGTCCGAGGCTATATTAGATACATCAGCCAAGTCAATATCCCATCGAGCATTGAGGCCTGAAGCCACCACTCTGTTCCGCTTGAACTTGTATCTTAAAGGTCGCTGAAGTGAAAAGGCATCTTGGGATGTCAACCACTTCTTTATGTGATGCAAACTAATATCAAATTTCCCCTCCTTTTTCACAATGTGATACAACTTAGCAGGCCCAGAAAAGGAGGCTGGGTGTTTGAGATTCAAATAAATACTAGACAAATATGCTTTCCATCCGTCAGCAGGCATGGTTACACGTGAAATGAAGCCCACACGATGTAAATAGAGCTTATATGTATATCCACTTCATAGCCTATCAAAACTACAGAGACGGGCCTAGGTTACCTTCAATAACAAACGTGCTTGTGTGTTTATGTTAACCCGTGGATACAGAGGACTGCCTTCCTCGTAGGTTTGTTTACACAACTATTTGCCTTCAGTGGAGAAGACTGTTATGTGACCTAGTTCGTCCTCGTGTTTACAGTAACAAAACAATTCTTCTTTTACCTATGCAACTAATGTAAACATAGAAGAACTGACAACATTGCACCCTTTCTATTTTAAAGGAATTTCATACATACTATTGTATAGTTTTAATTATACTGATTAGGCTATGTTTGAATGTATAGCCGTTGGTCTATCTTAAGCCAGGGTTTTCCCAGATTGCAACACAACCTGTAATGTACTACGCTGGTAAGCTATTTTTAGCGTGACGTCAATCTTATACCTCCGTGCTTGGGTTCAATGGGTGCGATCCTGGGGCAGAACGCCCAATGTTCTTTCATCATGTCTTGATTGATCTCAACTCCAATAGAGTGCCGAACCGAGGGTAGAGGTTGAGTTGAGATGTCGTTTACGTTGTCTGTCCGTCTGTCTGTCTGTCTGTTTGTCTGTCTGTGCATCTGTCATGTCAGTGCACACCCAAGTGTAAAATTAAAATAAAAATAGATAAAAGAGAAAGGCCATGCTTGAAAGATCAGCTGCCTGGTGTCAGTCAATTCCAGTACGCATCGATCCCCACACCCCTCCCCGTGTACCATGTCATGTCATGGATCATGTCATGGATCATGCCGTGTGTCCGTCAACCCAAACACAGGATGACGTCACGTGATGAGGTGGAGGAGGTGGAGGAGGCGGAAGCTAAGGTCATGACCTTCCGTTGAAGGGAGTAGGGTGGAGAGTTTCATAAAAGCAGGCGAACCCTCAGACCTTCTTTCACCGTCATCATGGAGCAAAGACGTTCTATGAATGCCATGTCATCCTCCCGAGATGTCGTCACCGATTCCGAGTGGGTGTCTGAAAAGGCGAGAGAACAAGAAGCGAGAAAACGTCCCCTCTTTAGGGACGACACATGGCGACTCAGTGACATTCTGGAGGGACCTTTTCCTTCTTACACCTTGTGTCATCCTTCTCATCCTCACTATGATTCATTTCAAGAACGTCTGAGGTCTTTTAAAACGTGGCCTAAACAGATGACCCAGACCCCGTATGACATGGCCATGGCTGGCTATTTCTATCCAGGACAAGGTGACTGTGTGACCTGTTATTGCTGCGGTGTGGCACTCCGCTAATGGGAAGCCACAGACCAACCCTGGAAAGAACATCTGAAGCACACCAAAGTCCCCTGCGAATACTTGTGTGTGTTTTGTCCTGATGGAGAAGTGAACGAAAAATACAGACGTTTGGTGTCCCAAGAAGCACAGAAGAGAAGAGTCGAGTGTCTTGTTCACCCCAAGTGACAAAGTTTCTTTTTTCAAAGTGTACAGACGTTCATACCCTCGTGTTCACAAAAATCACAGGGACGCCCCCTCATCCTGTGACTTTTTGTTTTGTGGTGTTGGTTCATGTGAGCGGGGGATTAAATTTTTTTTAAAAACCCATAGTCGTGTTATGTGGTCTGTAAGATGAAGAAAAACAAAACAGGATCGAAATGCACACCCCGATAAAAAACCGGATCGAAATTGGACCAATCCGAACCCTGGGTTGTCGACCAATCAGAGACCGTGCTCGGGTCATGCGGGACTCTGAATGGTCGAACCGGGGTTGTGCCTTCTCTCCCATGGTAAAATCCATTTCCTGTGGAAAAGAAACACAGGGGTCGGTCCGTTTTGGAAAACCGAGGTGCAGACCAGGCACCGAAACGAACCAATCGGGGGTGCGGCCTGGGGAACCAATCAGGAACCAGGGTGTCAGTGGCTCTCCTATAAAAACAAAACAAGAGCGAAGCCACTCACACACACACACTACATTCTATGAAACCCATCATGTCAGCTCGATACAGTTGTATGAAGTGCCAGACCGACAGTCACAGTTACCTGTACTGCCCTGAAGTGACATGCCTCGAGTGTAACACTCAAGGTCACCGTCACTATGTCTGTCCAAAGATGAACAGTCAAGAGAAGCAGGAGAATCGGAACCTGGGCCCCTGTTACAACTGTGAAGCCATGGGTCATTTCGCTGCAGATTGCCCAGAACCCAGTCGAAAGAAGACTCCCCATCGCCTGGACCGCTGTTACAACTGTCGAGCCCTGGGTCATTTCGCTGCAGATTGCCCAGAACCCAGTCGAAAGAAAACGTTAGCAACACCGTCCACGTCGACACCCGTGGCATCCGTGGCACCCGTGACACCCGTGACACCCGTGACACAAGTGGTTCATCTCATCGAAGACATGCACGTCGATGTCCTCGACCTAAAAGAATGCCTCGCACAACTCCGTGCGGGCATCACACCTCGTGTAGAGAAAAGATAACGGGTCAGAAGCCTCTCAAGAAAGAACGCTTCAAAGCGCCGACGACACCTTCAGTCCGAGGATGAGATGGAAGTAGAGGATGAAGAAGATAGATCATCTGAACAAAGTGACTAACGCATGGGCCATGCTGCCCCACTGTTTTTACCAGTGTCCCATCGTTTGCAGTTTTTCCAGTGTTCCAGTGTTCCAGTGTTCCTGCCGTTTCCTGTCGTTTCCAGTTTCCAGTCTCCAGTTTTCCAACGGCCCTTTTCAGGGCCACCCATCTCTCCCGAAAGACAACTTTCCTCCTTTGCTTTGACGACCCTCCAAACCAAACCATGAACCCGTCTCCTCCTCCTTTCCTCCCTCCCTCCCTCCCTCCCTTCACCACCACCACCACCACCCTCCCTCCCTCCCTTCACCACCGCCACCCCGTCTATGTTTAGAACAACAACAACAACAACAACAACAACAACAAACGATTTTTGACGCGCTTCTTTCCATGTCGATCCCGTTCACCTTTTACGGGCGCTTCTCCGGGTTTCCCCCTCATTCTCCCCGGAAACGGAGGCAACGCCCTCTTGGAGGCGTGCGCCACCGGAAACGGAAGTGCCGCCCTCTTGGAGGCGCACGCCACCGGAAACGGAAGCGCCGCCATCTTGGAGGCACGCGCAGGTACCCATCATGCACTGCGCAGGTCACGTGACCGGAAACGGATGTGCCGCCATCTTGGTTCCATAATCCTGAGTGGTTCCATAATCCTGAGGGGTTCTATACTGATGTGCATAACTACTTGCGTGTATACAAACTAAACGAGAAAGCATTCTGTATGTATATGTAACATATTTATCTTCTCGAAGATGTTGAAAAAAACTTATTATAAGAGGCAAATTAGCTGTGAGAATAATAGGAATGAATCACTAAATATCGGCAAAAACCGTTTTAATATAGACCCGTGAAGATCCGTGGTAGGATATAGCAACCCATGCTTGCTGTAAAAAGCGTCTATGCTTGTCGTAATAGGCGACTAACGTGATTGTCCGGTCCAGACTCGATTATTTACAGACCGCCGTCATATATAGCTGGAATATTGCTGAGTGCGGCGTTAAACAACCAACTAACCAACCAACCAACCAACGTTTCAATGTACGGCAATATGGGAAATATCGCTTTCTCGCTTTCTTTCTCTCATGACTAACCATAGTCATATGAAAGAATCGTGTGTTCTTTAACTTCTTTTAAGAAGAACGTACTGTAAAGTTAATTATAAATGCGAAAAATGAGAGTGGACTTAATTAATTAAACTTTGCACTTAATTCTCAGAAATGACTGTTGATAAGACGGCCCAACTACACACTTTGAATAGCGGAAATACCAGCTTGTATATAGGACCAAACAACTATCTATTTCCACATTACGGTATATTGAGAACAATATGTCTTTCAAACACTAGAAATTACGTAATGGACATCCGATAGTGTTACTATTGCTGGGCCGAGGACTTCCAGTTTGATGACATCTATAGCTACTCCGCAAACATAATAAACATGGATATAACTTAAGTGTATTTGAGGAAGTACACAACTCAGCGCTAATACGCGCTCATGTTTGCTGCTTGTTTTGATTACTGGGGCGGGTCCCATAAAATTCCTTGACGGGGCCATAAATCAATCAAATACATTTAACGCAGAAATCCGTGGATTCTTATAAAATCAACTACGTCTGTACAGTTACATTATGTTTAAGTAGATAGTTAGAACATTTCAACATTCCCTCTATATGTATAATTTGAAATGTGACTACAGCTCGGTTTTATGATTAAAACCCACCTCTGCATCCCCCACTGAGGTCAGGTTTAACAATTCATTAGCGTTGGTTTACATAATATACTTTTAATTGTATAGAAACACATAACACATGCGACCCCTACAGTGTGTCAAGAGGAAATATTGCTATACTGCTAAAAGCGATAGAGCAAGAAAGCGAAAAAGGGGTGTCCCCTCTCGGCCACCATAGTTTTGACCAAAATCTCGCATTCTCGTGTTTTGGGCAAATTAAGCTCGTTTCCAAAGGTCGCGATCGCGAAAAGGTCCCTTACAGTTTTCCATAATCCTGTGACTGTCACTTGCGTGGAACAAAACGGAACATACACACAACAGCATACACCCATATACTAACTCGTTTCATACTGATGGCGCCGTTCACCTATGCAAGCGGTGGAACATGAGGGTAGAAATTTGGTCAGAGCCTAGCTTTCCTCTGGTTATAAATAACTCATGAATATAGGCTACAGCATATAGTAAAAGAAAACTAGGCGAACGGGATATCGTCATTCTTCCACGCCCCGAAGGCAGGGAAGTATTAGGATTAGTTTGTTTTTGGCTGAAGGAGCGCGCCATTTTGTTTTCTCTCTTAAAATATATAGAGAGTGACTTAATCTGGACACGTTTTTCCCATCGCCTGTCACTTTCTTTGACTTTGTCATGTTTCGTAATGTTGATAATCCATGCAAATTGTTCATTGTGTTTTTAAAACAGCTAAAGATGTTTAGGGGAAATATTATCTCCTTTCGCTAATGATAACCTGTCTGTATTTTGTAAGAATAAACTTGCACATTGAGCGATTATCTCCTTTAGCTATAGGCGTAGTATAGAGTTTCATCACCACTGAGGTAGCCTAGTGGTTAAAGCGTTCGCTCGTCACGCCGAAGACCCGGGTTCGATTCCCGACATGGGTACAATGTGTGAAGCCCATTTCTGGTGTCACCCGCCGTGATATTGCTGGAATATTGCTAAAAGCGGCGTAAAACCATATTCACTCACTCACTCACTCATCACCACTGACCATGCAATGCTGTATATCGTATCTTATTAAAGCTGTATCACTGCGAGTGAGTTCTTGCCTCCCTTACCCGAATAATTCTATTGAGCACTTCATTTGCTATGTATCGTATGTTATTCAGGCAACCAGCAAGACCGGTTCCAGGGAGGAATTTAGGTCAAGCATGTATCGCGCACTTAATCGTTCTCCCTTCACACTGCTTTTGCAACTTATTGTTCAACACGAATAAATACCAGGTTTCTATAAAGTGTGACTTTGTTTAATAAACAACACATGTAAAACAACGGGTTTGATATGAGAAAATTGTAATCAGTTGTCTTCGTAATGACATGTATGGTGCTTGCTGTGCACGTTTGAGCACATTATTATTTCAAGTAGTTCACTGTATGTAATGTATGATTCATATCGTTTTTATGCGACGGTTTACGGTTTTGCGTGGGTTTTTTTTAACTTCTGGCGGAAATTATACACCCGTATATCTTTTTAACCGGTTGGTCTGTGGTTTGCAATTATTTTCATTTAAAATAATACTGCTGCATGATATATTCAGGATGTTTGGGCTGAACATGGTGACATACTTCTAAACATACTTTAGTAAGTAACAACACAAACCCAGTTAACTAAACGGAACCGTACACAAGAGTAATGTGAGTGAGTTGGGTTTAACGCCGCTTTGAATAGTATTCCACTTATATCAGGGTGGGTCAGCTTTATATGGGAGAAAAGCCCAGGAAGATACAGGTCTTAGACGTCCACAACTATGGTGAAACTCACGATAATGCTGACAACATAATAGGGGCGAACTGGGATTCGAACGCAAAGTCATAGGTTACTGGCGTGCATACCGAATTGCAACGCCTTTGGCGATTTGGCCATTTGTAACAAACTATCATACAACAAAGATGATTTAGATGAGAGAGAAAGAGAGAGAGAGAGAGAAAGAGAGAGAGAGAGAGAGAGAGAGAGAGAGAGAGAGAGATATATATATTCTTTATTTCTCCAGACGTTAATCCGAAGATTATACATAAATAATCCAACGTATTCACACAAACTCATATTACCTGTACATATATACAATACAAGACAGTAGCACCAGTGTTACGCCATTCATACAGTACAAAGATTAGATCAGATGACATAATCATGGTAAGACTTTAGTGTAACAGTGGCCACAGTGAAACAGTGGCAATATTACACTATCACAAACGACAAAATGTATGGACAAAAAGTGCAAAACAATCAAGTAGATTCAACATACAAAGGAGGAAAATTATAACAATTATATTTTAAAACAAGAGTAGTGTAATTACACACAGCACCCTGGCCCGTAAGCCAACAGGAGTTATCTCCCCGGAAGTGGGTTCTCTCCTCCCTACAGGAAGAAGGCGCCACGTCCGGTTCCGGGAGACGTGCGCCTCCAAGATGGCGAGGAGGAGAAACGCACGTAAAATCCTCAACTTCAAATCCTTACGTAAAATCCTCCACTGAAGCAAGTCAGGCTATCATGGGGGTCAGGGTGTCGGGTGGCCCTGAAAAGGGCCGTTTGGAGAAGAAATAGCTGCATGGCGGCCAACAACCAGAGTAGGTACAGTTGGCGCATGGCGTCTTGTGGTAGCCTTTATATATGTGGTAGCCTTTATATACCTTTTGGTACCTTCTGTAGCCTTTCCTCCTCTTGGGGATGTAGCCGGCGGGCTCTGACGAGCAGCTTTGGTGGTCCGCTGTTGACAGGGAACCTTTCCTTCTTAGGGCGATGTAGCTTGGGCACTGTTACTATGAGCCTTTCCTCCGGGGAATGTAGCCGGGGTGAATTGAAATGTTGTCTGCATGGTACGTACCATCATTCTCGATGCGATGATGACTTTTTTCACAAGTGAAACAGAACCCAACCAAGTTTTTCGCTCTCCTTTTTCTGGGACTGAAAACAGATTAAATCATCCAGGTCCTGATATTTAAGACCCATTCGAGTTTCCAGTTTTTTAACAGTTTCCAGTTCCAGTTCCAGTGTTTGTTTTGGCCCCCCTCTCTCGAAAAAACACTTTAATCATTGCAAACCCAAAAGAACCCCACACCCTCCACGTCATCTTGGATGCGCACACCTTTCAGTGACACCACGTTTGCATGGATACATGAGTGACAACACACATGTATTGATAAAAGTCATACACAAATTACCCCACGGCTGTTTTTATATATGGAGTACCCCATGTACATGTATGTATATATAAACGTGTGTATGTATACAAGTTACTCCGTGTATGTATTTATACGCGAGTGACAACACATATGTATGTATACACGAGTAACACCACGTTTGCATGGATATACGAATAAAACACCATGTTTGTATATATAAACGTTTGTTTGTATACACTAGTGATAACACCCATGTATGTATACACGACTGCCAAAACTTATGCATGGATGAGCAAGTGACATCACCTATGTCTATAAAAAAAATACAATGTATGTTTGTATACACGAGTGACACCACGATTGCATGGAGACACAAGTAAAACAACATGGAGGCATTCCTACATCACGCCCATGTCTGTCCATGTAGGTCCACCTTTAGAATTCAGACGTCTGTTCCACAACATGATCGTAGCGCTAAGGTGATCGCCTCTCACCTATTTTCACTGAGATGAACGACTGTCGTTACGCTACGAAACGATCGCCTTGTGGAACAGGGCCTTGAACCTCAACGTTGACAATCACGTGACCATACCCAAGAGGAAATGGTGGTGGTGGTGGTGGACATGTCTTCTTTACGGAAGCCTTTTAGGGCCATTTCCAAAAAAATTCATATCCCTATTAACTGGAAATTTCCTCTTAGTATCTGGAAATTTCCACTTAAATGCTTTAAATAGAGTCAACAGCTATCTTGGAATACCTATTAACCTCAAACTATGGAGAGGTGTGTCAACGTCATTCGAACATACGTATGTTTCGGTTTGAGCAATAAAGACATTCTATATTTTCTGGCTCATGATCATAAGATTTTGATAAGTGAACGCACACTCAAAAGAAAACTTGTAAAAATGAAGCTCTATTGGAGAAAAGGAAAATCAAAGCTGGTTGATGTCGCTCTCCTCATCTTGTGTGATCAAGTCTCTGAGTTTGTTCACTTGATCAACTCGTGGTGATATATTTGATATCAAAAGACACTTGAGTGAGATTTTATTTATCACCTAATATCATTCTACACGAGGAAACATCATGAAAACACTGTCTGGCTAAGCAGCTCTACTTCCATCAGCCATTGTCATAATAACGTCAAAGCCATTGTTATGTGACGTCATAATGTACACTGAACAGCATTGAAAACGCACCACCATGAAAATGGATGTATTTGTATCCGGGCTTAAGTCATATGAAAATATATAAGTGAATGAGTAATATATGACGTTCTGGACGAAGCATGAAGAAGAACAGCCCGTCAAAACACATTCCTAAATTTTTGTGAGCGACATCGCCAAAACGCAACAAATTGCGTGCACATCATGGAAAACGTGTTTTGTTTCACGGGAAGCATGCAGGGCTATAAAAGGCAGATTCTTAAAATCCACATCACTTGTTGCTGCAGACATAAAGGGTACTGACACAAGAAATGCCAAGATTAACAGTAGAGGAACGTGAACGTGAACGTGCCTTGGGCATGCTTCAATTTGGTACGTCAAGTAGAGTCGTTGCACAACGGTTTCAATGCCATCATTCAACAGTCCTCAGGCTAATGAGCAGATACCAGCAGATAAGAACCACCAGAGATCGACCACGTCCGGGTCAACGTCGTGTAACTACAACACGTCGGGATCGCCATATTGTTCGTCGGCATCTTCGTGATCGTACACTTCCGGCTACCAGGACTGCAGCAACCGTACAAGGCCGACGGGGTTTGATCAGCACTGACACTGTACGTCGACGTCTCCGCTCAGCAGGGCTACATGCTCGACGTCCATACGTTGGACCCGTACTCACTGATCGACATCGAAATGAACGTCTGCGTTGGGCCAAAAGGCATCGTCATTGGAGATTGCAGCAGTGGCATGGTGTGCTGTTCTCTGATGAGTCCCGTTTTCATTTACGGAATGCTGACGGTCGACTGCGAGTGTGGCGTCGACGTGGAGAACGTTACCTCAATGACTGCGTTGTACAGACAGATCGATGTGTGGGAGGGGAGTGTCATGGTGTGGGGCGGCATCAGTCATAACCATCGAACAGAGCTCCGTGTTTATCGAGTTAAAGCCCTTTACTACAGGAATAACATATTGGCAAATCACGTCATCCCATTCTTTCATCAGCACCAGGATATGCACACCTCTTAGCAAGATAATGCAAGAGCGCACACAGCACGTGTTTCAACACAGTACCTAGCCAACAATAATGTGCCTCTGCTTCCATGGCCAGCCCTGTCACCCGATTTATCGTCAATTGAACATATATGGGATTACATGGGTAATCGCCTCTCACGTCGTCTGCAAGTACAGAACCTGAGAGAACTTGAAGATACACTACGTCAAGAGTGGAATGCCCCAGAACACTATTCGCAGACTTATTCGATCAATGAGAAGACGTTGCATGGCCTGTGTTGCTGCTAATGGCGGACATACCAGATATTGACTTTTCATTTTAACCCTATGTGTCTTCCTTACACTGATGACGTAAATGTAATTACTGTGTGGTATTCCTGTTTCCTTTGTTCTCTTTCTTAATAATCCGTCTATGTCTGTTCTAATTAAAATCGGTCATTGCTCAAGTTGTTTTTGTAATATTTCAAGATTTATTGCTGATGCGTTTTCAATGCTGTTCAGTGTATGTATGCATTGTAATACCATTGTCATGTTGCAACACTGTCACTGTCACTGATAATAAATTTATGGCACCTGAAAATTCAGATGGCTCCACTTTTTTTTAAAAATACCTGAAAAAAAAGAACTCTGATTTTTTTTTCAAAACTTTATTCATTTCAAGAAAAAGCCGTAAAGTAAACCCAACGCAGAGACGCACTCTAAACAAAACCGGCCCGTCGACTCCGTTACAAAGCCCAATGCACAGCCGCAACGGACTTGCGTCAAAACAGAAGTGATGGGCGCACTTTGTAACAACGGACTTTTAAAAAATGATAAACAATGTCAAACTTGCAATCTCACAACTTTTGGAAAGGCTGTCGATGAAATAATGTTCTCAAACTAGCAGTGTTCTCTCATGCTCCCAGTTTCTTTAATACTTAGGGAGGTGGGTCTTTAGCACCATTGTGTCATGGATAGTGTTGTCTTTCAGTATTCATATTCCACTGCGAGAATATGCATCCAGAGCGACATCTGGATAATGGATCTGTCCATTATCCAGATGTCACTCTTCAGCACAGACGTGAATTCGGACATGTACTCAAGATAGTTATCGTACTGCTCGGGTAGCTCCAGCACATAACCACAGGTGTGAGCCAGCAAGTATTGCAGAAAGTATTGCATATATTCTGTCCCCGCATTAGAGAGCACTCTCTCTGGGCATCCTTGATATGTTGATACAGCATCAATGAAATAACTTGCTACTAGCTATGGATTGTTATTCGTGTTCCATGCATGCAACCATATGATTTTACGTGAAAATCCATCAATGCATCCATGAATGCAAATTCCGTAGGGCTTCAATTTGTCATACCCATCGATATGCCACACAGCGTAAGGTCCTGATGAAAGGTACTTTCGGCGCTCCAGTCTTCTTTTACTAAGACGTTTCACACCCCGAGGATCCCGAGGTTTCACATTCAGACCAGATGAAGAGAGAGACATCAACCAGCTTTGATTTTCCTTTTCTCCGATAGAGCTTCATTTTTGCAAGTTTTCTTTTCAGTGTGCATTCACTTATCAAAATCTTGTGATCATGAGCCAATAGATATAGAATGTCTTTATTGCTCATGTTAACACACCTCTCCATAGTTTGAGGTTAATAGGTATTCCAATATAGCTGTTGACTCTATTTAAAGCATTTAAGTAGAAATTTCCAGATACTAAGTGAAAATTTCCAGTTAGTAAGTGGAAATTTCCAGATACTATGTGGAATTTTCCAGATACTAAGTGGAAATTATGGAGGGCTCCATATGGCAAAAAAGTCATACTACATAAGGTCTTTTTGTCAAAACCACAGATGCACATACTCAAAATATTATCACGTAGTTGGAGAACATTTCAATACCGGGACTAATCAATAACGGAGATTCCTCGTCTCTTGTTTTACGTTTTTTTGGTCAGTTTCATTTTTGTATTTCTTTCTTTCAAAGAATAGTAATTGTGATCATGATGAGTTGAGTTACTTGTTTTTTTCTATGTTCTGTTTTTTATCCAGTGTCAGTAATTGTTGTGGAATGTGGTTTACTTGTAACAATGACCGGTTTGAGTTCATGTGAAGATGATTTATTGGTTTGTCGTTTAACGCCGCACTCAGCAATATCCCAGCTATATGACGGCGTTCTGTAAATAATCGAGTCTAGACCAGACAATCCAGTGCCCAATATCATAAGCATCGATCCACGCAATTGGGATCGATGCCATGCATCAACCAAAGCCTGACCATCCGATCCCGTCTGTCGCCTCTTACGACAAGCATAGTCGCCTGATAAACTGTTAAGATGTAACATAACAATTCATTCATACTACTAAACAGAAGTAAAACCGCTTGTCCATTCGGATCAATCTGACCCAAACGATTCCGCTGATGAGAGTCAAATAATGCATACGAATCAAAATCCGTAAATATTGCAATGGAGACATCATTAAAAGTTACCAAAAGGGACGGGGATATCAATATTGCTTGTTGAAATGATTCTATGAAATTTGTTTTCCCTGCTTCAATATTAGGAGCACCTGTGACGGAGCCACAAAACTGATCTGTTATGAAGACAATATCGCTTGAGGCAGTGGCTGCTGAGAGCTGATTATGACCTAAATACCCCCTCATAGCCTTCGGTGCTAACTATGTGATAGACTAACATTTAGTCTCTGAAATCTTATATTACACAATATCCTTCTTGACTAAAAATGATAAAAATTCCCTATGCTGATTTCAGAATAGAGCTAGCTTGAGCTGGCTAGACTTGCTTTTGTATGCATTTCTAGATTATTATTTTTTCATAAAATAAATATATTCCACGGTCATGGTGCAGGACTAAATATGTGACTGTAGAGAGCAGCTGTGCCTTCATCCAACAGATTATCGAGGTCAGTGGAACAGGGTACAGACGCAAATGGATTTGAGCCATGGGACACAAAATATATGAGTGACCAGAGCTACATTGAATTCCATAAAACGGTTGAAAAATACTACAGTCTTGATGCAAATTCGCCGACACACTACTCCGATTTTGCTTTGACTTTGCTACCAAACGTTTCACATGTGGCTGTGCGGTGCACTGATTAAAAAAATACGGGGGACCGGGTTAATTAAAAATACGCAATATAACTATTCCAAATATTTCCAGTGAACATGAGCATCCAAACAATCCAAAGTGTGGTATGTAGAATTTGGAATTCAGCCATATTACATTTAAATTGAGATGTCGATAAGCATATTCAGAACATAAGTTTTATTATGCTGTTATTTACGATCTCCGGAGCAAAGTTCTTCTTTTGTATACACCGTGAAAATAAGAAAATTAGTCCTTGAGGAAAAATGAACATCGGATTACACATGAATGGTTTAATAATGTCAGCTAATGACCAGAAACGGTCAGATGCATCAAACGGTCAGATGCATTAACTACATAAAGACGATTTTGAAGTATCTCTTATTGCTGGAAAAGAATAGCATCAACATTCCACGCACATGATTTGTATGTTTTGTTTCCGTAAATGCGTGGCTTGAAATTTCAAATAAGCCAACATGTCGACATGCATGCCACAAAATTAACGTTTCCCGTATACTTAAGGGCGGGGAAGAATTATATTTGACTGACTGGTGGCAGCGATTCAAGCTCCTCACAGCGATAGCCTGTTCGCGGAGCTCTCTATACAATCGCTGTCAAGCTCCTTTCCAGCGTGTGACACCTTCGTTACACTCTCGGTAACATCGTTGCCGTCAATAGCTCTCTATACCATATGCATGGACCCTAAATATAGATCAAGTATTAAGTGTCCATGCTATATGTTACCGAGCGTGTAACGAAGGTGTCACACGCTGGGAAGGAGCTAAGCTCTATGTAAACGGGCTATCGCTGTGAGGTATGGTGGCCGAGAGGGGACATCGCTTTCTCGCTTTATCGCTCTATTGCTTTATCGCTTTCTCGCGGTTAAGCAGTATCCCCTCTTGACCACTACAGGGGCCGCATGTGATATCTGCTGCAATTGGGAGGTAATGTTGAACTTTTCTCACTATTTACTAAAAACAAATTTAACTGTACAGACGTAGGTGATTTTAAAACAATCCACCGATTTTTGCGTAAAATGTACTTGATTTATTTATGGCCCTATTCAGTTGTATGTGACCATCACGCGAAGCGCGTGGCAGATCATGGCAATACGGTCTAAATAAATCAGGTTAAAATCTAAATATATACTTTTCAAAAGAAGTTAAGAAGACTATGGTTAATTAGTCATGGTTGATTGTTTTGTAAAAATACAATATTATAATTGTGGGTTTTCTATAACTTGTTTTCAGTAGTATATGATTTACAGTGTGTCATAAGGTTGTCCGTAAATGTTCTTTTTGACATTTAATGTATGTTTAAACTTGATTTGTGTTTCTTGTCTTGTGCCAAATCTACAAATATATGTACTTGCATATAATAATTTGATAAACACCGCTGTGAGTGAGTGAGAATGGTTTCACGTCGCTTTGAACAATAATCCAGTAACATCACGGGTAACACCAGAAATGGGCTTCACACATTGTACCCATGTGGGGATTGAACTGGGTCTTCGGCTTGACGATCGAACGCTGTAACCCACTAGGCTATCCCACTGCCCCCATCGCTGTGGCGTTACCACAGTTGATATGTGTACTTGTGTAAACTACACATATGGAGAGACATAATTAGTATGGCCACATAGTTAAGGTTGATAACAATATGAAATGAATTACTATGATTATCTATAACATATATTAAATCAGCTATCATTGTGATATGTTATGTATATCTTAAGTATAGTTTTGTCAAAATCATGTGTGTGTGTGTGTGTGTGTGTGTGTGTGTGTGTGTGTGTGTGTGTGTGTGTGTGTGTGTCCGACTCATTGTCTGTGTCAAAAGGTAGTTGACAACAACATAACTCACATCCATAAAACGGTTGAAAAATACTACAGTCTTGATGCAAATTCGCCGACTCACTACTCCGATTTTGCTTTGAAAGCGATGTCCCCTCTCGGCCACCGTAGTGAGGAGCTTGAATCGCTGGGATATTTGGCTACAACCATGCTTGGAGTTGAACTTGCACCGACGGACTATGGTGGCCGAGAGGGGACATCGCTTTATCGCTTTCTCGCTCTATCGCTTTCTCGCTGTATCGCTTTCTCGCTCTGTCGCTTTCTCGCTCTATCGCTTTCTCGCCCTATTGCTTCTTCTAATGACTAACCATAGTCATATGAAGAATCGGGTGTTCTTAACTTCTTTTGAATAGTATGTGCTGTAAATCTTGAAATTAACGTTAATTATAAATGCAAAAAAATTAGCGGAGACATAATTACCGTATTCGACGTAATAAGTGCCCAGGGCGCTGTCAAGAATAATATTTTGGCGGAAAAAAAACGTTGAGTGAAAGATAAATTTCGTGGTTTATGCTGACAGCATGAAATGTTTTATGTACGACAGATATATTTTTTCCCGAATTTAATTGCCCATAATTAAGTGTGCATATAACGCACGAGTGCGTATTATACGCGAATAAATAAGTCTGATGTACATTAATCAATCGCAAGGGGTGCTAATTGGGGTTGTTCACTAGCCAATATTTGAGCAAATATCGCCGTGGGCGTTGATTAGAGCAGGGCGCTTATTACTTTCGAATAAGGTAATTATACTTTGCATTTATGTCTCAGAAATGACTGTTGATAAGACGGCCTCACTGAACACTTTGAATATCGGAAATACCAACTTGAATATAAAACCAATCAACTATCTATTTCCACGTTACGGTTACTGAGAACAATATGTCATCCAAAAACTAGAAATTACATAAAGGACATCCGGTAGTATTAACCATTGCTTGGATGAGGACTTCCACTTTGGTGACATCTACTCCGCAAACAGAATAAACGTTGATAAAAGCGTTGTTTTTAGGAAAACACTATTGCTTTTTAGGAAGTACGTACTACTCAGCGCTATTGAGCGGTGTTATTTGCTATTTGTTTTGATAACTTGGCCTGGGGGCGGGGGATCCAATAGCTAAATAGGGTCATAAATCAATCAAATTCTTTTTTACGCAGAAATACGTGGATTGTTATAAAAGCACATATGTATGTACTGTTAAATTATATTTCAGTAGATAGTGAGAAAATTTCAACATTCCGTCCATATGTATAATTTGAAATGCGACTGGAAAAATCTCAGCTCTCTTTTATGATATAAACCCACAAGAGGGAATATTGCTATACCGCGAGAAAGCGATAGAGCGAGAAAGCGATAATTCCCATAATCCCGTACATTAAAACGGTTTTTGCTGATATTTAGTGATCCTGTAATTCTCACCGCTATTTTGCCTCTTATGATTATATTTTTTAAACATCTTGTAGAAGATAAATATGTTACAAAATACACACGTAATTTTTTCCCGTTTAGCTTGCATATTTTCTTGTAGTGTAATAAATAAGCAAGATTCAAAGAATACAGATAGATAGTCACTGTTCATATTTTCATTTTGTTCATAGTATCGCCCCCCCCCCCCCCCCCCCCCCCCCCCCATTCCTCCATCAAAATTAAAACTGATAAAAAGGAGATCATATATGTCAGTTTTATTAGCCAGTTTGTATTGTTTGCAACGTCCAAAGAATTATTTTGTTCGGTAATTAGATTTAGAATTGAAGCCGAATATGTGCTCGTCCGATTTCGGGATCACCATTATGTTCATTAAGTTGCATGTACATTATGCATACATGTACACAGTTATGTTTCCCTTACAAAATACAGATGAATTAGATATATGTCTCTACCTTAAGTCACATATACGACTTTCGAGAGCGTCATTAACCCGTAACCCCATTCCTTGGACAATAGAAATGAAATGCGTTGTAATATTCTTTTTTTAAACAACTCGTTTCTTATAATGACTTTCGATCAAACTGTCTTCGGGAATTAAATTTAATGCTAAAGTGCTTGTAAAATAAAGTTTAACTTTCCCGCAAGGAGAGACTAGATATCCAATTATAGTATAGGCTCAGGCAGGAATATACATATTCATGTAGCAATTCTCTATCCATTTAAACTGTATAGTTAACAATTGTGCGTTCTGATGTGAGTTATGTTGTTATCTACTACATTTTGACACAGACAATGAGTCGGAAACAACACACACACACACACACACACACACACACACACACATAATTTTGACAAAACTATACTTAAGATATACATAACATATCACAATGATAGCTGATTTAATATATGTATAGATAATCATAGTAATTCATTTCATATTGTTATCAACCTTAACTATGTGGCCATACTAATTATGTCTCTCCATATGTGTAGTTTACACAAGTACACATATCAACTGTGGTACGCCACAGCGATGGGGGCAGTGGGATAGCCTAGTGGTTACAGCGTTCGATCGTCAAGCCGAAGACCCAGTTCGATTCCCCACATGGGTACAATGTGTGAAGCCCATTTCTGGTGTTACCCGTGATATTACTGGATTATTGTTCAAAGCGACGTGAAACCATTCTCACTCACTCACAGCGGTGTTTATCAAATTATTATATGCAAGTACATATATTTGTAGATTTGCACAAGACAAGAAACACAATTCAAGTTAAACATACATCAAATGTCAAAAAGAACATTTACGGACAACCTTATGACACACTGTAAATCATATACTACTGAAAACAAGTTATAGAACACCCACAATTATAATATTGTATTTTTACAAAACAATCAACCATGACTAATTAACCATAGTCTTCTTAACTTCTTTTGAAAAGTATATATTTAGATTTTAACCTGATTTATTTAGACCGTATTGCCATGATCTGCCACGCGCTTTCGGCGTGATGGTCACATACAACTGAATAGGGCCATAAATAAATCAAGTACATTTTACGCAAAAATCGGTGGATTGTTTTAAAATCACCTACGTCTGTACAGTTAAATTATGTTTTTAGTAAATAGTGAGAAAAGTTCAACATTACCTCCCAAATGCAGCAGATATCACATGCGGCCCCTGTAGTGGTCAAGAGGGGATACTGCTTAACTGCGAGAAAGCGAGAAAGCGATAGAGCGAGAAAGCGATGTCCCCTCTCGGCCACCATAACGGACCGCCATGTTTACAAACAAGTGATGACTTTCGTGACGCCCAATTCTTACCACAGCTAAATTATATCCTTTGTTTGTAAATTTTAATTCCTATTTCCTATTTCAAACGTGGAACGTTTTTCATTCGACAACTTACGTAAACACGTAAAATCGTTCGTTCCGAAGTGGGGACCCAAATACTACAGTCTACCCCATTTCAACTCTCATGTAACTGGTATAGTTAAAATATAAGTTGGAGGGAAGTTCGGTGATTTTCTGTTTGTCTACAATTTCGAACCAATCTGAGTAAATTAGCAAAAAGGTAAATTCACCTGAGAAATCTAGTCAGTCGCAAACATTTTCAAAATTCGCTATGATGGCATTCCCAACTTTTTAGACATAAACAAAAATATAAACATGACTACATTTAGGCAGTGCAGATCGAAAAATCTGGCAGCTGTGATTGGATGCTATTGTGTGAGATTTTTATGTTTTTTGAATGTACATCCATCCAGTAATTACAACTCACCATGTTTTTTTCAAAATTTAGTGCTGTCTGGTTTACATGATGACATGCGGAATGTGAGCGCAGATATTTTCAAGTAGGTGACATTTGATACGGACTTGGGGTTGTTGTGTTCAGCTTCCTGTACTCGGAAAAAGAACTGGCTAAGCTGGTCAAAATGTGTGTTTTTGTTGCAGCCGTAAGGCCAGGTTGCGCATACATGTACATGTTATTGTTGTTGAATGCCTAGTTATTTTATTTAAGAAACTATAACGTTAGTATAGAAGTCTGTGGGAAACATTTGATTATGTGTAATTTGTACGGACAGGCTGACGTTTTGAAAGCCTAAGTAGTGGGTAGTGCACGACCAGTGTACGGATCAGTGGCTATCATTCCGGTCGATATACTGGTCAGTGGCTAGCATATGCCCACACTAAGCCAAGAAGCTGAATACACGGTGTGGCACCTTCAGTATCATACCATTTAAGCGCAGACCTTTGATAGTCGCCATTTTTGCCATCAGTCTCGATTCTGTATCAAATGTCCGCTTGGCTTTCGTGTCGTATTTGATATTCAAGCCTACCATATCTGGTACATTGTCATAAACAGTTTGATTTCTAGTACATAAATACTCGCGTCATAAAATGTTGATAAATAATACTTAAACATCCTATTGACGAATGCTTGCACATTAAGTTAGGGTAATCTGCAGGCAAAGTGGCTCTAAATTCAGACATATGTAACTTGGAATAACAATCCTATATCGACTAAAGTTCGTTAGTCAACACTATGTTGATATCTTCTATCGTTGCCTTAAGTTGATTCGAGTTAATGTTCCTACCAAAACCTCTTAAAATAAAAGTTTTAAAGAAAATACAAAGACATTATTAAAAGCATACATTTAATCACGGTCGTGAGTAGTATAGACAATGACAGTTCTGGACCACTTCCACTGGAGCCAGATTTATACACCTATACTGCTACTACAGAGGGATTTTTTTATGTCAAAATGATGATGTGATTCAATGATCGTCATGAGATTAAGCTAAATTGACTCTAGCTCACCACCACCTGGAGCCAATTAATGCTTCTGTGATATAAATTTTTATAGACAATGACAGTTCTGGACCACTTCCACTAGAGCCAGATTTATATATCTATACCACTACTACAGAGGGAATTTTTTATGTCAAAATGATGATGTGATTCAACGATCGTCATGATTCGTATTAAAAGAATAAAAGTGGATAAAATTTACTATAGCCCACGAGGATATTGGAAAGGTATAGGGGCAAGACAAAAATTAGCCACCGCGGCTAAGATGTGGCCAAGGATTGGTTAAAGAAACAAACGATGTGGCAAATATACTTACCGGCACCGCGTTATATCCCAAGGAAGAAGTTTGATATTTTTACAACAAATGAAGTTGATCAGGCTGACCTCTTGTTTCTTCCCCATGATAAGGTAAGAAGCAAAACATACAAATACACTTTAACCGTAGTGGATGTGGCTAGTCGCTACAAGGAGGCTGAACCATTAACCTCGAAAGATTCAACAGAAGTAGCTAATGCACTGAGCCGCATATATAAACGCTGACCACTAAAATGGCTCAAGTTATTTCAAGTAGATCCTGGTCGCGAGTTTATGGGATCAGTAACTAAACTATTAACAATGCAGGATGTCGAAACCAGGCGTGGTGAAAAAGAGGCCCACTGTAGTCAAGCTATCGTTGAAAGATTTAACTGGACATTAGCGGAACGTTTATTTGGATATCAGTATGGGATTGAAATGAAATCTGAACGATTAAGATCAACTGAATGGGTGACACGTTTATCAGCTGTTGTATCAGCGCTGAATAATGAAGTAACGAGATTATTCGGGAAGAAACCATCCAATGCGATTAAAATTAAATCTGTGACTTCCGAATCTTTAACACTGAGGAGAGGCAAAGAACAAAAACGTAATATATTTATACCAGCACGGTGAACTCGAAGGAGGCCAACATCGTGCAACCGATCCAATTTGGTCCCTTAAGATATATAACATTAGTCGGTTGGTTATGAAAGAAGGAGAGCCTATTCTTTATTATTTTAAAGATGGGCCAGGCAGGGCATTTGTACGAGAAGAGTTGCTCATAGTTCCCAACGATACAGTATTACCACCATAACCATCCTTATCAATCCATCTCTTTGTATCTAAGGGGGATAATAATGTCTTGTTCATTCTTAATCCATATATCCTGTGATTGAAACTTCTTAAAGCGTTCATCTCGTGTTTGAATGTTCTAACGTGGAATAATGCTTCTTTATACTGTTCATGTTTGATATGCCTTTTTACCACATACTTCTTAACGCCCTAAGCTTTTCTTATCTCTTCATTATCAGACTTCTTTATAGAATACATCTTAGGTCTTAATCCAGCATAATCCGTTATAGGGGTCGCAGCACATTCATCCTTCATCTTACCTAACACCTTTTTATTTACTGAGTTATTCATGAGCTTATATAGGTTCTTTTCGAAATTGCTGGTAGCCATCTTTCTTAAATCTGTGTTCAGTCTTATATAGGGCTCCATCCAAGGGCTTTGATCAAACTTAAGAACTCTGTGTATTTTCTTTAGTTTCATGCCTAACGATAGATATAACTGGAGATTTCTGTAGTGAACTATATATTTTGTCTAATCCATCAAATTTGGTACGAGTTTTTCTACGTTAGCTAACCTAGTACTGCCCATCAAGGAGTGTTGATATTCTGACATCCAATCCTTATTAACCATTAATCTTTCTGGAGCTAGCGGATAACTGTAATGATCTTTGTGTAACTCTGTTGGATATTCCAAGTCAACTTCTAGTATGTATCCTTTATCGGAATCTGTGGGAATCGATATCACATGGATATCATTCACATCAGATCACTCAAAACCACCCATGGGTAAAGGTTGACTCATAGCCCATCCATACAAATTGTTGGCGTCGAGATATAATTTGTGCGTATCGGGTTTACTCGGATCATATCCTTCCACTAATTGATTATTAGCCTTAGAATACCTTTTCACTGTCATCGATATACCAACTCTTAATCCTTTCTCAACAAACAAGTGCATATCGTAATCGGTGAGTAATTTTGATTCTACACCGGTCTCCTTCAACAATGCATCCCACAATAGTCCGGGACTTGAATAGTACCATGCCGGATCCAAGCCCAATTGATTTAAACATGTCTTTCTAAATATATCGAATATATCGGCGAGTAACAGTACATCGGTTATTAAGTACAGATCGTGATAATCACCTAAATTCTTACAACCTAATTTACCCCACACCGCCAGAGCGTGTTCATAATTGGCATCGGTTATTTTAGATTCTGTTAAGTTACTATAGAATGATTCAAGGGGTGGTAATTTAGTTTCATTGAATCTAGACCAATCATCCATATATTTGTAAGGATATACACCTTTTCAAATGCTGTGTTAACCGATCAGTATATTGATTTGTTATTGCAAAGTCATCGGGATTGTTCGCATTAGCTAAATTGTCCAGGGACATACGGGACATATGAATCTAAGTCCATTATTTTGTTTTGTTCTAGCTTTCCCATCCTTGTCCGTATAATGTATACATAGTTTTAGTCAACAAGAATACTATGTATTTTTCCATTTTATTAGGAATGCACGTTAAACCACCGTCGATCTTTGAGATAGCCTGCATGATGAGATGAGAATCATATTCTCTAAGGATATGAAACACAACGGTGATGGGTATTGTTTGAGAATTCATTTTTAGTTTCAAGTTACACTCGTTATGCCCGGCTCCCCAATAATTACCCGTGACGTGACAATGATCTCTTACAGAATCCCCATTGAGTGGTTTATTACAAACATGACAAATCGTTGACTTCTCATAGACCCTCCAATCATCTCTCATCATAAACATGGGTTCTTACGTGATAAATTTTCCCTGATTATTGTCTCTTCGTTTTGTAGGTATTCTAGGAACTTTCCCGCTGCATCGGGACCTCTGTAAATCACGGGAGTGTTTGTTTTCCCATCATACCTTACAACTTTATATCCAAACCCACAAGGAATATGTTCTTGAGTTTTGTACGTAAAACTACATTCAGTATTGTGTTCAGTATTTTCTATAGGTTTGAAAAGTGCTTCGAAGACAGCGTAAATTATGTATGGTACTGGCATTTGATTACAATAATGTTCACATTTTAATATATCTTTTCCCTTTTTAGGCATATCGATCCTGATAGCAGTCTGTCCAACACCTCTGCAGTCTTCTTTATGCGCTTCTAATAGATCTTGTCTGCTGTACCCATGCAGGCATCTTTCACAGAAATATTTCTTTCCATCATGTTTTGTTTGATCGCATAATAGCTTGCTTAAACTCTTTATCCATGTATAATTATATTTACCATCTTTTTCGATTAGAAATGAATTGATTCTGGGAATATGTTCTGGGGAGGAGCTTATCCTATGTACAACAATTCCTTTAGAAGAATGTCTGAAAACATTTATAGCTAAATTATTTTGCTTTTCCACCTTATCAATTTGTGAGATTGGTGTAGGTTCCTTTATACAATCAAGGTTGAGTCCATCGTTTTTGGCATAGCTCGAAGGTCTACCCGGATGTTTGTCTCTGGGGAACAATGCAGATCTTATCGTAATTCTTAAACAACCATAGCCTTTATTTTTTACATTAACTATAGCTTTTTTCTTCTTATAATACGGGGGTAAATCTATTTAAGAACCACCTTTGAAAGGCATATAATTTGCTATATCTAAATATAAACTATCTATTTTATTCACAACCCAACCCGAATCTCTATTAGTCCAACGTTCTAAAGTGTCTTGTATCCGTTGAATTGATGCATCTAATGATGCGCTAATAGTATCAGATTCTGTTATAACTTCTTGATTGCTCTGGAAGTAAGGTTCGGTATATTCGGCATCATTTTTACTCAATGACATTTTAACCGTTAGCTGGTATTTTATACTATTTAAACCATCTAACTCCACATTATTTTGCTCGATACGATGGGCTTAACATCATTAACATCCATGTTGGAATTAATATCCATCTTTGAACCTCTTAGGTATTTACCAACGCCGTCTGTGGGTACAAATCTTAACTCATCATCTGGTTGATTTTTATCAACATCATCTGGTTGATTTTTATCAACATCATCTGGTTGATTTTAATCAACATCATCTGGTTGATTTTTATCAGCATTCAGTAAAGCGATCAATTTAGCTTTTCTCATTCGAGAATAACCTCTCAGCCCACTTTTTTTCGCTTGAGCTTTGAGTTCTCTAACACCTTGGGGCTTGTTGTATTCCAAACCGAGTGAATCAATCAATTCAGCTTTTCTCATTCGAGAATAACCATGTAGACCACGTTGTTTAGACAAAGCCTACAACTCTCTGACAAAAACCATTGTGATTTAATTATATATGCAAAATGAGTCAAATCTCTAAATGGTTGTTTTTTCATATATCTAAATACGTATTCTCCCCAACCTATTCCTCTCATTGATGTAATCTCTCTTCCTAGTGTAAATAATCTGGTTCCTGACCCTATCGGCACTATGTTTCTTACATAAACAATAACAACCTTTGACCCCTATCCCACATACAGACCACGTATAATTTATATTTCCCAGTCTGATGTAATAGGCATGTATACCACAGTATATATATACCAACGCCATGAGTGTAAATCTGCACAGATTCATGGTTATACATCTATCATTTAAGTGTGAATGAAAGAATACAAAAGATAACACGATGCTTCTTCAGTGGCAAAAAACGGGCGCAGCTTTATTACATAACAATACAGGCGGAATTCGCGACAAGCAGTGTTACACAGTACACAGCAATGCAGTTACATTGCTTGCGTCCAAGGTTTAGATGGGTACACATCGTGAGGCAATGGAGTAACTACCAAATCATGACCAAATAGGCCGGAACATGCACATCATGACCAAAAGGGCCGGAATATACACATCATGACCAAATGGGCCGGATTATACACATCATGACCAAATAGGCCGGAATATACACATGACCAAATGGGCCGGAATAGGGATGACACAACATGAGGCATGAGCTGCAGTCCATCCTGTGTCATTACATACACTGTCATCCTCTGTGGTTTGGGTACACTACATGAGGTGCAGTTAGCATGTTGAGGCTGAACTTCCTTACAGTTAATGAGTGTTAATGAGAAAATTGAGTTGCCTGCCAGGTTCTCCGCCACTGAGCTTGGTTTATAGCAAGCTCATTCCCCTGAGGATTAAGCATAAGAACTGAAAAGGAGCGACACTAGTTTTGAAATGAACGCCTGGACGAGGACAAACCAGCAAATAACTCAAGACCCCCCTGCAATGAGTTCACGAAAATGTCATTGCCAATGTCCGACAGGTGGACACCATCCTGTCTGAACAAACCCCTGTCAGCTATGTTAATTTCATTGTGCCCGAGAACACGACCTCCAAGGTCTAGAACACCTTTCTTACCAAATCTATTAAATCTCTTCCTCTTGCGCTCCATTACTCTGCCGTCTGGTATACCCCTCCATGTGACCCTCTGCAGAACATCTGACCATATGACTTGCGTGAAGGGCATCATGTGATGAATTTTTGTAAGATCCCGACTCACCGTTTGTAATAATACTGTGGTTGGCACATCGCCAAGGTCGTTACCTCCGAAATGAAGGAGGAGCCATGCTGGTGGAGGACTGCGCCTTAGTTTTTGCTGAAGAAATAGCAACAATGATTTCCACTTCATTCCCCTACTCCCATACCATGTTAAGCTGAGTACTTCTGCAGACCCAGGTCCAATACCACTGGCCTTGCAACTGCTCTCCAGTGAGCCCAGTAGATAAGGCTGGAGCCGACAACCCATATTTCTGTCAAAAATGAGTTGTTACAACATATTGATGCAAATGTACTTAGCGTGTGCAGCAGATTTCCACCTGCCCCATGTGCAAAGTAGCTCATGTGGTATTCCCTGTGTTGCTGCATATGTAGCGGCTCCAATCCTGAATGAGTGTGTGTTGTAGTTTCGTGTATGAAAGTTGAGGAACTGTAAGGCTTTCCGGAGTACTGCAGAGAACTGATATCTGGTGACGGCTTTACCATTGAAATGGCCTGGTTGGGCTAAGCGTAAAGACAGATATGCACTTAATGACCTGACTGGGCAAATTGTAGGATCAGACTTAGCTGGGATTATCAGAGTTGTGCCTTTGCCATATTGATCATTCTTTAAAAAGCAAATCTTAACGTGCACTGCCTGTGCAATGATACCGACATCTGCCAATTTAAGTGTTCTGTCCTGATTCATCTTGGTCATAAACGCTATCTCACCAATCTGTAGGAATAAAAACAAGCTTCGTAACCTGATGTACAAATAGCCTGGAGGGCACGATGCAGCCTCTTCAACATGTCAATTGTGATTGGGTGTCTTGCATCAGGCATTGACGCCAGAGCTGCTGTATTTCTGTATCCCGCATGCATTTGCGAACTAAAAAGTTTTCGGTAGGGTCGGACCAGCTATTAATTTTGTGATGTTTGCCAAGAGCTGAGAGATGTTGAGCTATAGTTGAGCTTGCAAAGGCCTTCCTAGACATACTGGCTATGTAACATAAAATATCATCTACCGGCACAGGCCAAATCATAGGTATTTTATGATTGTGACGAAATTTGTCAAATGACCTTAATGCAGCTGCATAGGTGTGTTGAGTATTGTTTGACACTGATGCTTTGATTAAGGCAAAGGCCTCGGACTTAAGATGAGCCACAGATTCTTGGGTACTGGTGTCGGTTTGGTTCTTCAGCTGATGAAACTTCTGAAGATCAAAACGAGATAAGGAATCTGCATTGCTGTTTTTAAAACCAGGAATATACTGACCATTGACTAATAAATTTATGTTGAGACAATGAAGTACAAACTGCCTCACAAACTGCATAGTATTCTTACATTTAGTTGACTGCTTGTTCAGTATGGACACTACTGCTTGGTTATCACTATTTATTATTAACTTTTTGCCCCTGAGGGCATCAGCCCAAATGTTAACCGCAACATAGACTGGGAAGAATTCCAGCAGTGTGATGTTTCGTGTTAGGCCTAAAGTCCTCCAATGTCCTGGCCATGAACCGTTGGTCCAGCATCAATAAACGTACGCTCCAAACCCACATGACTCTCCTGATGCACTGTCTGTGTAGAGGTGTAATGCTTCATTGGTAATCCAGCATTGATCCAGGAATAATGACGTTCCATTATGATTGTCCAGGAATGAAAGCCAAATCTGAAAATCATCTTTCATGTTCCTTGTAACCCTAACTTTATGATTGGGCTTCTTAATACCACAAATCGAATCAATGGATCTCCGTAGGAAGGCCCCGCCGATGGGAATGGCCCTACCTATGTAATTTAGTGAACCAATGAGACTTTCGACTTGCTGTTTAGTTGCTTTGCATTTTGACATGACAAACATGACATGAGTTTATCCTTGGCATCCTGTATTTTGTCTACTGGTATGGTTAACTTCATTCTTACTGAGTCTAGCTGAAATACAAGGAAGCTGATTAATGTAGTTGGTGTTACTGTTTTGTGAATTTGCTATAGGGATTCCAAGTTTGTCGCAAGTTGCTAATAATGTTGACAGGACTAACTGACATTCAGACTTGTCTCTTCCAGATCCTCCGCATAGGTAGTCGCCCAAGTACACATTACTAACTGACATTCAGACTTATCTCTTCCAGATCCTCCGCATAGGTAGTCGCCCAAGTAATGCATTAACTCACCTTTAGAATTTAACTTTGCTTTAACTATCCACTGGATGAAAGTGGAAAAAATTTCAAATATTGGGCAGCTTATACTGCACCCAAATGGTAATGCTTTGTCGACATAACATTTATGTAAGAATTTTATTCCTAGTAAGTGAAAATCATGAGGATGCACCATGTATAACCTGAAAGCGCTTTTGATGTCGGCCTTTGCTAAGTATGCCCCCAGACCAAGCTGCTGAATCATCAAAATTGCATCATCAATGGATGAGTAGGTATCAGAACAAAGGCTGGGGCTGATGAAATCATTTACCGACATACCGTCTGGATACGATAAGTGGTGGATGATGCGGTAACCGTCTACTTCTTTCTTTGGAATAATTCCAATAGGAGAGATCCTCAGGTTTGGTAAAGGTGGGTTATGATATGGACCGGCCATTCGGCCTAATTGTACTTCATTGGAAAGTTTCCCAAGTATGATTTGTTCCATATTGGGATCTTGAGCTGATTTTAGGTTATTACAAACTAAACTCGCCTCTCTGGGGCCTGTGTAATGTAAATGAAATCTTTCAGTGAAAACGCAACGAAGGGCACCGGCATCACTTAACAATGGGTAGCACTCCAGGTATGCTAATAGCTTATCTACTTTGATAGGTGTGTGGCTTGCACGTTTTGGGAGGTTTCTGTTGCAAAACTGAAATGTATTAACCTCTGGGGTTGGTTGATTTCCTGTAACTGATTGGTTTAATCGTCACTTAGGGAATGGGTGGCTCCGAACACACTGATAACAAACATGAGGAAAACGGCAGGGTCATTGAAATCCCAGCAAAAAACAACTTTTACGGTGTTTGCAGTTGGAGATTGTGAAGGCTGCTTGAAAGTGGTGAAACTTCGGTTCACAGGTTGAGAAGTGACATTCATGTATAACATCAACAATTCCGCGTTGATTGTGCCCCATGCCTTGTCTGTGGATCTACTTATGCGCAACCTAAACTGCTTATCATAATTTTGACAACCCTGGCCCCTGCTGGCGGCCAATCTAATTGTGTGCAAATATTTAAGCATTTGCTGGTGGCTTTCTGGGCATTTCTCCAGGTATATGCTGACAAATATGATAAAGGCTGTTGTCCACTCTTCCACTGACTGTATGTCCTTCGACTGGCGTGACATTTCCAATTGACCCATTGAGTTTACTCTGATAGTGCTATCCATACTTTGCTCCTTATCCAATCCCTTAATGAGGGTATCCAGATCTACATATTCCCCATTGTGTATTTTATCCCTAATTGGTTGGGGGATGAAAGAACCAACATTGTCAGTTGACAAAGCAACCATTTTGTCACCACTGCATGCAATCTTAGCATTAGGCATGTTAAGCGTATTGTTGTCAATGGCAACAGATGAGAGAGCGTGTGTGTTGTGATTTACCGACTGTACAAGTGGGATAGTTGAGACATGAGACCGTGCATATTATTGAAAACATGAGGTAATACATCACCTGATCCATTCCTCGCGTTGACGGGCTGCGATGACTGGGGGACGGTAGTTGACGCCATGTTGTCTGCACCGCCGGGCTGAGAACTTCGATTCGTTGATTTGTTGACTCGAGCCGATTTCCGCGACGATCTCCGGTCTTTAGGTGCTTGGATCTTCCGCTTCCTCGATCTCCGACCTGACAGCGTTCTTCTCACCAAACGTACAGACAAGAAATTATACTAAGATGATAAATAATATGTTGCCTATGAAATTCGCGTTTGGCTGCTTGCTGGTGTACGCAGAAAGAGGCTTGATGCAGTCACGTGCGTCACATGATCGGTTTACGATTACCAACACACTGGTGTAAGGGAGGCAAATCCACTGAACTGTGGTAGGGTGCCTAACCTCCAACTTAAACAAATTTGTTTCATACTGGCTTTCATAAATTAGAATCATTTGTCTAAATGCAAATCACATCTCCACTGGTGAGCAGTTGAGTCATAGCTTATGCATAATAACATAGCTAAATATGGACACGCCAGTCAACCCAAAAACTATAAACGCTATCTCACGGTCTTTCTGAACCTCTGACGGTGTATAAAACTGAGAGAGTGTTGGTCTCGGTATTGGGTCAAGTTTCTTTCCATAAAAAAGGAAGTATTAGTGCATGGCAAATTCAACATCCTTAAACGTTTGAATTGAATGTCCTTGCTTACACAGTTCATCGTTAATAAAATCTAATCTCAATATCCTCTGTCTGGCCCATTGTGACTGGGCTGCTTCGAGTTGTTCTAATGCTTTATTATGTCTTTTCTGCTCCTCTCCTCTCATACTAGAAAATAAAAAATTACTCCCCGAAACAGCTAGAGCATTAACAATAGCTCCAATTGATCCCATGATGTTTTGAACTATGTTTATAAAATATTCAAATGTTTAATTACTTCACTATGTCTTCTGGGATAAGCACTTGTTTGATTAGGATATCTTTTGTAGCCATTGCTAGTCCTATATCGAGAACCATTATACCGATATCATAACCATTAAAATCTAGCTTGGGTGGTGTGGCTTTAGTAATCATTTTAGCTAGACGGGCATAGCCATTGGCCAAGTAGCTGACCATCGCTGAATGATACCTTGCGTTTACCAACATTTTACCGTCTGTAACTGGAGTAGTCATGCTTTTATAACATTACATGAGGGCTTAACTCTAATTGAACCTAATTTTTGAGCTTGTGGTGTTTTATCTTCTACGGTCTTAAAAAAACATACCGCTGCTATAGCAACAACCCCTAGTACATATGGAGCCCAAGTTTTAATCGGGCTATGTTCAGTATTGTAGGCCTTTGCCTTCCACACTAGCGCACCCTTCTTACCAGCTGCGACTTTTCGAGGATTCTTAGTCACTCTGACTTGTGGTGCAATCACTTGTGGTGTTTATGGTGTTTCCACCATCGCTTGTGTTTCCTCGTTCGCGTACTGTATTTCCGTCTCAATTATTGATAAGTGGGCACGTATGTTTAACAATACCTAGCCGTTATAAAAGCGGTGGTAAGCGGCGCTAAGGACATTCCGTATCTATGATAAAACTCACAGCTTACTGCGCTTATAGTGTGTTCGATGAATGGGTCTTTCTCGAGAGATTCGCATAAATACGGGCGATTTTCTGCCGGTATAGGAAGAAACGTATTAGCGTCAGCTGTGTATAGTTGTAACATAGCCGAACCTATTGTTTTAGTCATGGTAGCTCCCAGTCTAGACTTGTAACGCGTGTACAGTTTTTTAATTTCTTTGTCGGTCATGTTGTCAATTTTCCACCGGCTACCAAAGCCGCGAGTCTTTCTCTATGTTTATCTAAAGATTTATCTACCATAGGTTCTGGCTCATCTTAGTGCAGTTGTTCGATAAGTTCGTCGCATTACATTATGTAATACCAAAGAAGATATTTAAGTCTAACATAATAAAATATTGCATATCCAATACAACCCGAAATAATAAACTGTTGCGAAAGAATGAGTATTTCAAACCACATTATTACATAATAACCGCTAATGTTCAATTTATCATATTTTTGCTATATTTGCTTTATTTTGCTAAGCAGTTGCTATTTTTGCTAAGCAATTGCATAAGCAGCTGGTTGATCGGTTTTTAAATCGAGTTTACAATGCTTCATTTCCGCTTACAGTTTTCTGACTTTATCTCGTTTGAGCTTGGTAGAAATAACATCATTTTCGCGTACAAAATGAATCTCGGTCTTTGCAATGAAATAGGGCTACCCATTTGGTCTGCTCTCTCAGATCTTTCAGGACAGATTTGTATTTTTGAGTAAGTGCCCAAACACTATTCTCCATATGCCGACCGGAGAATGCTAAATATGAAAGCATATCTTTCTTTTTGGTAAGTTCTTTAACCACTCTGCAGTCGTCTATTATGAAAAGGGTTGATTCTCCTTTGTATTTTTTGTGACCAACTCGTAAACAGTCTTGTAAACGATCGCCCGTATCAACTTTGTACACTCCGGGATCATTCATTACCCAATCTCTCAATTGGTATGTTTTATTAACTTTTATAGTCGGGCACAGAAGAATAATATAGGTGAAAACATCCCGATAATGACTTTGTAAACTATCTAGAATAAAAGTTGTTTTCCAGTTATTAAAAGATCGCTTGCACGAATCTTCCATTCTGTATATTAAGTTGCGTGTCCATAATCACGTACAAATATATGTTTAATTTACCAGCTGCTTCCTGACGGTTCATTATCTGTATAGTAACACCCTCACTGGCATTTTCTATTCTCTGTCGTGTAGTTGGTCATCGTCTGTGGTTCTCATGTTGAGCCATAGCGCATACATTGCGGTAAGGAATTCAGCCATCGATACATCCCCGAGAGACAGATCTTTTTTAGCAACCATGTTAACTTCTGGGCTTCGTTTTATGGAAGTGTGTTTTTTAATCTCATCCCACTGTTGATATGCTCGCATACCTTGACTATATAGTTGATTAAGCACGCCCTCGATAGTCAATTCTACTTTTGTAATCTTGGGATTGTAGAACGCCTCGGTATCTCTTGCAAATACTTCAGAGGGGTCCTCGAACAACATTAAAATACCCTTCAACGATCTTGCTGGGACATTTAGATTGACATATCACGTCATATCTCTTTTGTTACTGGTGATCTTTCAGTGTCGAAGCACGCGATCGTATAAAATGCTAAACTTCCGGTATACTGGTTACGAATTTGTCTGGCTAATCCAGGATCTGTTATCATATCATACTCCAGTGAGATATTGTCAATAGAATAGCTACCATCTTCAGTAGCTTTGATTACTCTGCCGTAGTCATTAAAAGTGAGTTCGTATTCTAACCCATCGCTCAGGGATGCTTGATAGAAGGGCATGTGACTATCTAGTAATTCATAGTCGAGCGGAATATAGAATCAGTTCAAATGCATCAGCAACGGCCTTATCTTTTTCGGTGGTATTATCACCACTATCAGAACCCACACACAGTCTCAATGTGTTCTGATTACAAATACCTTGGTACTGTAGGTTTTCCCATTCTTTAGCCGTTCTCCAGAGATCCATGTAACAGAAGTATACATCGCTATCGTCAATACTCAAAACCTCATTACCGCTAATTTTAATCGCAATTTTCTTAACAATCGTATGACCTATGTTCTGAACGAGCTCTCTGCTAGCATCAGTAGAAGTCAAACTAATTGTAAATGAAAGTCGGGCAGTTCCTGGAACGAACACATCGTGTTCGCCGAGATTAGGAAAGCGAACCAGAAGTGTTTGATTCTGATCAATGGTACACGGGTTATTAGTTATAGTTACAGACTGACGAATTGCTTTGACCCCTAATGGATCCCAAAGTCTACGTTGTGGGTTTAATTTGCGCCCGTATTGCGAAGACATTGTTTATATTGAAACTATGTAACCCTATGTTTAATATATAAATGGATGATATTAATCTAGATAACCTTAACTCATACTAGTACAATGAAAGAGGGTACTGGTGAAACCAGCCTTACGAATCTTAACTAGGAACTTTTGCAATCAACCGTTAATGATTATTACGATGCCTTAAAAGAAACTCCTATTGGTCGTGACAATTCAAAGTTTACGATAGATAGTAAAGGAATATTGCGACTGTGTGGCTCTCCGGATATTGACCTTATGAATTCTTATACTCGTAAGCCCCTAGACTTGTCTACGATAGCTAGTAAACATGGCATCAACACAGTTCGTAATGAATTAGGTTTTGTAGACTACTCACGAGAAAAACTTTCTACGAAGACTACTAAGGTTCTTCGGGCTGTGCATACTGAACTCAGTGTCATAGATAAAGATAATTTGGAAGAAAGCATGAAGCGAACTCGGAGAAATCTTGGATACCTACTACGATAATTCCACGTTACAGGTACTATACTTTGAGTACAATATAAGGGAATTACATCTTGATAACTTTTTATAGAAGATGGTATGTCAGCTGGTGAATTAATAGCATCCTCTACATTTGCAACAAACTGTTTTTGCGCATCGAGCGCCGTCCAAGAACCAATTATTCCTGTTCGTGTTTGCGATTGTGCACCAAGAATTGCCCATACGTAAGTTCTTATTGATTCATTAACTCTTGCAACACCTGGGTTTGTAAAAATATTTTCTGTTTTATCAAACAGAAATTCAATCCAAGCATTTGCGGTATCGTTTAGTTGCACAAATTTTGTAACAATATCTTTGTAACCACTCTTAAAACTCATAAGATCTCCTCTCCAATCGTTACTCGAAAGTTCCCTACCATGATTACAATTATGCAATCTTACAAAAAGATTTTTCTGTAACAACTTAAATGGATCGAAGGGTTGATGAGTTTTTTTAACCAAATCATTACTTTCTTCTTTATCAGATTTTGATCCACTGTACGGAACACCTAGACCATTGTTAAGTCCTTTAATATGCCAATCTTTACTCATAGAAATATTAAATTCCTGACAAATATGTTCATACGCGAACCTATTGTACAGATTATATGTGGAATTCCATGCTCGATCTTGTGGTAATGGAGCACTAATTTCTTTAAGTATACGTCTAATCTGATAGTATGCATGAAATGATAAAACAGACGTATTTAGTTCAAATCCTGGGGCATAAAGAGACATACCACATCCTGTTGTTGCACACCATATGGCAAAGTTTAACTGGTTTTGCCAAAATTGCATTGGATTTTGGAACCAATCAAGCACCATTTTATAGCCACAGTCCGTTTGACTCCAAATGAGAACGATGAATTGCAAAATAACTCGAAATCCAGAAGAGTGTATGAAACATCAATACGGTACTTGACCATGAATACCCTGTACCCAACAAAATCTGAATTTTGTTTATTTAAAGACCCATGACGGATGAAGTTCTTTAAGAAACTATCATGTAATTTTGTATAGAAATGTGTACATGACACGTAGGGGGGACAAACCGTGGAAGGCACAGCGCAAGCACGCATGGACTGCACGTTCTGTGGTAGGGGAAATGACAGAGCGTTAGAGGGGCCGTCTCATGATAATTTCAGTCGCAATCTGACTCGCTCATGCAATAGATCTCGTCGTCGGAACTGCTGGTGCCTGAACCGACTGCCACTATTATAGGTGGGATTGTAGCTGGCCGTAGTCCATCTCGTGACAAATAACGTGGCTCTATCTCGTCAACGACTGTGGCCACACAACGCCTCCATGTTTCTACTGTTACTAGACCAAGGGATTCCTTTACGAGTTGTTCAACGTCTCGTAATTTGAACGTTGTGTTCGATCGTCCAACGTCACCCTTGACGATGCCCCATACCAACTCAATTGGATTCAGGTCGCAGTGATAAGGTGGCAGTCGTAAGACAAGCGTGACCCTGACCCTTGATGTAACTGTCAACTTTATACACCGGGTCAGGTTTCATGGTTTTGATAATTTCATAGAGCTGTGGTTTCGTCGCTCGAGAAGGAAAGGTAATGTTCCTCCGTTGCAGCCAAGTAACCATGTGTCCTTTACGATTATTAGAGGTTGGAGTCTTGCTTTCTGGATCCTGCACACTATGATATGGTGCATTGTCCATGACAATGAGAGACTTGGTAGGCAAAGCAGGGACTAATTTATCTTTCACCCACTCCAGAAATACATTGCCGTTCATTTCTGTGTGGTAGTCCCTGTTGTCTTTGGCCTTGGCTCTAAAGACGAGGTCACAGTCTGGGAGAAAACCCTGACTAGCAGAACCAGCATGGAGAACTATGAGTCTTTCACCCTTTCCCATTGGTGACTTTCTACCAGACTCCTTACAGTCACCACTGGGTACCCACTGACTGCTGGCTGTGTTTGACGCATTTACCCATGTCTCATCTAAGAAGACGGGCTCATATCCTTCTTCACGATCTGCTTGATGGTACGAAGGTAATGATTTCGGAGAGGAACAATGTCAGACCGTTCACACAACACAGCCCTATTTTCTCCAGTTATCTTTTTGTATTTGTAACCAAATGTATGCAACAGCTGCCATAGTTTGTACTTTGTAACACGTAAATCATGGTCAGTTTCAAGGTGTTTCTTCAAAGTTCTTAGGGACAGGTACTTATTTTCTGAGTGCAGTTTAACAATTACACGCCTGACTTGATCCCTCTGAAAACTGTCTAATTTATCAACCTTGCATGGTTTTGACATGTTCCCTACCTCCTTGGCCTGACATGTTGTATCTCGTGGACTAACAACATTTTTAAGTTTCTGAGGGGACATACATTATTAATTGCATAAAAAGGCTTTGCTCTTTCTGCTTCACTTCTAAAGAAATCATACATATTCAACATCAACTGTTTAACATCTGCTGAGTAGCGCATCTTGTCATTGAATGAACACGGTCACTGTGTAGCACGTGTGCTTGCGCTGTTCCTTCCACGGTTTGTCCCCCTAGGTGTCATGTACACATTTCTATACAAAATTACATGATAGTTTCTTAAAGAACTTCATCCGTCATGGGTCTTAAAATAAACAAAATTCAGATTTTGTTGGGTACAGGGTATTCATGGTCAAGTACCGTATTGATGTTTCATACACTTTTCTGGATTTCGAGTTATTTTGCAATTCATCGTTCTCATTTGGAGTCAAACGGACTGTAGTTGCTGTGACCCTGTATTTTTCAAAGATATCAGGGAAATGAACGAAAAACGTAGCACCAGAGGCACTTACTAAAATCGACTGATTTCATATTTAAGTTATGATATAGTATCTTTGTATATTTAATATGTATGTTACACTCACAGGAATAACAAATGGCCAGTCTATTCAACTGCTTCATACTATCGATAACTCAGCTGGGCAACCTGAAGTTGCTCTATGCGATGTAACGTATTACCCCACGATGGACCAAAATAAAGTGTTGCGAGAGGTAATAATGAGATGTGGATAAATGGTGGTGCATACATATATGATGGGTATTACAGCGTATGCTCACTCAATGGGAGCTGGTCTCACACAAAATGAGTCAAAAGGGATGCTGATTTTAAGCGCTCATGAAGGGTATGTAATTCTTTACGAGAACTTAGCAGATACAATTGGATTTTTTAGACAAACAGTAGTAACACAACCCAACGAAACATCGCATGGAGTTGAATTACCCAATTTAGTTCCCTATAAAGAGTTGTGCATCCATCTTGATCAGATCAGTCCAACAGATAATATTCAACTCGAAAGTCTTTCAACTCTGCTAAGAGCTATTCCAGTCAAAGAGGAAAAATACAATAGCGGAAGAACGGAATCTTTCTCATCATTATAATATAAAAAGTTAAAGTGGGGCATTATTTCAGATCTCAAAATTTCTGTATTAGATGTAAAACATCAACCTGTGCATATAGGATACTTGAGTGTAACACTCCATATTATTAATAATGGTTGTTTTATCAGGCCCTGGAGCGCATAACCTTAGACAATTTAATACAATTGCGCTTTCCGATCTTGGAGACATAGAAGGATTCAGTAAACCCAATACCAATGGCAAGTTATACGCTTTACACTTACAAGATAATGTATACAAGCGGAAAGAAGTTGTATTCACTGGTAATCTAGGAGATTTAAGTGATGTCGACGTTAGTAGACTCAATAAAAACATTTCATACAATCTTACTCGCAATGATGATAATAAATGGACTATTGTCGAAGAAAAAATCGAGTGGCTACTGAATATCGTCATTGCCCCATCATATGTGATGACGGGTAAGGGACATCAATTAACTAAGATAATGAATAGTGGGATTGTACTCGGGGCTTATATCCCCTCAAAACGAAAAAGTATGTTAGTCTCTCCCCTGCCGGAAAACCCAGGTCATATGTTACTGAGTCGTCCGGCAGTAAAAAATGTTAATTTAAATTTGGTAACTGAATTCAATGATATAAAACAACTGGATTGCTATTCCTAATCCTTCTACACTTATTATTGAAGTCTTTTGGGGGGATTCACCAGTAGATGCCTTTGAGATATTACCAGGTCTATCAATTAAATGGCTCAAGAAACATGAGCGTCGACGTTGTAGTATTATTTATGTGGGAGTATCACCCGTTGCAACCCTTGAGGGGGTCCAAGTTAATAAAACTGAAAGCATTTCTCATACTAAGAGATTTATACCACATAATATACATTTAGTAAGGTTGATGTATACTCTCAAAACATTTAAGCAAGATCAATTAAAGACTATTATATGATATAATAATATACATTATGGGCTTATATCCAGCGCTAGATGAAGCATCTGAAAAGATAGATACTGTTGATGGATTTCGATTACATCAAATAAGCGATATAAAACATCGATAAGGAGAGGGAGTTTAGACTTGGATTGTATAAAAAGTATCGCAGAGCTGTTAATACTCTTGATGGAGTTGACACCGCTCTTGTAACAGCTGGCATGGGACTTTGTGTATCTGGTGTTAGTTTATTATCAACTATAATCGCTGCGCCTGTACTTGGTATGGAAGTAGCAGTCAGAGTCTCAGGACTGGCAGGAATAGCGATAAAATTTATTTCTCGTAAGTTGCAAAAGAAAGCATTAAAACATGATAATATTCGGATACTCGCCGAAGCAAAGTTGAACAGCATTGAGGACCATATTTCAACAGCACTGGCTGATTGTAAGATATCCGAGGAGGAGTTTCGTTTAGTGTTGTCAGAACTAACCAAATACAACGCAATGAAGCAGGAGATTCGATCAAATTCTCGTAAGACCAGTGGTATAAGTGAAGACGAGAAAAAAAAGTTCATAGAGCAGGGGAGACAAGCGCGTCAATTATTCCATGCCAAAACCAGGGAACTGGTTGGAGATTAAAAATAGATTGTTTACTTTCGTTGGATCACATTTAAACGAATGCTTTCATTAGAAAAAATGTTGAAGGCTATAGTAAATTTTATCCATTAATAATTGATATTGATGATTCTTTTAATACGAATCATGGCGATCGTTGAATCACATCATCATTATGACATAAAAAATTCCCTCTGTAGTAGCAGTATAGGTATATAAATTTGGCTCCAGAGGAAGTGGTCCAGAACTGTCATTGTCTTTACTACTTCGTGTTTTTTAAAACTTTTACAAAGATTAGAGTTCGATCGTACATGCAATAATAGACAGAATTGATCTGCATGTTTTGTGAATAAAATAAGAAAGGCCTTTAAAGTCCTACAGAATCAGACACAAGGGTGTCAAGTTTCCATTCTTCTTCTCACTGGCATTGCTTTATCAAAACATTCCTTCCCGCTAAATCTACCTTTTCGCTTGGAAATTTCAAGACATGACACTGGGTACTTTTGTTTGATGAATTATTACAACCCCACGCAACACAATACGTCATGTCGCGTCTTCAGCACGTAGAGAATGACGGAAAATCACTCCATTGCCATGTAGATTAATGCACTGTTAACAAAAGAAAGTGACAGACATCGCTCCACTATGACGCAACAGCTACAGCTCGGCCTCCAGCTGGGATTTCGATATGCACAGACGCTGGTTGTTTGATCAGGGCAGTTGTTTGTTGCTTTTTAGATAACAAGGAATCACTTATAACTTTTGGGTAGGGGTGTGTAAAATTGTACTTTGTATGACTATTTAATATGTTTAAATACAGGTTTTTTTTCAATAGATCTTTAATATGTGATCAACCAAGCATATATCCCGAGTAAACCAGTTTACGTACGCTTCGACATATTGTTGTGTAGAGTTACATCCCTTAGCTCACAAAGCTAGTATTGAGCGGAGCAACTTCACCGGCACAACATGGTTAGATTATAATGTTGATTTTTATAACATGTACAAATGGCTGATTCCACGGCGTCTATGCTGCCGTTGTCCATTTGTAATATGTGCCTGAAATATCTATGGGACTTATGGGTAATTGAATAGAAATTATATGAATTTCTTTTTATTTAAATAATTGTTTAAAACAAGTCACATTTTGTGTAGTATTTTTCAAAATTTCCGATAAGTGATTAGCTGTTCAGGCTTAGTGTTTTTGAAACCCAGACATACATGACATTTGTCAGAAAGTTTACCGCAATAATGAGAGGGAGAAAGTTTTCGGAAAAATCTATGGGACGGGGACAGATGAAAATGGCCACAGACATACTTTTTATGGCCATTTTTATACCAATGTGTTTGTGGCCATTGTGACATGTGGCTATTTTGACTATTACATAAGGGGACTTAAGGGTAAAACTGAATAGAAAACACAAGCCTTCATAGTCATATAAACAGTTATTTATGACAAGTCATGTGGCCTACGAGTGCTTACAAATTCCCATAGAGTGTTTGTTGTCCAGTTTTAGTTTAATTTAAACCCTGAAAAGCATGATATTTGAGATAGTTTACCGTGCCGTGTCATCACTCACGTATTGCGGCTTTTTGTGTGTCAAATTCAGTATGTGAAGGAGGTAATCACACAGTATAATAAACACCAGGGAATGAACTAAAACCCTCAGAGATTGCACATTTCGGTTTGATTATGTGTGCAGCTGTCTTCGGTAATTAATAATCGCTATGTTTCGTAATTCTAATTCAGCAAGGACTAAAATCTGTTAACCGAATAACCAACTGGCAACTATGAATTACGATCGCTGCTTTAAACGGTATTTCAGTTTTAGATTAGATCACGTGGACCTGCGTGGTGTCTTTCCCCTGAAAATTTACAACGTCGTAAGACATTTATTCAGTAATGATCAATGATTTGCGATTGATGGTGGCTTCGCTGGCGATCCCTTTCATATTTGTCCAAGCGTTATCAAAGATGTATATGATGAGGGCCGTTTCTGGCAGAGATGGGCATTAATCGAAAAACATTAATTGTCCCAGCAAATTCTGGAAAAAATCATCCTGCTTCAGACTGTGGTAAAATAAATAAATTGTCAGCGACAAAATTAAATACATTGTTTCAAGATGTTTTTCTTAAAAAAAAATCTTGTTTTGCAGCTGTAGCTGACAAAATATCTAACCTCCAAAAATTACACCTATTATTCATTGCACCTTTTAAGCTTGTTTTGAGCAACATAACGCGCTGTCAGAGTTGTGATCTTGGAAACGCAACAATTATGTTTTTTAAATTCACGATTAACAATAGACACAGCTTGCCTTATGTGTATACAAAGTTGCACGTGGACACACAGACGGGGCCCGTTTCAAAGCTCCCCGCCAACTTCGTTGTTGCGAGGAATAATTAGACTTTTGAGTTTATGGTTTGGGGAAACATTTTCTAATATTTGAAAATATGCAAGGCTCGCGCCACCGAGTGGACAAACATAATACACAATTTGGCGACAAGGACTAAGTGGTAGTTAAATTGGACCTGTTCTTGAAGCTTAATGTCAGCCTTAATCACTCATTTCAGTCATTCTTATGAATTTGACCATGTCAGAAGTCCACAATTTACCATCTTTCCGAGGCAAGAGAGTTAACTGACTTTAAAAGTCCAGTTTCCACCCTTGCCGAACAAGGCTGGAATAACTGGGCTCGATCGTGGCCCCACCAGTGGCTATTACCAATTATGTCCCTTCTAAGCCTCTCATAAGGACCAATCAGAATCCACCTCTCGTATCACTTGCGTTTGTTTCACACAAAATGGTTGCGCCCGGTCAGGACGATCTGATCGATAATCAATATCTATATTGTGATAAAACGGGTCTTACATCGCGAAATGCATCAAATCACGTGAGCACCTTGATTAAAAACATGAGAAGATTTTGAAAATATCTGCTGACAACGAGTTGGTGGTGCACATGCTTTGCAAATCCTGCAATCGACCGAAATCTGCACGACAGTTTACGAACCGGATTTCAATTTCGGTGCGCGATTTTGATTGGACTTTGCATAGACTCGTTAGTCCAGCCAAACTGTAACTCCATAATACCAGCCTAGTTTGGTAAGGGTGGAAACTGGACTTTTATAGTCAGTTAACTCTCTTGCCTGGGGAAGATGACAATTTACAAGTGTTGGAGAGACAAAAAAACACAAGCTGCCTTACAATTTTCATATAAAAATTTCAGAGTTTTCCGTACGTTTGGTCAGTTTCATTTGGACAAAACGTGCCCCACTCTTACCTCGTCCTTCGGACTCGTGAAGATCCGAGATAGAAATAGGTCTTCAGCCACCCATGCTTGTCCTAAAAGGCGTCTATGCTTGTCGTATAAGAGGCGACTAACGGGATCGGGTGGTCAGGATCGCCGACTTGGCTGATGCATGTCATCGATCCCAATTGCGTGGATCGATGCTCTTGAAGTCAATCACTGGATTGTCTGGTCCAGACTCGATTATTTAAAGACCGCCGAGATACAGCTGGAATATTGCTGAGATCGGCGTTAAACAACAAACAAACAAACAAACAAACCTCGTCCTTCGGCCGGAGAGATGCAATAAATATGCCAGATATTTTATGTACGGAGTGGGAGTAGCTGCCCCCGACAGTCCTAGTCTCTCTGTACTACAAGAACATACACACATTGTGATTTAAGTGATTTGTTTGTTTGTTTCTTGTTTAACGCCGCACTCAGCAATATTCCAGCTTATAACGGCGGTTTGTAAATGATCGAGACAATCCAGTGTATATCCCACGCAATTGGGATCGTTGACATGCATCAACCAAGTCAGCGAGCCAGACCACCCGATCCCGTTCGTCGCCTCTTCCGATTTAAATGCATGGTTGTGGTATTCACGGATGAATATGTACGTATACTGATTCGCAACCAGTTATTTAGTCTGTCATACTGACCCTGAAACAAATATAGCCAATACAGCATATGCAAATCTATAATATTTGGCAAGTCCAGATTACTTCAATTAAAGTGTCTTGACTTCCTTTTATTATAGAATTTCAGGGACCGCATGTTAGTCTAACTTGGAGCCGAAGATCCGGACGCCATCCCAAGATGATGTTACTATTGTTCTAATCGTATTAGGAAACAAGTGTCCGTTTCTGATGAAAGCGAGCAGAACAAAAGTATGCTGCAAACTCGTACCTGCAACGGGGCGTTGGTGGTGATGGGCACTAGTCGAAAGCTGGGAGACTAACATTTAGTCTCCGAAATGAACATATTTTACAGAGAAAAAACAGTTGTTACATTATCTTTAAAAATATAATAAAAGGGGCGTGAGTAACAAATACGGAACTCGTTGTGTGATGATTGCAGTAAATATTTTAAAACGATATTCGCTCGGTCAGATACCATAGAAAGTCCACTCGTTACGTAAAAATGGTATCTAACGAGAATGGGTGTAGTATTCTCTATGATTGTATGGAACTATATGGGTTAAATAAAAAAAGAATATTCAAGCCTTCTTAGTTTCGTATGTGTGCGTATCATAATTGAATAGCAACAGTGCAGTGTGCAATTAACAAGAAGCTTCATTTACCAAATGTGCTCTTAACTTTAGAATAATAGTAATCCAAAGTCATTATTCACCGGCATAAGTCTGCATGAAGACAAGTCAACACATCCCTTGCAATTATCTCCATTTCTTCAGCATCAGAGTGAAATTGAGAGCTTATCTTGATTACTTTCTGGAATATTATCACAAGACAATGAAAATCTTGAAAACATTTCATGTTACAGTCTTGCAAAAGGAGTATTGTCTATTACCCCACTCTAATTAACATTGACTCAGTTAAGAGTACGTTCAATTTTGCGGGTGGTAATTCGTACAAACATAAGAGTATCTAGATTTAAAAAGTATTTATGAAATCACTATATGTATCAACAAGTTACGTCTGAAAATTTAGAGTTTTAAAAACTGAATTTCACGTGTATAGATGTCATAATGAATATATCATGTTTAACTATCAGTTTTATAATTGTTAAATAACAGTATATTGACCAGAAGATCCCTTATACCTTCGACTTTTCTTCTTGTTTTTAAAACATATCATTACTTTATTCTAAAAATGTAAACGAATCCTGCTCAGAAGACAAGGCCATATAGCTGAAAAGGGGATGGGCATTGGTTGCTAGAGCAGAGACGGGGACGGGATCGGAATAGGATGAATGTTTTATTAGCTTTTACTAATCAGGCATGCGCGCCCCCACTTCACCCCCGCCAACTTTGAAGCATACTTATCATGTTGACGAACAGAAAAGCATCACGAAATCATTTGGGGGAGATGTTTACAACAAAGATAACAATTATCGGCCTAATGTTTGGGTAACAAACGCCAATGCATGCATGTACGTTTCCATTCAAAAACGGATTACATACATGTCATTTAAGAAAATACAAGAAAACGGAATTCGGCAGAAAATATGTGTCTTTTTTTTTTACCCAGCAAAAGTTCACCTAACACTTCATTGTCCACAAAATGTATTAAATCTCTTCAACACGCCTCACATTATTATCTTCCGTTAAGCTATTCATTAATGTCACCAGAGGCCTGCGGTGTGCCTGTCACGCTCGCGTGGCTATACTGGCACGCGGATACCCTGGATGGTCGCTATTGTCTTGAGTTGAACACCCCTCGGTGCTCGTGTGTCAATTGAATACGCTTGCAGGTGGCTGAGGAAATATTACAAATGCCACGTGACGGTGATTCTTTAAATAGCGAATATCGATTGGTCGGTGACATACCGGCGCGTGCCGCCCTTGTATGACACGAGCCGCTAACCAATGAAACTGGAAGAAATTTGTTTGACATATCGCGTCTCCTAATAAAGCATGCCTACAGGTATTATCGAGTCAAATTGACGATATCAGTAACAATAGAATTTGGAGATGCTGTTTACAGTTATAACTGGGTGATGTGGGTCAGGTATGGCACTAGCGTCAAGCGCTGACGGCAGGCGGGTTAATCAGGCGAAGATACTTGATTAACGGGACGTTATTGCACATGGAGCTCCATCGGACAATAGACAGGGATTTACGGAGGGATAACCACATGTGTTGTATATATCTCTTGTTAATTATGACAGGGCATAAACAGACGCACGTTCAGCTTTCCCGTGTCAACGCCAGTGACACCGAGCGTCGTGGTGATTTGGAAACTGTTCTTATTCATTACACTGACTGATGGGAGGTGTTTTGCGGTGCACCTCATATGAACTTATTGAAATCTTAAAACTGTTTATTTAAAAACTGCATGACTATTAAATAGAATTAAGATTGAATATTAGTCGCAATGCAGGTGACGCAGCGTGAGTTGGTTATGCAAAGTAGGGAGTATTTGGAAAATGGTGGAATGTATTTTCGATTTTTTTCTTTGTAATGATCTTTGTAAGAAAACATGTAAACAGTCGTATATTCTCATTCAATCAAATGAGCGATACGGAGAAACACATCAGATTACATTAGCTTGCAATAACACATAATAAAAAAAGTTTATTAATCGATGTTTTGTTATAAAGTTTGGACAGTTTCACCAGGAGGGTTCATGTGAACATTGCATTGTTTGTAGTTTACTCCATATCTTCCTATTGGTAAATTTCGGGTTACAGGTCTTAAAAGGGCACTGATATCTGACTATTCTCCGGAACTGGAGGTTGCCTTTGTTATTTTCCCCCGTAGGTACCTGGATGATGTCCCAGAAATCTCGACCAGTTCGCAACCTGCGCCGCGCCAACTGATAGTACATTTGTCGCTTTTATTGATAGTATGAGGGCGTGCCGTCACAATTATCAGCAATTATGAAATGCAGTTTTGTCTTGGAATTGGAGGCATCTTTGGGGGATCGCATCGGTAATAGTGACGACGTTTTTTGAAGCCAATTGCTTGGAAGTCTGCGATTTTCGTTTACACTCTTTTGACTTGTTACACAAACTAATAATTTCACGTGAGCATTGCATACCATATCGTTAGTATATGTTTCAGTCAATGTGTAGAATGACTAAAAGTTTCATATAGGCCCATCTATTTTATTATTGTTCATTCAGACAAGGATCGTCCCAAATCGCTTGCTATGACATTTCCTACCACTGCTGCAATGAAGTACAGGAAAGAACAGACTAAGAAGTATGTCATACCCGATAGCTCTACCTAGTAACAACTGGCATTCGGCACATGGCATTGGAGATAAAAGCAACAAAACCGTTTCCATATTCAATAGAAATCTCTTCCAATTGAAGAGTCGACTGTACGTTTCCTACTTTCTCATGATTATGTGTTTTTGAATCACTATCAAATAGTGATATTGCATGGTCCTATATGCAAGGGGTCGGTTAACGGTTCTCTGTAGGAAATGATATGTCGATGACTTGCGGTATAAACAAATGTACTTTGTACAGGTAGAAAAATACAAGAAGCACCGTGTACCAGGTCAGCACACAGTGATAGCCGTGGTGGTGTTGGTTCTGTTGATCACCTAATCTAATCCTAGCTAGACTAAGGGTAAGATCTTCTTGACTTGTTGGTCCGATGCCGCGAAAATCTAAATGTGTAAAACACCGATTCCGCTAAAGGGAAAAATGGCTAATGAGGGTTGGGACCGATCGCGCGAAAGTAATCACAGGAGTATGATTTGTAAACAGAGAGAAGTAAAAGAGATAATTAGAAGTAAGTAAACGAGATAATTTCTTTGAGTAAATAAATGTTGGTTCATCGGTTGTGTTTTCATCATAAATCTAAAAGGACTATGAATTGTAACCAGAGGGAAGTTCAACTCAACTCAACTCAACTCAACACATTTATTTCTCAGAAAAAACACCAACGGTGGTACGAGATACAATTATGTACACTTTTCAATCTGTAGAAAAAAGGAGATAAGGTAAAAGAGATAATCTCTTGTAAATGCGTAGGTTCGCTGGTTGTGTTTCTATTATATATATTGCTATTGATCAAACGTTAGTAAGCAATACTGTTGAGCAAGTCATTGATTAATTAACAACAGATTCCGTTGGTTAGACTCTGAATAATAAACGGTTATATGTTTTTACAACAAAGTAAGTAAAGGAGCTAGTCCCCTTGAGTAAATATCGACTCAATTGTTGTAAACATGCGTAGTATCCCACAATGACGCTTACGGGTTGCTCTGTCCATCTCATTCCTGACAGTTACCATACTGGGTTGTAGTCAAAACGGTTTCAAGTCAGAACTTCCTCAAAACTTAAAAGTAAAAAAAAGGCCACAAAAAGTCAAAGTGGCAACAAACCCATTGTCAAAACGGCCACAGAAAAAAGTCATAACCGGGACAACAAAACAGTCATAACGACCAGAGGTATAATGTCAAAATATCCATGATAATAAATGAATGTGAGAAGGATGTGCACAGAGTATACATGTTAGATGTTGTTATTACAATGTAATATCTTCCATGTTGTTTCACCCGTGAAAATCCGGGATAGAACAGGTGTTCAACAACCCATGCTTCCCGTAAAAGGAGACTATGCTTGTCGTAAGAGGCGACTAACGGGATTGGGTGGTCAGGCTCGCTGACGTGGTTGCTGCATGTCATGGTATCCCAATTGCGTGGATCGATACTCATGATATCAATCACTGGATTGTCTGGTCCAGCCTCGATTATTTACAGACCGCCGTCATATAGCTGGAATATTGTTGAGTGCGGCGTTAAACGACAAACAAACACATTATGTTTTAACCAAGCTCATCAATTTACTTTGATCTCTATACTGACCAGTGTACCAATCTATTGTGAAAACATGAATGAATTTTTATCCTAATTCAACTCACTTCAACACATTTATTCTCAGAAAAACCACCGTGGGTGCTACATAAGATACAATTATATACAATTTTTAATAAGTTCAAAATGACAACATTTTGCAAGAATGATATAAATATGAAACATGGATACTGATATAATTTACCAATCGTATTATAAACATTGTTGAGGACCTTGGACAGACATTTCAGATCTGCTACTCAGTATAAGTTTCTTAAATTGGGATATTGCTTATTTAAGAGTTCACATCGTTGTTGGTGAAAAGCTTCACGTGGAAATAAATAATGAAATTCATCTGGCACTCTTCCCTTTGAATGTCGATCTACCGATCAGGAAACCTTTCAATGTTTTTATTTCAAACTAATCCTACACAGGGATGCGTCTCTCCTTGGCCTTTAGGTCTCCCAGATGCAAGCTGGCAAACTCCGCCGCTACATCAAAAAGAATGCTACAAACCTGGAGAATGTACAAGGAAGGCAAAATAACACCATCTGAGCTGCTGAACATATGCGCTTCAAACCATGGAGCAAGGGTTTAATATGTGATATGGAACTGTGATATAGAACTGTGTAATCACTTGTTTAGTACTGTTGTGTTAGTGTTGTATTAAGAGCTGTGTGCACATGATACATGTTAAGAGCTGTTATACAATGTTTGTCTTCTTTATTTTTCGTTATGCCTTTTGTTGGCTGTGGGTTGTGGCCGTTTTGGCTAACTTTTGAGGCCGTTCTGACATGAGGCCGTTTTGACCTGCTCCCACCATACTTATACTGCCTCTATTTATCCCCAGTTACAGTCCTTGCACTCATTGTGCTTTGTAAATGCTCTTTTTTCCTATTATTCGTCAAAATAACATCTAATTGACATACAGTAACATTTTTGATTACTTTAGTTTCGATTTCCAACTTCACCACACTCATCTCGTTTCTCATTATCGAGTCCCCTGAAGATCCGGGATAGAATAGGTCTTCAAAAACCCATGTTTGCCGTAAAAGGCGACTATGCTTGTCGTAAAAGGTGATCGGGTGGTCAGGATCGCTTGGTTGATGCATGTCATCGATCCTAAATGCGTGGACCGATGCTCATGATATCTCTAACGTCCTACAATGTGTCTCCGTCATTGAATGAGACACCCACGTCTACCGTCCTACAATGTGTGTCCGTCATTGAATGAGACACTAACGTCAACCGTCCTATTATGTGTGTCCGTCATTGAATGAGAAACCAACGTACACCGTCCTACAATGTGTGTCCGTCATTGAGTGAGACACCGACGTCCAGCGTCCGACAATGTGTGTCCGTCAATGTGTGTCCGTCATTGATTGAAACACCCACGCCTACCGTCCTACAATGTGTGTCCGTCATTGAATGAAACACCCACGTCTACCGTCCTACAATGTGTGTCCGTCATTGAATGAGACACTAACGTCAACCGTCCTACAATGTTTGTCCGTCATTGAATGATACTCCCAGGTACACCGTCGTACAATGTGTATCCGTCATTTAATGAGATACCCACGTCTACCGTCCTGCAATGTGTGTCCGTCATTGAATGGGACACCCAGGTACGCAGTCCTACAATGTGTGTCCGTCATTGAATGAGACATCCACGTCCAGCTTCCTACAATGTGTGTCCGCCATTGAATCAGACACTCACGTCTACCGTCCTACAATGTGTATCCGTCATTGAATGAGACACCCACGTCCAGCGTCCTACAATGTGTGTCCGTCATTGAATGAGACACTAACGTCAACCGTCCTATTATGTGTGTCCGTCATTGAATGAGAAACCAACGTACACCGTCCTACAATGTGTGTCCGTCATTGAGTGAGACACCGACGTCCAGCGTCCGACAATGTGTGTCCGTCAATGTGTGTCCGTCATTGATTGAAACACCCACGCATACCGTCCTACAATGTGTGTCCGTCATTGAATGAAACACCCACGTCTACCGTCCTACAATGTGTGTCCGTCATTGAATGAGACACTAACGTCAACCGTCCTACAATGTTTGTCCGTCATTGAATGAGACTCCCAGGTACACCGTCCTACAATGTGTATCCGTCATTTAATGAGATACCCACGTCTACCGTCCTGCAATGTGTGTCCGTCATTGAATGGGACACCCAGGTACGCAGTCCTACAATGTGTGTCCGTCATTGAATGAGACATCCACGTCCAGCTTCCTACAATGTGTGTCCGCCATTGAATCAGACACTCACGTCTACCGTCCTACAATGTGTATCCGTCATTGAATGAGACACCCACGTCCAGCGTCCTACAATGTGTGTCCGTCATTGAATGAGACACTAACGTCAACCGTCCTATTATGTGTGTCCGTCATTGAATGAGAAACCAACGTACACCGTCCTACAATGTGTGTCCGTCATTGAATGAGACACCGACGTCCAGCGTCCGACAATGTGTGTCCGTCAATGTGTGTCCGTCATTGATTGAGACACCCACACCTACCGTCCTACAATGTGTGTCCGTCATTGAATGAAACACCCACGTCTACCGTCCTACAATGTGTGTCCGTCATTGAATGAGACTCCCAGGTACACCGTCCTACAATGTGTATCCGTCATTTAATGAGATACCCACGTCTACCGTCCTGCAATGTGTGTCCGTCATTGAATGGGACACCCAGGTACGCAGTCCTACAATGTGTGTCCGTCATTGAATGAGACATCCACGTCCAGCTTCCTACAATGTGTGTCCGCCATTGAATCAGACACTCACGTCTACCGTCCTACAATGTGTGTCCGTCATTGAATGAGACATCCACGTCCAGCGTCCTACAATGTGTGTCCGTCATTGAATGAGACACCCACGTCCGCCGTCCGACAATGTGTGTCCGTCATTGAATGAGACACCCACGTCCAGCGTCCCACAATGTGTATCCGTCATTGAATGAAACACCCACGTCTACCGTCCTACAATGTGTGTCCGTCATTGAATGAGACACCCTGATACACCGTCCTACAATGTGTGTTCGTCATTGAATGAGACTCCCAGGTACACCGTCCGACAATGTGTATCCGTCATTTAATGACATGCCCACGTCTACCGTCCTGCAATGTGTGTCCGTCATTGAATGGGACACCCAGGTACGCAGTCTTACAATGTGTGTCCGTCATTGAATGAGACACCCAGATAAACCGTCCGACAATGTGTGTCCGTCATTGAATGAGACACCCATATCTACCGTCCGACAATGTGTGTCCGTCTTTGAATGAAACACCCACGTCCAGCGTCCGACAATGTGTGTCCGTCATTGAATGAGACATCAGCGTCCACCGTCCTACAAAGTGTGTCCGTCATTGACTGAGACACCCACGTCCAGCGTCCTACAATGTGGTTCCGTCATTGAATGAGACACCCACGTCCACTGTCCTACAGTGTGGGTCCGTCGTTGAATGAGACACCCACGTCCAGCGTCCTTCAATGTGTGTCCGTCATTGAATGAGACACCCAGGTACACCGTCCGACAATGTGTGTCCGTCATTGAATGAGACACCCACGTGTATCGCCCTACTATGTCTTTCCGTCATTGAATGAGACACCCACGTCCACCGTCCTACAATGTGTGTCCGTCATTGAATGAGACACCCACGTCTACCGTCCGACAATGTGTGTCCGTCTTTGAATGAGACACCCAGGCCCAGCGTTCTACAATGTGTGTCCGCCATTGAATGAAACACCTACGTCCAGCGTCCTACAATGTGTGTCCGTCATTGAATGAGACACCCACGTCCAGCGTCCTACAATGTGTGTCGATCATTGAATGAGACACCCAGGTACACCGTCCGACAATGTTTTTCCGTCATTGAATGAGACACACACGTCTTCCGTCCGACAATGTGTAACCGTCATTGAATGAGACACCCACGTCTTCCGTCCGACAATATGTGTCCGTCATTGAATGAGACGACTACCCTTACCGTCCGACAATGTGTGTCCGTCATTGAATTAGAAACCCACGTCTACCGTCCTACAATGTGTGTAAGCCATTGAATGAGAGACCTACAACTACCGTCCTACATTGCGTGTCCGTCATTGAATGAGACACCCACGTCTACCGTCCTATAATGTGTGTCCGTCATTGAATGAGACACCCACGTGTATCGCCCTACCATGTGTATCCGTCACTGAATGAGACACTCACGTGTATCGCCCTACCATGTGTGTCCGTCATTGTATGAGCCATGCACGTGTATCGTCGTACTATGTGTGTCCGTCATTGTATGAGACACCCACGTGTATCGCCCTACTATGTGTGTCCGACATTGAATGAGACACCCCAAATTACCGTCCTACAATGTGTGTCCGTCATTGAATGAGACACCCACGTCTTCCGTCCGACAATGTGTGTCCGTCATTGAATGAGACACCCACGTCTTCCGTCCGACAATATGTGTCCGTCATTGAATGAGACGACTACGCCAACCGTCCTACAATGCGTGTCCGTAATTGAATAAGACACCAGCGTCTACCGTCCTACATTTTGTCTCCGTCATTGAATGAGACACCTACTTGTAACGCCCTATTATGTGTGTCCGTCACTGAATGAGGCAGCCAAGTCTACCGTCCGACAATGTGTGTCCGTCATTGAATGAGACACCCACGTCCAGCGTCCGACAATGTGTGTCCGTCACTGAATGAGACTTCACGTCCAGCGTCCTACAATGTGTCGATCATTGAATGAGACACCCAGGTACACCGTCCGACAATGTTTGTCCGTTATTGAATGAGACACCCACGTGTATCGCCCTACTATGTGTGTCCGTCACTGAATGAGATATCCACGTGTATCGCCCAACTATGTGTGTCCGTCATTGTATGAGCCACCCACGTGTATCGCCCTACTATGTGTGTCCGTCATTGTATGAGACACCCATGTCTAACGTCCTACAATGCGCGTCCCTCATTGAAAAAGACACCAACGTCTACCGTCCTACAATGCATATGTGTGTCCGTCATTGTATGAGACACCCACGTGTATCGTCCTACTATGTGTGTCCGTCATTGTATGAGACACCAAAATCTACCCTCCTAGTATGTGTGTCCGTCATTGAATTAGACACCCACAATTACCGTCCTACAATGTGCGTCCGTCATTGAATGAGGCAGCCACGTCTACCGTCCTACAATGTGTGTCAGTCATTGAATAAGACACACACGTCCACCGTCAGGCAATGTTCGTCCGTCATTGAATGAGACACACACGTCTTCCGTCCGATAATGTGTGTCCGTCATTGAATGAGACACCCACGTCTTCCGTCCGACAATATGTGTCCGTCATTGAGTGAGAAACCAACGTACACCGCCCTACAATGTGTGTCCGTCATTGAATGAGACACCGACGTCCAGCGTCCGACAATGTGTGTCCGTCATTGATTGAGACACCCAAGCCTACCGTCCTACAATGTGTGCCTGTCATCGAATGAGACACCGGCGTCAACCGTCCTACAATGTGTGTCCGTCATTGAATGAGAATGACATTGACAATTGGAGTCAATAACCTTGTCCAAGAATACAATACACTTACTTGCACGAAATGGCCTCTTAAAATAGAAGATTTGAAATGATTATTAATAAATAAGTGTTACTGGCATACTGTCTTTTATGGTTATGTATCTATGTTAAAGATTAAAGCTTTGCTCGCGAAGTAATCTGTATTGGAGAGGATGGCTATAGTTCTGTCGAGACTGTCGAGGCTTAGATAATAGATAATTGAGAAGAACTGCAAATCGCTACAGGAGACAGAACTGTATTTCTACGATTTCACGGGGACATTGTAAAAGACCTCTGTAAACGTCTGTTACCTCGGGTAATGCTTCCCATCTCCCCAAGCAGCCCTTCTTTTGTCTTGAGAATGCCGAGACTGTATCACATCCTGCAAAAGCGTGCTTCTGAAGCAGCCTCCCCAAGCGACTGGTAATATTAATGGACTCGTATATGTAGCACATTCTTTCTTACTCAAAACAGTATCCACAACTGTTCCACGTCCAAATGGTGGAACAGGGAGACTGCAATCACATCTGAGTCAACAGTTCTTTACCAAAGGTTCTTGTGCATGCAGCAATATTCTTTGAATCTGATTGTTTGTGTTTGCAGGAACATATCCATTTATTTCATCATTTAGTGAAGGATGTGCAAATGAATAATCTTCTAATCCGTTTTGGCATTGCCTAAAAATCGGGCCGGGCCGGGACGGGCCAAAGTGTTATTGGCTAATTACTTCATTATCGGCCATCATACCTACATATAATTGATGCAACATACACACATAACATTAATGAACAATCACCAACCAAAAACGTGCATCATAATTAATTCGGAGTAAATCGCTTGAAAACCAGAAAGTGAAGCTGTGTGTAAGCGTCGCTGATCTAGGTAACATGTAAAAGAGCAATCGTTAAACGAAATAAGATTTGACACGTATCAAATACTTCCAGCTATCGTGATACACATTTCCATCTGTCGGCATGGCGTTTATATCTATAGGATAGTACTACATCTAACTAAATGAAAATGGCACTCCCCAGGGCAGCATCCTAAGCCCGACACTCTTCAATTTTATGATTAACGATCTATTCGAGGGCCTATCCCCTAAAGTAAACACATCAAAATTCGCGGATGATGGAGCCCTCTGGATCCGCACTAAAAGCATTAAAATGACCCAAAACTTACTACAAAAATCTCTAAATAAAATACAAAAATGGGCTGACAAATGGGGCTTCTTCCTAAACTCAGAAAAAAACACAGGAATAGTATTTAAACACAAAAATATGCAACCCGCCTCCCTAAACCTCCAACTAAACAACAAACCAATCAAATTTCAAAAACAAACCAAATTCTTAGGATTAATCTTCGATGAACATCTCACCTGGGATGCTCACATTAAAAACCTAGTAACCAGATGCAGCAAAGACCTAAACACATTTAGATGCCTAACCCGCTCCAACTGGGGGGCCTCTAAAAACACCCTCCTCTCACTCTATATATCACTAATTAGATCCAAACTAGACGATGGCAGTGCCATTTACGACACCCTAAACAACTCTCTCATTAAAAACTAGACTCAAACCAGTAGCAGGCCCTAAAACTAATCACACGAACTCAACATGGCACCTCCTCCACCTCACACCAGGCCTTAACAGGAGAAATGCCACTTAAACTACGTAGGGAACAACTTACCCTAAACTTCTGTGCCGCGTCCCAATCAAATCCTCTAATCGAAAACTTAATAAAAAACAATATTAGCCCTAGAAACCAAGCCCTAGCCCGGAAAAATCCACTACTTACTCCAATTTCCCAAAGAATAACCAATTACCTAAATGAACACAAAATAAATAATCTCAAACAAAACAATAAATCATCCAATATCTTCACTCCAAAACTTAAAATACCAAAAATAGACACAACACTAGCCGATACACTAAATAAACAGACCGATCCTAACATCGCTAAAACCACCACACTAGCATACATACACGAAAATTGGCCAAATTGGTGTTACATATACACAGACGGATCCTCAGATCCGATTTCAAAACACACCGGGTTCGGAGCCCACATCGCACCACCAACCAAAAACACCAAATCTTACCGACTCCCAAACAACCAATTCATATTCACGGCCGAATTCATGGTCATGGCCTCAGCGCTACACAATCAGCAATCTAAAAAACACCAAAAAATCCTCATCCTAACCGACTCCCTCAGTGGACTACAAGCCCTCAAAAATAAAAACACTAAAAACCGCCCCAAACTAATAAATCAAATACTCAAAAGCTCAAACAACTTAACTAAGGCAGGTAAACAAATTGAGTTCATTTGGATCCCCGCCCAAGTAGGAATCTTTGGAAATGAAAACGCAGATAAAGCTGCAAAATTATCACTTAAACTCCCAGAAATAAGCTTAAACTTACCCAGCTCAAAATCAGAAATCAACAAAAAATGGCAAAATATATACCCAAACTCAAATAGCCAAATCAGGAAAGTACTAAAAAAAAACTAACTAAACCAAAAATACTACACCCATCCAAAAAAATCGACAGAATAATTACTAAACTACAAACAGACCAAACTAAATAATCACCGTAAAATAGCTAATCTACACATAACAGGAAACTGCCCACATTGCAAACAACAAGAAACACAAGAACACCTAGTCATTCACTGCACACACTACCAAACACACCGAACAATACTACAGACCACTCTAAATCTTAAAACCGCACTTACACTAGAATCAATCCTAAATCCACAAAATAAATTAGAAAAATTCAAAGCCTTAAGCATATAACCTAATTAAAACAGGACTAATTAGTCGCATTTAATCCCAAATAAAAAAAAAAAACTACCTAATCTAACAACCACCCAACACACACAGCTCCATAAGTTCGTCCTCCACCCACTCTTGGCATTCATTCCAAATCTCAAATTTCCTGGGTTGCACAAACTCACTTTTCCCCTTTTCGGAAACACATTAAATGGCCTGGCCGGGCCGTGTGCGACATACGCCTGCAGTCGGAAATCTCCAATATAAGTAAGTCTAAGTAAATACCACTAGTAGTTGGTAGCCCCACTCTGGGACCGATCCTGGCTTCTGATTAGTCGGTGGGGTCACGTGACGTCACTTCCGCATTCGGTTTGGTCACGTGACTGCGCACGCAAGGGGTGGCAATGCTTCTGTCTCCAACTCCGAGCGACACCCTTTGCACAGTGGCAAAGGGTGTGCAACTGGAGTCACCTCAAAGTCCCAGTTTTCTGCGTTATTTTGCATGCTGCTGTTGCTGATGATGATTTTCTTTTTCCACAAGTGACACTGATCCACTCGAATGGTTGTTCTCTTGTTTTGTAGGAAAAGAACGGGATCGAAAATCGCTGCTTCCTGATGGGTCCAAAACACACTGCGCCTATTGGTCCATTCCGGTGCCTGGCCTGCACCTCAGTTTTCTAAAACGACCCGACCCGACCCTTGTGTTTCTTTTCCATAGGAAATGTTTTTTTCCATGAGAGAGAAACTCGGCTCCGGTGCTGTCTTCTGATTGGTCGACAACCCAAGCCTCTGATTGGTCAGGTTTCGATCCTGTTTATAGTACAGACGTTCATCAGACACGAATCGCTATCATGACGAGCAACCAGAGTACGCCTTATCGTTTGGAGAGGAACGACACCACACGCTCCAGACGATTAAGAACTGCTAACCATATCTATTGTTTGACTTTCAACCCAGACTACTTGGACACGGTACCACCGGACCACATTCCCATTGAACTGCCGGGTTTATTTGACAGGGTGATCGATGACTTTTATCAACAGATGTCAGGCCAGAAGGGAGATCGTATTGGTCTAGGTATCGATCATTCCGCTTTGAACTCCCCCATACGGATTCCCTTTCGTCACTTTGAAGATCTCCATGGGCTAGATATTTTGCATGCCGTGGAAAAAGTTCAACAGTCCAACAAAGACCTGAACATCAATGCCACCATGGTTGTGACTTTAGTACACGTAGCAGATCCCGGCAGTGGCCGTGTGAAAAACGTGATTGGACTTGAAGCCTTTTTAACACGCAAACAAGGTATTGTACGGATCAAGAACGAAGATCAATCCTGTTTGGCACGGGCCCTGGTGGTGGCACAGCATTATGCCTAACCCTCTGACCCCAGAATGGACCAACCAGCAAATGAGAGTGACGAGAACGGATCGAGTCGACGTTCAAGGCATACGGGCACGGGACTTGTTTCGACGTCTTGGCCTGCCTGAAGGTCCCTGTCAGGGCCTGGACGAACTAGCACGTGTGGGACACGCCTTGGCCCCCCTGAAATATCAACTGAAAGTCTACAGTCAAGAGGTGGACCAGAGACTGATGTACAAGTGTGATGAGCTCCACCCAATGCCACCGTGCTGCATTTATGTCACCATGACCAGCACTACGATGTGATCACTTCCATGCCAGCTTTTTATGCGTCTACACATTACTGCGAAAGCTGCGACCACCGTTACGACCATCCCGAAAACCATCCCTGCACCAAGCAGTACCGCTGCCACCGCTGACTCCACTCTAGCTATTGCGGGCCCAAGGAAGAGCATGGTATCCCTTGCTTGACATGTCAACGCTGGTTCCAAAATCAACAGTGTTGCACCCAACATCTTCAGTCACCGTCAGAGGGAAAACCCAGCGCCTGTCAATCGATTCACAGGTGCCCAACCTGTTTTCAGCTGGTTCGAGTCTTGGAGACCCCCATGACTCACCACGAGTGCTCAGATGAAGAACATCCCTGCTTAGTGTGTCGAGAACCCATGACCCCAGACCATCGCTGTTACATGACACCCCTCCGTGAAGCCCATGAGGAAGAGGAGGGGGAGGAAGAGGAGGAGGGGGAAGAGGAACAACATCACATACGAGATAACATCAAATACGTCTTCAATGATTTTGAATGCATGCAAGACACTGGGGAACACATTCCAAATTTGTGGGTGGTGCAGTTAGGATGTGGACGATGCATCAGTGAAGTGAGCAAGGACTTGTGCGAACACTGTCCATGGAGAGAAGAAGGTGATGTTTTTCGAGGCCCCACCACACGACATGATGTGTAAGTGTGGTTGACAACACTGGCTGAAAAACCCAAGAAGAAGAACCAAGCGGAAGAGGAGGACAGCACACGCAAGGGGGCAACAGCATGCCTTGGGAAAAGAAAACCGGATGGAACCCCCTCAAGAAAGCACTCTTCAAAACGTCAACGACATTCATCACACCAGGAGGAGGAGGCGAAGGTGGAAGGGGAGAATGCCTTGGAAGTGGACGCGCTCACCCCATTGGAGGAGGAGGAAAAGGGGAAGGGGAAGGAGAAGACAAAGAACAAGAACACCACCACCACTACAGTCCAGAAGGAGGACCGCATTTATGTGATGGCACATAATGCACGATCCTATGATCTGCAATTGATCCTGAAGGGCCTGTACCCCCTTCTGGTGAAACTCCCCACCAAGATTCGAAATGGACAACAGATTTTGCAGGTGACCCTAGGACGCTTTTGTTTCGAAGACAGTTTAAATTTCGTACCCTACCCACTGAAAGCATTTCCAAAGAGCTTTGGGCTGAAAGAATTGAAGAAAGGGTATTTTCCACACTTTTTCAATACCGAAGCCAACCAGACCTACAGAGGTCCCTATCCAACAGCCGTCATGTACGATCCCAATGGCATGTCTCCCGCGGAACGCACAGCCTTCCTCCAGTGGTATACCCAAAAAGTGCAAGAAGGAGCCTTGTTTGACTTGCAAGGAGAACTTTTAGCCTACTGCCAGAGCGATGTGGACATTTTGAGACGGGGATGTGCTGACTTCTGACAGAACGCCATCAGGTCGGTTCGCATGGATCCCTTTGTAGAGGTGATGACAGCTGCTGCGTTCACCATGAAATCCTTCCGAAAACACGATCTGAAACCCAATACCATTGCCATTCTTCCACCTCAAAGCTACCAACCCAAGAGAAACTATTCCCAGGCCTGTATGCACTGGTTAAATTATCTGATGGAGACGGACCCCAATCTGCACCTCCAGCACGCCAGGAATGGAGGTGAAAAAGAGTTTACGTGTGGAGAGGGTCAACATCGGTACAGTGTGGATGGCTACGATCCAGCGACAGCCACCATCTACGAATTCCTGGGGTGTTTCTGAATGGGTGACACCCAATGTGGGGAACCTCATCCCGTCGTGGGCACGTCGTTGGGAGCACGTTATACCGACACCCGCTACAGCCTGAGTCTCTTGAGTCAACACCCTGAGGTGAAACAGATCGTCACCCTGTGGGAGCACGAGTTTACAAAAATGCAACAGAACTCCGCTCTGTGTGCTTTCTTGCAGGGACCCCACTGTATCGACATCCCTGGACCGCTCAACCCTCGCGATGCCTTCTATGGAGGGCGCACCAATGCCACGCGATTATGCTATGAAGCCCAAGAAGTTGAAACCATCAAGTACATCGATATTTGTTCCCTTTATCCTTACATTTGTAAGACCGGAGCATTTCCCACGGGACACCCCACCCTTCTCCATCAACCACCTGTGGACACGTTGTTTGAGCTGAAACAACCTACCCCCGAAACGACTCTATTATCCGCTACTGCCCTACAGATCGGGTGGCAAACTGCTCTGTCCTTTGTGCCGATACCCGGTCAGACTCCCCCTGCAAGCACACGGACAAAGAGAGGTCATGGGTGGGTACGTACGCCACCATAGAACTCCATGAAGCCGTGAAGAAGTATGACTAGCAGGTGCTACGACGTTTGGCATTTTGACACCTTTGCACAGCATGACACCGACACCCAGCAAGTAGGACTCTTTGACACTTATATTGATCGTCATTTCAAGGAGAAGTTCGAAGCCAGCAGATACCCCGAGGCATGTACGGATCATGACGCTTACATCCAGGAGATCTATGACAAAGAAGGCATTGGGTTGGACAAGGACCGCATCGAAAAAAAAACAGGACTTCGCACGATTGCCAAGATGCAACTGAATTCGCTCTGGGGCAAGTTTGGATAACGATTAGACTACAGTCAGAACATCTATATGAACGATCCTAAACAGTACTTTGCCTTGTGGAGGGAAGAACGCAATACCATCAAGGATGTCACCGTTGTCAACGAACACATGGTTGAAGTGACCTATACCCACAAGGAAGAATTCCAAACCCCTCATTCTCATTTCAATGTCGCCATCACTGCTTGGGTCACCGCCCAAGCACGTCTCAAGATGTACGAGACCCTTGCCCTGGTGGGTCGCAGGGTCTTGTACTTTGACACGGACAGCATCATTTACATTCATCGACCCCACGACACAAATCCAGAGCTGGGCCATTCATTGGGTGAGTTTACAGATGAACTGGACAAAAACACCATCAAGACGGTTGTGTCAGGAGGCCCCAAAAACTATAGAGTTAATGAACCCCAGAACGGATGGAACGCGTACTACCTGCAAAGTGCGAGGGTTCACTTTGAATTACAGAAACCAACAACAACTCAACTTTGACACTATGAAAAGACTGATACTCGGACAATGGCCTGGGAAGGAGGGGGAGAAAATCAGCTTGGATTATCTTCATCAAATCATTCATAAACGAAACCACAGGGCTGCCTGTAGACACGCTCCCCTTTGGGTACAGAGACGACTAGATCAATTTTTTATTTTATTTCATCACAACGGATCGAAACTGAATCGACATGGACACCTACAGAAAAAACGGATCGAAATCTGACCAATCAGAAGCTTGGGTTTTCGACCCATCAGAGGACTGCCTTTGCCTTGGGCAGCCCTCTGATTGGTCGAAACGAGGTTGTGCTTTCTCTCTTACGCTACATGCCTGACCCTATGGAAACACAAAGGTCAGTCCAGTTTGGAAAAATTGAGACTCAGACCAGGCACTGGAACGGACCAATCAGAAAGCAGGACATCAGTGCCTTTTAATACGACCAACGCTCTCCGGTCATCACTTTCACTGAACGGACCAAGCAACAACATCATCCCTCTGATTGATGTTCCTCACGGTGTGTTGGCTGTTGGCGTTTTATCTGGAAGAAACACGTGTCCGGAGAGAGTACCATCAAGTGTTGACACACATCCGTGAAGACTTGGAAAGAAACAGAAAATCCGGACAACATCATGTCGAAACGGATGAATGCCAAGACACGGAGCAACATGTGTGGTAAAGGAAGCAGTGGAGATGGAAACGGTGACATGACTGCTGAACTGTGGGGTGAAGTGTACGACATGTTGTGTGCAGAGATAAAGGCCGACGATGCGTACGCCAAGATACGTTCAAAGATGAGGAAACTGACTGAACCCAAGAAAGTAGCACCGAAGAAGACGATAAAGAAGACCCAGAAGAAAAAAACAAGCAAACCAGCAGCAGCAGGAGCAGCAACAACAACCACAGCAGCAGTTGCCACCACCACCACCATCACAACAGCACCAGTCACCAGTCACCACTACAGCAGCAGCAGCAGCAGGAGACACCCAAACGAAAGGGACATCCTTTTTGAAACCTGCAACACCTGCAAAAAGACGACCACGGAAGAAATTGTCTCTGAAGATCTCTCATCAAGAACAGCTGTAAGTACCATGCTATTCTTTGGGATGTGTATGCCAGGATGATAATGATGATGATGATGATGATGATGATGATGATGATGAATATTACGAATGCATGACGATAATCGTGAGTATACTGAAAGGTTCTTTTCTTGTTGGATTGACAGGACACCCATCCTTCCTTCCCCTGATGCCAGTTCAGCGCAGTCCGTGTTAGAACAGTGGTGGGAACAAATCCCTCAGGAGCCAACCTATTCACCGAATGCGCCTGTGATTATGACGACCGGTGACAGTGATGATCATGAAGCGCTCAAGCTGACAACCCTCCCTTCCATGGATCTGGACACACCCACCCTGCTTGATGCTTCTTGGTCACCAGCATCACCGGAAGATGTTAATGTCTTCTCATCAGGTATGCCCATGGTTTGCAACGACGATGACAACGTTGACCAGGATCCTTATGGAGAAGCTCAACTCACTCCCCTACAACGTGAATGTAGTGTCTGCCGACACAACATGTTAAGAAACATAAGCTGCAACAGTGGTGAAGTGATGTGTCATGTCTGTTTCAGGGAGGCCATAGACTGTACTTGTTTTACTGATGGACCTCTCACATGTTTGGGACCTGTTTGGGACAGTATGATGGAAGACCACATCTTATGGTGACCCTCATCTTCACTCGAAGAGCTTGAAGATGGAAGAGTTTGAAGATTGAAGAGGAAATGTTTTTCGCGTTGTTGTAGGGACATGCAAAGCACTCCCTCCTCCATTGTCTTTTCGTATTTCCTATGTATCTGTTGTTGTTCATTATTAGACAGTGATTGATTGAACTGACTCTTTGTGTCTTGATTGATCTCAACTCCAATAGGGTGCCGAACCGAGGGTAGAGGCTGAGTTCAGATGTCGTCTACGTTGTCTGTCTGTCATGTCAGTGCACACCAAAGTAAAGAAAAAAGTAAAGAATAACATATAATATATAAGATAAAAGAAAAAGGCCATGCTTGAAAGATCAGCTGCCTGGTGTCAGTCATTCCAGTACACACCACCACTACCACTGTGTGTCATGCAGTGTGTCAGTCAGTCCAAACACAGGATGACGTCACGTGATGATGATGATGATGATGATGATGTCATGACCTTCCGTTTAAGGGGGAGGAGACTTTCATAAAAGCATGCGAACTCCCAGACCTTCCTTCAGTGAGTCTCAGTCATCATGGGACAAAGACGGTCTATGAATGCCATGCCATCCTCCCGAGATGTCCCCGATACCGGGTGGGTGCCTGAAAAGGCGAGAGAACAAGCGAGAAAACGCACAGACTTTATGGACGACACACTCTTTATGGACGACACATGGCAACTCAGTGACATTCTGGAGGGACCTTTTCCTTCTTACACCTTGTGTCATCCTTCTCATCCTCACTATGATTCATTTCAAGAACGTCTGAGGTCATTTCAAACGTGGCCTAAACAGATGACCCAGACCCCTTATGACATGGCCATGGCTGGCTATTTCTATCAAGGACGAGGTGACCATGTTATCTGTTATTGCTGTGGTGTGACACTCTGCCAATGGGAAGCCACAGACAAACCCTGGAAAGAACATCTGAAGCATGCCAAAGTCCCCTGCGAATACTTGTGTGTGTTTTGTCCTGATGGAGAAGTGAACGAAAAATACAGACGTTTGGTGTCCAAAGAAGCACGGAAGAGAAGAGTTGAGGGTCTTGTTCACCCCAAGTGACAAAGTTTCTTTGGGGTTTTTTCAAAGTGTACAGACATTCATGCCCTCGTGGTCACCCTCGTGTTCACAAAAATCACAGGGAAGCCCCTAATCCTAGGACTTTTGTTTTGTTGTGTTTGTTCAAGTGAGTGGGGGATTAAAAAAAAAGAAAAAAGTTGAACAAACGTAAGTGTTATGTTGTCTGTAAGATGAAGAAAAACAAAACAGGATCGAAATGCACACCCAGAAAAAAACCAGATCGAAATCTGACCAATCAGAATCCTGGGTTGTCGACCAATCAGAGACTGCACTCGAACCATGGTGGGCTCTGATTGGTCGAACGGGGGTCGGTCCGTTTTGGAAAACTGAGGTGCAGGCCAGACACCGGAACGAACCAATCCGGGGCGCTGCGTGACAAACCAACAAGGAAGCAGGGTGCCAGTGCCTCTCCTATAAAACAAGAACGAAGCCACACACACACACACACACACACACACACTGCATACTATCAAACCAACCATGCTACCTCGATACAGTTGTATGAAGTGCCAGACCGACAGTCACAGTTACCTGCTCTGCCCTGAAGTGACATGTATCGAGTGCTACCGTCCATATGTCTGTCCGAAGATAAGCAGTCAAGATAAGCAGAAGACTCCCCAGGGCCCACGTTACAACTGTCAAGTTGTGGGTCATTTCTCTGCAGATTGCCCAGAACCCAGTCGAAAGAAGACTCCCCAGGGCCCCTGTTACAACTGCCAAGTCGTAGGTCATTTCTCTGCAGATTGCCCAGAACCCAGTGGAAAGAAAACGTCAGCAGCACCGTCCACGTCGACACCAGTGACACAAGTGACACAAGTGCTTCATCTCATAGAAGCCATGCATGTCGATGTTCTCAATCTAAAAGAATACATCACAAAACTCCATGCGGGCATCACAACACGTCTAGGGAAAAGAAAACGGGACAGAAGCCCCTCAAGAAAACACTCCTCAAAGCACGGACGACGCCTTCAGTCCGAGGATGAGATGGAGGTCAAGTATGAAGAAGATAGATCATCTGAGCAAAGTGACTAACGCATGGGACATGCTGCTCCACTGTTTTTTCCAGTTTCCAATCGTTTCCAGTTTTTCCAGTGTTCCAGTGTTCCCACCGTTTCCAGTTTCCAGTTTGTTTTCCAACGGCCCTTTTCAGGGCCACCCATCTCTCCCGAAAGAACGCTTTTCATCCTCATGCTTTGACGACCCTCAAACCCAAACAAAGAACCCGCCTCCTCCTTCTCCTCCCCTCCGCCGCTGCCCTCTCCTTCCCCCCTCCGCCGCCCTCCCCTTGGAGACGATGGCTTGCGGTATATACAGTTTTACTTTACACATGTAGATATATACATACAAAAGACACTTTGTACCAGGTCAGCACATAGTGGTTGTGGTTGTTGTCTTGGTGCCCCGGAGCACCCAGCCTAACCCTAGCTAGGCTAAGGGTAAGACCTTTCTTTCTCCTTCTCTCAATCTCTCTGGACCAAGGCTTATATAGCCAAGGTCACCTGACATTTAGTTAGTAATAAATATAAATGTAAACAGTAAATCATCAGTGACATACTTGCACATCCTGTTCAGGATGGCAGACGGTCGATGTACACAAAAAAGGGGATTAACAAATAGGATTAGCATCTTATAAATAACAGCAATTAAGTGTTTCAAGGCATAAAGATGTCATGGCTCCAGGGTAATGAGCCTTTGCAATTAAATTTTCTTCAGACAATGGGTGTCGTAAATCAGTCGCTATGATAGTACATCAGATTTAAAGAAAACAAGGGGCTCAAAGTGAAGCCCTTTTCCCTTTACATGCTCAACATAGTCTCTATCAGAAGTGTTCGGCATGTGTTGGGTCCGACTTGACCCGGGCTGTCAAAATCTACTTTAAACACACAGATGTATCATCAAATGTGTTTATATCTATAGATTGGTGTTATATCTACCTATACACCACTTTATAATGTCACAGTATATCAAATTTAAAGAAAACTGGGCCGTTAAAGTCAAGCACTTCTGATAGAAACTATGTTGAGAATGTAGAGGGAAAAGGGCTTCAACTTCAGCCCCTAGTTTTCTTTAAGGACAGCGATCTGAGACACTATAAAGTGGTATATAGGTAGATATAATACTAATCTATAGATGTGAATCCATTTGATGATACATCTGTGAGGTTTAAGTTGATTTTGAAAGCCCGGGCCAAGTCGGACCGAACTCTTCTGACATAGATTTTCTTAAGAAAATTCAGTAAAAATGCTTGACTTTAAGGGACCAGTTTGATTTAAATGCGATACACTCTGCCATCATAAAGTGGTGTATAGGTAGATTTAACACTAATCTATAGATGTAAACACATTTGAAGATACATCTGTGTGTTTAAAGTCGAATTTGACCGCCCGGGCCAAGTCTCTGAGGCTGACTGTGATCTCAAGTCGACTCCTCCCTTCACCGCCCAATGCGCCGCAAAGCTGACAAGAGCCCTCTTCCAGACTCTCAGCCCTGAGGAAGCTGCCCTAGCCAACAGGCTACTCGATGGGCAGCTCCACTAGACGGCAGCAGACGCCAAATTGCCACACACGCTCGCCCGCCTACGCCGTGCCTTAACACGCTCCATCCCCTCCCCTCCCCTCCAACCCAAGCCCAACTTTTTCCATATTTAACTAATGTTATATTTGGGATAACACTTTCTTAGTAAAGTACAGATTCTAGTACTAGAATCTGTACTTTACTAAGAAAGTGTTATCCCAAATATAACATTAGTTACATTTGACCACTTTCTAAATGGCATTGTGTCTTCATATTTTTCCATATTATTGTTTATTCTCTTATCCCCACCAAGCCAAACCCCCGCCCCCCTTAGCTTCTTAGATTAGGTTTTTAGAATTTTTGGGGGTTGTACTTCTTTATTTTATTCATTATGCTCTTTTTCCCCAATAGTATAAGTGCAACCCTGGGTGCGAGATACGCTAAAGTGTTATCATTACACACGGAAAGCGCACGTTAAATCTCCAATAAACCAACCAACCAACCTTCTCATCAAAGAAAAGACACAGTCAAGACACTGACTTTTCGGTATGGACTCTCGGTATGTAGCTATAATTATCAGTTTATTACATTGCTGAAGATGCATTTTGATTCAAACTCAATTAAATGAGCAAAACTATACGTTTCTGGACAACTGAGATATGCCTAGATATGCCCGTTTCGTTCGATTATTCCTCAATCCATTTTTAGTATTACCCGCTGGACCGACTTATAAGGCAATCCCATCCGTTTTGCAAACTTTCTCCGCTATCAGACTGCCTCCATAGCCTTTTTTATAGAGTGTCTGCCCGGAGAGCTGAATTTAAAAAATTCGATCCCTGGCCACATCATACCAAAAGAAGTTAAATTATAGTACTTTTTGTTTCCCCTCCTTGTGCTTGGCATTAAGGGGATAAAACAAGGACTGACTCAGAGTCAGTATAGAGTGACTGAGTTTGGCAGCCATTTTAAAAATTTGACATCTCATTTCAGTGGACTAGGACCATAAAACCAACACCAGTCAGGCACCAGTCAGAACTAGTAAAAGAATACACAACCCGTAAAGATCAGGGTTAGAATAGGTCATAAGAGCCTAATGGGATCGGATGATCAGACTCGGTGACTTGGTTGATGCATATCATCATATTCCAATTGCGTCGATTGATGCTCATGTCAATCACTGGATTGTCTGGTCTAGATTTGAATATTTACAGACTGCCGCCATCTATCTGGACTATTGATCTGTGCGGCGTTAAACAACAAACAAACAAAAGAATACACACGCACACGCCTACATGTCGCAAAATAAGTGCAGTAATCTTGGATGCAACGTTATTACCCATTTCACATCACCTCATCCCCACCTGATCCTGTCTTTTGGTAATGGTGTAGATGATTTCTCTGCCAACCGTTGTACTGGTCCATATTTTTCTCTTGTACCTGTCTTCAAGCTGCAGTATCGGTTCTGCTCTTCATGATGACTCTCATTTATCCCACCTTTCAAAAGACCAAACGAGTCTCAAACTCATTCAAAATCCTAGACATCCACTTCAGTAGGGCACTATCATTTGCAAGAAGTCCAATTGTTCCACCATGTGTCTGCATATCTCTGTTGGTTTGCTCATGAACCTTCTCATGTGACAAACATGAAAAGGCTTTAGCTGTCTGCTGTGTCACAAATGTCTACCAACTTCTTTTTCACAATTGGATGATGACAATCTAGATCCTGTATTGTCCTCATGAATTCTGGCATCCATTGTAAAAAATAAACATGGATATATCTGGTTTAATGCATCAACCTACATACTAAAATTGGTTTCCCTGATACTTCACATTAACAGGAAAAGTAGACTCTCTTGCATGCTGGTTGTGTACCAGTAATCAAAATGTACCAATTTATTTTTTCCTTGTTGCTAAGACTCAGTCTGTAACATAATTCTTCCATGCTTGTTTCACATGCGATCCACAAAGGTATGATTCTGCCCTCCAGGGAGAAGCTACTTCAGCTCTGACAGCATCAACTGAACCATTTCCTTCCAATCATTTGCCAATTAGTTTTAATGTCTCAATGTGGAGACCAATCATAAAGATCACTTGGTCTTCTCCCAACAGGTCAGGTAACATCCACTACAGCTGCTTTTTAATAATGATAACTGGTTTCCCGAATGTCAAGTCTTTAGATTGCCTTTTCACCCTTTTCTTTACTTAAAGGCAACAGAATCTCTGCACTGGTACACATAATAAAAACATGTCATTTTTATTAGTTTCAATGAAATCAGTTCATGGACTATTAAGTCTCTGGATTTTCTGGGCCATCCATCACAAGTTTGGTTTGTTAGAGGCTGCACGGCAGGTGTACTGATGTCTGGCATCAGGCAATAAATATGTACTTTACTTTTATGCAAATTGTGTGAATGGCAGTTGATACTGACAATGCAGGACATGCTTACCCCTTTTGCGAACACCTGGTGTCATCACTGTGGTCCATTTGTATAATTTTATCAGGTGTTTTGCCCTTTACGCCATAATAGAACCTGTTTCGGAGGATAATGGAGGCTGGTTGTTCTGCATTGATGTTTCATATTTGTTTAAGATATCCACTAGTATGACACACCATGGCAAGAGACTGAACCTTTAAATAAAGGGAGCAGTGTTGAAGAAAACTTCGGCATCATTGGCTTTGTTTGTTTAGAGACATGGTGTGCTAACCACAGTAACTTCTCATCTGATATACAATTGTTTCCATATTGTTCACCCATGTAAATATTCTTCTTTCGAATTAATTTCATTGTTCATGTTCTGAATACTGACAGTTATATGAACATCTGCTTTTCTGGAAGGTATGATTGGCAGATGTGTGTACCACACTGGCAAAAGAACAGTGAGTTTCATTGATCCCTTCAGAACCTGTCTCTGTTCTTCATGGTACTCAGTGTGATCATGATTATATAGAATGATTGATGATCTTGTTCCATGAAAGGGTCATTTGAGATTCTTGGTGATGGATTATGATCAGTGTTGCTGAATATATAGTTGGGTTAAGAATAGTAAGAATAAAATTGTGATAGTATAAAAACACACAGAAATCAAGTTAAAAAAATAACATGTTTTAGATCTCGCCAATCTCACCAAAATATATACTAGTATTATGCTAGCAAATCCTAACTTTTCGCTTCCTTGTTACTGTTAAATGTAAGGGACCAACCATTTGATAATCTGGAATTTTGTATCAAGATTAGATATTTTTTCAGCTACATCTACAAAACCAGATATGTTTTCATATAAAACTCTGAACCTGATTTTTATATAAAAAAACAACCTTGCAACAATGTAGTTTTTGTGACAGGCAATTTCTTTATTTTTTTCAACAGTCTGAAGCACGCTTGAATTATTTTTTCACAAATTTTCAGGGACAATTTATTTTTTTCCAACCCCCAAACGATGGTGATGCTGATAAGAACTGAAAAATTAACTTAAGGAATGCCTTTGCCTGTTGGCTACTTTGCAGAAATGATTCATCTCAACAATTCTCTGTCGTTATAATATAAATTGAGCTCAATGACTTATGACAAAAGAATTTTGTCTCAACTTATACTTGTTGTGTTTTATTACATTGTGAAGTAAAAAAAACAATCCCAATGCAAATGTAACTTTGTAAAACATACATGACACATGTTGAAGAATTTCATTAAATTTTCATCAATTTCAGAAGGATTTAGTCGCATATAACTTCAAAACCTCAGCTTGGGTCTATATCTGAACTTAGGCTGAATGTGCTACTCTATGTCTAAGCCATCTCTCATGTTGGTATCCCGTTTTGCACAATTATGGTCTTTGGGGGCTCAAATATGTCTCACTTTGGAATGTATTCTTACAGCACACTATTACTGTCAATTCAAGAAATAGATATTTTGAACAAAACAATATAAGTAAATGATTCTCTTCTATTTATTAAATCTATCATTTCTTACACATGAATAGTGTATTGTGGACTTGTGCATAATTAACATGTTACAGCTGTATTGCATTGAGCCATGGATAATGCAATACACTGACAGAACAGAACACCCCAGGTGGAAGCCTTCAATGACTGTTAGTGGAATCTGTGCAAGAATGTCTCACTCTGTCTCACACATGGCATCGTCCAGGTAGGCTACATATTTGGTGTGGTATTCCGAGTGGCCTCGAGCGACTGCACCCACGCCTTAACTTGTTCAGTTTTGAATTTTCCTGGAAATACAAACACAAATATAGATCTATGAGGAAAATACAGTCAAGTCTTGTTAATCCAACACTCGGCTTTATCCGATACTAATGATGGGAACACTCCGACTCTAACACAGCTAATTTGCACCAAGTTACCGAAATCACTCATTAATCAGTCTTGTTTATCAGACACAGTGATCAGCGTACTCCATGGTCATACTCCCGCGAGTACACAGCCCCTTGTTTTGATGCGATGAGTCGGCTGGTTGCTGCATATTACAATGGCTGCAGAGATAAACTTGCTTAACAATAAACAATTAATGCTTTAAAGAAACAAAACAGGATTAATCACATGTTTAGATTACCTGTATCTCATTAAAATCAGATACAAGTTCTCGCTACCACAGAGGACATCCCATTACAGGTCACGTCAGAACAACCTTTCATGAACTATGTTTGTTTGTTTGTTTGTTTGTTGTTTAACACCGCACTCAGCAGTATTCCAGTTATATGACGGCGGTCTGTAAATAATCGAGTCTCGACCAGACAATCCAGTGATTGATATCATGAGCATCAATCCACGCAATTGGGATCGATGACATGCATCAACCAAGTCAGCCAGCCTGACCACCCGATCCCGTTAGTCACCTCTTACGACAAGCATAGTCGCCTTTTACGGCAAACATGAGTTGGTGAAGACCTATTCTACCCCGGATCTTCTCGGGTCTTACGAACTATGACCGACCAATGAAATGACTAACAGGAAGTCGTCATTAGCCACTAAGAAAGCAGATTTCTTTATCTTTGCAGTACCAGTTTCAAACTGGAGATTTCCATTCCAGACTATGCTTTTTAAAATATTTTGAATCAGTCATACAGTCCGTAACAGTTGTTTTGTGTTAAGCTTTAGAGGTTGCATGATTAGAAAACATATTCCGCTAACAATGAAACATAACAATGTGATTATTTTTCTTTTTATTACAATGTGTTTGTATTGTTATCTATTGTGTAGTTGTTCGATTTTCAATCACAAATGTTGAAACTACTTAATTTTGTTTATCCGACATACTCGGACATAATCATATGCTACCAACTGCATTGTATGTCGGATTAATGGGACTTGACTATAGTTTGAATGAATTTGGTTTAATGCTGCTTTGAATTACTTTCAGATAGGATATTCATCTAAGGCATATAATTTGCTATATCTAAATATAAACTATTGATTTTATCCACACCCCAACCCGAACCTTTATTAGTCCAGCTTCTAAAGATTCTTGTATTTTAACTCATTATTATCAACAACAGTGGGTTTAATTTTTTCAACTGATTTATTATTATCTAGTAAAGCGATCAATTCAGCTTTTCTCATTCGGGAATAACCTCTCAGCCCACTGTTTTTTGCTTGAGCTTTGAGTTCTCTAACAGTCTGGGGTTTGTTGTATTCCAAACCGAGTAAATCAATCAATTCAGCTTTTCTCATTCGAGAATATCCATGTAGACCACATTGTTTTGCCAAAGCCTTCAACTCTCTCACAAAAACCATTGTGGTTTAATGGTTTATGCAAAATGAGTCAAATCTCTAAATGGTACGTATTCTCCCCAACCTATTCCTCTCATTGATGTAATCTCTCTTCCTAGCGTAAATAATCTGGTTGCTGACCCTATCAGCACCGTGTTTCTTACATAAACAATAAAGAACTTTGACCCCTATCCCACGTACAGAACAAACGTAATTTATGTTTCCCTGTCTGATGTAATAAGAGTGGATACCACAGTAAATACCCACACAACGTCGGTTGCATTGAATCGGCTTCCCCATGAGTGTAAATCTGCACAGATTCATGGTTATACATCTATCATATAGCATTTGTCTAAATGCAAATCACATCTCCACTGGTGAGTCATAGTTGTCATAGCTCTTTATAGATTAGTTGACACGTAATAGATCATAGCTTATGTGTAGCTAAAAATAGACAACAGTCAACCAGACATAACTTAACAGCCAGTCAGCGCTATTTATAGATTAACAGTCAGGATGACATGGTTCATAAGACTCACTCTGACTAGGTCATGGTTTATGCGTAGTTATTGTATAACTGAAAATTACAATGACTGTCAATCCCAAAGCTATAAATGCTATCTCTCTGTTTTTTTTGTTCCTCTGATGTTGTATAAAACTAACTTTTTGTTGGTCTCTGTATTGGGTCAAGTTTTTTTCCATAAACGTGGAAGTATTCGTGCATGGCAGATTCAATATCCTTAAACATTTCAATTGAATGTCCTTGCTTACGCAGTTCTTCATTAATAAAATCTAATCTTAATATCCTCTGTCTGGTCCATTGTGACTGGGCTGCTTCGAGTTGTTCTAATGCTTTATTATGTCGTTTACGCTCCTCTTCTTTAGCGTTTGATTCCCTCAGAGTAGAAAATAAATAATTACTCCCCTAAAAAGCTAGAGCATTAACAATAGCCCCACCAACCATCATCACAATTGTTGCCATATTTATATGAATATAAAATATTCAAATGTTTAATTACTTCATTATGTCTTCCTGGATAAGCCCTTGTTTGATGAGCATATCTTTTGTAGCCATTGCTATTCCAATATCAAGAATGATCATACTGATATCATAACCATTAAAATCTAGCTTGGGTGGTGTGGCTTTAGTAATCATTTTAGCTAGACGGGCATAACCAATGGCCAAGCCACTGACCACCGCTGAATGATATGTTGCGTTTACCAACATTTTACCGTCTGTAACTGGAGTAGTCATGCTTTTTATAGCATTATATGGGGGCTAACCTCTAATTGAACTTCTTGTTGTGTAATCGGGGGTGACGTTTTCTCTTCTCCGGTCTTATAAAACAACCATACCACCGCTATAGCAACAACTCCTAGTGCATAGGGAGCCCAAGTTTTAATCGGACGACTGTGTCCAATATTTGAATTATGCATTAGTTTCGCCTTCCTCGCTAACGCACCCTTTTTACCAACGGCAATTTTTCTGGGGTTCTTAGTAACTCTGGCTTGTGATTTCGTAATTGCTGGTATTTCCTCATTCATTTGTTGTGATTGTGTTTCCACAATCTGTTGTGATTGTGCAATCGCTGGTATTTCCTTGTTCACTTGTTGTGATTGTGTCTCCACAATCTGTGGTGTCACTTGAGTCTCCATTATTATTAAGTTGACAATACCTAGCCATTATTAAAGCTGTGGTGAGTGGAGCAAAGAACATTCCATATCTTTGATAAAACTCACAGCTTACTGCGCTTATAGTGTGTTCGATGAATGGGTCTTTCTCGAGAGATTCGCATAAATACATGCTAGCTACGACTGTGTATAGTTGTTACATAGCCGACCCTATTGTTTTAGTCATGGTAGCTCCCAGTCTAGACTTGTAACACGCGTATGTTTTTTTAATTTCTTCGTCGGTCAGGTTATCAATTTTTTCAGTTGTATAATTTTCCCCAAAATATTGGGAACATTTTCCACCAGCTACCAAAGCCGCGAGTCTTTCTCTATGTTTATCTAAAGATTTATCTACATGTTGATCTGCATTTTGATCAGGTTCTTAAATAAATAATAAACTGTTACGAAAGAATGAGGATTTCAAGCCACATTATTACATATAAACCGAAAGCATAATAAATGTGAAAGCATATCTTTCTTTTTGGTTAGTTCTTTACTCACACTGCAGTCGTCTATTATGAAAAGGGTTGATTCTCCTTTGTATTTTTCATGACATACTCGTAAACAGTCTTGTAAACGATCGCCTGGATCAACTTTGTACACCCCATCGTCATTCATTACCCAATCTCTCGATAGGTATGTTTTATTATCGCTTATAGTCGGGCACAGAATAATAATATGGTCGAAAACGTCCCGATAATGACTTTCTAAAATATCTAGAATTAAAGCTGTTTTTCCACAACCCGTTTGCCCGCAGATTATAGCACAGTGCGGTTCTTTAGGTAAAAGATTGTTAATAGATCGCTTGCACAAATCTTCCATTCTGTATATTAAGTTGCGCATCACGTACAAATATATGTTTAATTTACCAGCCGATTCCTGGACCTTCGTTATCTGTATAGTAACACCCTCGCTAGCATTTTCTATTCTCCGCCCACTACCGTGTAGTTGGTCATCGTCCGTGGTTCGCATGCCAAGCCATAGCGCATACTTCGTGGTGAGGTATTCACCCATCGATGCATCCCCGAGAGACAGATCTTTCACGACTGCGTTAACTTCTGGGCTTCGTTTTATAGAAGGGAGTTTTTTAATCTCATCCCATTGTTGATACGCTAGCATTCCTTGACTATATAGTTGATTAGGCACGCCTTCGATAGTCAATTCTACTTTTGTAATCTTGGGATTGTAGAACGCCTCGGTATTTCTTTTAAATAAATCGGAGGGGTCCACGAACAACATTAAAATACCCTTCAACGATCTCGTGGAGACGTTTAGATTGATATTCCGCGTCGTATCTTTTTTGCTCCTTATGATCTTTCGGTGTCGAAGTACACGATCGTACAAAATAGCTAAACTTCCGGTATACTGGTTACGAATTTGTCTGGCTAATTCGGGATCTGTTATCATATTATACTCCTGTGAGATATTGTCAATGGAATAGCTAGCATCTTCAGTAGCTCTGATTACTCTACCATAGTCATTAAAAGTGAGTTTGTATTCTAACCTATCACCTAGGGATGCTTGATAAAAGGGCATGTGACTATCTAGTAATTCAAAATCTAGCGGAATATAGAATCAGTTACCTAATGCGATGGCAACAGCGAGATCTTTTACAACGGTATTATCACCATTATCAGCACCCACACGCAGTTTCAATGTGTTCCGATTACAAATACCTTGGTACTGTAAGTTTTCCCGCTCCTTATCCGTTCTCATGAGATCCATGTAACAGAAATCAAACAATAGTTATCATTGTGAATAATTCTAAGAATACCACCTCCATCACATCAGTGCCATAAATTCTTGTTTATGCTGAGAACCACACTATAAATTTTTTATAAATTTTCAACAGACGTCCACCACACTGCCAACATATCCATAGTTGTGAGGGAAACCCTATCCCTTGCCAGGGGCGCCACCACGCATGCGCAAGGCGGGAATCTAGTCACTTCTTTCAACCCATTACTCTCATCAACTAGATGCAGATATTTGGGGAGGTGGGAGGGATTAATTCCTGATGTGATAGAGGTGGTATTCTTAGAATTATTCACAATGATAACTATTGTTTGATAATTCTTGTGAATACCTCACCTCTATCACCTGTGCCAGGTGATGAAGTATCGGTGTCCAAGCAGAAAACCATCCAGTAAGGGACTTGGTAATGGCTGAGAGGAGTTTCCTTCTCAGGGGAACATTCAATTACTGACTCCAAAGAACCTTCAGACGAGTCCAACTGGAATCCAAATGATCTGTGCACAGGAGAATCGCTCATGAATAGATATGACTTGGAGCACTTGAACAGCACTTGCAATGACTGAGGTGACAACTGCTGGAACGGCATCTGCGCTGGCAGGAAGCCGAATAGAGCTGTTGGCAGAACAAATCCTGGAGGCGCGACAGACACAGGCGCCTGAAAGTGGGTCAGACAAGAGGAAAATCATGCATATGGTGATACAAGCACCAAAATTGGCATGGTGACTCCCAAGGGTATACGTAACAAATCTGTCTGATTAGCCACCGGGAAATCCAAGATGTTTGCCATTTTTCAAGATGGCTACCAAATGGACCTCCTGATAACGATTTCTTTCATAAACAGAGATCTACTTGGCTGATTTGAGTGATCTTGATCGAGTTTTATGTTTTTTTGGCACACTGAATTCATTTTTCTAGTTTCGGAAGCTTCTTAGTCACCTTAGTTAATTTAAAGGAAAATTTAAATGAAAAATATTAATAAAACACAACAATTCAAATGATAAAACACTTTTAATAACAGTTTCAATCAAGCACTTATAGCATTGAACATTTGCATTTACAAATAAGTGGACGGACAGATTATGTTATACAAATTGACATAAAAAATGAGACAAGACTGAAAATAATAATACATCAAAACAGTTACAGTCCGTTTGACTCCAAATGAGAACGATGAATTGCAAAATAACTCAAAATCCAGAAAAGTGTATGAAACATCAATACGGTACTTGACCATGAATACCCTGTACCCAACAAAATCTGAATTTTGTTTATTTTAAGATCCATGACGGATGAAGTTCTTTAAGAAACTATCATGTAATTTTGTATAGAAATGTGTACATGACACCTAAGGGGACAAACCGTGGAAGGAACAGTGCAAGCACGGTCTGCACGTGCTACACAGTGACCGTGTTCATTCAATGACAAGATGCGCTACTCAGCAGATGTTAAACAGTTGATGTTGAATGTGTATGATTTCTTTAGAAGTGAAGCAAAAAGAGCAAAGCCTTTTTATGCAATTAATAAATTCTTGAAACGAGCTTCAAAAGCTCTTTGTATGTCCCCTCAGAAACTTAAAAATGTTGTTAGTCCACAAGATACAACATTTTAGGCCAAGGGGGTAGGGAACATGTCAAAACCACGCAAGGTTGATAAATTAGACAGTTTTCAGAGGGATCAAGTCAGACGTGCAATTGTTAAACTGCACTCAGAAAATAAGTACCTGTCCCTAAGAACTTTGATGAAACACCTTGAAACTGACCATGATTTACGTGTTACAAAGTACAAACTATGGCAGCTGTTGCATACGTTTGGTTACAAATACAAAAAGTTAACTGGAGAAAATAGGGCTGTGTTGTGTGAACGGTCTGACATTGTTCGTCTCCGAAATCATTACCTTCGTACCATCAAGCAGAAACGTGAAGAAGGATATGAGCCCGTCTTCCTAGATGAGACATGGGTAAATGAGTCACACACAGCCAGCAGTCAGTGGGTACCCAGTGGTGACTGTAAGGAGTCTGGTAGAAAGTTACCAATGGGAAAGGGTGAAAGACTCATAGTTCTCCATGCTGGTTCTGCTGGTCAGGGTTTTCTCCCAGACTGTGACCTCGTCTTTAGAGCCAAGGCCAAAGACAACAGGGACTACCTCACAGAAATGAACGGCAATGTATTTCTGGAGTGGGTGAAAGATATATAAGTCCCTGCTTTGCCTACCAAGTCTCTCATTGTCATGGACAATGCACCGTATCATAGTGTGCAGGATCCAGAAAGCAAGACTCCAACCTCTAATAACCATAAAGGAGACATGGTTACTTGGCTGCAACGGAGGAACATTACCTTTCCTTCTCAAGTGACGAAACCACAGCTCTATGAAATCATCAAAACTATGAAACCTGACCCCGTGTATAAAGTTGACAGTTACATCAAGGGTCAGGGTCACGCTGTCTTACGACTGCCACCTTATCACTGTGACCTGTATCCAATTGTGTTGGTATGGGGCATCGTCAAGGGTGACGTTGGACGATCGAACACAACGTTCAAATTATGAGACGTTGAACAACTCGTAAAGGAATCCCTTGGTCGGGTAACAGTAGAAACAAGGAGGCGTTGTGTGGCCACAGTCGTTGACGAGATAGAGCCACGTTATTTGTCACGAGATGGACTATGGCCAGCAACAGTCCCACCTGTAATAGTGGCAGTCGGTTCAGGCACCAGCAGTTCCGACGACGAGATCTATGGCTTGAGCGAGTCAGATTGCGACTGAAATTATCATGAGACGGCCCCTCTAACGCTCTGTCATTTCCCCTACCACAGAACAAGCAGTGCATGCGTGCTTGTGCTGTGCCTTCCACGGTTTGTCCCCCCTACGTGTCATGTACACATTTCTATACAAAATTACATGATAGATTCTTAAAGAACTTTATCCGTCATTGGTCTTTAAATAAACAAAATTCAGATTTTGTTGGGTACATGGTATTCATGGTCAAGTACCGTATTGATGTTTCATACACTTTTCTGGATTTTGAGTTATTTTGCAATTCATTGTTCTCATTTGGAGTCAAACGGACTGTAGAATGGCTCTTTGTTACCAATCTACGAAGTGGGTTTAGCTGAGTGTTCCTGCACTAAAGTTCAGTACATCGCTACTACTCACACACGCAGCAACACAGAGCAGTGCAAGAGAGCCCTGAGCGAAAGCATTTGCATCTCTGGGTGCAACCTTTCTTGCAGGAGCACTTGGTCAGTTCTTGACAGCTTTTCGCAACTGGTGGAAGGGCCGTCCAGTATATCTGCCATGTCTCCCCTGTTTGAGTCCAACCCCAGTCGGCAAGACCGCTGGTTTCAGGGTTGGGGAGAGTTGCCTGACCCAAGATGATCCCACTCTGGTAGGCAGCACGCTTTGCATTCCTCCATGAGGGCACCTCTGGTTGGTGGAATTGCATCATACGGCCTCTGGGCAAACAGATCCAGCCTTGCCTCGTCTACACCAGTACCTGCTCTGGATCTGTCGTGCATGAGGACAACGAAGTTCTCTTGCCTCTGCAGGTCATCATCAGACAAAAGCTCCTGCATTGGAAGGCACTACTATCAGCGAAGTTGTGGGCAATCATATCACAGCACTTCACTCCACTAGAAAGGCATTCATGGAGTCAGAAAGTTCCAAAAGAATTTGTCGTACACTTCGAAAACAAGTACGGCCTACTGGAGATAAGTATACCTCTGGAGAAAAGGTTTATTATAAACACCCTGATTGCAGAGAATGGAAAGGGCCAGCAACTGTGAGGTCAAGACAGGGTGCTTGTTTTTGTTAGACATGGTGGTTTAACTAGGAGAAAGTGGTCGTGAAAATGTGATACCTGAGAATATGTCAAATGAACAAGGTATTGATCAATGTAATGAGAATGATCACACATTGAAGAATGTGACAGTCGCCGCTAATCATATTCATCAACAACAAAGAGATGAAAATCATATTAAAGAAGATTGTGAAAGCAGATCGTTAGAATCAATGGAAACGTCAGATTTGAGCACGTTAGGAAATGAAACTATCCAGATGAAAACTGGACAACTGGTCAGGTACAAAGACAAACAGTCTGGAACTATTCATCTTGCACAAGTACTTGGAAGGGCAGGAAAGATAACTGGAAAATACAAAAACTGGTATGACTTAGAGTTTTGTGAGCCAGAGAACCTTAAAGGAACAACAGCGTCTGTTGACCTCACCTGTGTTGACTTACCAGCTGTTAGTAATGCTGGAGATGGCCAACACAAAGAATCTACATCAACTGAAAGGTTGCGTGAAAATAATAGTGTTCAAGATGATAATGTCATGGTTTTTGAAAATGTGTGTTTTGAAGCAGCAAAATCCAAAGAATTGGATAGTTGGAAGAAAAATGCTGTGTATACAGAAGTCATTGATCATGGGCAGAAGTGTATTTCCACTAGGTGCATATGTACCATCAAAGAGTCAACGGATGGAATAGTTCCTAAGGCAAGATTAGTTGCTTGTGGGTTCGAGGAGGTGGATAATAAAGATCTACCAAGCGATTCCCCCACATGTTTTTCTGAGTTGCTGAGATTAATTTTGGCTTTGTTTGCTCAAAACAATTGGAAAGTTCATTCCATGGACATTAAAACTGCCTTTTCACAAGGAAGCAAGCTATCAAGAGACATACACCTTCGTCCCCCAAAAGAGGTCAGACAAAAGGGCATTATCTGGCATCTTCAAAAGTGTGTGTATGGGCTATCAGATGCCTCATTTTATTGGTACAACAAAGTATGTGAAGTAATGCGAAAATGTGGTGCTAAAATATCAGTTGTAGATCCTGTCGTGTTCTACTGGTGGAATGAAACAAATGGCATTGAGGGTGTACTTGCAAGCCATGTTGACGACTTTATCTTGTGTGGATCAGCAGCAAATGAAGAATCTGTTGTCCCACAAATTAGGTCAGCATTCAATGACGGGAAGAAAGTGATAACTTCTCTTATGTGGGCATTGAACTTGTCAGTGAGCAGAATGCTATTTTGATGAAACAAGACAATTATGTTGAAAATCTCAATCAGATCTCTCTTGATAAAGAAAGAGCATCTCAGCGTGATTCCCCACTGACAGCAACAGAGCTTAATATTTATCAATCAAAAGTTTGACAGATACTTTGGGTTGGTAGACTGAGTAGACCAGACATCATGTTCGATGCCAGCAGTTTGGCAGCCTCCATAAAGAAGGCTACTGTGCAAGATATTATTGTGGCCAATAAGGTTTCAAGAAGTTGAAGTCTGAAAAGGCTATCCTTCGATTCCAATTCTTGGGTGATGAGAATACGCTAGAACTACTTGTGTTCAGTGATGCCTCGCTTGGCAACTTACCTGATGGTGGCATTCAAGGAGGTCATCTCATATGGCTTGCTGGAGAAAACGGTTCTTTCTCACCCCTTAGTTGGCAATCAAGGCGTGTAGTGAGGAGTACCTTAGCAGGGGAAACATTGGCCATAGCTGATGGCATTGACAGTTGTATATTTCTTGCTACATTGTATTCTGAGTTGACAACAGGGCATGCACAACCAGATGTACTGCCAATCACCTGTGTTACAGATTGTCATTCACTTTTCCATGCTGTGAAATCCACAAAGTTTGTGAATGATAAAAGGCTTAGAATGGAGATTAGCAGTATAAAAGAACTCATTGAACATAAACAAATCAGGCGCATCCTATGGTCTGGGAGAAAGCAACAGCCTGTAAATTGTCTGACAAAAAGAGCTGAATCCTCATTCACTCTGTTGAAAGTCGTTGATGATGGTGTGTGGCACCATTACAATTAAAAAACAGATGGCATGTATCGTTCCACATCATGTCCATTTCTATGCAACATGTCATGTAAGTTACATGGCTGTTTCTTTTGCAGATTATGACTTTAACAAAGAACAATTATTTCTTTGATGCATCTTATGTTATAATTTCCACATTGTTCACTTCTGGTTCATATTTTGTGAGCAGGACATTTTGTTTTGTTTCTTTCACAGACACTACCTTGTGAACTGGAATCTATCAAGCACTGGCTCCTTGGCCAAAAGCAATCCACATGCTTTCAAGACCAAGATCTTTTAGGGATGGCAGTTTCAATACTGCTATGACGACCACGTTGTTGTCATTTGCTTTGATGATGATGATGGATTTGCTTCCTATAGAGTTGCGTCCCTGGCATGCATTCTGGCAACACCCTAGTGTCAGCTTCCTCATGAGAGCATGGGGCCACAGCATCCAGGGACTTCATTCTGTTGCTGATGGCATTGTTTCCTCTTGTCACGATGACTGTGCTTGTTGTGTCAGCTTCACAAATTTTCTCTGCGAGGAAATGAAACAGCTCGGTCTTGTTGCTGTCATCTCGTAGAAAGCTCCAGTTTGTTGGGGTCTTGCTTGTTCCTGTCACTCTCCTCCTGATCCCTTGTCCTCTTTTCCATCTGGTTTCAGACTTCAGACTCGACTTCTTGTAGACATCAAATACTATGTCCACTTGCTTGTATTTGATGCAGTACCATCCCACCTTTGGAAGGATGTCTTCTGTGGCGTAGTCATCAAATGACTTTGAGCTTCGCGGAGGTATGGCATTGATGAGGGATGAGGGCCATCAATGATGATGACATCTCTTTCTGGTTCTTTGTCTGGCAGAGTCACTCGTGTTTGGAGAATTTCAGTCAGCTGTGACTTCTGGCATGTATGGAGCTTGCCACTGTCACTGGGAGAGGCAGGAGCTGACTGGTTCTCAGGAAGTCTTGCAAATCACACTGTCTGACCTGGCTGGAGATGAATAGTCTTGAGAACCACTGGCAGTCATCTTTGAGCACTTTCTCCTTGGAACTGGTGGCAGCCATCTCATGCTTGAAGAAAGCAATCTTGTTCTTCTTGATGGGAATGAGCTTGTGTTTTCATTCTCTGGTTGTTTCCTTGATCCCACTGCCATCATCAAGTCTTGCTGGGTCCAGTTTGACTGGTAGTTCATTGATTGAAAGGAATCCAGGTAAACTTCTGCCCAACTGGCTGTACCCATCATCTACCCTTTTGGTAGGATTTGCAAGTGGAGAAGTAAGATCTTCCGTCTTGTCTGTTTGACAAAGGCAACATTTGTCCCAGTCGGTGTCCAAGATCTTGTATTTGAAGCCATTGTTATGTTCAGAGTCTAGGGTTTATCCTTTTACCACCCTGTATCATGGCCACTTTCCATTATGGGATACAACGAGCTTCATGTATTTGCCCTACACCTAGCTGAGTTCCACAGCAGTTACTGTCATCAGTGTGCCCTGGTAGTGCCGGACAATCAGTCTTCAGAAAATGGCTTTAAGGCCTGGCTCATCATCTCAGAAGAACTCCAACTATTGAGCAACATATCAGAAAAAGACTCCTTAATTGGCTATTCCCTGACAAAATATACACTTGAGGGTGTTGAAATAAAAAAAATTGAATTCAGCATGCCAAAAAACATTTAATTCGACACCAAGATCACTCAAATCGGTCAAGTAGATACCTATTTATGAGAAAAATCGTAATCTGGAGTTCCATTTGGCCGCCATCTTAGATTTCTGAGTGGCTAATCGGACAAATTAATTAAGTATACCCTTGGGAGTCACCATACCAAATTTGGTGCTTGTTGCATCCCATGCATGATTCTACTACAAAATTGCTGTTATCTGCCCAACTATGAGGAGCTGCTGTGGTGCAAAGGCTCGGAGGTGCAAGTGCAGGAGCCTGGTCAAGTGCAGGCATCACAGAGGTCGGAGGCGTCTGAGAAGTCATCGGCACCTGGGGAGGCGTAAGCGTTTGAATGGACATCAGCACTTCCAAGAAACCTGCAGGTACTCAGAACAACAGCCGAGCATTAATATACAATTAAGCAGAAGCCATAATCACAAGTTGTACAAAAATTACAAGAAATTACAGCAATTTTGAACCCAGAATATACAGAGGTTAAAGTGTAAAATTATGCAATAGAAAAGTTAAAACCCTCTTACTTTGCCAAACGAGAAGCTTTAGGCAAGACAATATAAAAGAATTACCAAGCTGTAATAAAGAATAAAGAACATGAAACACGAGGCTTATTGGAACAACAAAGCACATGATTTTACATCAGCTTGTAGCCACCATCATGTGCAAAATGTTAATGCGACGGCAAACATATATCGAAAGAAGTGAAAACACAGGCTACAGGACTTTTATAATTCACAATAAACGCTGAAAAAAGTAACAATCAAGAGGATGCCTTTCATTTATATTCTCATTTTGTTTTTGTTAATCCTTATTAGATGTTTATAACCCTGTACTGTGTTGTTTTACATCTAAATCTTACCAGTCTCTCCTTCGAAAACTTCAATAACAACTTAAAAGAAATCTCAAAATAGAAACCAAAACAACCTACGCCTGAATAAAACTTAATCCCCAAACTCTAAACCCTCTAAATAATGGAAGGACTACACATATTACAGTGGAATGCCAATGGACTGGCCGCCAACAGCCACAAATTAAAAACTAGGTTTGGGAAAAACCTTGGTCCTCATATCATATGCGTTAAGGAAACCCACTTCTCCCCAAAATCAAAATTCACCCTACCTAATTATAACTTGGTAAGACTCGACAGAGTCAAATCTCGCTCAGGTAGAGCGACAGTAGCCTAATAATATATGTCAGGGAGGACATAAACCATAAAGAAATACAGTGAAGTCCAGTTAATCTGACAATTGGCTTTATTCGACACTCATGATGGGAACCGATTAGTTCTATTTAGACCCGTTACTCCAACAGTCTCTCACTCTGACTCTGACAGACCTAATTTGCAACGAATTACCAAAATCACTCTCGTTAATCCGACATAGTGATCAGCATACTCCGTGGTCATCTGCCCGCAAGAACACAGCATGTACCAGCTACCCAAAAATCTTCTGGAATCACTACTAAAACTATACAATCTCATCTTCAAAACAGGTTCCTACTTCATGGAAAGAGGCATTGGTCATCCCTATAACAAAGCTGAAAAAAAACGGCAAACTCACAGACCAATCTCCCTAACCTCAAACTTATCTAAAAACATGGCGGCAATGGTCAAAAATAGACTCTGACACTATCTAGACCAAAACAATACAATAAACCAGGATCAAAGTGGAATCACCCAAGGCCGCTCACCCTTAGACAATCTTACCTGCTTAGAACAAGACATCAAAACTGGCAAACTAAACCAACAATACACAGTTTGTGCAAAAATAACAAAACAACAAGTAGACTAAAATTATTTATTATAATTTGGCACAAAATTAGGAGCATGCTCGGTTGTTGCTTAAGAATGATTAATGTTTTATGAGATTGGTTGCAGGGGCAAGCCGGCCTGGACAACCGTAGGTTGCAGGGGCAAGCCGGCCTGGACAACCGTGGGGAAGCAGCCTATTGTAGGGGCAAGCCGGCCTGGACAACCGTGGGGAAGCAGCTGATTGTAGGGGCAAGCCGGCCTGACAAAGCTGTGAGTGCAGGGGCAGTAGCAGGCATGCGAAGAAGGGATTTGAAAATATGTTGGAATCTGAATATGAATTGGGGGATTATGAAATAAAATGCCCAAAGTGAGGTAACAACCGAGAGCCCCCAATGAATATATATAAATGTATGTAGATGGAAATACATAATACAAGATATGTTAGAAGATGGTAGATAAGGGTAATGAATACAAAGAATGAGAATGCACTAAATGCTATATGATACATGATATGTTAGGTAAGGGTAATGAATACCAAATGCCAGGATACGCTAGAGTAAATAAGACGTGGTTGCTACGATAAATAATGGCAGAGAGTCACTGTAAAACAGAGTCACTGTAGGACACTATATGCCCATGGGGAGTATACTAAGGTCAAGATCGAGCCATGGATGAGTCATTTTCAGGGGTACGGATATACCTGGTGAAGCAGTCGGAAGACCAACGGCCGAGGGTCTTAATCATGTGGTCTTGAATATTGACGTGGGCTGCTGTGGTAGTAGCTCCGATTCGAAACGAATGACCAGAGTACAAAGAGGAGTTCAGGCCAATTCTGCACAACGCTATGTTTAACCAGGAAAGAAAAGCAGATCTAGACACAGGAAGACCTGCTCTATCCGTAAACATAGCATCACAAGGCTTAGCTCCACACTGAAGCCGCACATACATGAGTAACCTCATACTTGAGAAAGGGCAACATGATCCTGAAGTAGCAAATACATTCACAGTCACTCCTTGGCGAAACGGGTCTGTTTTAGATGTTTTGAGGGTAACTGAGCACTTTGCTTGATTAGGATGAATAACTACTTCCTGAATACACACATTGACCTCCGGGTCGAAAGTCTTTGCACAGGTGAACTCCCCACACACCAGAAAGCCAAAGAAGGCTAGGGAACACATAGCTTCGATGACAAGTTCATCATGGGCACCGAACACACCATTTCTCAATGCAGATACGATGAGTGACAAGATGTTGTAAGTGATAGGTAGGCGTTTCTTGGTACTTGAAACATGCAGCTTCTTGTATCCTCACAGTAAGGTCTGTAATCTACTCATGCAAGGTGAATTAGGGTGATCGAGGCAGGTATCGATGCCTGCGCGCAGGGAGACGAAACGGATTCGTGCTAAATAATTCTTGACCGTAGTACACTGGAGATGCAGGAAAGTGAAGCAGTAAGCAATGAAATACTGCAGCAAAAACTCACTTACGACTGGCAGCTTGTGTTGATAGCGGAGAGGATGACACAGTTGATATCTGATGAGGAAGTTAAGGTAGCACTGATAACCAGTAGAGTAGGTAGTCACAGTTCGAGGAGTGAGGGAAGCGGTCCACATGTTAACTAGCTTCTGGTTCAGTACCATGTAAAAACTGAGCTGTCTGGGCACGGCATGGCGCTGGGGGCTGCATGGGGGGCTAGCTGGCGGAACCTATGAAACTGGAAGCGTGAGAGGGCGTCAGCAAGTTCGTTGTGCACTCCAGGTACATGTTTAGCTAAAATGACATAGTTATGAGTAGCAGACAACCAAGTTAGTTTACGGATTAATGCCATGACATGTTTACAACGTGCTCTGCCTTTCTTAATGATCTGAACGACTGCAAGATTGTCACACCGAAACATGATCTTTCGTTTACACAATTGTTTCCCCCACACCAAAGCTGCTACCACAATGGCATAGAGTTCCAAGAAGGCAGTACTCTTAATCAAAGTAGAATTGGATCTGATCTCTGGGGGCCAACTCTCGGCAACCCACTCTCCACCAAAGCCTGTAGAAGTAGCTGCATCGGTGAATAATTCAATGTCATTGGACTCTGTGATGCGGGGATCATGAAAAAAAGACACTCCGTTCCACTGAAGTAGAAACTCTCTCCACATGCACAAGTCTATACGACATTCCTTAGACAGTGAAACGTGGTAATGTAGTTTGCTGACTGTCATAGATAAGCTGATTAGGTAGGAAACAAAAGATCTCCCTCTGCAGGCATAATTGAGATGACCAAGCAGAGATAGCAGTTCTCGTTCAGTACATTTCTTCTTGTGCATAAATGATTCAGTGGCACTGATAATCCGCTGAACTTTGTCTTGGGGTAGGTAAGCAGACATGGAAGTAGAGTCCAATATGATGCCTAGATACTCTAAACGTGTGGTAGGACCCACCGTCTTCTTGGTTGATAAAGGAATGTTGGAACACCCGACGAAGATAAGTTTTCTCTGCTGGGTAACCGGCAAGATCGATGGTTAAAAAATTGTCATAGCGACTGATTTACGACTACCATTGTTGAAGTACATTTGACTCCAAAGGCAAATTACCCTGAAGCCATGTCTCCATAACTTAATTGTCATTAAGTTTTAGGCGCTAATCCCCATTGTTAATCCTCACCAACATTTCATTGTATATTGACTGACAGCCAACCTGGGCTACTTTTTCACTTCCCGTTCATTACAGTTATTTATAGTATGACATATATTCCTTAATTGTTCATCCCCTAAGCTGTGTCACCCCCAGAAGTCCCATGTCCAGAGCAACGTCATTGTCTCTTTATCTGTCAATTGTTGTTCATTACTATATATGTGTTACCAATCCAAGGTTTTAGTCAGGCTTGGTATTCCGAGTGCTGGCGTAGGGACGATCTCGAGTAGGATGTGCCGCTCATAGGAAACGGCCTGAGGTGAGCTGGAGCTCCGCTCACCTCTTGTACGCCTGAGCTGGAAGGTCCGCTCATTGCTGTGTTTGTGTTGTCAGAGCAGGTATTCCGCTCATTGTGCAGTTGTTGTTTATTGTTTAAATGTTGTGCAAAAAGCGTTCCGGGACAGTGATGTCGATTTTGTCCTTTATTCCCCCAAGACCTTATTCCCGTCAACATGCGCGTTGACAACTCCCCTCCATTCCGTTCAATACTTGGTTAGTTTTCAAACTGGCACTAAGTCAAACTGGCTAGATGATCACTTTCATACCGTCATTGGATAGGTATATGTGCACACGTATTTCAACAATATCCTGAACTCATCTAACTGATTATGTTAACATTTTGCACTGTTGATTTCGTTGGTGAAAACGTGTCACACATATCAATTTGGACTCATGTAAGCTTGGGGTCCAAGCTTCAGGGAACGGAGGGAAGTTGTCATAGCGACTGATTTACGACTACCATTGTTGAAGTACATTTGACTCCAAAGGCAAATTACCCTGAAGCCATGTCTCTTTAACTTAATTGTCATTAAGTTTTAGGCGCTAATCCCCATTGTTAATCCTCACCAACATTTCATTGTATATTGACTGACAGCCAACCTGGGCTACCTTTTCACTTCCCGTTCATTACAGTTATTTATAGTATGACATTTATTGCCTTAATTGTTCATCCCCTAAGCTGTGTCACCCCCAGAAGTCCCATGTCCAGAGCAACTTCATTGTCTCTTTATCTGTCAATTGTTGTTCATTACTATATATGTGTTACCATTACAGGCTTGGTATTCCGAGTGCTGGCGTAGGGACGACCTCGAGCAGGATGTGCCGCTTGTAAGAAACGCCCTGAGAGGGGAGCTCCAGCTCACCTCAGGGCATTTCCTACGAGCGGCACATGGAGGTGGAGAATATTCTGCACATTATAGTTGTGTTGTAGGATCCAGCAGAGGGCTTGTGACAGGTGATCAAAAATTTTGGGGCTTCCAAACGTCAAATGCTTGTAGAAATAGTATCTACCACACCATTTAAAACCAAAGTAAGGCCAAAAGTCTCTCTGAATAGATCCTGTTTGAATGCTTCTCTAACATCGGCCTTACACATGAGTGCATTTGGTCCTAATTGCATGATAATGAGGACAGCATTGTCTATGGTCACATAAGACAAAGAACACGAGTCCATGTCAATTAATTCATTGATGCTAGGGATGAAGTCACCGTGCGGGGCAGACAGATCGAGAATCAAACTCTGTTTGCCTGAGTACTTTCCCACTGCCAGACCGAGAGGGTTAATGCGACAGACTTGGAAAGGAGGTAGGTAACACATACTTGTTAATGACCTCCAGCTGCACTGCTTTACCTACTGCTTCTGGATTTTCCTCAGCATTGTTCTCACATTCCAACATATCAGTGGGCACTTTGGAAATCATGGGATCAAAGCCGAAAGTAAATCATTGGATAACATAGCTAGCATATGCCCAATCTGGGTGTGCCATGTGTGTCATGGTGTAGACTAGGTCACTCAATTCCTTCAACTGGATCTGAAGTATTTGTAATGAGTTGTGTTTCTGCATGAAGTTAGCCAGTGAATGCAACAACTGTGTCCATGACACTTTTGGAGGAACATACACTCAAGCAATGCAGAACTTACCAACAAGAAAGGAAATGTATTCAATACTGTGAGATGACATTACCGGGTATGTGCCAAGTTTGATGAAGAAATATTGTACGGTTTTCAAGATCTGCTCCGGAAACCGCCATTTTCAGTCTAATTGAAAGTCGTTGTCTTGGAAAATCGAAAATAATTTTTTTTTAAATCCCAAACTATCAAAAGGCACCAGTTCACCACTAGATCTATCTATGTGTCAAGTTTGGTGAAGAAATATGGTACGGTTTTCAAGATCTGCTCCGGAAACGAGGACTACCAGCATTTTCAGTCTAAATCAAAGTCGCTGCCATGGAAAATCGAAAAATAATTTTTTTAAAATCCCAAACTATCAAAAGGCACCAGTTCACCACTAGATCTATCTATGTGCCAAGTTTGGTGAAGAAATATGGTACGGTTTTCAAGATATCCATTCCTATATCCCCTTTCCACTACGGGCGGGGGATAAAAAATTTAAAAAATTGACAGGGCAATAACCAAATTACAAACAGGCCACACAAAACTAAACTCACACCTACACCAAATTGAAAAAACATCAAAACGGTAAATGCAACCAGGTAGAAACCAAATGACACTATTATCTCTACTAAACCCCTTTAAAGCACTTGGCTTTGATCTAATCAAAACAGGCCTACTTGGCTGCATTAAAAAAAAACAAAAAAAACACACACACCCCAACCCACCCCACCCCACCCCACCCCACCCCCCAAAACAAAACAAAACAAAACAAACAAGCTACCAATAAAACATAAATCATAAATCTATAAAAACATACAACCTCACAAACTCCTTTAGTTCCTCTATCTTATTAGCATGGTCTATTTCAAAATTCAAAATTTCCACCAAAATTAATTAAGTGACCATAAAGCCCCTCCAAGTTGCATTACCTTTCGGACATACCCAGTGCGACCACATCACTAAATGTGCTCGCTAAATACAATGTTTATTCCTAATGCAGGATATTTACAATCCCCAAACACACTCGCGTGATAACCTCTATATACTTATGCATATACTACAGAATACACAAAAACACTGATTATAGATCCAGGCCAAATTAAATCAAATAATATATCCCACACAAGAGAAGAGAAATACCAAAACTTGCTTCATTTTATAAATGTGTGACAATACGACAGTGCAATAACATGTCATTTCATCAAAATATTGCGTTGTCATGCTTATAATTATTCTTGCACATTGTCAACGTTTGGTTATAAATGGATAAAACCCAGTCACAACACAACAATTACATATGTGCATACATAGGTCCCAAAAGAAGGAGCTAAGTCTGACAGTTAAAGGGTTGTCGGTTATTTGATGTATGATGTATTAACTATATTTGATAAAAATAGAGACATTGCAAAAACATTATTTTGAAATATGTTCTTAATTTACCAAGCTCACTGAGCATCGTTTCATCAAAAAGGATATCAAAAGTGAGTGAGTCATAATCAGGATGAATTAGGAATTCAAAATCACAATCATAGTTTTCCTGCACCCCAAGAGGATGCAACTCTGCACAGTTAACTCATCACTTTGAGAGAGTGAGTGAGTGAGTGAGAAAGTGAGTGAGTTAGTTTTGAGGCTGCTTTGAACAGAAATTCAGTTATTTCAGTGTGTCAGCTTCATGTGTGTAAGCTTCATTGGACGGGGTTGCTGTGAGTGCCAAAGACACAAAGTGTGGGTGGGTGTTGGAGGGGGTGCAAAGCATGCCTCCAACAAGATTCTTTTTAAAATCTTCACCTAAAACGGTGTATTTTAAGCCACTCAGTGCACAAATAAATTGTCTGGGGTTTAAATCTTTAAGTTAATGCATGCACTTATGTGTATTTTTGAAACTCATAACCACATTCTTCATCTATTAATTTTTCACTTTTCCTAACAGATATGGTCAGATACAACACACTAATTTCTTTTGTGTGAACATGTATTTTAACAATGCAAACAAGTTACTATCATTATGATGACACACTCATCCTCGGTTGTAAACAATTGAGTCCTTTGGTTTTCACCCACGTTCGCTGGTCCGTATTGAATTTTATAACAGTTTGAGATATCATTACTTATTATTACATATTATTACATGCATGTCTTGTGTGTTAAAACCATTTTCATATTAAACAGTTAGTTATCTCCAATGATTATAGGTTAAATTGTCCAGCAATCTACAGGTGTTGACATCATAAGAAATTGTGTAGTTCATTCAAAACAATTTCAATAATTTAAATCCACAAGAATTGTATGATTCTTCCAATATGATAATGTGATCAGATACATGACTGTCACTTTGATTTTGCGACGTGACAGAAACTCAAAACAAAGCAACAATAAGTTATGCGTGAAGTAAATATGATGTAAATTCAAACAAAATTTCCGGGACATATGTATGTACGTATATTTTACGTCCCCTGTGATTGTTCGGGTGGATTGAGGCTTGCTAATTTCTTGGATCTTGGGTTGTGCAATAAGAGACTTTGATGTTTTGCAAATTACATGACAGGGTCTTCACACTGTCTTAGTGTCAATTGTACACCAAACTCAAATCTCTCATGGAATCTTACCTTTTGTGCTGTCGAAGAAATCTTGAAGGTATCTCGGTTTCATGTCCATCTGTTCATACTCAAATGCTTGTAGGATCATTTCAAACCTGTCTATATCTTTTATAAACTCTGCTTCTTTACTACTCTGATCTTCATATTCCTTAAATGAAATCAAAAGGTAAGCATTAGAACCAGAAAAGTGTCTGGACCAAGTGAATTACAAAAGCAGCCTAATCTGTGCATTAGAACGAGAATTGAGTTTGAAACATATTCATTGACCAAAGCAGCACAATCTGTGTCAGAACCAGAAAGGAGATCACACTACAGTCAATAAACAAGGCAGAGCCATCTGTGCATCAAACCTCGATACCATTATACCCCTATACTACTATCATGGTCAACACTTATAATAAGTTATCCTATAATAATTAGATCCACATCAAGTGTTACGAGTTACCATGGTGTAATATCTATACATCATTTCATATAATAGTTTAGCAAGTAAAACTTATCATCAGGTAAAATGCATATAAAATATCAGTAGTATCATCAGGTAAAATGCATATATAAGATATCAGTAGTTTCAGTCTATAGCTTTTTAGACAGATACTAGCCTAAGGTAATGGGAGCGCATCTCCTAGACATACTTTTCAATAAAACAAGTGTTACGTCTACATAGTTTAACTGAATTGAAGCTTTTAGATAAATGGTAGCCTAAGGTATAAAGATCCCATCTCCCAGACAAAAGATATGTCTATATAGTCTTATAGATTACCTTGAACTATTTTATTTAGGTAAATCTGTCATCACCTATATTAGAATAACATTCAGCAATTTAGACTCATTAAGGATTAGCCCCCATACAAGCTTGTCTATAGCGCATTAAGGATTAGCCCCCATACAAGCTCGTTTATAGTGCATTAAGGATTAGCCCCAACACAACCTTGTCTATAGTGACACCATAATCTCTTTCCAAAGCATCCAGTAAATATGTCAACAAGATCAGTGCCAGTCCAACAGGATTAACAGGATTAAGTATTCCTCTCTGTCTAGCCATCCATTTAGCATAGGGCACAACCAATCGTGTATCAACCAATCACATTCCTTTTTATTGTTCAAATTTTTGTTAAATACATACTGTAGCTAAGTTTTAGCAGAGAAGGGGTTTGACTCTCTTACCAAGCAGACCTCTCTCCCACAGCCCAGAGGGTTGTACCGACTCTCTGTGGCACCCTCAGCTATTTTTCTAAGTATATTGTTAATTGTTCTTGTAAATAAAATTGTGATTAGTCTCCTGTGACTCCGGCTCTTTGCTGACTAATTCCCCAAGAAAACCAGCACGCCATTTGGAAGGTATTGTTCTCACAGAACAGTACCATGATAATTTGGCACAGAATCATCGTTTTCGGAACCACAGAGTCCAGGAACTAACTACGACCAGCTACAAGAACCCATTGGAGGACATGTCCAACCCTGATCATCTGATAGATTAACAAGCAAGCTGCATCTACCTCTGACCTCAACACTGGATTAAAGACAACCAACTCCTCCAAAGACACCAACAAAGGAAGAAAAAGTCTTCAAATATTGTAAGTAGAGCATTACATTGTTGAATACTTGTCTTTCTTTAATTTAGTATGGCACATACTAATAGGTGTCATGGCAAATATGGAGTCTGGTATGGAAAGTAACTGAAAGTGAAATTTCAACAGTGTCTTTAGTTACGCCCCTTGCCAAAAGTGTAATTCAGGCAAAATTTGGCACAAAAACAACAAATTGTTTAGTAGATACAGGGGCATCCATTTGTTGTATTTCGTCTGCTCTTCTTAGCACAGCTTTTGAAAACCTTACTCTTGGAAACTCACCCTTTCCACAGGTTAAAGGTGTTGGCGGCGAATTGCATAAAGTGTTAGGTTCAGTTGTGTTAGATTTTGTCATTGAGGATCAGGAATTTTCTCAAAGATTCCATGTTCTGCCTACACTACCAGAGGCAGTGATACTAGGTGAGAACTTCATTGATGACTGATGCAGTCTTAGATTATAGCTGTCATTCCTTGATACTTAACAACACCTCAGATAGGCAATATATGAATTTCATAGCCAATTCAGTGGAAGAGATTAGTGGATTAGCAAAAGCAATAGATCAGATTTACATCCCCCCTCAGAGTGAAATTCATTTCAAGGCTAGACTATCAGAGGTCAAAGAGGATTCCCTCATCCTCATTGAACCCATTGCTTCCCTCACTGCTCATTCTGAAGTAGCAGGTGGTAGAACTCTTTCCAAAGTGAAAGGCAAAACTGCTACATTTAGGCTTATGAATCCCTCCCAAGAAGAAAAAGTTCTTGACAAGGGTACAGTTGTAGGCAAATTTAGTTACATTGACAAAGACTCTGTTTTTGAAATCGGCTCTGACCAACCATTTATAAGTACCGTTAACACTGACAATGAGAAGAGAGACAATGACACCAGGGATTATGTTAAAATTGCACAAGAATTAGGATTTGATTTGACCAATACACAACTGACTCCAGACCAACGACACAGACTACTTAGATTTTTGGGACAAAATAGAGACATGTTTTCAATGAGTTTGCAGATTTAGGAAAGACTGACATGCACCAACATATCATTGACACTGGCGACCACCCACCCGTTAAGTGTAGACCATATCGCCAATCTCCTCATCTCCAAAAAGTCACCAAAGAACTTATAGATGATTTTCTGAAGTATGATTTGATCGAGGAGTCTACTTCTATGTTTTCAGCTCCTATTATCCTAGTCAAGAAACGTGATGGCTCATATAGATTTGTTTGTGACTACAGAAAGTTGAATTCCGTCACTTTACCAATGTCATGGCCTCTTCCTGTTTTTGATGATGTTGTTGATCACATCGCCAAGCATAAAACTGCTTTCGTCACCCATTAAGGCCTTTATCAATTCAAGGTTTGACAAATTCTCCACTTTGTTTTCAACAGCTCATGAGCAAAGTGCTAAGAAAATTGCTTTTTAAGGTTGCGCTAATTTACATTGATGATTTGATAATTTACAGCAAAAACTTTGAAGAGCATCTCCCAACATTTGGAGCAAGTATTTTACTATCTGAAACAGGCAATATTAACACTAAAGCCATCCAAATGCAATTTTGCAACAGACAAAGTTTCTTTTCTGGGTCATGTTTTATCATGTAGAGGTGTTCAAGTTGATGACAAAAAGATTGAAGCAATTAGAACCTTTCCAATGCCCAAATCACAAAAGCAGATTCGCTCCTTCTTAGGCCTCACAAACTTCTACAGGAAGTTTGTGAAAAATTATGCCCACATAGCGCTTCCACTGAATGCTTTGCTAAAGAAGCATTCAGAGTTAGAAGTAGGAAAGAAACCAAAATTCAAATGGTCACTTGAGTGTGATCTGGCTTTCAACACACTCAACCATGCTATGAGTAATACACCTGTTCTGGCTTATCCAAATTTTGACAAAGAATTTCATCTCGCAACTGATGCTAGTGATATGAGCATAGGTTTTGTTATGAGTCAAAAAGATGAGAAAAATAATGAACATCCAATAGCTTTTGGTGGAAGAGCTCTTCATGGCAGCGAAAAGAACTGGAGCATTACAGAAAAGGAAGGCTTAGCTCTAGTTGAAGCCATTATATCCTTTCATCCATACCTTGCAAATTCCAAATTCACAGTCTACACTGACCATATAGCATTGAAATGGCTGAAATCCATCAAGGATGCCACAGGTAGGTTAGGGCGATGGTCTTTGGAACTTTCTACCTACACTTTTGATTGTTCACCGCAGCGGCAAAGCCAATGGGAATGCCGATGCTCTCTCACGTAGGGAATATGAGGAAAATATTAACTGTAATGATCAGACAGAAGACGATGCTGAGAAAACAGTCTTCTCAGTAACTTCAACTCAGCAAAGCAAATCAACTAGCAGTACCACAATCTTGCCAAACACCCATTCATCCACACAGGTCACACAGACAACTCAGACTGAGGATATTTGCACACCTATTGTCAATCACTTAATGTTGTCGCAGCATTACATGCTACAAATGCTGATGTTACTCAAGACACATTGGTTGAAGTAAGTATAAAAGAACATCCAAATTTACGTCACCTACAAAGGATTTGTCCAGATTTCATCCAAATCTTTGACTACAAAGAGGATGATGTCCTACCACAAAATGAAAAGGATCGTCAAAAGATTCTTATCGAAGCCAATACTTTTGAAATTGATGAAGGCATCCTATACAGATTCGTTCCACAAAGACAGAAAGGACATGCAGACAAGTTCATTAAACAGCTGGCAGTCCCAAGAGCCCTCAGGAATCAAGTCCTCCAATCCTACCATGACTCAGAGTTTGGCGGTTGCCACCATGGGAAAGAAAGGATGCACAACACCATGAGACCTAAGTACTACTGGCCCAAAATGTACAGCGATATTGTTACTTATGTCCAGACATGTGAGGTATGTCAACAGACCAAGAGGCACTACCATGGCAAGAAGGCACCACTTCGTCCACTACCTGTAGAAGGGCCTTCACCCGATGGCACGTTGACATTCTCGGTCCCCTGCCAACAACACCAGACAAGTACAGGTACATTTTGGTCATCACAGATGCATCATCCAGATGGTGTGAAGTCTTTCCACTTCAGACCCAAGAAGCCAAAGAAGTAGCAGATGTTCTTGTTAGAGAAATATTTTGTTGGTATGGTGCTCCAAGGACCTTAATTTCAGACAGAGGTCAGAACTTCATGTCCAAACTCATCAAAGCAATTTGTGAACTTTTGGCAATTAAATTTACCCATACCAGCCCATACCATCCTCAAACAAACAGCTGTGTAGAAAGGCTCAATTCCTATATCAATCAGTCACTAAGAGCCTATTGTTACAAGTCTCAAAATGATAGGCCCCGTTTTATTCCTGGCATCATGATGGCCTATCGGAAGGCCCCAAATTCATCAACACAAAAATCCCCATACGTTATACTTTTTGGCCGAGAAATGAGAGCTCCACAAGATGTAGCACTAATTCCAAAAGAAAATTTAGGCCACAATAACAAAAGTTATCTTTCAAGTTTGCTTGAGGAGCTGGAAATCACTAGAACAATTGCAGCTGAAAACACTGCTCGGGCTGAATTCGCCCCAGGTCAAAGAGTTTGGTTTTATTGTCAAAAAGTTGAAAAAGGCCTTTCCAACAAATTAACCAAAAAGTGGAATGGTAGCTATTATATCATCCACACAGGTCCAAATTATACCTACAAACTACGCCGAAGTTCTGACGACAAAATACACACACCACTGGTCCATGCCAACCGTCTGAAGCCATATTTTGATCCTGCTGATCGTCCACAGTATCCTCAGAACCATACCTCAATGACACAAGTAACATAGATTCAGGAGTCATGGATGACAACGAGGAACCAGTCAATGATACTCAGCTTGACAGCAACAATTCCCCATCAACAAGTTCAACTTACCAGGCTACTGATCAATCACCTCCACAACAGAAAGGTAAGAAGGTCAATTCCAAAACAAAGGCAGGTACTTCCAGCAACAAGAGTCCGAAGCAAAAGACCCCAACAAAGAAGAAAAACCCTGCTTCAAGTACAACAGAACAACCTGCCAGTCCCAGTACAACAATGACGAAGGAAAATCATGCTCCAACTAAGCTAAATGAAAAAGTAAACAAAGGGAAAAGAGGAGTGAATAGTAAGTATCACCAGCCAAAATCCAGAAAACAAATTGAGGACGGCCAGGCACAACCTCCAAGTCAGAGTCCAACATCAGGTAATCATACCAAGGATATCTCTCCTATTTTCAATCCAAAGGACATCCACTCAATTGGAAGTTCTAAGAGAGCAAATGGCAAAATCTACTACAGAGTGAAATGGAAGGATCCAGAAAGGGGAAACACATGGGAGTATGGCAGCAGCATTCCAGACTCCATTCGGAGAGAATTTCACCTCAAAAGAAGTGAAAACGACGAAAACGTCCACTGAAGAATCATAAGTTTTTTTACCAAAAGGAATCAGCACAAGACAAGTTTGGACTAAGCCAAGTGGCGGTCTTCGCTAATAAATTCAAGAGCCAGGATACAATACTCCCTATTATACCGGGATGCTGCTTTCCCAGCCAGCTTTCCTAGTGCCTCCCCTTAATGCCTTTAAATGATTTTTTATCCACTCTTTTACACCATTCGACCTAGGAGGTGTACTGGTAAAGGTTATAATTTTTTGGCCAGTGTAGTATCAACATTGAGGACTTCATCAATAGCTTCTCGAATTCGACTGATTTGTGAACGAAGTGCTTCTCTATTAGTGGAAGCTGCTCCCAAGCGGGCTGATCTTTCGTCTTCTAAGTTACGCAATCTTTCCGCAACACGGCGTCTACGGAATTCATCATCTGCCGTGTAAGTTTAGTTTTCTCATACGATATATGCTTGTCATGTTCATCTAGCTGGGCTATATTATTGATGAGTGATCCCCGCATTGTTTGCATTGCCTTGTCAAGACCTCGTAATTCTCTGATATTGCACTCCAAGGGTGGTGCCTCTAATGTGGAATTATCTTAGGTTGCCAAGATTTCTTAGAGTCCATCAGAGGCCTGCTTCACATCTTCCAAATTATCTTTATCTATGGCAGCCGGCGTTGCACTGAGTTCAGTCCCCACAGTCTGAAGAACCTTAGTAGTCTTTGCAGAATGTTTTGCTTGTGAGTCAAAGACCTAATTCATTAAGAATAATGTTGATGCCGATTGTAGACAATGCTAGGGGCTTACGAGTAAGTGTATGCATAAGATCAATATCTGGAGAGCCGTGCAATCCCAATATTCCTTTACTACCTCTTGCAAACTTGGAATAGTCATGGCCAATAGGAGTAACATAATTTTTGTCTTCTTTTAAGACATCGTAATAATCATTAATGGTTGATTGCAAAAGTTCCTCATTAAGATTCATAAAGCTGTTTTCATCACTACCCCCTTCGACTGCAATAGTATCAATGAGGTTATCTAGATTAATATCATCCAATTTTTACATTAAACAGAAGGTTACATAATTTCAATATAAACAATGTCTTCGCAATACGGATGCAAGTTAAATCCATTAGGTTGGTTGGTTGGATGGTGATATTCCAGTGATTGATAACATGAGCATCGATCCACGCAATAGGGATACGATGACATGCATCAACCAAATCAGAGAGCCCGACCACCGGATCCCGCAAGCAGTGTTGTTCCGTGACTGTGGCCTTGCGGGATTCCTGCAACATTTCTGTGCATGACGCAATTAAAAAACAACAACGCGTCCGGCTGGGCGCACAAAGCTTTTCACCTTCACTTACCTCAATGTAATTTTAATCCGAAAGTTTGTGTATAATAAGTAACATTGCAGTCAAACATCAGCGTGTTTCTTAACCAAATGTGTCCATCATGTTTGAGAATTACTATAGTGATATTTTTACCAATCATAGGCAAGCTTACAATTAATGACAGCAGGACTGCACTGAATATTATTTTCCTTCCAATGAGATTTATTGTTTCTAAATAGATACTGTCATAGCCGGCAGTAATAAGCATGGCGTCTGCTTAACCGAAGAAGTGACAAATGCGCATGGAAACATTTTTTGTGTCATCATTGGGTAAAAAACCAAAAGAATGATGACAAAGACAATCCCATAAATAGTTCAAAAGACATTTCTGATGATTCAGTCAGTTCTTATTTTGAAGATAAAGTTTGCGATGCTAATGTGTCGTCGGTTGATAGATCGACCGCTTCAGACAGTGTGACTCGGTCTCAGTCAGTTAAACCACATGCTTTCCAACATGAATGGCTGCGAAAGTACAACTGGTTATGCTTCGAATGACGCAATGTGTTGTAAACATGCAAATATTCAAGGTTGAAATTGTTAAATCCAAAAGAGAAGACAATCCGTTATTTGAAACTACATACAGATTAATCATATAAACATTAAACATTTCTTTTGAATTAAAAGTTTTTATTGCACTTTATACCATATTTTATTGAATTAAGACCATAAAATTAAAGGACAGTACATAGCATTTAAAAATCATCATCAATTTGGCTTTAATAAGGAAGAGGCCCTTCAAAATTTAAAGGCCCATTTAATTGACACCAAGGGGCCCTAAGGCTATGGTACAACTATACACAGCTGAAGCTAGTACGTTTCTTCCTATCCCACCAGAAAATCACCTGTATTTATGTGAATCCCTCGAGATAGACCCATTTATCGAACACGCTTTAAGCGCAGTAAGCTGTGAGTTTTACCACAGAAACTGAATGTTCTTAGCGCCACTTACCACCGCTTTAATAACAGCTAACTACTGTCAATTTAAACATATGTGCCAATCCTAATAATATATATGGAGGTGGAAACGCCACAAGTGATTGCGGAAACGCCAATTGCTGAAACACCGCAAGTGAACGGGGAAACATCGCAAGTGAGATTGACTAAAAAGTCGCAGCCGGTAAAAGGGGAGCGCTGGCGAGGAAGGCAAAAGCCCAAACTGAACATAGTACACACACGATTAAAACTTGGGCTCCCTATGCCCTAGGTGTTACAACAGTGGTATGGTTGTTTTTTAACACTGGAGAAGAGAAAACACCACCATTTCAAAAATTGGACAAGGTTAGAGTTAAGCCTTCATGTAATGTTATAAAAGCATCACTACTCCAGTTACAAACGGTAAAATGTTGGTAAACGCAGCGTATCATTCAGCTGTGGTAAGCAGCCTAGCTATAGGATATGCCTGTAAAGGTAAAATGATTACTAAAGCCACATCACCCAAGCTAGATTTTAATGGTTATGATATTGGTATGATGGTCACAGATGTAGGCCTATCTATGGCTACTAAAGATATGCTAATCAAACAAAGACTTATCCCAGAAGACATAATGAAGTAATTAAACATTTGAACATTTATGAACATAGTTAAAAAACAAAATGGAATCAATTGCAATGATAGTCGGTGGAGCTTTTGTTAATGCTCTGGCTTTTTCAGGGAGTAATTTTTTATTTTCTACTATGAGAGAATCAAACACAAAAGAAATTGAAGAGGAGCGGAAACGGCACAATAAAGCATTAGAACAACTCTAAACAGCCCAGTCACAATGGTCCCCTAAAAGAATGCAGAGGCTAGATGATATTAAGGATGAACTTCGTAAACAAATCCATTCAATTCAAACCTTTAAGGATGTTGAATCTGCCATGCACGTTTACTTCCTTTTAAACAGGAAGACATTTGACCCATTTGGCACAAAGCCAACACACTCACAGTATAACACACCGTCAGAAGGTCAGAAAGGTCACGAGATAAGCTTTATTGTTCTGGGGTTGTCCACGTGGCTATATTTACGCTATTACGCATAAGCCATGAGCTATTAATAGCGCTGAGTCTTTTCAGCTATGAGCTGGCAACACGCCGGCCATAGGCTGGGCTGATCTGCATTTAGACAAATGATATGATAGGCCCATAACAACCATGAATCGGTGAAGATTTACACTCATGGGAAAGACCCTAATCTGTGGCAAGTGGTGTGTGAAAATGTTTTGTGGAATTCATGCTTATTACATTAGGCAGGATAATATTAACTATACATGTTCTGTATGCAGGATAGGGGTCAAAGGTCGTTACTGCTTATGCAAGAAACACAGGGCTGATAAGATAAGGAACCAGAATATTTACACAAGGAAGAGGGATTACATCAATGAGAGGACTAGGTTGGGTAGAATACATGTTTAGATATATATGAATAAATAACCATTTAGATATCTGGTTATTTTGCATATACCATTACATCACAATGATTTTTTGAGTTGAAGGCTTAGGCAAAACAATGTGGTCTACGTGGTTGTTCTCGAATGAGAAAAGCTGAATTGTTCACCTCACTCGGTTTGGTAAACAAACCCTAGACTGTTATAGAAATCTCAAAGCTCAACCGAAAAAGAGTGGGCTGAGCAGTTATTCTCAAATGAGAAAAGATGAATTAATTGATTTACTGGATAATAATCAACCTGTTGTTGAGTTAAGATTTGTACCCACAGCCAGCGTTGGTAAATGTCTAAGAGGTTGGAAGATGGATATTAATTCCAAAATGGATGTTAATGATGTTAAACCCATCATATCGAGCAAAATTAATGAGGAGTTAGATGATTAAAATAGTAAAAAATATGAGCTAAGGGTTAAAATGTCATCGAGTAAAAATAACGCAGACGATAGAGCTGAATATACCAAACCTTATCTCAGGGGCAACCAAGAAGTTATACCTGAATCTGAATCTATAAGCACATCATCAAATGCTTCAATTCAGCAGATACAAGAAACTTAAGAATGCTGGACTAACAGAAGTTTGGGTTGGGGTCAATCTCATTAAAATCAGATCTTAGTTTTCGCTACCATTAAACAAAGATCTGAGCACATCCCATATAGGTCACGTCAGAGCGACCTTTTGCGAATTTTGACCGACCAGTTAAATGACTGACAAGAAATCGACATTAGCCAATCAGAAAGCAGCTTTCTCAAGCTTTAGGACATTAGTTTCAAACTGGCAACTACGCTTCGAAACATATTTTGACGTATTTTCAATTAAAAAAATTAAATGATAAGAACATTCTGGAATGGCTTATAGATGGCCAAGATTGTATGGATACCATAACTGTCGTTCGGAATACCCCTTGTTAAATATTTCATGGTTGCATGATTAGAAAGTACATTCCGACAGTCACTTTCATGATCTGGTAAGCGACGCTCTGACTGGTTGGATGAAAGGACGTTCTGACATGACCCGTAATGGCATGTCCTCAGATCTTTGTTTAGCGATAGCGAGAACTAAGATCTGATTTTAATGAGATTGGGGTTGGGGTGTGGATAAACTTGATACTTTATTATTTAGATATAGCAAATTATATTCCTTTGAAAGGTGGATCTTATATAGATTTACCCTCATATTATAAGAAGAAAAAAGCCATAATTAATGTAAAATATAAAAGTGATGAATATTCAACAAACATGCAGATAGGCCTTCGAGCTATCCCAAAGACATCAACATCAATCTAAACCTCGATGGTATAGACGAACATACACGAACCTCACAAACTGATAAGGTGGAAAAGCAAAATAATTTTGCTATAAATGTTTTCAGACATTATTCTAAAGGAATTGTTGTACATAGGATAAGCTCCTCCCCAGAACATATTCCCAGAATCAATTCATTTCTTATCGAAAAAGATGGGAAATATCATTATACATGAGTAAAGAGTTTAAACAGGCTATTATGCGATCAAACAAAACATGCGGGAAAGAAATATTTCTGCGAAAGATGTCTGCATGGGTACAGCAGACAAGATCTGTTAAAAGCGAATAAAGAAGAGTGCAGAGGTGTTGGGCAGACTGCTATCAGGATCGATATACCTAAAGCGGGTAACAATATATTAAAATTTGAGCATTATTGAAATCAAATGCAAGTACCTTACATAATTTAATGATGGTGAAATTGTTTTCTAAGGCCAATAATAAATTAGTAGAAGGATATGATTCTTGTGATCACACTACACACATATAATATTTCGACGCCAATAATTTGTACGGATGGGCTATGAGTCAACATTTACCTAACAGTGGTTTTGAGTGAGTAAAAAATATCGATGTGAATGATATTCCCACAGATTTCGATAAAGGTTACAAAACCAGAAGTTTAACTTAGAATATACAACAGAGTTACACAAAGACTGTAACAGTTATCCGCCAGCTCCCAAAAGATTAACGGTAATAGAGATTGGATGTCATAATATCAACATTCCTTGATGGGCAATACTAGGTTAGCTAATGAGAAAAACTCGTACCAAATTTAATGGATAAATATAGAATACTTAACGAGCTCCCGTGTAATGCCAATTTTATGAAACGAGTGAATCGTTTCGGTATTTGACGAGCAAAAGCGAGTCAGATACCACAACTATTCACGAGTTTCATAAAATTGGTTTTACATGGGAGCGAGTTTAGTATTTTATTTATTACTTGCCATTTATAACGTTTTTAGAATTATACTGTTGAGTATGAATAGGCTGACATCTACACAATCCACGGCATAGTCCAATTGAGTTTAACAGAATAATACTTCAAACATGTCAAAAATTGAAACGTATGAATTTAATACCATACAACGGTCCACTTTTAGAATTCACAAAATTATCTCACATACTTTAACAGACTAACGACTGTCGTTGCGCTACACTACGATCGCCTTGTGGAACGGGTCTTGCACCTCAAAGTTTACAATAACGTCACAATACCCGATGACGTAGTTTGTGGAATTTTGTTGCAAGATCCAGCAGCGAAACAGTGCCATGTGATGTCAGCCTAGCAACAAGGTTGCTGGGGTCATCGAGTGTGCATAAGCTCCTCTCAGTGATCTATCAACTCCACACGCAATGTCGTTGAATAAGCCAAGGGATGTTGAGAGCTTTCAATATTTGTTCGTGAAACATGTTCAGAGAGTACATAAGCACGCGTTTTGGTATTACACAATGTGTAATACAGCTGTATGTTTATTAAACGGGTGATCTCTTCACAGGCAAGTAATAAGACAAAATATATAGTCCACTTTAGGAATCTCCATATCTATCACTAGGTATCAAACTAAAGAAAATACACAGAGTTCTACAGTCTGATCAAAGACCTTGGATGGAGCCCAATATAAGGCTGAACACAGATTTAAGAAAGATGGCTACTAGTGATTTCGAAAAGAACCTAATTTAGCTCATGAATAACTCAGTATTTGGTAAAACTATGGAGAAGCTAAGGAAGCATGTTGATGTTAAATTGGTCAGATCTAATGAGGAAGAAAGACTCAGGAAACTTATAGCCAGTCCGGCTTTTAACAGAAGTAAGATATTTGATAACGACTTAGTGGCACTACATATGCTGAAGAGAAATATAAAATTCAACAGACAGGTGTACGTTGGTATGAGTATTCTTGACTTGTCAAAACACTTAATGTGTGACTTTTATTACAACGAACTTAAGAAGCAATACATTGATAGATGCGAGGTGTTATATACCAACACAGATTCTTTGTTAATGGAAATACAAACTGAGGATGTGTATAAAGATATGACAGATAAAATAGACATGTACAATAACCTAATCCTTTACACAGCATGGTAAAATAAAAGTATTAGGTAAGATGAAGGATGAATGTGCTGGAGCTCCTATTGCGGAGTATGTTGGATTAAGACCTAAGATGTATTCTATAAAGAAGTCTGATAATGGGGAGATAAGAAAAGCTTAAGGCGTAAAGAAGTATGTGGTAAAAAAGCATATCAAACACAAACAGTATAAAGAAGCATTATTCAATGGTAGAACATTCAAACACGAGATGAACACTTCAAGATGTGTCAATCACAGGATATATGGATTAAGAATGAACAAGACCTCATTATCCCCCTTATATACAAAGAGATGGATTGATAAGGATGGTGTAACTACCTATGGCTATGGTTACTTAGGGCGGTAATACTGTATCGCTGGGAACTATAAGCAACTCTTCTCGTACAAATACTGTGCCTAGTCCATCTTTAAGATTATATAGAATAGGCTCGCCTTCTTTCATAACCAACTGGTTGATGTTATATATCTTAAGAGACCAAACTGGGTCAGTTGCACGACATTGGCCTCCTTTGAGTTCACCGGGCAGGTATAAATATCTTACGCTAACTCTATCCAGAAGTTTTTGTTCTTTGCCTCTCCGTGGTGCTGAAATTCAGAAGTCACAGATTTCATATTAATCGCATCGGATGGTTTCTTCCCGATTAATCTTGTTACTTCATGTTTATATATGCGGCTCAGTGCATTAGCTACTTCTGTTGAATCTTTTGTGGTTAATGGTTCAGCCTCTTTGAACCGACTATCCACATCTACTATGGTTACATGGCTATTTAATACGGCGTATTTATATGTTTTGTGTCTTACCTTAACATGAGGAAGAAACAAGAGGTCAGCCTGATGAGCTTCATTCATTGCAAAAATATCAAACTTTTTCCTCCCTATATAACGCTGGGCCGGTAAGTATATTTGCCACATTGCTTGTTTCTTTAACCAATCCTTGGCCACATCTTTAGATACCTTAGCCGTAATGGCTAATTTTTGTATTGCTCCTATACCTTTCCAATATCCTTGCTGGCTATAGTAAATTTTATCCATTATTAATTTATAGTGATTTTAATATGACGCATGACGATCGTTGGATCGCATTGCGGTTTTACATAAAGAATGAACTCTGTAGTAATAGAATTGGGGTATAAATCTGGCTCCAGTGGCAGTGGTCCAGAATCACCATTACCTATACCAAAAAATTTCTATCATTTACAACATAGAAGCATTGACAGGGTTTGGTAATGGCTCAAGTGGTGGTGATCCAGAGCCCTTTTCATTACATTTAGCTTAGTCTCATGACGATTATTGAATCGCATTGCGGTTTTGCATAAAAAATTACCTCTGTAGTAGTAGTGCAGGGGTATAAATCTGGCTCCAGCGTCAGTGGTCCAGAATCACAATTGCCTATACTACTGCATTTGAGTGTAATCAACTTTAGTCTCTCTAGAGTAGCATGTCCAAAGTGTTTATGCAACATGCTTTTCTCAGCTCATTTTTACTAAGGTTGTCTTCTGACTCTACTGTGTCACATCAAGTTCATCTTATAAAGGTCGGAATTCAGAAGTATTGCACTACTTGTCCCATCTAAAACCATCAGTCAAGTCAATGCAGTTGTGACCAGTTGATGTCAAATCCAGGTTCAATGTTTTCTTAGAGATGGTATTCTTATTATTAGGCAAGTACAATATTGTTTCTGCTTTCTTCAGTGACAGCTTTCCAAGTAGCAGAGGAATATCTGTGTTAATTGTACATAGCATGCAGTTGATTACAGTGGACAAAATTGTTAAAAGTGAGGATACTTGATGAATAATGTTAAATTGCACTGTTAGATTTCTTCGGTTAATTTCATCTTGCTTATCCTGTTGAGGACATTTTCTCTTGACCAACGAAAATTTGTCTTGAACTTGACCTGTATCTTAAACTAGAGTATCTTCATTCTTGTGATCTACCTCTGTATCCATAGTTCCTTGTATAATATACACATTTTTGTGAGAAAGTAATTCCTTCACATCCAGTTGTGTTCTGATATCTCCAAATATTCTTTAAGAGCAGACTTCATAGAGTCAGAGCAGTTATTACTAGTCGTTTTTGGTTCTTGGTCAATCCTGAATAATCCAGAAATTTGAATGAAAGCACAGAATCTGGTATGTTATACTTCTTGCATTGTGAATATTTTCTTTCTTATTCAATAATGAACTCTGCCACAGTCATTTCTGCATTCTTGTAAATGTCAAATTCCCAGTATGACTGCATACGCTAAACCAAAAGTGTCACATTTATACAGTTCATCAAGTGCCTTAACAAGAGTAGCTACACCTGTTTTCAAATTCAAATCCTTCACAACAATTGCCAATTATTTTTTCCCTGGCTTGTCTATTTAGTATCACTGTGAGAGCTCGTTTTCTCTCTGAAACTCAGACATATGCCTGCATATTTCAAGCTCATTTTTCCCAAGTCTCGTATGTCATCTCATGTGACAGTATCAGTATCCATGTGCCATCTTTGAAGTTTATACGAACAACCATGCTCTGTTACCAATGTCAGTTACCTATGACAGGCCAGCCAAACACTTCTACTTTATACCATTACTTTGTGCCATGTCATCCCTCCCGAGGAAACTATCCATCATGGTAGATGAGCCAATCTCACATGGGTAACCATCCATAATGTTTTGAGCTTGTTGCGACAACAATCCCCTGGCATTAAAATGAATGTCTTGTACCGGCTAGATTTCTGATTTGGTTGTCTGCAAAATGATATAGTAGTTGAATCAGAAAAGTCCTGTTTGGCATAAGCTGTCCCAATTGGACAAAAAGAAGATTGATAGATCCATACAGATGCACTATTTGGATGTCATCAAATCTTATGAACAGCGCTGCAATTCATGTTCGCAGTTGCTAGAAAACTAGTAACAGCAATATCATAGACTGGAGTGTGAAGTTTCCGTACTGCTTCCATCTGAAATGTCAGTAGACTTGACCCATATTTCTTGTTTGAGAAAATTCAGCAATACGAACCAGTGCATTTTTTGCTCTAGGCATAACAAATAATCAGCTATAGTAGTATAGGTAATAGGGGTTCTGGACCACTTCCACTGGAGCCGGATTTATTACCTATACTGCTACTACAGATGGCATTTTTTATGCCAAAATGACTATGCGATTCAACGATAGTCATGAGATCAAGTTAAATTGGCTCTAGCTCACCAATACCTGGGGCCAATCATTGCTTTAGATGAGCCTAAATGATAATAAAAATATTCTTCATTATTTTTATCGATAAAGCGATATTCAACATTTTTATTAACTCTTTCAACACCAGTCAACCAGAAGTGTTTACTGCTGGGACACCGAGTTCCCAGAGACTCTTGTGTGATAGATGAAGCCAACATTAATCAAAGAAAATATCTGCTTGTAAAATATATTTGCTACTACATGTTATACACCATTTGAAAGGTCTGATCCTATGGTTTATAAATATGAAAGTTATGTTTTTCACATTATCTAAAATAATGCATTTAGAACTTATTTAAGTTTGTTGTAAATAAAAAATGTAAGCTAACACATTGTTAACGTCCAGATTAGGGACCAAGGAAGCAAAAACTTGACTATTTTCGGCAAATATAAGATTTCATAAAATCCACTTACCTATTTCTGTTTTATTTTCATTGTTTATGTGATTGAAAATCATTTTAAAAACAATTGTTAAAAGTATCTATATCATCACCCATTTCCCGATAACAGCGGCTGTCCGCTCAGTAACATGAAGAAATACCCCCGTTTTCGAGGCTTCGTATGAAAAGCACGTTCGTCGAAGAATGGCATGTGACACATCGCTGGAAAGCTTATTCCTTCATCTACATGCTCGTAACATTGCCTGTTTTTTTTCGTAGTTATAACAAGCGATTTCATTGGATTAAAATTGGTTTCTAATGACGCTTTCTTGCTGAAATCTGCAACAAGTTTCGTGATTGGTCTATTTTGAGCACGTGACCTAAGGCAGCCAATCAAATTACAGCTGTGATACCAAGCTCGTGTTTGATAAATTTCACAAGTTGGCGAAAGATTTTTGTTAAATCGTGTTATTCTGAACGTTTTAAGCAGGAAATCACGATATATATTAAAAATATGGAACTTCGTGAATGTATCGTGCTAGGTTACGAGCTGTGACAAAGATTTTTCATGCATATATTTTTGCATTAAACATCGTGTCCGAGCCGAGAATTCGAGGAGACGAAAGCCGAGATGTCATTTGACTTACATTACACGCGATCTCACGAAAAGATGGAAATAATAACTTAGATGTAAGTTTGATTACTTTTAGATATATTTTTGTTGATTTCATTTATTACTTTGTATAATATATTTAAAGATTTGTTTAAAACGTCTTTATTTTGCTCTTTGACATGTTCGATGTGGACCCGTTGTCGAAATGTGTGTCCGAGAATTTTATTTTCAATAACATCGCGGGAAATAGTGAATAATTTTTTAATTTATCGATAAAAAATGATAAATTGAAATGGAATACATATTACAGACATTGTGAAATGTGATAGATTTAATAAATGAATGATATCACAGGTAGGTCCATAACAATATATTCTGTTTTGACGTGACTACGGCTTGGCCGGATAACCGGCCTACGGTGTCTGGGGACTTGATGCTTCTTGGCCGGATAACCGGCCTGCGGTGTTGAAAGAGTTAAGTTCTTCATTCATTTTACTAGGAGACCAGACTATATAACTACACTCTTCTTGTAAATTGATAAGAAACAATTGATAACCGTATTTGGTTGGTTTGACATCACTGATATAATAAAAACCTTGTGGTAATTCTCTCCATTTAATAGCTTTTTTGATCTCCATTATTATATATATTTATGTAAGCATTTGTCTAAATGTAATCAAACGATAGTAAGCAATCTATTTTTAATCTCCAACCAGTTCTTTGGTTTTGGCACGGAATAATTGACGCGCTTGTTGCCTCCCCTGTTCTATGAATTTTTTTTTTCTCATCCTCGCTAATACCACTGGTCTTATGAGATTTTGATCGAATCTCCTGCTTCATTTCGTTGTATTTGGTGAGTTCTGACAACACTAAACGAAACTCATCTTCGGATATCTTACAATCAACCATTGCTGTCGAAATATGATCCTCAATGCTGTTACTATCGTGTTTTAATGCTTTCTTTTGTAACCTATGAGAAATGAATTTTATCGCTATTCCTGCCAGTCCCGAGACTCCGGCGGCTATTTCCATGCCGAGCACGATAGGCGCGGCGATTATAGTTGATAGTAAACCGACACCAGCTACACCGAGTCCCATGCCAGCTGCTACAAGAGCGGTGTCAACTCCGTCTAGAGCATTCACGGCTCTGCGATACTTTTTATACAATCCAAGTCTCAACTCCCTATCCTTCTCTATTCGATGTTTTATGTCGCTTATTTGATGTAATCGAAATCCATCAACAGTTTCCATCTTTTCAATTACTTCATCGAGCACTGGATATAAACTCATAGTGTATATTACGAATATATAATAGTCTTTAATTGGTCTTGCTTAAATGTTTTGAGAGTATACATCAACCTTATCAAATGTATATTATATGGCAAGAATATCTTAGTAAGAGAAATACTACCACTTTTAATAATTTGAACCCCCTCGAGGGTTGCAACGGGCGATGCTCCGATATGAATAATACTGCAACGTTGACGCTTGTGTTTCTTGAGCCATTTAATTGATAGACCTGGTAATATTTCCAAGGCATCTACCGGTACATCTCCGAACAAGACTTCAATAATAAGCGTAGAAATATTAGGTATTGCACTCAAGTTAACTTTAATATCATCGAATTCAGCAACCAAATTTAAACTAACATTTTTGACTGCCGGACGACTATATAACATATGACCTGGTTTTTCTGGCAAGGGAGTGACTAACACACTTTTTCGTTTTGACGGGATATAAGCCGCGAGTACGATACCACTATTTATTATCTTAGTTAAATTATGTCCCTTACCCATCATCACATAAGGTGGAGTTATGACGATATTCAGTAGCCACTCGATGTTTGCTTCGACCATAGTCCATTTATTCTCACCGTTGAGAATAATATTGTACGAAGTGTTTTTAAGGAGTCTACTAACATCGACATCGCTTAAATCTCCTAGATTTTCCGGAAATGTAACTTCTTTCCGCTTGTATACATTATCGTGTAAATGTAAAGAGTATAACTTACCATTGTTACCGGGTTTACCGAATCCTTCTGTGTCTCTGAGATCGGAAAGCGCAATTGTATTACATTGTCTTATCGTTCCAGGGCCTGATGCATCAACCATTATTTATAATATGGAGTGTTACACTTAAGTATCCTATATGTACAGGTTGGTGTTTTACATCTAATACAGAAATTTTAAGGTCTGAAATAATACCCCGCTTTAATTTTTTATATTGTAATGTTGAGAAAGATTCCGTTCTACCGCTATTGTATTTTTCATCTTTCACTGGAACACTTCTGAGTAGAGTTGAAGGACTTTCTAGTTGAATATTATCCATCGTGCTTATTTGATCAAGATGGATGAACAACTCTTTATAGGGAACTAAATCAGGTAATTTAATCTCCTGATCTGGTAACTTGTGTATTGTGCCAATTAAGCTTGTAAATCCAAGTGTAGCTGATGGGTCCAATAAAAGCATGTTTGTTTCTTCATTGTCGAATTTCACTGTCCCAGTCGCCTCATTTTGTGTAAGACTAATTCCATTAGGCTTAAAAATTTCATCATTGAGTGAGCTTACGCTGTAATACCCATCAGGTATAGTAATGGATTTGCTAGTACCAAATGAATATAATAGCATTATCCTATTATTATCTTTTGCAGCACTTATATTGGTCCACCTCGGGTAATACGTTACATCGCATAGAGCGACTTCGAGTTGTCCATCCGAGTTATCGATAGTACGAAGCAGTTGAATAGACTGACTATTTGTTATTCCCAGGAGTGTAACATACATATCAAATATACAATGATACTATATCATAACTTAAATATGGAATCAACCATTATTTATAATATGGAGTGTTACACTTAAGTATCCTTAACCTGTACAGGTTGGTGTTTTACATCTAATACAGAAATTTTGAGGTCTGAAATAATACCCCGCTTTAATTTTTTATATTGTAATGTTGAGAAAGATTCCGTTCTACTGCTATTGTATTTTTCATCTTTGACTGGAACACTTCTGATTAGAGTTGAAGGACTTTCTTGTTGAATATTATCCGTCGTACTGATTTGATCAAGATGGATGCACATTTCTTTATAGGGAACTAAATCGGGTAAATCGAGTCCCTGATCTGATGTCTTGAGTACTGTTATTTCTCCTCTCCATTCAAGTGTGTATGCTAAGTTCTCGTAAAGCTTTACATCCTTTTTTCCAGCGTTTAAAATCAGTAACCCCTTCAACTCATTTTGTGTTAGACTAATTCCATTAGGCTTAAAAAATTCATCGAGTGAGCATACGCTGTAATACCCATCAGGTATAATGTATTTTTTACCATTTATTTCTGTCTCATTATTATAACCCCTCGCAGCATTTATATTGGTCCACTGTGGGTAATACGTTACATCGCATAGAGCGACTTCGAGTTGTCCATCCGAGTTATCGATAGTACGAAGCAGTTGAATAGACTGGCCATTTGTTATTCCCGGGAGTGTAACATACATATTAAATATACAATGATAGTATATCATAACTTAAATATGAAATCGACTTACATTACTAATCAATCGATTATAGTAACTGCCTCTGGTGCTGAATTTTTCGTTAAATTCCCCGATATCTTTGAAAAGTACAGGGTCACGGCAACTAGCGATAAAATGGTGCACGATTGGTTTCACAATCCGATGCAATTTTGGCAGAATCAGTTATACTTTGCTGTATGGTGTGCCACAACGGGATGTGGCGTATCTCTTTATGCTCCAGGATTTGAACTATATAAGTCTGTTATAACATTTCACGTGTACTATCAGATTAGACGTATACTTAAAGAACTTAGTGCTCCATTACCGCAGGATCGAGCGTGGAATTCCACAAATAATAATTATGATAGGTCCGCGTATGAGCGTATTTGTCAGGAATTAAATATTTCTACGAGTAAACGAGCAAACCATGGTCTAGGTGTTCCTTACACAGAGGAAAAAATATCCGTCAAAGAAGAAAGCGATTATGTATATAAAGTACTTAATAAATTTCCAGTTAATTTTGTTAAGTTGTATAGTACCAGCAAACTTTACGCAAGAATATATGATCATCGTCTAAAAACCGGTGATTACTATAAAGGCTGGGAACTTTATAGAAACGATTGGAGAGGGGATATTATGAGTTTTAAGAGTGGTTTAATTTATATTGTTACAAAAATTTATACAAATGAACGATACCGCAAACGCTTGGAATGAATTTCTTAATGATAAAACGGAAAATAATTTTACTAACCCAGGATTTGTAAGAGTTAATGAATCGATAAGAACTTATGTATGGGCAATTCTCGGAGCACAATCGCAAACACGAACGTCCATTATTCTGGGACGGCGCTCGATGCACAAAAACAGTTTGTCGCAAACGTGGAGGATGCCATTAATTCACCAGTTGACATACCATCGTCTATAAAACGTTTTCAAGATGTATTACAGTACGCTCAATCCAAAGTGGACTACGTTTATGCACCGGGGCTATACATATCTCCGAGTAATATGGAACTTAAGATCGGTCAAGTGATAGGCTATAATAGTAAAATTGTTATTGCTACCGATCAACAAAAACCAGGTATAAATTCAGATATTAACGTCAAATTAATAACGCAAACGATCACGGGCGAAACGGGAATAGTCAAGCCACAGATATCTACTGACGCTCCTACAAACACATCTACTGACGCACAAGTACCACCGCATATTGCGGCTAAAAATCAACAACATATTGATGAAAAAACAGCACTTATAGTAGGTGGAGTCGCGGCTGGTTTACTCATGATTTGGTTAAATAGTTCTTAGCGGATACGTACAACAGCCCTGCGATTGCTACGATCAGCCCCCACAAGTTTTGACTAAGCCAAGTGGTTGTCTTAGCTAATAAATTCAATAGCTAGGAAACAACACTCCCTATGATACTGGGAAGTGAGGCCGCTGCTTTCTCAGCGAGCTTTCCCAGTGCTGAGTCTAATGCTTTTTAATGCTTTTTTATCCACTCTTTTATACCACCCCTATTACTAGGGGGTGTGGGCGGTGTACCACCACCTGTGCCACCGGTTAACGAGAGAGTCAAAGTCGATATGATAAATCCCAACGCGGTTAAAATACTGGCAATTGTTATTCCCTGTTCTCTGAACAATGTTTTAATTTTATCGGCCAGTGTAGTGTCATCGTTGAGGACTTGATCGATAGTTTTTCGAATTCGACTGATTTGCGAACGAAGTGCCTTTCTATTACTGGAAGCTTCATCGAGACGGGTCGATCTTTCGTCTTCTAAGTTACGCAATCTTTCCGCTACGCGGCGTCTACTGAACTCATCGTCCGCGTGTTCAAGTTTTGTTTTCTCTTGAGCTATATGCTTGTCGATTTCGGATATCTTGGCTATATTATTTATCAGTTCTCCCCGCATTGTTCGTAATGCCTTGTCAAGACCTCGTAATTCCCTAATACTAAACTCCGAGAATGGTACACTGGCCGTGGAATTATCATAATAGGTATCTAAGATCCGTTCGAGGCCACCATCGAGGAAGCCTCCAAATTATCTGTGTTACTGAATTCTTCCTGCACAGTCCTAAGAACCTTAGTAGTCTTCGGGGAAAGTCGTGAGTAGTCTACAAAACCTAATTCATCACGAAAAGTGCCGATACCATGTTTACCGGCTATCGTAGGCAAGGCTAGGGGCTTATGAGTACGAGAATGCATAAGATCAATATCCGGTTCGCCACGCAATCGCAATATTCCTTTACTATCTATCGTAAACTTTGAATAGTCACGACCAATAGGGGTATCTTTAAAGTTATCATAATAATCATCAACGGCTGGTTTCACAAGTTCATCATTTACGGTTGGGTTCAAAATTTCATCGTTAAAATTCATAAAGCTGGTTTCATCAGTATCTTCGATTGGATTCTGGTTATCAAAGTCATCAAAGGTATCTAGATCAAAATCAGTCATTTTTATATTAAACATAGGGTACATGTTTTCAATATAACAATGTCTTCGCAATACGGACGCAAGTTAAACCCACAACGTAGACTTCAAGATCCATAAGGGGTCAAGGCAATTCGTCAGTCTGTAACTATAACTAATAACCCTAGTACCATCGATCAGAATCAAACGCTTCTGGTTCGCTTTGCTAATCTCGGCGCACACGATGTGTTAGTTCCGGGAACTGTACAAATAGCATTTACAATTAATTTGACTTCTGCCGACGTTAACAGGGAGCCCGTTCAGAACATAGGTTGTGCTATCGTTAAGAAAATCGCCATTAAAATTAGCGGTAATGAGGTTTTGAGTATCAACAATAGCGATGCATACTATTGTTACATGGATCTCTGGAGAACGGATACAGAGCGGGAAAACTTACAGTACCAAGGTATTTGTAATAAGAACACATTGAGACGTGGGCGCTGAAAATGATGTTGATACCAACGAAAAAGATAAGGCCGTTGCCGACGCATTAGGTAACCGATTCTATGTTCCCCTAGACTTAGAATTACTAGATTCCCACATGCCCTTTTATCAAGCATCCCTAGGCGATAGGTTAGAATACGAAATCACTTTTAATGACTTCGGTAGAGTAATCAGAGCTGCTGAAGATGCTAGCTATTCCATTGACAATATCTCGCTCGAGTACGATATGACAACTGATCCCGAATTAGCCAGACAAATTCGTAACCATTATACCGGAAAGTGTAGCCATTTTGTACGATTGCGTGTTGTGACACCGAAAGATCACGAGGGACAGAAAAGATACGATGTGGAATATCAATCTAAACGTCCCCACGAGGTCGTTGAAGGGTATTTTAATGTTGTTCGAGGACCCCTCCGATGTGTTTAAAAGAAATACCGAGAAGTTCTACAATCCCAAGATTACATAAGTAGAATTGACTATCGAGGGCGTTCCTAATCAACTATATAGCCAAGGAATGCTAGCGTATCACCAGTGGGATGAGATTAAAAAACTTCCTTCTATAAAACGTTCTCCGGAAGTTAACGCGGTCGTGAAAGATCTGTCTCTCGGGAGTGTATCGATGGGTGAATACCTCACCACGAAGTACGTGCTAAGGCTCGACATGCAAACAACGGACGATGACCAACTACACGGCAGTGGGAGGAGAGTAGAAAATGCTAGCGAGGGTGCCACCATACAGATAACGAAGCTCCAGGAATCGGCTGGTAAATTAAACATATATTTGTACGTGATTATGGATGCGCAACTTAATATACAGAATGGGAGATTCGTGCAAGCAATCTATTAATAATCTTTTACCAAAAGATCCGCACTGCGCTATCATATGCAAACGGGCTGTGGAAAAACAGCTTTTATTCTAGATATTTTACAAAGTCATTATCGAGACGTTTTCGATTATATTATTATTATGTGTCCGACTATAAGCGTTAATAAAACATACTTATCGAGAGATTGGGTAATGAATGACGCCGGGGTACACAGAGTCGATCCGGGCGATTGTTTACAAGACTGTCTCCGAGTATGTCACGAAAAATACAAAGGAGAATCAACTCGACGACTGCTGCGCTAGTAAAGAACTCACAAAAAAGAAAGATATGCTTTCGTATTTAGCATTCTCCGGTCGGCATACTCAACATAGCGTTTGGGTACTTACTCAAAAATACAACTCTGTCCTGAAAGATCTCAGAGAGCAGACCAAATGGGTAGCACTGTTTCATTGCAAAGATCGAGATTCTTTCGAGGAATGTTTACGCGAAAATGATGTCATTTATACCAAGCTCGAACGAGATAAAGTCAGAGAACTGTTATCGGCAACGAAGCACTGTAAACTCGAATTAAAAACCGATCAACCAGCTGCTTATGCAATTGCTTAGCAAAATGTAGCAAAATGTAGCAAAATGTGGCAAATTGAACATTAGCGGTTAATATGACATAAAATGTGGCTCGAAATCATCATTCTTTCGCAACAGTTCATTATTATGGGTTGTATTGGATATGTCATATTATATTATGTTAGACTTAAATATCTCCTTAGGTATTACATTATGGAATGCGACGAACTCATCGAACAAATGCTCAAAGAATCTGAGCCTGATCAAAATGTAGATAAATCTTTAGATAAACATAGAGAAAGACTCGCCGCTTTGGTAGCCGGTGAAAAATGTTCCCAATATTTGGGAGAAAATTATGCCATCGAAAAAATTGATAACATGACCGACAAAGAGATTAAAAAACTGTACGCGCGTTACGAGTCTAGACTGGGAGCTACCATGACAAAAACGATAGGTTCGGCTATGTTACAACTATACACAGTCGTAGCTAGTACGTTTCTTCCTATCCCGGCAGAGCATCGCATGTATTTATGCGAATCTCTAGAGAAAGACCCATTCATCGAACACGCTATAAGCGCAGTGAGCTGTGAGTTTTATCATAGATACGGAATGTTTTTAGCTCCGTTCACCACAGCTTTAATAACGGCTAGGTATTGTCAATTTAAACATACGTGCCCACTTAATAATATAAATGGAGACTCAACAGATTGTGAAAACGCAACAAGTGAACGAGGAAGTAACTGCACAACCACAACAGATTGCGGAACAACGAGTGAATGAGGAACCACCACCAGTGAATGAGAAAACACAACATGTGAATGCACCACAAACACAAAAACCAGCCAGAGTGACAAAGAATCATTTGAAAATAGCTGCAGGAAGGAAGGGAGGACTGGCGCGCAAAGCGAAATTAATAAATAATTCAAATATTAATCCGATTAAAACATGGACACTAGTAGGAGTTGCTGGTATAGCGGCTGTATGGTTCTTTTATAAGACCGGAGAAGAGAAAACGTCACCCCCAATACAACAAGTTCAATTAGAGGTTAGCCCCCATATAATGCTATAAGAAGCATGACTACTCCAGTTACAGACGGTAAAATGTTGGTAAACGCAACATATCATTCAGCGGTGGTCACCGGCTTGGCCATTGGCTATGCTCGTATGGCTAAAATGATTACTAAAGCCACACCTCCCAAGCTAGATTTTAATAGTTTTGACATCGGTATGATGGTTCTGGATATTGGATTGGCTCTGGCAACGAAGGATATGCTCGTCAAACAAGGGCTTAACCCGGAAGACATAATGAAGTAATTAAACATTTGAATATCTTATAGTCATATAAACCATGGCAACAATTGCGATGATGGTCGGTGGAGCTATTGTTAATGCTCTAGCTTTTTCGGGGAGTAATTATTTATTTTCTAGTATGAGGGAATCAAACGCTAAAGAAGTTGAAGAGGAGCGTAAATGACATAACGAAGCAATGGAACAACTCCAAGCAGCTCAGTCACAATATACACAGCGGAGAATGAAGAGATTAGACTTTATTCATGAAAAACTGCTTAAGGAAGGACATTCAATTCAAACGTTTAAGGATGTCGAATCTGCCATGCACGAATACTTCCTCGTTTATGGGAAAAAACTGGACCCAATACCGTGACCTACAATGAGTCAGTTTTATACACCGTCAGAGGAACAAAAGAACCGCGAGGTCACATTTGTGATTATGGGATTGACTGCTGTATTGATTTTCAGCTATATAATTACGCATAAATAACCACAGCTGTGGCTATGCATAAACCATGACCTAGTTAGCTAATCTATAAATAGCCTAATCAATATCTCACCAGTGTAGATGTGATTTGCATTTAGACAAATGATATGATAGATGTATAACCATGAATAATTGCAAATTTACACTCATGGGTAAGAAGACTCTATGTAACCGACCCTGTGTTGATATTTACTGCGGCATACACCATTATTACATCAGGCGCGGAAACATAAACTATACGTGTTCTGTATGCGGGATAGGGGTCAAAGGTCGTTATTGTTTATGTAAGGAACACGGTGCTGATAGGGTCAGGAACCAGATTATTTATGCTAGGAAGAGAGATTACATCAATGAGAGGAATAGGTTGGGGAGAATACGTATTTAAATATATGAAAAACAACCAATTAGACATTTGACTCATTTGGCATATACCATTCAACCACAATGGTTTTTGTCAGAGAGTTAAAAGCTATGGCAAAGCAACGTGGTCTACATGGATATTCTCGAATGAGAAAAGCTGAATTGATTACCTTACTAGGTTTGGAATACAACAACCCCCAGACTGTTAGAGAACTCAAAGCTCGAGCGAGAAACAGTGGGCTGAGAGGTTATTCTCGAATGAGAAGAGCTGAATTGATTGCTTTACTAGATAATAAAGATGATGATAATAATGTTGATATTGATAATGATGATGATAAACAACAAGAATTAATATTTGTACCCATATCCGTCGGCGTTTGTAAATATCTAAGAGGTTGGAAGATGGATATTAATTCCAACATGGATGTTAACGATATTAAGCCCATCATATCGAGTAAAATTAACGAGGAGTTAGATGATTTACATAGTATAAAATACCAGCTGACAATTAAAATGTTATTGAGTAAAAGTAACACAGACGATAGCACCGAATATACCGAACCATATTTCCATAGCAATCAAGAAGTTATAACTGAATCCGATACTATAAACGCATCATTAGATACATCAATTCAGAGGATACAGGAAACTTTAGAACGCTGGACTAATAGAGGTTCGTAATCGATAGTTTATGTTTAGATATAGCAAATTATATGCCTTTCAAAGGTGGATCTTATATAGATTTACCCCCGTATTATAAGAAGAAAAAAGCCATAATTAACGTAAAAAATAAATCAGATGACTGTTTAAGAATGATGATAAGATCTGCATTGTTCCCCGTAGACAAGCATCCGGATAGACCTTCTAGCTATCCCCAAAACGATGGACTCAACTTCGATGGTATAGACGAACCTACACCAATATCACAAATTGATAAGGTGGAAAAGCAAAATAATTTAGCTATAAATGTTTTCAGACATTCTAAAGGAATTGTTGTACACAGGATAAGCTCCGCTCCGGAACATATTCCCAGAATCAATTCATTTTTGATCGAAAAAGATGGAAAATATCATTATACGTGGATAAAGAGTTTAAACAGGCTATTATACGATTAAACTAAATATAAGGGAAAGAAATATTTCTGCGAAAGATGCCTACATGGGTACAGCAGACAAGATCTATTAGAATAACATAAAGAGACTGCAGAGGAGTTGGACAAACCGCTATCAGGATCGATATGCCTAAAGAGGGAAAAAATATATTAAAATTTGAACATTATTGTAATCAAATGCCAGTACCGTACGTAATTTACGCCGACTTCGAAGCGCTTATCAAGCCCATAGAAAATACTGAACGCAATACTGATAGTAGTTTTACGTACAAAACTCAAGAACATATTCCTTGTGGATATGTAGTTGTAAGGTATGATGGGAAAACAAACCAGCCCGTGATTTACAGAGGTCCCAATGCAGCGGGAAAGTTCCTAGAATATCTACAAAACGAAGAGAGAATAATCAGGGAAAAATTATCGTGTAAGAAACCCATACGTATGACGAGGGATGATTGGAGGGCCATAAGAAGTCAAAGAGTTGTCACGTTTGTGATAAATGCCTGGATGGGGATTCCGTAAGAGATCATTGCCACGTCACGGGTAATTATCAGGGAGACGCTCATAACAAGTGTAACTTGAAACTCAAAATGAATTCTCAAACAATACCCATCCCCGTTGTGTTTCATAACCTTCGGGGATACGATTCACATTTCATTATGCAAGCTATCTCAAAGACCGACGGCGGTTTAACGTGCATTCCTAACAATATGGAAAAATACATATCGTTCTCGTTGACTAAACCTATACATTATAGGGACAAGGATGGGAAATCTAGAATAAAGCAAAGTAATGGGCTTAGATTCACAGACTCCGTACAGTTTCTGTTATCTTCCCTGGACAATTTAGCTAATGCAAACAATCCCGATGACTTTGCGCTAACAAATCAATATACCGATAAGACAACTCGTCATTTGTTGCTGAGAAAAGGTGTATATCCTTATGAATATATGGATGATTGGTCTAGATTCGAAGAAACTGAATTACCACCCCTCGAATCATTCTATAGTAACTTAACAGAATCTAAAATAACAGATGCCGATTATGAACACGCTCTGACGGTCTGGGATAAATTACGTTGTAAGAATTTAGGTGATTATCACGATCTGTACTTGAAAACCGATGTACTGTTACTCGCCGATATATTTGAGATATTTAGAAAGACATGTTTAAAACAATACGGCTTGGACCCGGCATGGTACTATTCCAGTCCTGGACTATCGTGGGATGCATTGTTGAAGAAGACCGGCGTAGAACTAAAACTACTCACAGATTAGGATATGCACTTGTTTATTGAGAAAGGATTAAGAGGTGGTATATCGATGGCAGCGAAAAGGTATTCTAAGGCTAATAATAAATTAGTGGAAGGATACGATCCGAGTAAACCTGACACGCAAATATTATATCTCGACGCTAACAATTTGTACGGATGGGCTATGAGTCAACCTTTACCCACGGGTGGTTTTGAGTTGGTCGATAATATCGAAGTGAATGATATCCATAATATCCATAATAATGATGCGAATAAAGGGTACATAGTAGAAGTTGACTTGGAATATCCAAGTTCGTTACATAAAGACCAACTTAAGAAACTTAAGAAAATACACAAAGTTCTTAAGTTTGATCAAAGTCCTTGGATGGAGCCCTATATAAGGCTGAACACAGATTTATGAAAGATAGCTACCAGCGATTTCGAAAAGAATCTGTATAAGCTCATGAATAACTCAGTATTTGGTAAAACTATGGAGAATCTAAGGAAGCGTGTTGATGTTAAACTAGTCAGATCTAATGAGGAAGAAAGACTCAGGAAACTTATAGCCAGTCCGGCTTTTAACAGAAGCAAGATATTCGATAACGACTTAGCCGCGTTGCATATGGAGAAGAGTAATACAAAATTCAACAGACCAGTGTACATCGGTATGAGTATTCTCGACTTGTCAAAACACTTAATGTATGACTTTCATTACAACGAACTTAAGAAGCAATACGGATATAGATGCGAGGTGTTATATACCGACACAGATTCTTTGTTGATGGAAATACAAATCGAGGATGTGTATAAAGATATGGCAGAAAAAATAGATATGTACGACACGAGCGATTACCCTAAAGATAATCCACTGCACAGCGTAGTAAATAAAAAGGTATTAGGTAAGATGAAGGATGAATGTGCTGGGACCCCTATAGCGGAGTATGTAGGATTAAGACCTAAGATGTATTCTATAAAAAAGTCCGATAATGGAGAGATAAGAAAAGCCAAGGGCGTTAAGAAGTATGTTGTAAAAAAGCATATCAAACACGAACAGTATAAAGAATCATTATTCAATGGTAGATCGTTCAAACACGAGATGAACTCTTTAAGAAGTTACAATCATAGGATATATGGATTAAGAATGAACAAGACATCATTATCCCCCTTAGATACAAAGAGATGGATTGATAATGATGGTGTAACTACCTATGCTTATGGTTATGGTGGTAATACCGTACCGTCAGGAACTATGAACAACTCTTCTCGTACAAATGCCCTACCCAGTCCATCTTGAAGATAATAAAGAATAGGCTCTCCTTCTTTCGTAACCAATCGACTAATGTTATACGTCTTAAGGGACCATATGGGATCGGTTGCGCGACGTAGGCCTCCTTCGAGTTCACCGGCCTGGTATAAATTTCTTACCCTTACTCTATCCGGAAGTTTTCGTTCTTTGCCTCTCCTCGGTCCTGAAGATTCGGAAGTCACGGATTTCATTTTAATAGCATCAGATGGTTTCTTCCCTATTAATCTCATCACTTCATTATTCAGCGCTGATACAACGGCTGATAATCGTGTCACCCATTCGGTTGATCTCAATCGCTCAGATTTAATTTCTATCCCATACTGATAGCCAAACAAACGTTCCACTAATGTCCTGTTAAATCTTTCGACGATAGCTTGACTGCGGTGGGCCTCTCTTTCACCACGGACGATTTCGACATTGTGCTTTGTTAACAGTTTAGTTATCGATCCCATAAACTTGCGACCGGGATCTACTTGAAATAGCTTAGGCCATTTTTGTGGTCCGCGTTTATATATGCGGTTCAGTGCATTAGCTACTTCTGTTGAATCTTTCGAGGTTAATGGCTCAGCCTCTTTGTATCGACTAGCCACATCCACTACTGTTAAAGCGTATTTATACGTTTTGCGTTTTACCTTATCGTGGGGAAGAAACAAGAGGTCAGCCTGATGAACTTCATTCGTTGTAAAAATATCAAACTTCTTCCTCGGTATATAACGCGGTGCGGGTAAATATATTTGCCACAACGCTTGTTTCTTTAACCAATCCTTGGCCACATCTTTAGATACCTTAGCCGCGGTGGCTAATTTTTTTATTGCTCCTATACCTTTCCAATATCCTCGTGGACTATAGTAAATTTTATTCATTATTAATTAATATTGATGTTACGTTTAATACAACTCATGACTATCGTTGAATCGCATAGTCATTTTGGCATAAAAAATGCCATCTGTAGTAGCAGTATAGGTAATAAATCCGGCTCCAGTGGAAGTGGTCCAGAACCCCTATTACCTATACTACTGCTATCGCATATATGAATAATGGAGACTTGGTATCACTGTAGAATTCATTTCTTCTTTATAAACACTGGTGTATAAACAATTTGCAGTCCTTGAATTTATGCCCGTAACAAACAAAATGTTTTCTTTATCCCCTAAAATGAGCCCAAGTCTCAGATAGACTGTTACCTTGCTATTACGCCATCAATATAGTGCTTATCGGTTACAGCATGAGGTAATGTATGACTTCAGATATTTACGTACATTTTTATCAAACTCAAGTTTTACACACAACATGATTGTATCGTTCACTTTTCATTTGTATGTAATGGTTCTCATTGCATAATCTACAGTTTATTGCTGAATAGAGTCCTAATAAACAACCGTGACATGATTGTGATATGATTGTTGATTGAGTTAACATGTCACACTAAATATCCTTTGATCTGTGAAATGCACTACATGCGTGAACCACAAGCCAATCTCATGTTCTTAATTACAAATAATCCAATTAGAGGCAAGACTGTTAAACTCACCTGCCAAACTGAATACACACAGCATATTGGTGTCACAACATGGCGGTCATTTCCTTTTGAATTGGATTAAATAACCTTCAGAACTAATAGATGTAGCTTCACATAGGGTACCGTATTTAAAGGGAAGTATTATGTCAATTCCAGGAGGACTAATGATATTTATCAGGGAAGATATGAATTACGAAGAAATAAAAATAGACACGCCAAACCTAGAAGCCAACGGCATTAAAATCACACTAAATAACCGAAACATAAACATCATAAATATTTACCACTGGGCGGAACAAAAAGTCCAACCTGAGGATCAAAACAAACTACTCCAAATAAGCGATTAATCTACTATATTCCTAGGAGACTTTAACGCTCACCATCCTACATGGAGCATAGATAATAAATAGATAATCATGGCAAATTAATCTCCGAATGGATAGAAACAAACGACCTAGTCCTCCTTAATAGCAACCAACCAACGAGGTACGATAAGATAAACCAAAAAATGTCGGCTATCGACCTAACCATATGCACCGCAGATCTAGCCCAAAGTACTCAATGGGAAGTGCACGACGTCCCGCTAGGTAGTGACCACTTCCCCATAAACATAACCATAGGAAATACAAACGTACCAATCCAAACAGAAAACCAAGAACCAAAATTCCATTACAATAAAGCTAACTGGGACCAATTCCAAAATATCTGCAACGAAGCTAACTTAAACGAAATAGAAAATAATGATCCAGAAACCTATTGTAAAAACCTAACAGACTATATATAATAAAAGCAGCCAAAACTTCCATCCCCTTCAAAACATCTAAGACAGGCAAACCGACGGTACCATGGTGGAATGAGGAAATAGAACAGACTAGACGAAAACGTAAATCAGCCTTCAATAAAGCAAAACGCGACTACAAATATTTAAACATAGCCCACGAACTAAACCACCAGGTTCAAAAACTAGTCCAAATAGCCAAAAGTAGAGACTGGAAAAAATTCTGCGAAGGTATAAATAACCGTACAGATGCCAGAATGGTCTGGTGCAAAATGCACGTTATTAGAGGCTTAAAACGACATAACAAAACCCCTAACATTGACAACTCAACCAACCCCGCCCAAAAAGCAAATAATCTCGCCAACCACTTTTCGGCCGTTAGCAGTAACACCAACTTCAGTCAAAAATTCCAAGATAAACTTAAAACAGAAAACAAACCCACAAAAGAACCAAACAATAACAATCTAGAAATAAATCAACCCTACACAATGGAGGAGCTCCTCTACGTAATCCAAAACAGGAAAAAGGGCACAGCCCCAGGATTAGACCTAACTTCTTACCAAATAATTAAAAAACTCCCCCTAAAACTACTCCAGGCACTAGTCAAACTATACAATCTCATCTACCTAAACGGACAGGTTCCTACTCCCTGGAAACAGACTCTAGTCATTCCAATCCCTAAACCTAATAAACCAGCTAATCAAGCTAACTCATATAGACCAATATCCCTAACTTCAAACTTATGTAAAGTAATGGAATCAATGGCTAAAAATAGATTACAACATTACTTAACCCAAAATAACATCATAAACCCAGATCAAAGCGGTTTCACTCCTGGCTGCTCAACCCTAGATAACCTCGCCCGACTAGAACAAGATATTAAGACAGGACAACTAAATAAACAATATACCACAGGCATCTTCTTAGACTTCTCTAAAGCTTTCAACATGGTATGGCACGATGGGCTAATACAAAAACTTAAAAAAATAGGACTCAAAGGTCAGATAATAAACTACATCCAGGACTTCCTAAACAATCATAAAATAACCGTGGGTATAGACCAAACTATATCGGACCAATGTCCCCTAGAAAATGGCACTCCACAGGGCAGTATCCTAAGTCCCACCCTCTTCAATATAATGATAAACGATCTATTCGAGGGCCTATCCCCTAAAGTAAACACATCAAAATTCGCGGATGATGGAGTCATCTGGATCCGCACCAAAAGCATGAAAATGGCCCAAAATTTACTCCAAAAATCTCTTATTAAAATACAATAATGGGCTGACAAATGGGGCTTCTCCCTTAACTCAGAAAAAACAACTGGAATAGTATTCAAACATAAAAACATGAAACCCGACCCCCTTTTCCTCCAGCTAAACAATCAAACAATCAAATTTCAAAAACAAACCAAATTCTTAGGACTTATTTTCGATGAACATCTCACCTGGGATGCACACATCCAAAACCTAACAACTAAATGCAGTAAAGACCTAAACACTCTAAGATGCCTAACTGGTTCTAACTGGGGAGCCTCCAAAGATACCCTCCTCTCTCTCTACATATCACTAATTAGATAGAAACTAGACTATGCCTGCGCCATATACAACACCCTAAACAACTCTCTATCTAAAAAACTTGACTCAATACAACATCAGGCTCTCAAACTAATTACACGCACCCAACATGGCACCTCCTACACCTCACTTCAGGCCTTAACAGGAGAAATGTCACTAAGTCTACGCAGGGAACAGCTAAGCTTAAATTTTTGGGCCGCAACCCAATCAAACCCTCTCATCCAAAACTTAATAAACCAAAACATCAGACCCAAAAACCAAGCTCTAGCTCGTAAACACCCCTTACTTACCCCAATATCCCAAAGAATAACAAACTACCTAAATGAACACCAAATTAAAAATCTTAAACAAAACTGCAAACAACCAAATATCTTCACCCCTAAACTTGAAATACCCAAAATAGACACAACACTAGCTAGCAAAATAAATAAACAAACAAACCCAAACATAGCTAAAACTACCACACTATCATACATACACGAAAATTGGCCAAATTGGTGTCACATTTACACAGGCGGATCCTCAGATCCGACCTCCAAACACACAGGTTTTGGAGTCCATACCACACAACCAACTAAAACCACACAATCCTAATGGGCATGGCCTCAGCCCTTCATAATAAAGAATCCAAAAACCACAAAAAAATCCTAATACTTACCGACTCCCTAAGTGGACTACAAGCCCTCCAAAACAAAAATACCAAAAACCGACCTAAATTAATAAATCAAATACTTAAAAGCTCCAACGACCTAAGGCAGGCAAACAAATAACCTTGTTGTGGATACCCGCCCACGTAGGAATATACGGTAATGAAAACGCCGATAAAGCAGCTAAACTGTCCCTCAAAATCCCAGATATAAGCTTAAACTTACCCATCTCAAAATCAGAAATTAAAAGTGTAAACAAGCAAAAAATAACAAAAAAATGGCATAACCTATATCTAAACTCAAATAGACAAATCAAATAAAGTGCTCAGCAAACCACTAACCAAACCAAAAATTCTCCATCCATCAAAAAAAATTGACAGAGTAATCACTAAACTCCAAACAGGACACACCAACCTAAATAACAACCTAAAAAAATTAAAAAACACACTACTGGTAACTGCCCACACTGCAAACAACTAGAAACCCCAGAACACGCACTCATCCACTGCACACACTACCTAACACATCGAACTGCATTACAAACCACCCTCAATCTAAACAAGGCTCTCACTCTAGAAGCAATACTAAACCCACAAAATAAACTAGAAAACTTCAAGGCCTTAGGCGTATTCTTAATCAAAACGGAACTAATAAAACGCAACCTGACCACCCGATCACACTCATCACCACCTCTTATGACAAGCATATGACGACTTAGAAGGATTTACAGAAACAGACATCACATATACGGATTCCAAGTACTGGGACTATGTCAGCGTAAATATTGTGTGAGTCTGTCATCATAGTAATATTGGGAAAAGGAGAAAAGACGTCTCCTCGGAGCTGCGTTTGAATGAAATCCGGAAGACAAGTTTCTAAATCAGTAAAACACACCCAGGTTCATAGGGCAGTGGCAAATTTGGTCACCATGGAGAAATCAATTTTGTATTTTCCAAAAGATATATTTGTGTCAGTCGCCTATCAGCGCTTTGTTTAAAACTGCAATATTCCAGCAATATCACGGCGGTGGACACCACAAATGGGCTTCACACATTGTACCCATGTTGGGAATCGAACCCAGGTCTTCGGAGTGACGAGCAAACGCTTTAACCACGAGGCTACCTGACCACCCTAAATTAAGTTAAGAACAAAGCACATTTGAGATCACACAAATCTTGCTAAAATGTATACATGTATTATGCTAGCGAATGGTAACTTTTCGCTTCCTAGTTACCGTTAATGTGCATGTATCTAAACACGGATATAAGGAAGCACTTGTCCACTATTTTCTGTGCATGTTTCAGTGGTGCAAAGAGGTTAGTTACCACATATGCGTATAGGTTGTCTTCAGGAAAAAACAGCAGCAAATTTATTGGAGCCAAGGGAATTTTTGATCTTCACAAAGGTACAGAAGACAACATTGCAGCAACTTGATGAAGATAATAATAATCCTAATAATTACAATCCTGCAAAGAAGACCGCTGACGATGCTGATAAGAACGTAAACATTGGCTTGAGGAATGCCTTTACCAGTTGGCTACTTTGCAGAAATGCTTCACCTTGACATTTCTTTGGTTTTTTTTATATAACTGCAGTCCGATGACTTTTGACAAATTAATTTTGTCTCAACTTATACTAGTGTTTTATTACTTTGTGAAACCAAATATCACATTCCAAATGCAAATGTAACTATTTGCCTCCTTGAAAAAATGTTGACTCCTTGGGTAAATCGTTTTCTGCGAGGTCTGTGGGGTTGATCAGTCGATCCATGTCGATGCCGATCTTTAGGAGAGGGGAATCGATGTCGAATGTTAAATCCAAGTTGATATCGATCCCTAATATGGATGTCAAATGGTAGAACCCTGTCAATAGGTTGATCCCCATGAGAGGGTATCAATGTTGATTGGTGGAATCATGTCGATCAGGCGATCCCTGTCGATGTCAATCCCTACGAGAGGGGTATTTAGGGCAATTGGTAGAACCATGTCGAGCCCTTGGTGATTTTCTAACAAGTGAACGTCATATGCAGAAAATGTGAGTTTACCATTGTCTCATGTAGGACATACTTGCTTATCCATAATAACCTTTGCAGCTGACTTTGTTGAGACAGACTAAAAACAAAAATATAATTCTCTTCAAATCAAACTTGTCTCTACACCAAGGTGATTAGAAAGAGAATGAGTATGCTGGGGACACCATGTGATCAGGTTGCACAGGATTCAGGTAGTGTTTTAATCCATTGCTTAAGGTGTTGGGTTTGGTGTTTTCATGAAGCTGGAAACTTGTTTTAGGATCGATTCCAGACCAGGATTGAAGAAGGATGAACTGTATCGTGTGGGATAGGATAAGTTAAACATTTATATTGGAGAGAATGACATTCTTTGTTGATGTATTTTAATATTTTAACATTCTGATAAAGAAATATTATGTCCTTGCATTCAATTTTAAAACAACATAAATGAGTGTGATTACACACCACTCGCCACACTTGGCTACCCCACTGTTCCCATTGTAATGATTGGTGACATGAATGGCATGCACTCCCACCGGCTTGTAAAATACCTGCCACAGACTGTAGATCTCTTGCCCAACACTCTCTTCCACCAGACTGCATATGTGTTTCATGGCTGTCTGAAATGCAATTACAATGTAAATCGAAGGTCTCCAGGGTTATGTTTATGGCGGCAAAAAGAGTTTATATGCTTGTTTAAGTAGGGAGGCCCTTTCCCAGGTTGATGGTACACAACTGTTTATTTGGTTACATACTAGTTTGAACAAGCAAAAGAAACAAAACACTGCCTGCCTGCACTTTTTTTCAAGTCATTGCCTAATAACAAATTGTTTTATTATTTTAAGCCTTATCTAAAGCAACCACGATCAGATAACCACTAGTGATGCCTAACGATCCTTAGTTGTAAGGGAATGATTACATACCTCGGGAATGGCATATTTGACTCATAAAAAGTCATACATGTAGTTGTTGTTATTTGATTGTTGAATGTCATATATTATTTTCACGATCACTAAAAAAAGGAAAAAAGGTGCTCTGCGGGATGGACGTTGAAGTAAATGGAGCTTGTAGCCTCTTTTTACAACTTTGAGCAGCCAGCCATAGTCCGTGATAGACTATGAATTTTCAGCGTAGAGAATCATACGCCCCCTACTGGCTTTGAGGTTGGCGTTGTGTTGAAAACCAGTCGTCTGCAAACAATGTCCGTCAGAAAAGCAAGGTCAACAGGATTTGGAGAAATATGCTGATCTTGATATAAGTCATGTTAGCCTTGGGACATGCTGATCTGTCTTTCCAGCCTGGGGCACGAACGGAGCGAGGATCTCGCTGAACTTGATAATTGGGCCAATGGCTGAATGTTTCTGTATCGTCGAGGCCAGGCTGATGGTAGAATTCTGGAAAATATCATTTGTAGTCCGGAGGATCTCTTCATAGATGGAGTGTAGTCTTCTGTTGAAGAACTGTAGACCTGTGATGGGCTGCAACAGAATGCTTCTTGTCAGCAGCTCCGGGATGTTCTGAAGTATTTGCTGTATGAGATGCATGAGAAGAAACTGGGCAATATTCCAACTTAATGATGGAAATAGTCTGGACAAGACAATCCATTAATTGATCTTCATAATGAACAACTATTCACCATCAACCAAGTCACTGAGCCTCTGTATGACAAAGGTTGCTATGGACCAGTTCTTACCCAAATTCTCCATGTGACACCTTTTTGGAGAACAGTAGAACATGGATATAATGAACTACAAGGGACTGGAGAAATCAGTTCATTATGTACATTGTTTGTCATATACAGTTTTGCTCAGAAACGTCTGCCATCTTGGATAAAATAAAACACAAAATATGTTATTGCAGCACTGATTTGTATTAGCAGTGATCACTTCATAGCATTCAATTAATAACATTTCATAATATTCCTTTAATACCATCAAATACATAACATTTATAGAACATTGTTCATCATATATGTAAAGCATTTCACTTACATATGGGAAGACGTGTAGTTGGTGTGTTTCATTTGTGAAATTGCCTCGTTGAGTTCAGCCAAAGTTTCAAATGATTTCATCTCAGTTGACTTTTGTGCACTCAGGAAAATCTTTAGTGTTTCAAGAGCCTTACTGGCATCGTAAAATAGTGTGTTGCTGGTTCCACACAGTCGATCCCGTCTTGCGTGTTTTCATCATCGGAATCTGCTTGACTGAACTGCGTCTATCTGCTCTTGGAGAGTCTCTTCAGTTGGAATGTCTGACACCTTCTTCAACTCAGTCCAAATATCCCTCAAGTCTGATAAGGGAATGTTGTCTGACGTTTTTAATGTTGTTTGAGATTGGCGATAACCCCCTGGTCCTTCAGTGGGATCTTTGATGTTGTGTTGGGTGGCAATAACAAGTTAATGTTCATGATATTCGACACAGTATGCAGTTGTCAACAAACAAAACAATCTTACGCTTGTGTTTGGCCATGCTCTCATATAGATATGGAATCCAATCAGTGAATATTTCACCCGTCATCCAAGCTTTTGTGTTGGCATGGGAGATGACTGGCATACTTCTAACATTCTTAAAACAACAAGGTTTCTGAGATTTACCAACAACAAGCAATTTCGGTTTGTATGTGCCCGTCATATTTGCTGCTACTAACAGAGGTATTCTGTCCTTAGATTTTTTCCCCCACTACATTTCTCAGAATTAAGATGAAGAGTTCTCTAGGGTGTCAGTTTATAGAAAAGGCCAGGTTCATCAGCATTGAAAACGTTTTCTGGCTCATGTGTTTCAAGAAAACCTGGAATTTGAGAGGTCAATCAATTGTTGACAATGTTTGTGTCAACTGCTGCGCAATCGTCATGCGCAGATTTGGCTACGATCCCTGCCTCTGCTTAAAACGGTTGATCCACACAGTGTTACAAGTGTGCAAGTGCAAGTGAACTAACACTTTGACATAATCTTGTGAAATTTGTTTTACAGACAAGATTGGTCCAATTACAGGTAAGATTAAAATAAAGCAAGTTTAACGAGGTTGAATTGTCATCGCTGATTGTGTTGATATGGTGCTGATTGCATATAGCCAATTGTCAGTGACACTTGATACTGAGTGAGATTTCTCAGTTCCGTATACACATTACTAATTAGTGGCATTTTGGCTTGTCAGGGATCAGATATCAGTTCGCCATATATGTTAGTTCACTGTTGAGAGTTCATTATATATGTACATTTCATATGATAATATAGAGGAGATAAATTGGGGATTTTGTAACAGTTCGTTGTATCCATTTGTTTGCTCGATCCGTGTTCGTGACATCCATATTCACTGTATTCCCCTTCTTCTCCTGTCTGCGAACACGTTTATGGTATATCTCTTCATCTCCGCTGTATAATGCCCCCTGAAAAGTCCCCCCCAAACTGTCATTTGTATGTTGTAGCTTACCTTCTCCTTCTGATGTTTGTTCTCCTTGCTGATGCCATCCTGTGGTGTAATATCACCCACAATACACTCAGCCATGTCGTGAACTAGAGCAATCTTCATACACCTACATAAGAAGTTAATATCATGTAAATCTATGTAAATAAATTAACAAAGTGTGAAAATTCTGAATTAAATGAAATCTGTTTTTCAACCATATATTTTATCTACTACTTAACATCCATAACCATGTCTGAAACAAATCTATTCACTGTATCCTCCTCAGAACAAATTGAAATTACAAAACAAGTGTCCATTGTGTGTTGCAATGAGCCTGATTTGTACAAAAATCTTGCATTTAATGGATTACAAAAAAATTTGATGCCAGGCATCAAGACGGCGGCAAACTCTGTGTTTGTCAAATACAATTTACAGTAAAATAATTTTCCCATAATACTTACAGTTGGAAATACTTTCAGTTTGCCACAATGAAACACTAGTTTTCAGACTTTGAACAGTTAGTAAATAATGCATTTGGCTTTCCCTGTCAAATAACACGCTTAACATATCTCCTGACCTGTCAAAGAAACACTCATGGGCGCATCATTCAAGGAAACATTACCTTTGCCACGTCACATAATGCGATAAACATATAAGTTGACAAAAACAGCCAAAAAACTGTATTTATATCACTATGCTATATTTAAACAAAATAGTGCCATAGCAGCATATTACAACTGTTTCACAAAGGCAGTAAAGTCCTAATGATTAGAACAAAATATGATGCCATCATAAGGAGAACCATTCCTCAGTCTCAATTTAGCAGCATATTCAAACTGCATGGGTCAAATATACATTGAAGGTCAATATTTAAAATATCACCAAAACAGAACATATTTGTTGAACCCCACTATCAAACACACATATACACACAAATTTAATTACATTTTGATAGAAAATGGCTGAGTAATGGTCATAAGAAGGTTTTGCTTTCAGTATGATCAAAGTGCAAACGTCAAAATGCAAAGTATTGTAAAAAAAGGAATTTATATGTACTAACTACATATGTACCAAATTGCAGTAATATCTCAAAATAGCTATTTTAAATATGAGTCATGATGGTGCACACTGAAAATCAGATTCAAACGTCTTTAAAGAATTAAGGAGTCATCAGTGTTGGGAACAAGCATGTGAAGTTTCAGCTTCATTGGTTTCTGAGTAAATGAAGTTTACAATGTAAGGAAGTACATTTATGAGACAATGTGAGGGAATTGATCCAAAGGTGAAAATATTTTCAATATGGCTGACGGTGATTAAGTATTAAAACTTAGATTCAAACATCATGAAAAACAGAGCTGGATAAATAGTCTGTAGTTATAAATGTCAACAAAGAAAAACACTTAACAAATGTTGCTGTCAGCAGTCAAGTATTTTCTGCAAAATTCTATAGATTTGAACAAAATAAGATGCCCATCAAAAGAAGAAAATACAGTTCCTGTTAATGCTTATAGAGCCAAAAATGTGTTTGAGTGAATTTGAAAGAATGGTCAAAAGACAAACACTTGTGTTGAGTCTCAAACACCAATTTTCAGTACATTTTGAACAAAATTTGCTTAGTTATGCCCCTCAATAGGTTTTGCAATGTGGCTGTCATGGAGGCAATATGAAATAATTGAACTCAACAAATTTCAACAAATTCAGGTATCATTTCAGGTACCACCTTCATTGGTTCTTGAGTAGATGATGCTTACAGAACAAGGAAATGCTTTTTGTTTGTTGTTAAATACTACACTCATAAATATTCCAGCTATTATGACGACTGTCTGTAAATAATCGAGCCTAGACCACACAATCCTCAGACTGGCATCATGAGCATCGATCCACACAATTGAGATATGATGACATGCATCAACCAAGTCAGCAGGCCTGACCACCCGATCCCGTTAGTCCCGTCTTAACAAGAAAATGCATTTTGAAAGAATTCAAGTGCATGGTCAGCACAAAGAACAAAGGAATGAAAAATTTGAAAAATGCCTAAAATGGAACATGTTAGTCAGCATTGTTGGGAACATGCACATGAAGTTTCAACTTCATTGTTCCAGTGGTTTCTAACGTCATCAATGACATCGCATGACTTAAAAGAAGTTTATTTTATTTTCAGTCAGGTGAGCCTAAACCATGGAGTTTGGCATCCAGTATGAATATGATATTCTTTTTTAAATTAAGTTTGAATTATTCTGCACCAAAACACTTTTTGTTTATGCTTTACTGCATTCTGCTAACCAGACAGTTTTAATTGACATGAAATCCATTGTACTCCAAAGTGTGACAAACATGTCTCACAGCTGTTTTAGGACACAGAGAAAGAATGTGCGTGTTACTGTAAATGACAGGTTACCATTGTATAATTGATAAACATAATTTGTATTCATATTTACATGTGTTATTGAAACTAGTAACATTTAAAATGTACGGCTTATGATCACAAATGAAATGTCTGGGCATCAAATTCTCAGTAAGAGCCGCAAATCTGAAAACACATAAGTACAGATCATGATCACTGACCTAATCAGCATGATTAGTTACACGCTTATCATTTCAAACTGTAGGATGATAAATAATTATAAACTTCTTACTGTTGTCAAATGATATTAAAGTGATGTAACCTGTGTTTATCTAATCCTGCCCCAGGGTCTACAAGGAAAGACAGCACAGCCATTCTGTACATGTGGTCAGCAACACTCTCAGGACCCCCTCCAACAGCAACTTTTTTCTGTACCCAGCCAGTACGACGTACATGCTGGAAAAAAATATAGATGCGTTTGCATGAAGGTGAAGACCCATTATACTGTGCCTGACAGCATGAAATTACATGATCAAACCTGCCATATCCCATTCTTAAGCCATGGTAAGTTTTCACTTACCACCCACTTTCATCTTTGTGTTTCTATTCAAAGGTTCATAGGCTGTGAATCAGTGCTGTTTGGTCAATGCTCAACATTTAATCATCAAACACGTACAATGAGGATCACTTTCAAATGAATTCAGTTGATTGATGCCGATACAAATGACTACGCATGCAGCTCAGCATTTGGGAAATAATGCCAAGAATCTTTATTATTTTCTGAGTAATCACAACCTTTGGATAAAATTACTCAATAAATCTAAAGCTTTTGTTGGTAAAAAAAAGCAGAATTTACATGTTTTTGAAGATTTCTGGTATCAGCAAGGATAATGAACTGACAATGCACATGACACTTTATCATAACAATGCATAATGAAGATATAATACCAGATTTTGATTTCATACAGGTCAATATTGTCTAGACAAAAAAGATGTTTACCAAATAAATAAACTTTATCAATGGCATGGGCAGTTATTTCTACATCAATTGAATTACTTGTTGTAATATCCCCATTTCTTGTGCTTGCATCAATTATCAGGGTTCAGTAAGTACACTAGTTCATAAGACAGAAGTCAAGAAACATTATTCTGGACCAGTCATCTAAAAACAGATTTGGTCCAACTGACGGTTCAGTAAGTACACTAGTTCATAAGACAGAAGTCAAGAAACATTATTCTGGACCAGTCATCTAAAAACAGATTTGGTCCAACTGACAAGTGTAAAATATGAAATGTTGGTTTACCACATTTATCTACCTTGGCTTTATTGGCAGGTATTTTGGAATACACAAATCATAAAAAATAGGTGTAATTGTTTCTAACTCTAATTCAAGTCAATATCTTTGTAAGAAATCATGTTCAGCAATCTTCACTGAATGATGATTAAGCTGAACATATTAATGGTTCAGAATACTTGGATCTTTTTAAGCATCACAGCCACAAATATAAACCTGACTTCTCATCATATGGGCCCCGTTCCACAACGTGATCACAGCTGTACAACTGCTGTCATAAATCTTTGTTAAAGGATGGGAGTAACAATTGTCTTCACCTTATGATTGCTTTGTGGAATGGGTCTCTGGTCCAGAATTGACGAAATTCACAGTCTGCAGTCTTTTGACAATTATATAGTATACACAGTCATGTATAACACCATTCATTTCTTCCCTCAGAATGAATTAAGGTCATTTATTGGCCTGTTTCTCCATGTCTTGCACAACATAGTAAAATGTCATTGAGTGATCCTTTCCATAATTTAGTGTTACATCTCATCTTGCACCTGTCTGTTTGTTTGTTTAATGCCACACTCAGCAATATTCCAGCTACATGATGGCGGTCTGTAAATAATTGAGTCTGGACCAGACAATCTAGTGAATGACATCATAAGCATCGATCCACACAATTTGGATCGATGACATGCATCAACAAAGTCAGCGAGCCAGACCACCCGATCCTGTTAGTCGCCTATTACAACAAGCATAGTCACCTTTTACGGCAAGCATGAAGACCTATTCTACCCTGAATCTTCACAGGTATCTGACCTTGCAATTCGGCAACTTCTGATCAACGTCAAGTCAGAAGTTTCTGATCTTGCAGTTCAGCAACTTCTGACTTGATGTTTCTTTGCGATGTTTGATCTTTTGGTCTCTATACTGTACACCAGAACCACACACCTGCATAACCTAGTAAAGAACATTCCTGTACATGTTTCATAGAGCAACAGTGTTACATTACCATTGACCAACACCAATTTTTTCATTACTGGAACTTACTGGAACTTTCTGGATATTTTAATATTTGTCTACTTATCCTGTATTACTCCTTAATGCACCTGCCATCTCTGACAGAGAGGAAGAGAGTGTGAGGTCTTGTTGAAGAAGAGGTTGTTTCAACAAGCTGAGAGACCAACCCCATCACACAGCTCCAAAGTGACCACGGACGTGATGATGTCATGGATCAGCACATTACTGCTAAAACCGGAACATCTGAAGGCATTGTGTGAAGGCATTGTCCAGAGGCAGCTCTGCTAAGAGTGGGCCACTTTAGATGTGATGCAGGATAAGCATACAAATATAAAAAATATCTAGGAGTTTACTAGATTTTTAAACTTATCCTGCATCTGAATCCGACGGATTGGTGGAAGGCATATCTTCAGAAGTGATCTTCAATAAAAAAAACTCTCCAAAAACCCTCAGCCAATCAGTGAAGGCGAAGTCCAGCGTTCAACGACTGTTCCTGTTGACAGGGAGAGAGGGAGTTAGGTATGCGTGAAATCCAGGTATCGATGCAGTCATAGAAGATAGAGATATTTTAGAGATAAAAATCTAAAACTGACGTACCGAGACTATGCCTGTAGCATGTAGCCTCCTTGTCATAGGTGACACCAGAGGGGTCGCAAGGCCGGCTCTGAATATGTGGAGGCATCAATGGTGCTTAGTAGCAGCGACCTGCTGCCCCAAAAAGACTTGGAAGTCTGAATAATGGGGTGACTTCAACTCGTTGACCATCCATTCCAACAGAAGTGCCTGGTAAAATCCCAGTAAAGGAGCAAGGTTAATGAATCCGTTTTTTTCAGAAGACACTCATCTATGTAGGATTCGAACCGAATGTTCCTCAGGTGGAGGCAGGTGGCCACTGGCTTGGTAATGCGGGTAAATAGCCACAGGGTCGCTCTGAAGTGCCAAATGGGAGGATCACCCATTGGTAGTGGACAGCACTGAATTGGAATCTGAGGAATCGGTGATCGCTGGGATGGATAGGTACATGCAGGTACGCATCCTGCAGCTCAATACTGATCAGGGAATCATTGGCATTGATTATGGTCCTGAGCAGTCTCAAGGTTTTCAATCAGAAGAATGGCAGAGGCTCTGGATAATGATTGTTGAAAATTTATTTTTTTATTATTTAAATCTGTATTCACATTTCAAATAAAATACAATGTGTAACATTTCAACAATTATACAAATCAAAATCCACTCTTTTTACATCAAACATTCAAAACATATTGCAAACATAGACAATCATAAAATATGATATCATACCAATATTATATAATATATATATATATAATAATATATCTGTGGAAGGAAGATCAGAACTGTCTCTGTCTCTGTCTCACTGAACGCCATCCGGGTATCGGTGATCTGACCTGAGTGGTCAGCTTCGAGGACCCCATCATTCAAAGTAGGTCCTTGTCCAAATCAAGAGCAATGTCTGCCACCTCAAAGGCATGGATGGGGCAGTCCTTCTTCTTGAACCTGCAATGAGTGAGAGCAGAGCCAGCGCAGTGACTGTATCCTTGAGCATAGGATCTGGAGGAATGGAGGTGGGCTGTGACCATATGGTGTCGTTCTTGTCAACTCTCGCACCTGAAGAAGGCACTACCGCAGCAATTTGGTCGGCCATCCAGTCAGGTATCTGAGAGAAGCTCAGATGTCTGTCCCTCTCAGGTGACATCTCATAATGAGGTACATACACAGTCCCACTGATGAGTGATAACCGTATGAACAATGGACAGGTGAGTGGCTCCTTGATAGGCGCTTGGATCTAGAGGACTTGGAACTTCGCCTGTATTCCACTGCCTCCTCTGCCTACCAAGGTGCTGAGCACCTTCTTTCACCTCCACTTTCTCCGCTGTCCCAGGCACCTCTGACATCTTTGATATCAGCGTTGGCACCTCCTTCTGTGCCTGCCCCTGCTGTTCAACAGGGTTGTGGTCTTCTTTCTTGGCCTGGCTTCCAGCCAGCAGCTTCAGCATACTCACAGATGGTGTCCAACATTCAGGCAAGTAAATTTTCATTGACATTGCTGGCAAGTGAAAGAGACATGTTCAATAAAACATTAACGTATAACTCCTGACACAGTTCAATATAACCAAAATAATGATAATTCAGTGTTCGAAATTAGTGTGGGGTCTACATTTTGACATTTTTATTTCCAGTACTGGATAAAAGTAAACAAAATAATGTAATGACTTGTTATCATGGTTTTGGAAGCAACTACTGATAAATTTGTGACATTGTGATTTAGGTTATAGAAGAATTTATGGTCGTATGCAGCAAGCTAGTGTGACAGTGAATATGACCAAAAAACACCCAAGGAATTAGTAAAATCTAAATATACTGTGTCAAATTAAAAACTTCACATTTTTAAAAGAAATCCCATATATGATATACAACGGACAAATGTATCAGAGAAGGTAATTTTTAATCATTAATGTCCCAAAAAGGATTTTAATTAACAGTGGTAACCATGTGTATGGCCACCATGTGCGTTGACAACTGCCACAAAAATGCTTCCGCATTGACCTTGTGATGCTTGTGAACACATGATAAGGAAGACAACGCCATTGTTGCTGCAAAATGGTGCCAAGATCTTGCAAATTTTGTGGTTGGTTCTGGAGAGTGCGCAGACTTCTGCCAAGAGCATCCCAGACGTGTTCGATGGGACTGAGGTCGGGAGACCTTGACGTCAGAATAGGCCCGCAGTATGGCCGTCGTGCTTGAAGGTGAGCAGTTCTCAGGCGGTTTCGAACAGTTTGCGCACTCAGTCTACCCCTAAACAGTTCATTTCTGGTTGATGTAGCCGTCAAAAATCAGTTACTGTGGTGGTACCCGTTTGCTGTAGACGTGTCTGTAAATCATAAACAGTCCGTCAACTACAACCCATCGTCCCTGCAACTTCAGGGACGGACGTTCCCGTCTGCAACAAGCCAATGGCACGTTCATGTTGCACATTTGAAAGACATGGCATGACAAATGGCCGTAAAGACTTTTGTTTTCTTGTGTTATTCTTTTTTGTTAATGAGTGCTAACAAGTATGGCTGAAAACATGTGCAGTATTATGGCCACATGACCAGTTGCACGTAAAAAAACACTTTTGCCACTGTAGTGCTGTCACTGCTGTGCACATGATTTTGATCGATTCACCTGCACAAAAACGGGTGTTATCGGAAGACAATACGTGGCCATTACTGTCTAAATACACAATACGGGCCCACAATGATAACTGGTCAAAATGTTAAAATTTTAGGATTGTGAAGTTTTTAATTTGGTTCAGTATATTTTTTACGTCTGTACACTTATCCTGCATTACTCCTCCATGCATTTACTGCTATCTTTAGAAAGAAAAACAGAAGCTGTGTGAGGTCTAACTGAAAAAGAAAAACACAGCACCCACATGACCACAGAAGTGATGACCGCAACATCTGAAGACATCGTGGGGAGGCAGCTTTGCGACGGGTGGGCTTTTAGACAGTCATGCAGGATCATTATACATATGTAAAAATATTTAGATTTAGATATCCTGCATTATCCTGCATCCATATAGGACGGTACGGAGGTTGGTATACCTAAAGATGTAATCCATAAAACCCTCAAATATATCCCTGCAGGCACAGCTATTACCGAAGATTGGGAACCCAAAAACCTATTAAGTCCAAGGTAAAGGACCAGCAATAGAAAAAGTGTACGCTAAGGTCTAAAAACTGACTTACCAAGCCAATGCTTAGGCACAAAACTGCCGCTGCCCTTGCTGAATAACCCTTAGCACTTAAAGCTCTTTTGATATGCACAAAAACCTTCCTGGTGCTGTGTGTTGCAACCGGCTGCGCGGATGTATCAGGAGGTTCAGACACTCTGGTAGTTTCAGTGGATCTCTTTCTGCAAGATTTATAGGTCCACAAACTATCTTCAGTCCAGCCAGCAAGGCGCGATCAAAATCAGAGCGGCGCTCTTGGTTGCCCTGATCTTCTGTATCACCCTGGGGGAAGAAGTACAGGAGGTAGAAAGTTCTGGACCTGGAAGTTCTGGTGTGTCTTGCCTGGATAGAGCATCTGCTTAGATGTTCTGACACCATGATATATGCTGAACCAGGAACTGCAGGCCCACGTGATCCACCAGATAGAAAAATCGGAACATCTTCCGTAGCAAGGAGCGAGAGGGTGTTTTCACCATGTTTCGTAGACACCAAACCACCATGATGTTGTCGGTGGAGATGGCAAGTTGGGTGTTCCAGAGGTGCTCCTGCCAGTGTGATATTGACAGGATGAGCACCTCCAACTCCAGGTGGTTTATGTGCCATGTGCACTACACGTTAGACCACGTTGGACAGCACTGAATTTGTATCTGAAGAACCGGCAATTGCTGGGATGGATAAGTACATACTGATAATAACGGGCCAATTGATATTGTCATGTTGTTTACACAAACATTTTCAAGATGTGGGTGCATAGCGTTCGTGTTGGTAGTAGGGGCTTAATTCCTTTGTTTCCGAGAGATTGGTTTAATAAACTGGAGAAGCCTGTGAGTAAGTGATGGCCATTCAATGTGTTCATAGTTTATTTTATTCAATTGGATTAACATATAATAGTGGTATAAAGGGGGGTATAAAAGTTGGTATATTTTTACTGACTGACATTCTCATCATGAGTTTGAAACGAAAACTCCATGCTTTCGATGCTGAACATAAACTGCGAGTCTTCGCTCTAGCTGATATATTTTATCACGGGTTCATAATTCTATATACACCGATTCACAAAATGGCGCTTCGTTGTTGATGGCAACATATAACAATCATTATGAGATTAAAAAAAGACAAGAGAAACAGCTTCCCACATTATGAAAGTGGATGACTGGTTTGTTAAATCTTTATTAGAAATAATAATGACTTTTTCAATATAATTACGTTTTTCATCTTATATTTTTGAATATCTACTAGTACCGGCTCATGTCTTGCAGTCCGACTTAGCAGTGTTTTTTGCTTTTCACTTCCTGGTTCGGCTGAACTGCGAGTCATATAATTTTCTTTCGTATTTCAATGGTCAAGTTAACACCTCGGCTTATCTACGCGGTCATATACGGTACATACAGGTACGCATCCTGCAGGTTGAGACTGATCAGGGAATGGTTGGCATTGATTCTGGCCCTGAGCAGTCTCAAATGGTCATGCAGAAATATGTCAGGCGTTCTAGGTATCGATCGGTGTAGATGGCAAGATTGTGTATCATCCTCTGTGTCAACTTGTCTGTGTCCTTCTTGAGGACGAGGAAGATTGGTGAGTAGAAGCGTGGTGTTATGCCCGGGTCATGCACAATCTCGATGGCCTTCTGGGACAACTGGATGTTGATGTGACGCCGACCCATGACCTCGCTAAGGTATTGGAGGATATATCAGAAGTGCAGGAGGCACAGCAGACCTTTGGGACAGCTGTAGGCGCTGGCTGAAGTGTAGGCGCTGGCTGAAGTGTAGGTGCTGGCTGAAGTGTAGGCGCAACCTACGGGTAGATCTGAGGCGCAAACTATGGGTAGATCTGAGGAGCCATGTCAGCTGAAGCATTGACTGCATAAAAACATGTGTCCAGGCAGGCTCCATAAACGGTGTAGGCAGGGACTGAAGAGGCATCTGCTGGAAACCAGGAGGTGCTGAGAATCCATGACATTATGGATCTCGGTCTTGAGGACAGCACAGGGGACATAGTAGTCAGTAGAGTGAGTGTGATCGGCTTTCCAGCCAAGGTGGATCTCTAGTGGGTAGCAGGGGTCTTCAGTTCAGTGGAATCCTGAGAGTCCCAACATTCTGACAACATGTTTTCAGGACACCTGCTGGTACTTGTTGAAACTCGGCAGTGATAAGGGGGAGCAAAAAGAACACTTTCTCTCTGCTGAGCACAAGTTAGTACAGTCTTAGCACAAGGGGTTATGATGTTTACAAGTTGGTAAACTTGTATGTAATTAATATGAGTCGATGGACTCGATGTTCGATGGAACAACGTGTTGAAGAAAACGCAACACAGCGGTAACCATGCTTGATCGTTTACTTGCTATCCCATAATATTGTACAAGGGACATAACCTCGGTAATACTGCTAGTAAACATACCACTAAACAAAAGGCTAAACACTACAACCTCTCCCCTCCTTGGATACTTATTGAGGGATCAATAATTAGACTGGCTAAACGACTTAGTTTAACCTATGAGTTAACTTCAAGAACTTGTGACAACATGAAATTGCCAAGACAAAATATACCTGTGAAAATCTTCACATTATTGCAAATATAGTCTCTTTGCTGAAAGTACTAATACTGATAACTATTGACTAGATCTTAAAACATAATCCAGCTTTCAATTAATGAATTAACTGAACACATAATTTCAAACACAGTTCAGGCTTCAGTTCACATGTGCACACATTTGCACATTGCACTTTACAAGAAAAAGTCCTTGTATTTACTCGGAGGTCTTCGATCTCTTATTGGATATCTGCGCATAGGTTCATTTGGTTCAACATGTTCAATAGGATCAATCACTGCTTGATCTTCATTGTCACTGACTGGAACTTGTTGACCATCACATTCAGGTGTGTCAACTGTGTCCTGAATATTGGAGTGAGTAGGATGTTGGGGTGACTTCTTAAAGAAACTGCTGTTTCTTGTTACCTTCCTCCCCCCACACTCTGCACTGATCATCGAGCCTTTTGTGGATGTTACTGTTAAAGGCACAGGCTCATATGGGGTGTTGGACTTCCTCATTGACGTGTCTTTCAGGAGAACTGCATCCCCTTCCTTGAAACTGTGTGGCTTGACATAAGCCTTTCTGTCAGCATACTGCTTCATTGCATGTTTAGCTGCCATGTCTCTCTGTCTCATTTTCCTGTTTCTGGATTTTGATGACTTGGACAAACTAGGCAGACGATTTCGCAGATTTCTGTTAAACATGGCGGTTGCTGGAGGAACACCTGTTGACATGTGTGGTGTTGTCCGGTAAGACAACAGGAATCGACACAATTCCTGTTTCCAGTTTTGTCCTTGTGCAATAGCACCTTTAATGCACTTTTTGATGGTACGCACGAAGCGTTCAGTTTCTGCATTGGCTTGCGGCCATAATGGAGTTATTTTCCGATGTTTGAATCCAGTGTGTTCTGCATATGTACTGAACTCGTAGCCATTAAATGGTGGGCCGTTGTCCGTCTTGAGCTGATGTGGTATCCCAAACTCTGAAAAGATTTTCTCAAGTCTTGGAATTACATTGCGACCAGAGATGCCCTTAAGTATGTCTACAATGACATAACGTGAATATTCATCTTGCACCACCAGCAGATATTCACCAGTTGATATCTGACCGAAATCAGCACTAAGCTCTTGCCATGGTCCATCTGGCAATTCTGACATTTTGAGGGGTTCACGTGCTGGCAAATCAGTTCTGATTTGACATGTCATGCAGTTTTTAACCACATGTTCCACCATATTGTGCAATCCACGAAACCATATCTTCTCACGAAGCAGGGAAACTGTTTTCACGATGCCCTGGTGACCAGCATGAGCTAGATCAACAGCTTGTCTGTGTAAGCTTGGTGGCAACACAATTTGAGCACCTTTCAACAGTATTTGATTGTTCATGGCGACAGACAGTTCATTACGACACTTGTACAAAGAGTCATACACCTTGTCTACATTATTGCTTGACTTCCAGTTGCCTGTGTTCAAGGCCTGAATAACAGCTTGTAATACTGGGTCATTCCTTGTTGCCTTAGCAACATGGTCTGTCGTCATGGTTTTAGGGATTGCTGTGGTAACAACACAGTTAATGTATTCTTCAGCAATTTTCTCTTCTCTATGACTTGCAGATTGCTGGACTGGATGTCTACTTAGATAATCTGCCGGATTATCTGCTCCTGGTCTGTAGACAATCTTGAATTGATATTGCTGAATCCTCATCACCCATCTTTCAATTCTGGGAGGTAACAATGCCTTTGGGTTCCCGAACAGTGTAGTTAATGGCTTATGATCGGTGAATATGGTAAACACTGATCCAAACACATATATGTGAAAATGTTCACAAGACCAAGTGACAGCCAAAGCTTCCCGTTCAGTTTGAGAGTACCTCTGTTCTGTGGGTGTGAGCGATCTGCTTGCAAACTGAATCACTTTGGGTTTTCCATCTGAATCTGGTTGAGTAAGCACTGCACACAAACCAACAGGGCTTGCGTCAACATACAGCTCTGTATGTTTTTGTGGATCAAAGAAACTCAGTGTTGTCGCTTTACACAGTTCAGATTTCAGGTTGTCAAGGGCTGTTTGGTGTTTCTCTGTCCAGTCCCACTGAGCATCCTTGCGAGTCAGCTGGCGGAGTTCATATGTGAGTGTCGCATAATTTGGAACATGACGAGCACCACAGAAGTTCATCATTCCAAGCATGCTCCTCACTTCCGAAACATTCTTGGGTGATGGCATATCTAGTATTGCAGACAGTTTTGCCTGGCTTGGTGTTATGCCGTCAGCACCGAACACATGTCCAAGAAACTCAATGGAATGCTTGTTGAAAACACACTTGTCACTGTTTAAAGTTAGTCCCATTTCACGGAGACGTTCAAACAAGGCATGAAGATTTGTGTCATGTGACTGTTGATCACCCCCATGGACCAGAATGTCGTCACTGATATTGATGACACCATTCAAACCACTGACAGCTTGTCTAATGGTTTCTTGGAATACTTCAGCAGCACTGTTGATTCCAAAATTCAAGCGTTTGTACCTGAATAATCCAAGGTGTGTGGCAAAAGTGGTGATTCTTCGACCAATTCAAGCTGGTTATAACCCTGATTAAGGTCAAGTTTGCTAAAAACTTTAGCCCCTGTGAGAATAGTTGTGAGTTCTTCCAGTGTTGGTGAGTTGTGTCTTTCTCGCTTTATGGCTGTATTTGGACATCTCATGTCAACACAAACTCTCACCTTGCCAGGACTACTTGGTTTAGGGACTACCACTAAAGAAGACACCCAGGGTGTTGGACCTGAAGCTCGTTCAATGACGTCACGTTCCAAATCAGATTTGATCTGGGTTTCTATGTCCTTCCTGACATGAAATGGTACACGTCTGTACTGTTGAGCCACTGGTTGAACATCTTTGTCGATATGCAACTGTACTTTCACATCTTTCAGCTTGCCGAGTCCCGTGAACAAATCACTGTATTCTGTTATCAGATCTTCAGATTTGCAAGAATACACGGATTCATGTATTTTTAGCAGATGAAGTTCCTGTGCCATTTGCCAACTCAACAAACACTCATCAACGTCAGACACGACACATATTTTCGCTTCAGCAGATGCGGTCTTCGATGCAATTGTGGCTGTGAAACGTCCTAGCACATGCACTGGTTCCTTCTTTCCATAAGGAAACACCTTTGTTCTGCATTCTTGTAGATTGGGTTTAGGTCGGAGGGACTGGTACACAGTTTTTGAAATTGTGTTGATAGATGCACCTGAATCTGCTAACATGATAACAGGTTGTCCATTAATCTTCATGGTGAACTTTGGAGATTTGGTTTTCTCACCTTGTGACAGAAAGACAAACTCATCTTCATCAGAAGTCTCTTCCCCGCAGTCATCAACCATGCGAACATTCTTCAAATGCCCTCGACCACGTGGTGCATTTGTATGTCCATCTTTACACGCATTGGCAAAATGATTTGATTTTCCACATTTCACACACTTTTTTCCAAAAGCAGGACAGTTTCTCTGACCCCCACTATGAGGCCAAGCACTTCCACAATTAAAACAAGTTTGCTGTTTCTGTGACTTCTCATGGTTATCATGGTTATCAGAAGTTTTCTGTGGCTTTCTTTTATGGTGTTTATGGGTCATGGCGTTTGCCTGGTGAGTGTTCACATTTGGGGATTGAGTGGATGACTGAATTTGTTTGGAGTGTTCATGTGTAAGTTCTAGAGTTCTGGCATGAGTTAACAAATCAGCCAATGTCATGCCTGGGGTACTCAGGCCTTTCTCACAAACTTTGTTCGACTTGCAACCAGCTATGAGTTGAGATTTTACCTCCTCTTCAATTCTATCACCAAAATCACATGTGCTTGCATGCTGTCTCAGTTCATGATAAAACTCATCAATTGAATCCGAATTCTGTTTTAATTGACGAAAGCAATATCTCTGGAATTCCAGATTAACTTGTGGATTGAAGTGATTCGTTATTGCCGTGACAAGCTTTCCAAAATGTGTCTCATTGTCAATAGGGGTTAATTCACCTGCCGGTATCGCATCAAGGATGTCATTCAAATCGTCCCCAGCAAACGATAATAGCAACGCTTTCTTTTGCCTGTCATCTGTGATGTTATATCCGACAAACACATTGTTTTCCAATCGGGAGCGCCACTTATTCCACCTCACTAACTTCCCATCCGACTTGCAGTCAAACGGAGGATAACTTGGTAACGATACAGTCACCGGTCTCGCGGGCGCAGGCGGTTGACGAACCTCACCATCTTGATTATCTGCCATCGCTCGTCGCCAATATGATGTTTACAAGTTGGTAAACTTGTATGTAATTAATATGAGTCGATGGACTCGATGTTAGATGGAACAACGTGTTGAAGAAAACGCAACACAGCGGTAACCATGCTTGATCGTTTACTTGCTATCCCATAATATTGTACAAGGGACATAACCTCGGTAATACTGCTAGTAAACATACCGCTAAACAAAAGGCTAAACACTACAGGGGTGTGGATCCTTCATCTACAGTTGCCTGACAATCAGAGCAATGAGCGAGCATAAATCTGTATTTATGTTAAAGTTGCAATCACAACATGTACCCAACAAAGGGATAATATACTGATTTAAAACCAACATTTACTGTGATTATGATATTATATTTTATACAATAAAGTTAAAAAATCCACCTTCATAACCAATAATTGGTTGATAGAAGGTAATAGAAACAATTACCAAGAACATGAACTAGGAACATGACCATGTAAAAGATTCAAGATGGCAGATTGGAACAACAAAGCACATGTAAAATTACTGTGGTAAAAAAACACTAACATGTGCAAAATATTAATGCTATCGCAAAATGAGTAGAATGAGAACACACCAACCAGAAGAAGGTAGACAATCACAAATAACACATCAAATAATGAACAACCAAAAACACAATTAGCTATCATCCAGGTGACAAGCAGTGATGTGCAGATATGTGACGTCATCACTGCCGTGGTCATGTGGGTGCTGTGTGATGTGTCTGCCTTACAACAGGTTGGAACAACTTCATTTTCAGCTGAACCTGAACTTCGGGGGGAGGCAGCGAAGGGAGGGCCCTCAGATGTAGTTATGCAGGATAAATATACAAATGTAAAAAAATATTTATATTTTACTAAACTTTTTAACTTATCCTGCATTACTCCTTAATGCATCTTTATCCGACGGTATGGCAGATGGGCATACCTTCAGATGTGATCCTTAATAATCCCTGGTCAATGATGAATCAGCACCTCATCCAAGTGATGACCGGAAAATTCAAGACCATTGCTGTCAGAAGGATATGAGAGCAGAAATGCAACAGGAGAACCTGAACAGGTGTCAGAAATAGAATGAGTCAGGTAGCCAAAAACTAAAACCGCGAATGCAGAACACAGTAGAGCCCTCTTATCTGGGGTGATAAACACCAGAGAGTTCAATGGGCCTGGATTGGGGTATCGGAGAATCAGCAGCGTTGGGGATTGGTGACCTGTTTGGCTACCACCAGGGGGCCAAAGCTGTAGATGCTAGTGATTTCTTTCAAGACTACGTCAAGGAGGTAGTGGCTGGTGGAGACAATGTCGGATCGCCAAAAGCAGCTTTCCGGGTTGTCTCTGGTGAGGTCTGGGAGGTTGACAAACCAACTTCTCTCCAGCCAATGAACAAAGTCAGTGTCAGGTACCGAGTGGCATGGATCTTTTGAAGAACCCTAGAGGCGGAAAAGCTTATGAGCTTAATCCTTCCCAGGGAACACTGAGGGCGTCGACTGCTACTGCCAACGGATCAGGCACCGGTGAGATGTCGTTCTGCTGGCAGTTCTGGGACGTGGCGAACAGATCGATGTTGGGGGAGTCAATCTTTTCAATGTTGGGGAGTCATGTGTTGGCAGATCATGCTGAACTTGTCAGGGTGGAGCTGCCACTCAGTGGGAGTAGTAGTTGGCAGTCAGGGTATGGAGCTGAGGTGAGAAGACCTCAGAGCACCTGCCATTGGCAAAGAGTTCCAAGGCTGATGCAGGGCAGGACGCAGGTGGGTGAGAAAAAGTCTGCCAATGAACTGCAGACAGAAGGACAGAGTCAGCTCCGAATTGATCTGGTAGACGATCCATCCCAGCTAATGGAAGTGTTGGAGGGCAAAATCCCTGTGGCAAATGGTTCGGGAGACAGTTGTCTATGTAGGACTTGAAGTTGGCGTTCCCAAGGTGCAGGTAGGCGGCCACAGGCTTGGTGATCTGTGTGAAAAGCCAACGATAATGGTCATGGGATATCATTGAAAAAGAACCTGACGAACCGCCTGTCGCTGGGCACATGCAGGTAGGCATCCTGTATGTCAAGGCTGATCAGGGAATCGTCTGTGTTGATTGTTGTCCTTGAGCAGTCTCAGTGTTGTCATCCGGGACTAGGGAGGACATTCCAGGTATCGCCAATTGAAGATAGAGAGGTTGTGGATCATGCATTAATTTGTTGGAGCCCTTCTTTGAGACAAGAAACAAGGGGGAGTAGAGTCTGGACCGGTTTGCGGACAACCTCTATAGCCTCCTTGCGAAACTGGGTGTTGACGCTATCACACAAAAACTGATGTTGATATGGGGAGTATGCAACTGTCGGTGGGGAAGACGTCAGAGGTGAATGTAGTAACAACTGCAGACAGTACTCCTGACAGAAGACGTTGGTAACAAACGGGTCCTCTAGGATGATCCAGTTTTGACCAAACCGGCCCAGTTTCCCGCCTTTGTGCGTACTGGTGAACGGAATGACGGAGGTGGGAGGTCCATGATTGTTGCAGGATAGATTTCTTGAATTAGGAATCCCATTCCCAAGAGTACCCAAGACATCTGGTAGCAGTTATTCCCGCCAGAGTGGCCTGGAAGTGGTTCTGCAAAAAGGTTGATCTGTCAGAGCTTGAAAGACATTACAGTTTGCAGGTGGTTGATTCATTGGGACTGGTCGATAGCTCTGAAGGAGGAAGTGAGTGTCAAGAGAGGTTTGAGTGATGAACGGAGCTCCGAATCCACAAAGGCAAGACGGGTATCTGGCATGCAAATTGTGGTAGATCTGGACGATGCAGGTCATCAAGGTGAGCTCCATTAGCTATGTTGAAAGAGTGGACTAGTATGTCATCTCGACAAAAACGAGGTGCCTTGAATGACAGAGTGAGAGAGAGCTTTGCGAAGTCCTCATCTAAAGCTGCAAGAAGGCCAGTCAACATGTGGTCGGGTGGAAAAGAAGTTGGGTTGAACCAAATCGTGAATTTCGGGTTGACATCAGTACCCGGGAAGGGAACGACGGAGTAGGAGAGGCACCGGAACCAACAAGAGAGGAGCCGTAAGGTGAGTAGTCACAGAGGCCTCTAGTGGGGCCAGCATAGCAGGAGACACTGCCAGCACCGCTGTGGCTGGTGCCAGAGGTGCTGTTTTGGGAGGCACCGCAGGCGCCACAGTCTGTTGAAACAAGGACTGCAGGAAGGAAGGATGGGAGAATGTACTGTTGAGACGTCGATCAGAAAGTTAATGATGATCAGGGACCCTGAAAAAGACGCAGGGGGCGACAGAGCCAAAGATGATTAGAGGAGTGGAGGCAAAGGGGACGCCAAGGGAATGTTGAGATACCCAGGCACCAGGGGTGCCACAGACAAGGAGAGGAGGGCAGGCGCTGGAGGAGCCGTGGAAGAGATGAGATATGCAGGTGCTGAAGATATCGGAGGCGCCAGAGGTACTACTGATTCCAAGTCAGGGTAGAGGAGTGCCGTAGAAGGCAGAGATGGTGTAGTGGCAAGCCCGGGCAAAGGGTTTCATCATAGGTGGGGATGAGATCATCCCTAAATGTGACAGCAAGGATGGCGTAGGAGACCGCAACAGAGCATCAGTCTCGATGGGGAAGGGAGTCTCTGTGTTGTCACTGCGAGGATAGAGAACAGGGTATCAAACAATCAGGGCAGAGAGGACTGGGTCCTGACCAGATTTCTTCATGCAGCAGAAGGTACAACAATGCATAAATTCGGTAATTTTCTTTCATAGTGATGTGGCAAACACACAATAGGAAACGGGAGGCATAATGTAATTCAAAAACTTTTCCTTTTTAAAAGTTTATGCGAGCAAACAATTACTCACAAACATGAGGTAAAACAGAAAATTGGATTATCCAAGTCAAATAAATGAATTCAGAACGCAAGACTAAAAAAAGTGGCCACATTGCGTATTCAAATGGAGGATAGAACAACAAGCGATAAAATGTTATAAAGTATGTATGGAAAGACCATAAAGAGCACAAACCATTAACCAGAAGACAATATATGAGTTAATGATGACGTAAAGAACAAGCAATGTATGCTAGCAAACAATAAGCTTTATTTTCACAGTTGTGAGTGGGTGAGCGACTGGTTTTAACACCGCTTTTAACAGAATTCCAGTTATATCACGGCATGTCAGCTTAAAGGGGCACTGATCTAACGCAATTCCCCGGGACTGGTTGTTGCCTTTGTTATTGTTTTTTCCCAGTGAGTACCCGGATGTAGAGCAGAAATCTAGACTAGCTCGCGACCTCTGTTGCGCCATTCGTAAGCGCATTAGTCACTTTTATGGATACCGGTAGTAATAAGAGCGTATGGTCACATTGATCAACAAAATGAAATACAGTTTTCGAGATAATAAGGAAATGTAGGTGTCTTTGTGGGTAGCATCGGTAATGGTGACGAAGTTTTGATAAGTCACTTGCTTGGTAATTTTGCGATTTTCGTTTACACTATTTTGACTTGCAACACAAAGTAAATATTTCACCTGAGCATTGCTTTTTTTATAGTGTGTATATATTTTTTTACTGTCAAAATGTGTAACATATTTATTAAACGTCTAAATATTCAGTTATTTTACAAAGTGACTGAAACACATTTCCATCTGTATTATTATGATATCGAATTCCAAACATTTTGATGTTTAATGTCATCACCAAGAGACTGAAAATGTTACGTTGAAAAGTACATTTCTATGTTGTTTGGCTTCTAATCCTACATAACAATCTGTTGTGATGTTTGTAGGCCCTTTTGATCGTCTTAATCAATCTGGACAGATTTTTTTAGTAAAAATGCCTGAAATATTTACACATTTTATAAATTGCCTGAGAGAATCACATTTTACAAATTGACGGTAATCTATACACGCTTACAAAGGATATGACCTGTGAAAACAACGTCTATCGCGCATTGAAGAATTTCCCAACCAAGACGTAGAGAAACAAGAACGAATCGGTTCAAATGAAGGAAAACAAAATGCAAATACCATAATTACAACTTACCAAATTTATGTGTATAAATAGGCAGCTTCCTTGTTCGAGGAATGTATCCGTGAATATCCACACAAAGGAATAATATCCCACTCGTCTGCAGCTATACAAAATAACTTATTCGATGTCACGTGTCTCTGTAACTATCAAATATTCTAAAAGATATATATCGTTTCGGGATATTATAACCAGTGTTCGTTTCTCAACTGATCACTTGGATTGTTTCAGGTGTTTCACATAGGTGTCAAGTCTCAAGGGTTGGCTGAGAAAGGCCACGTGACAACTATTTTCATTACGTCCACGGTTCCTAAAAAATCCATTGAGTTTGATAACAATGAGCAACCAATCAACGTATTATTAGTTAACCCTTTGAACAAAGTATGTTGTTTTTACATCGGCACTTCACGCCATGATATGAGTGTATTCCCTTTGTTTTAGTAAACCTAGACATGTAAACACTCACTTTTGACATATCAACTGTGCAAGATAACAGTGATTAATCAATCAACGTATTTTCTGTTAATCATTTGATGACTAGGAACGATCCGTTGATTTACCAAAAAAAGTAAATCAACTGATCGTTCATCTCTTGCTGGGCTGCCACGTGCATATTACATAACGCACATTTCACCTCACTTCAAACCTGGATTTAGATTGAATAATTGCCCCAGACACAATAAATGCCAAATGAGAACCTTTGTCAGGTAATCTAAGTGGCGCTACCACTAATTGTACCTGTAATAAATTCATTAACTGAGCATCAAGTGAATGACGACAAATACACAAGTGTAGGGTTATACGAGAAAACGTGGATGACAACAAGGGAGTAGTAATCGTATTATCGACGCAATCCGAAATCAGAAAATGCTTTCACTGCATGGATACTTTTTTTAGTATTAAACTATAACCATCTGGGGTATTTCCAAATGACGACTTCCGATGAGCTCCGCCGTTCTCTTTGTGTGTTTGTTTAGGCTGAAGAAATTAATTGACATGCGCCCTTTGTCGAATCTTTATAGATCACAGTTAACCAATCAGTGTTTATGCAAAAATGCGTAAAACAAATATTGCCTCCAGCCTCCAAGTTTATTTAGCTGTCCTTGCAGACGGTAGCCCAGTCTCTGGTCACGCTCAGTTGCGTTGTGTATCCTCCGGGTACTCACGGGGGAAAAAACAATAACAAAGGCAACAACCAGTCCGGGGAATGGCGTTAGATCAGTGCCCCTTTAATGTGGGAGGAAAGCCTGAAGTGATGCAGGTCTCAGATGTTTACCACTTCTGTGAAACCCAAGAGCATGGGTACGGTGCTAACAAACCTAAAAACATAATCAGGATTCGCACCCACAAAGCAGTAATGTGTTCTTATGTGACGTCATCGCTTCCGGGTCACGTGCCGACTGAGTGAGTGTGCTCACAGTTACTGGTTGGAACTATTCTTTAGCAGCTTGAGCTCACACAATTCGTTTTTCTGTAAAAAAACAGCAGTAAATGCATTAAGGAGTAATGCAGGATAAATTTTTTTTAAATAAAATAAATAATATGATTTACATTCAAAAATTTATGCTACCAGATACCTGATCTATTAGTAACTGTATCTTCATAAACAAATCTTACATCACGGAAAAAAGTAACACATCTGCCATAATCATAAAACACTGTCCACGTTGAATATATTATACACATGTCTGAACGAGGACTGCACTGGTTGTGAAATGTATTTCAAAGGTAAAGGGGTGATTGGGTAGCCTCGTGGTTAAAGAGTTCGCTCGTCACGCCAAAGACCCAGGTTCGATTCCCCGACATGGGTACAATGTGTGAAGCCCATTTCTGGTGTCCCCCGCCGTGATATTGCTGGAATATTGCTAAAAGCGGCGTAAAACCATACTCACTCACTCCCACATAGGTAAAGAAAAGCACACCTAATTTGACGAATGTTCTATCTGTTTGACTCCAAATGAGAACTATGAAGTACAAAATAATGTCTTGAAAAGGATAATTAAGTGGGAGACTGGGAACCTATGAAATAGTCTTGAAAGAATATTTTGCATTGTTTACTATTATTATGTTTTATTGTGTATGTATCAGCATGTAAATATTGTGTATTTTAACTTACGTATTTTAAACTTTAGTAAATAATTGAGTACAGTATGGTAGTAGCTCTTTTAACTCATCTGAGTACTCTCTACTAAACCTTAGGTCAAGTAGTAATGCAAGGTCTTTTGTGAGATGGTCAAGCCACAGCTTGGCCAGTGATTGCCTATTCTATTGTTAAAACACTTAAACACTTCAATATTTCTCTTCTCAGGTCACAGCATGATTAACACCACTGCACTGATTGGGGTAAGTTAACTTAGACTTATTTAGTATTTATATTTATCATGAGGAGGTAAGGATCTGGTATTTTAGACTTGTTAAAGGGGCACTGATCTAACGCAATTCCCCGGGACTGGTTGTTGCCTTTGTTATTGTTTTTTCCCAGTGAGTACCCGGATGTAGAGCAGAAATCTAGACTAGCTCGCGACCTCTGTTGCGCCATTCGTAAGCGCATTAGTCACTTTTATGGATACCGGTAGTAATAAGAGCGTATGGTCACATTGATCAACAAAATGTAATACAGTTTTCGAGATAATAAGGAAATGTAGGCATCTTAGTGGGTAGCATCGGTAATCGTGACGAAGTTTTGATAAGTCACTTGCTTGGTAATTTTGCGATTTTCGTTTACACTATTTTGACTTGCAACGCAAAGTAAATATTTCACCTGAGCATTGCTTTTTTTATAGAGTGTATATTTTTTTACTGTCAAAATGTGTAACATATTTATTAAACGTCTAAATATTCAGTTATTTTACAAAGTGACTGAAAAACATTTCCATCTGTATTATTATGATAACGAATTCCAAACATTTTGATGTTTAATGTCATCACCAAGAGACTGAAAATGTTACGTTGAAAGTACATTTCTATGTTGTTTGGCTTCTAATCCTACATAATAATCTGTTGTGATGTTTGTAGGCCCTTTTGATCGTCTTAATCAATCTGGACAGAATAATATCCCACTCGTCTGCAGCTATACAAAATAACTTATTCAATGTCACGTGTCTTTGTAACTATCAAATATTCTAAAAGATATATATCGTTTCGGGTGTCAAGTCTCAAGGGTCGGCTGAGAAAGGCCACGTGACAACTATTTTCATTACGTCCACGGTTCCTAAAAAATCCATTGAGTTTGATAACAATGAGCAACCAATCAACGTATTATTAGTTAACCCTTTGAACAAATTGTATGTTGTTTTTACATCGGCACTTCACGCCATGATATGAGTGTATTCCCTTTGTTTTAGTAAACCTAGACATGTAAACACTCACTTTTGACATATCCACTGTGCAAGATAACAGTGATTAATCAATCAACGTATTTTCTGTTAATCCTTTGATGACTAGGAACGATCCGTTGATTTACAAAAAAAAGTAAATCAACTGATCATTCATCCCTTGCTGGGCTGCCACGTGCATATTACATAACCTCACTTCAAACCTGGATTTAGATTGAATAATTACCCCAGACACAATAAATGCCAAATGAGAACCTTTGTCAGGTAATCTAAGTGGTGCTACCACTAATTGTACCTGTAATAAATTCATTAACTGAGCATCAAGTGAATGACGACAAATACACAAGTGTAGGGTTATACGAGAAAACGTGGATGACAACAAGGGAGTAGTAATCGTATTACACAATCCGAAATCCGAAAATGCTTTCACTGCATGGATACTTTTTTTAGTATTAAACTATAACCATCTGGGTTTTTTCCAAATGACGACTTCCGATGAGCTCCGCCGTTCTTTTTGTCTGTTTGTTTAGGCTGAAGAAATTTTTTAACATGCGCCCTTTGTCGAATCTTTATAGATCACAGTTAACCAATCAGTGTTTATGCAAAAATGCGTAAAACAAATATTGCCTCCAAGTTTATTTAGCTGTACTTGCAGACGGTAGCCCAGTCTCTGGTCACGCTCAGTTGCGTTGCGTATCATCCGGGTACTCACGGGGGAAAAAACAATAACAAAGGCAACAACCAGTCCGGGGAATGGCGTTAGATCAGTGCCCCTTTAAATATACTTCAATCATTTTAATTGCATATCTGGTATAGAGTATAATTTGCAGTATCATCCACATGATATGCAATTAATGTTGTAAATATATTATTTATTCTTCGAAGTCTTAATATGTTAGTGTGTATTGTGATAAGTCATTGCTAATGTTACCAATTAGAATATAATGTAATTAGAGTGCAAAGCTACCTATTTGTTATACGATGCTTTCAGTAATTTATAGCTTACAGCTATAAGTGTCAGTAAAATGTTGTACAGTAATGAACACCTAGTTTTGATGATTTGACTTATTATCTACTTTTCTTCCCTGCACTGCTTATATATCGCAAAATGACTCAAGGCACACGATAATTGTGAAATACGGTACTCTATCTTGGGCCTAGTCAAACGCCAAATATTGAGTGCGTTCTAGCATTAGTCATATACATAGATCTAGACACTACTGTTAATTTTTCACGTATAGATCTAACCTTTAAATGTCCGACCAAAGACATAAATTCAAGCATCTTAGTAAAGTTTTCACTCATGGTCACTATTATTCTGGACAGTTTTCGTCGGCAATTCGATGTGTTCGGAGGAAGTTTTCATCCGAACCAATTATCCATCCCGGAAGTTATTATAGTACCGACATTTTCATTGGTTACCATATCAAACATGGCCGCTTCCATGTTGTATGTCCATGCTCTCCGCAAAACATCGGTGTTGACATTGACGAAATCTCGTTTCAGTTCAGGGAGTGAAAGAAAAACAACTATTACGATTGAAGAAGTAATCAATAATGGTGATAATGAATCTTCAATGGGGAAAATGTCTGGTTCAACTTCCATGGATTTTGAAGGTCCATTGGCGGGGGAGAAAGCATTGTATGGTTTTGCACGAGCTATGGAAATATTAAGAAAAGAACCCGTCTCAATTAATGATGAACGACATGATGAAATAAATATCCAAGACAAAACATTTGCTTCAATTCTACGGTGGTCCAAGTTGATGCAAATTGGGGATCCATTCACTCGTGTTGTTGCAGGAACAATAATGGAGACAGTTGGGAATGATTTGTACATTGACTTTGGATGCAAATTTCATTGCGTGTGCGAAAAGCCAAAGTTGAAACCAGGGTAAGAAGATATTTGTTAAATTGTTACTTGTTTTTATTAGGGAAACTGCAGTTGCCTTCCTGCAGCTACTATTGACTGCCGTATCATTGATCTTGCCTGGGGTTAGAGCTAAAACGGCACCGAGCGAAAACATAACATTCTTTGAAGTAAAAGAAATGAAATTAAACTCACAATGTCTCTTACAAACACAAATAATTGTGAAATGTTAAAACAAGTTTACCTTAGAAATTAGTCCCCTACGCCAATTTACTCGCCAACTCTGATTGGGAGGCGCAGCTAACTTATTGTGAAAACACTATACGCTTTGAAGTTTAACCCTCTGGATGCCAAGTTTTTTTTCTGACGCACATTTTCCTAAGATCGGAAAAGTGATGGTTTTGCGAGAATTGAGCTCATGCGGCACTGGATCTAATTCTGGCTATAAAATTACCGGAGAATATTAAATTTCCTATGTGATGGTGTAAAGTTAACACCGCTTTTTATCGTACACCGATAAAAGTACTGTGCAGCGATTTTTTTATTTAGAATATTTACGGAAACTGTGAGCAAACAAAATACTGCCTAATATCTGAACAACATAACTATACATCAAATGGAGTTATATGCGTATGTATAACAACATACATTCAATGCCAAAAATAGCATGCCGTAATTGAGAAAACTGATTTTTCACTATGACGTCAAAAGGCGACAGAGAGGTTACACACGTACAAAGAAAAGGGGGCATAACTCCGCTATGCTTAGCACTAGTTTATTGTAGCTCAGGTCAATTGGTGAGAATAAACTGTGGGTAAGGACAATTTATTTTTGTGATGTTTTGTTCACGAGGAACCAATCTATTCCAAAACAAATATCCATATTGAAACTGTATACGTTTAGTTATTAAAAAAACCATAAGAAATGATGAAATTGTACTTCATAAAAAAAGAGGTAATATTGAAATGGATGGCCCTATCTAACCTAAAACTTAGTCCTTAGATTCCAACATTCTCCTGATTGTGTAAGCGTAATTTCACTAATGTTGCACCATTATTAATGGAGCACTAGCCTTATCATCAAATGTAATGAAATACCCCAAAAATAACACCATTCCTTTTGACGTCATGGCTGGCTTTATGTCTTTGATAACGTCGGAGAAAGACAACACTGGTATTTTGATTAATATATATCTCCAATAAATTTCGATCATGGTATGGAAAATCTCGATGTCTAAAACGGAATTCGACACAACATAAAATGACAGCTTTGACCAAGTAAATAATGTTTTGAATATGTAAACAATTAGATAGTTTATTGTGTATCTTAATGAGACAAGACACGCACCTGTTTGGCATCAATTTACTACATGAAATACACAAAAGAAAATTTCAAAACAACCAAAATTATATTCAATATTGGACATATATTTGTTCATTATTAAGTTATTATTTCTCTTCACCTCGTCTCAGAATTACACAATAAAAGATGCGAAGAAAGTCCTATTGGTACAGAATTATCAGGATAATCGTATAAGGTTGAACCAACGGGGTACCTGGCATGGGTTTTATTTTTTATACTTTTTACAATTCCTGGAAAATAAAGTAAACAGTTTAATATCCTGTGATCACAATATTGAAAAAAAGAATGAATCCATTGATTATATTCCAGGACCTTCACATCAAAGAAATTGCCAAATATCCTTGAAATATGTACGTTCTCGTTGTGCGTGTTTTTGCGTTAGTCATGGTGTCGCACAGGGTGGTAACTTTGACAATTTCTGTTGAAAATATCATATCATTGCAATGTATCTGTTTTTAATTTAACTAAATCTTCCTACAATTCTCTTTCCATGCATATTCTGAAAATGTTGAGCCAATATCTTGAACGAATAGACGAATGGATAGCTCAAAATAGGAGAAAATTCTACACTGTGTAAAATTTGAATTTTGCATTGTTTACATTTCAAACAAGTACAGTTTTTCGAGCACAGCATTAATTTTCACTCCTAATTTATTTTGCTTGATTTCATCTAGGCACTTTGTATTGGTGACAAACACCATCGGCCATTTGATTCGAAAATGTATGAGGAATTTAAGGATGTATGTATCGCAGCTAAGTTTGAAATATACGTGATGTTACAGGCGCCTCAAAACCGGTGTACCTGAAACGTGATTTTGTAAACACTATGCAATATGGCGGAAAGTTCACATCGGCGTTCATGTTTGCATATTTTCTAAAACATTCGAAACGATTGTAGGGTTATCGGAGACGTTTTGGAATGATCATTGGTGATTTCATAAAAGACAGATACCCGTGATTACTAATATTCTATTTTGGAAATTCATTTCTCCGAGTAAATATCCGAAATTTAGAATTCAAAACATGCTGTAAACAACGCTGTGAGTGGTGATTTAGCAATGTGTAAAAAATGGCGACATTTACCATGTACCTAATTTTCAGAGGTCATTTTCAGTACTTTTGCTTGGCCTAAAATGCCAGTGGATGATATCACAGAACAGGAAATTTCCCACCTTATTCAAAACTGTGAAGTGTATTTGTGTGGCTGATGTATTTTGAATTTTATTTGACTTCAAAGTGGAGGTTGTAGAGGAGGGACATATATGTCCCTGTGGCATCCAGGGGGTTAAGTACCTTTGCTCAGTTTAACTAGATGTCAAGCTGAAACTGTATTTAGAGGCCTAACATGGTGATGTCAGATCACAATTATTCACTATGGCCTTTCGATGTCTTGCATGCGAGAAGAATGTCAGAAAACATTAACATGCTGTATCATGTGACAACTGACCAGTGGTCTGATCATGTATGTGGTATGCCCAGACTTTCTGTGGCCTGTTATCGAGAAATTAGCTGAGTCAGCTACTATCACAATGTTTGGTGGTACATGGGCCGATATTGTCAACACGTGATATAAGATATAATACTACATAAAGTGTAAATTTGTCATATTGACCACTACTCTCCTGTAGGGCTTCCACGAGTCCAAATTTTTGGACTCGAGTACCAGAGGGATGAAACTCGACTCGTACTCGAGTACCCGAAAATAGGACGTCCTTTAAGAATATTGGTTCATTAGATCAAAATTGCCATCTAAAAGTATTAAAACATGTTATAAGTATAATTAAACTGCACTGAAATGTAAATAGAAAGCGTCCACGGAACTTGTTTATCTGTCAAAGTGTATGGAAGTGTTCAGTGTTAATGTTTGCTTGTAACTGCACTAATCTTAATCACGACCTTCAAAAACATTACATCACGTCTACAAATACTGCAATACATATTGAACACAAACCAAGTTTTTTTCTGACGATCAGCGTTTCATTCAACACCTGTCAACAAGCACGAACAATAATTCGCAGGAAGAAAATCGATAATGTGCATCACGTGACATACACGTTTACACAGCTGCTGGGCTGCAAGACTAAGGCCACTAAATATGGAAATGTAGTACTATAAGTTCATTCATTCATGAGTTGGTCACGTTTTCAAACTGTACCAAACTGTCGACCTGTCACTTGATTTGTAAGCACTGAAATAGCACATATATACCAGCTAATCAGTTGTTAATCTGTGTAAGGGAATACACTTGGCATTTGAGTCAGAGCAAAGAAGCAATAATCGCCTTGATACATTCAATTTCTCAAAGTCGGGAAGGAAAAACAATAATTATGTCTATTTTATGTCACATTCTCAATTGTTCTAATGTACATCTACTGTCTACAAAGAAGACATTATTCAAACAATATTTTTTTAAGCTTTAATCAATATATTGATGACCAATTGAACATTGAAACAGAGTGATCCCCCCTTATCGAGTACTCGAGTCCTTGATAACGGACTCGAGTCCCACTAAAACTGACCCGGCCCCGAGTACTCGTTGAAGCCCTACTCTCCTGTATCATTACGGTTTGCCATAGGCTTGGAACAATACGCCACATAATTCTGTAAAGTTTTGTTCTCAGCAAACTTAGATTACAATTCATTGTAACATGTCATCAGAGAATTCAGATAAACCAATCAAATCATTACCTCTCAAGTGAATCAGGTCGACAGGTGCCATATTCAAACTTTGAAGTTCCATGAATTTTTTAAATTAGAGAAGTTTTTACGCATGAAATAATATAAGAGATGAAAGTGGAACACTTTCCATTTTGCACTTTAAAGTTTATTGCATTTAACAGAGAAAATATGTCTGATAGTTTTCTAGCGCTGTAATATCAGCGCAATTTTGAAAATACACCGTGTGTTATCTCCCTTGCCTTGTGATTACTCAAGCTTCATACCAGCGCGTGACACCTTCGTTGCACTCTCGGTAACATCGCTTCCACCAGAGTGGTCACAGCCATTACAAGAATCTTGAAATTTGCCCTGTAACCCCAAATGTAGTAATGTTTAAACATTTGATTATGTTTTGGGGAATGCCACTGATAAGATTGCCCAGATGAATTTACCTTTTTGTGTGTTTATTCAGATTGGTTCGAGATTGCAGATTAATGGAAAATCACCCACCTCCCATCACAGCGGAGAGCTTTGACTGGTTGCAGCAATAGTATAAGAGAGCTCTGCGAACGGGCTATTGCTGTGAGAGCTTGGTGATTACAAGGTGTACAGTGATTTGGGTCCGATAATTATATACAGTCAAGTCCCGTTAATCTGACATGGTTGGTTGTATATGATTATGTCAGATTAATGAGAATGGAGGACAAATGAAATTAAGTAGTCTCACTTTTCGTGATAGAAAATAGGTCAACTACATGATAGAGATTTCTACACAAGTGCCTGTCAAACATAATTTCTCTTACAAGAAGTTGTTTCAAAACATACCCATCGAGCATAAGCAAGTTAGATACGCTTTGAAACAATTTGTTTCTGTTCCTTACACCAATTAAAATCTCACCTTTTTAGTGTCAAATTGATGTGTTTTGTCTGTTCTCATGATCCGGTGGCGCATTAATACAAAACACAACAGTCATGAGTGCTGTTTTATGACGTACTGCTTAGTACTAATAAATAATGTATTTTTTATTTATCCCGCATTACTCCTTAATGCATATTACTGCTTGTTCTTGACAGAGAAAAGAGCTGTGTGAAGGTCTTTGCTTGAAGAAGTTGTTCCAACAAGCTCAGAGGCCAACCCTCTCATGCAGCTCCCACTTGACCAAAGGAATTGACATCACAGATCCTCACATTACTCTTGTCACTTGCTGAGTGAAGACCTGTTTTTGATCTGTAGCATTAACTTGTTCAAACCCTTACGTGTTTTGCTTCTTGAGTTAATATGTCGGCATGGGATCCCCACCCCCTGTGCCTTAATTGTACATCTAAATGCCTCCAGGGTCATAGATGTACAGACTGTCTCCGCTTTCAGATGGTTCCTCCGTGTGTCCAAGAAACGGAGAACGCAACAGGCTAGGAAACTCCGGCGCAAGATGTCTGACTTATTTGAGAATTTGCCCACTACTTGATTGCTTATCTCGGACAACAACTCCCCCACCTCCATGATGTCGGGCGCCATGGTTTCAGCCTCTACCCAGAGCTCCCTGATGACCACTACTGCGTCTATCTTAACAGCGCCTGTCCAGTCCAGCGGACAGACGCATGGCGCCCAGCAGGTGCCCAGCAGGTGCCCAGCCTACGGTCCAGACGCCTATGATGGACGCCCCTTTCCTCCAGTACATCCAGTAATTGCAGGCCATGCAACAGACGCCGACGCCTATTGCCCCAGCGCCTATACAGACGCCTCTACAGGCACCACCCACATGGCCTCTGCAGACGACTTTACAGGCGACGTCTACTGCGTCCATAGTGGCGTCTATCCTAGCGTCTCTGATTGCGCCTATCCTTGCGCCTCTCTTAAATGCGCCTATACAGGCACACACCCAGAACAACCGCACAGACAGACGATTAGCCATACCACGATGTCCTTGTGGCTATGTACTCTCATTCTACAGGCCAATTAGATCGTCAGACCCTTAGGGTCAACCACCTACTGAGACCAGAGCGGTCACTGGACACTTGATTGGCGTCCATACAACGGCACTCCAGCACTTCCAAAGATCCTGGAAGCGCCTAACCTCATCGTCATGGTTCTGTGGACCGGCACATCACAGTTCCTACTCAGAATTCGGACACACCACTGGTCTGTCAACCACAGGGTTCACAGGGGATTGGCTGTGTGTGGAGCTTGAACTAGTTGACTCAGCACCCGGGGTTACAGTTTACAGCGCAGGATGAATTACATGTCATAATCCGTAATCCGGTCAACTGATGTAATGGAATCCATGCAGTGTATTTGTACAGACTGGCTTGCATGATCGCTTTTGTGTTACACTGCAACCACTCGACCAGACGCCTGTCACTGTACATCAAGGCCCTGGCTAGGGTGTCATAGCCAGCCTTCGCTAAGGCGTTCCAGTCTGGTTCATACCAGCCTCGATGCAACACACTCCAGTCCCAGGGGCAGGGCGCCACCTCCACCTCTCGGGGCAGAGGAAAAGGCAAGTCATTGGGCGTATACCAGTCCCACTGCGGCCACTCCAAGGGAGGTAACGCTGACCGCAGGGACTTCAAGTGACTAGCCAGACAAGCACGACTGGGACTTCTTATAACCAGCCGTCCAAGTTGTCGGCACTCCAGTAGGTTGGTGACTGGGTAGATTCTGGCAGAATTGTGAGCTCCTGGGGGACCCATATGTCACCAACATTATCTGACACAGGTACAATCTGGTGCTTAGATGACCTGCCGCTCACGTTGTCGCCCATAGCGGACACCTTTCCCCTGACTCAACAGCAGCTGAACATCTCAGCGCTGCTGGACAAGAAAGCGATCGAGGTTATACGCACCCCAGTATCTATTGACCTGTCTCCCTTGTCCCCAAGAAGGACTTGCACAAACACAGGATCACTCACAACATCTCTGCTTTCAACAAACGCTACCTGGCACGTCCACCTTATTTCAGGATGACGACCATGCTCTGGCTCTGCAATCCCGGATCCAGTCACAGGATGTATTCATCAGCCTGGATATTGAGGACGCCTATCGACATGTCCCTATACATCCCAACAACTGGGGCCATGGGCGGTTCCCCCATTTGGATTTTCCTCAGCCCTGTGGCTACTCACACGTGGCTACCAAGCCGATAGCCTCGTACCTCCATCTCAGGGACATTCAGTTCGAGGCATTCATAGACGACTGTCTCATTGACTGTCTAATTTACTGTCTCATTTACTTTCTCATTTACTGTCTCATTGGGACACCGTCACTCTACTTCGCCACAGGGACTTCATCCCCTGGCTCAGGAGGTCAGAGCTGGCGCCCTCAAATCAGCTTCACTTCATGGAGGGCCTCTTCCAGACGCACCTCGATCTCCTCTCTGTACCCAGGGCCGGTGGGAGCGCATGCAGTCGCACCTCCAGCTCTCAACCCACCACCCACTCTGCGCCTATGGCAAGTCCACCTGGGCCTCCTAACCTCAGCGCAGGACTTGACCTACAGAGGAAGGCTCCAACTGCGCCCAGTTCAGATGTTCCTGGCTCCCTACATCAGACGCCAGGACCCTTCAGTATCCATCGCCCCCCGGATCACCTCAAACAGCATCTCCAGTGGTGGACGGTGGAATCAAATATCTTAGGCAGCGTCACCTTCACAGGGCTTACGACCTCTCCTGGTGTATGCCCTGGACTAGAAGGTTCATGCCCCACTTGCATAAGGCTCGGTACTCCAGTCTCGACCTAACTGAGGGTTAATGTCAGGCTGCGCAGTACCAGGACACAACACATACCTGACCCTTCCCTTCCATGTAATGGTCATCCAGGCCGAAGACTGGCTGAGGGAAACATACATGGAGTGGTCACCTGAAGCGGACCACACAGCCAAGGACTGGAACAGAGTCTGGAAATAAAAGATGAAAGCCCACATCTGAAGGTATGTCCTCCAGCGATTCCGTCCGATAAAGATACATTAAGGAGTAAAATCCTAGATATGTTTTACATTTGTATACTTATCCTGCATGACTGTGTCTAAAGGGACCCACCCATCACAGAGCTGCCTCCCCACGATGCCTTCCGATGTCCGGACTGCAGAGTAATGTGAGTATCCGTGACGTCACTTCCTTTGGTCACGTGGGAGCTGTGTGATAGGGTTGGCCTCTCAGCTAGTTGAAACAACTTCTTCAAGCAAAGACCTTCACACAGCTCTTTTCTCTGTCAAGAACAAGCAGTAATATGCATTAAGGAGTAATGCAGGATAAGTATACAAATATTAAAAAATATCTAGGATTTTACTAGGTTTCCACCATATCTGTGGATTATCAAGGCGATGATGATAATGAAAACGTGAACAGGGCAAATTACCCGCTGGATTCCGAGTTAAAAATGTTCACCTCAAAGAAATTACCAAATATGTACATCAATGTTTACTTCCGTAAGACATCACTACCGGTGACCGACATTTACGAAATGGCATGTTCACTGACAGCAGTACATGGAATTTTCAGAGGAGGATTTTTGTTGATAGATAAATTTGTAATATAAGTAATCAGAAACAATTGCGTACTGTTATTTGTTTGATGTTTTCCAATGTAACCAAGAGAATTAGTCAGGAATACAGATAACTACAGTCGTCGTTCTGCTTGACTTTGCGTCAGTCATGGCGTCACACAGGATGGAAACTTTTATGATTTCTGTTGAATTTACCTGATCATTGTAATGTATATATTTTTAATTCCATAATTCATGCTGAGACTGTTCCCATGAATATTTTCAAACGTGTCAGCCAATGTGTGCAACAATTAAATGAATGGATCTCTCAAAATAGAAGAAAATACTTTAGTGAAGGCCTAAAATCTGAAGTTTGCTTTGTTTACACTTCAACAAGTACAGTTTTCCGAGCACATCCTTGGCTTCCACGCCTAATTTATTTGGTTTGATTTCATCTAGATAATTTGTATTGGTGACAACAACCATTTGTCATTTGATTCTAAAATGTATGAGGAATTCAGGGATGTGTGTATCGCAGTTTGAAATGTATGTGATCTGATAGGCACCTCATAACTGGCATATGTGAAACGTGACTTTGTAAACACTATCCAATATGGCGGAAAGTGCACTTCAGCGTTCATGTTTGCATATTTTCCAAAACATTTTAAATGATTCTAGGTGTATCAGCGACGTTATAGAATTATTGGTGATTTGGTGAAATCAAGATTCCCATGATCACTAATATGCTATTCGACTAAATACATGTAAATTCTATATTTTTGTTTGCGCAGTGATAACATATATTTTTTACATTTCCCCATGTTCCTAGCTTCACGACGTCCCCTGCCATTACTTGCCATAAATATATTTGCTCAATATCCACTTACATATACATATCACTTATTCTCCATAGTAATTCCCAGCTCACTTCCAACTCCCCTCACTTTACTCTGTATCATGTTACATTTTAGCTATCCCACAATGCACCATTTTAATCTCTGCTCATGCCCAGAACTACGGACATGATGTCACAATGTTTTCTTATATTAACCCCAACAGCCTCGATATCGTTTACTTATTTCTGTTATTGTTTATACGAGCTGCAGCGATAATCCTTGACAATCCCACGCAATCCATTCTTATCAGACACCATCCGTCAGCTACGCATGCTTGCATGTGGCTTTGACACCTCATCATGGCTTATAAACGATCCAACAAAGGCCGGATCACGAGATCAAGTTCAGCAACCCCCAATAGAGTTAACAACAATGGTTTGACCTCTCAACCCGATCAAGATGGCAGCCGACCTATACGGAATCGTGTCAACCGAAGTGAACCTTATCGCATAACTGCTGATTTACAGGGGTTATTGGCCAGACAAGGAGTTCATGTGCCGGCATCATGGAACAGACGATTTTTGCTGCAGTTGCTTTGAGAACCTATGCCATAGGTGTATGGACGCTGTCAACAAACCACAAGTCATTCACAAGTCGACCAGACAGAAAGTTGCAACTTTACAGGCATTAATCCTATCACCAATCCCCCAGGATAGATGTGCCCACGGATTCCCTGCCACATATCAACACAGTGGCACCAGCAGTTAAGAAGAAGATTCAAGAAGGTAAATACTGCAACTCAGCATAGTTACTTCTACCTACCCAAGATGCTGTAGAAGCCAGGGTGTCGGAATTTGATGGGAATGTTTACCAACTAAAAGATGACCTCAGGACTAACACATCACTCACTTTGGGAGAATTTATTCAGGCCCTTGGAATATTTAAGGATATGCGTGACCAACGCCTGTACAGTTTGTGTTCTTCAGGACTGCGCTCTCGAGCATGAGCTGTGTGTCACAGTATCACTTATAGAACAGAACTCTGTCCCAACATTGTCGAGAATTCCTATCGGAAACCACTCATAAAGCAGGAACAGATTATCATATACGACAGGCGGCCGCTGATGGCGGCATGGACTTCAGGGGCAGACCACGAGTTAAGAAGTATGGGATCATTTCCCCCTATCAATTAAACCTTACGCCTGTCAATGTTGAAGCGCTGAATCGTGAACTGCAACTACATCCTGACCAGTCATTTGCAACCTACCTGACGCAAGGTTTAAAGCACAGTTTCAATCCCATGATCGGATCATCCCGCAGGAGACTGTTGAGTGCCGAAATAATCTCAGTGCTAGGAAGGAACCTTTATCCGTGTCCGAGGCTGTTCAGAAGGAAGTTGATCAGGGGTACGTTGTCAGCGCTTTTGATGTATCACCTTACCCCATCTATAGGGTCAGCCCTCTTGGTCTTGCCGAGGGCAAGTATTCGAAAAAGAAGCGCCTGATATTGGACTTGTCAGCCCCTCATGACAATGTAGACATTTCTAGTATTAATGGACTTATAGATAAGGAGTCCTGTTCATTATCCTATGTGACAGTAGATCATGCCATCTCACTGATCTTACAGCTTGATAGGGGTACCCAGATGTGCAAAACAGACATTACTGACGCATTTAAGCAAATCCCACTGAACCCAGACTATTGGCCCTTTTTCGGTTTCTGCTCCAATGAACAGTATTATTTTTACACCATTCGGATGTTGATCAAGCCCCAAGATTTTTGACACCTTGTCGCAAGCCTTATGCTGGATACTGGAGCACAACTACGGGATCCAACATGTACTACACCTGCTCGACGACTTCCTGACTCTTGACCCACAGGGATACGATGCTAATCAAACTATGCAGACCATCCTGAAGGTGTTCCACAAATTAAATATTCCACTAGCAGCTCATAAGACCCAAGGACCTGCTACTATCGTCGAATATTTGGGCATCATATTAGGTTCTGACACTATGACTGCATGCCTTCCAGAGAAGAAAGTGACTAGAATTGCCGAGATATTGCTAACATTCTCCAGATGAAGAAAGAGTACCAAGAGAGAACTGTTGTCGCTATTGGGACATTTGAATTATGCCTGCCGTGTTATTCTGCCTGGGAGGTCATTTGTCATACCTCATCCACCTCTCCACAACAGTGACTAAGTTCCACCAGCATGTCAGCTTATCAAAGGAATGTCAGACCAATCTCACCATGTGGAACAAGTATCCCACAAGCTGGAATGGTATTTCTCTTTTTCCATGACAAGGTAGATGCGGCAGCCACAGTTAGACATGGAGGCTACTTTCAAGGTGCTTGGTTTGCTGAGAAGTGGCCTGAGAGTGTGATTGACTTTTTAGCCACTGGCATCTATGGCATTCATGGAACTTTATCCCATAGTGTTGTCTACTCTCCTCTGGGGTCATCTTTGGTCTAGAAAGCGAGTTATGTTCAATTGTGACAACCAGGCTACAGTGTTAATTATTACCAAGTGCACCAAGATCATGTCTCTCATGCGGACACTTACATGGACAGCAGCAGTTCACAATTTTGTTGTCTTGGCTAAACATGTACCGGGTGTTCATAATGACATAGCAGATTCCCTCTCTCGGTTGCAGTTCAAGTGATTTCAAGCCCTGGTTCCACGTATCGCCACCCCAGTGCCCACCCAGCTCTCAGGTCATGTGGACTTAAACTACTACCTCAATCACCTGTGGTCAGCAGCCATCAGCCAAGGTACCAGGTCTGCTTACAATACTGGCTTCAACTGCAACATGAACTTCCTCCTGAAGTTTGGTCTTTTCTGCACCCTATCAAGATCAATATTGCCCCCAGTTAACGAGAGCTATCTTCAGTATTTCATTGCTCATTGTTTTGGTGTGCTGCAACTGCAACATGATACAGTCAGAACATATCTAGCAGGCATACGTTTCAGTTACCTGCAAGCTGGAGTGACAACTCTATTCGACGAGGCCAGTTCTGGAGCCTTAAACAGACTACAAGCCTTGATGAGGGGATACAAGAAACTGCAGACAACTTCTTCCAGGAAACGCCTTCCTATCACCTATCCTTTATTAAGTAAGATCGTGAACCAACTCTGTGCAGGTATCTTCGGACCTTATGATGACTTTGTGATGGAATGCATGTGTGTAACAGCCTTCTTCGTCTTTCTTCGATGTGCAGAACTACCTGCTCTACTATGTTCGATCACCGAGTTCAAATTAGTATGAGCGACATTGATTTTGATCATTATAAGAGAAAATGTGTCCTAATGCTGAAAGCTTCTAAGACCAATCCCTTCCGAAATGAAGGACCCATTTCCCTGTTTGGCAACAGTACTGGTATTTGTCCTTATACTTGCTTGAAGAGACTTCATCACATTCGCACACAGTGGCAAACCAAGCCTTCAGATCCATTGTTGGTCAAATGCAACCTTGCACCCATCAGCAGAGCTTCTTTCCTGTTTTGGCTGAGCATAGCCTTAGCTAGTACAGGTCTTGATTCTAAAGAGTACTCCGGACATTCTTTCAGAATTGGTGCAGCTACTGCGGCTGCCAGTGCGCACATCGAAGACCACCTCACAAGACGATGGGCCGTTGGAGTTCAGATTGTTTTACTCGATGTATACGGACTCCGGAAGCCACTCTGAGCCAAGCCCAGAGATCTTTGTATAGAATGTAGACTTGTGGTTACTACGGACTCTTGTGTTACTGTGTTACATTATGCAATCCGTTGATAGCCTACTGTCCCTTAAAGTATAGGAGTCAGCATTCCACAAATTTTAAGGACTATGTGTCACGCCTTATGTTTGTGTACCATGGTGACTCTCTTGTGTTTATACTTTGACTGTAGTCTATTCTATGCTGGACATTATGTTTATAACTCTGTGATGATCAGGTGCGGGCTTTGGCCTATATCCCTCGTGCAGTCTTTACAAGACTGTGTACGTTGAGACCCTTCATCACACCTAGGACTGTGCGGGACTTACCCTGGTGTGTTTAGACCCATTTGGTCATTTTTTCTCTCGATCATCAGCGTATAACTGTTGATTAAATTCATGGGACTTATTAAATTCTTCTTTTATTTGTGTTTGAACATGAGTTCTTCCTATTTATTTTTTTTTCTCCATTCCATGTGTAGATTTTAATCTTCTCCAAATTCATCCTTTGGGGGCTCTCGGTTGCACACAACCTCATTTGGGCTTCACAAGTCATTCCATGCCCTGCATATTGTATAGGAATGGCGTGTGGCCCCCAAAGTACCTTTCTTCCTAATTTACAGTCCAGGGCCGGCACGGTCTCAGGACTTGTTCATTATCCACAGGGTAACTAGCATTCGTTCAATCAGGTCGTCACGACCCTTATCTCTACAGAGTGGCCCCTAATATATTGCCAATATTATTAATAAATATTTTCATGAATCCTATTGTTTTGTTGTTACTACACAAAATGTAAATTCTATATTTTTGTTTGTGCAGTGATATACATATATTTTCTTCATTTCCCCATGTTCCTAGCCTCACAACATCCCCTGCCATGTCCTGCCATAAATATATTTGCTCAATATCCACTTACATATACATATCACTTATTCTCCATAGTAATTCCCAGCTCACTTCTAACACCCCTCACTTTAAACATAATCTGTATCATGTTACATTTTAGCTATCCCACAATGCACCATTTTCATCTCTGCTCATGCCCAGAACTACGGACATGATGTCACAATGTTTTCTTATATTAACCCCAACAGCCTCGATATCGTTTACCTATTTCTGTCATTGTTTATACCAGCTGCAGCGATACCCTCCGTCCAACCCCTGTCTCCACCTTTGGGCTATTCGGTTTCATATATTTATTTATTCGTAAGGGCTTCACAAGTCATTCCATGCCCTGCATACTATATAGGAATGGTTGTGGCCCCCAAAGTACCTTTCTTCCAAATTTACAGTCCAGGGCCGGCACGGTCTCAGGACTTGTTCATTACCCGCCGGGTAACTAGCATTCGTTCAATCAGGTCGGCACGGCCCTTACCTCTTCATACATACCCGCAGGGTTTTTTCATTCATACTCGCAGGGAATGTCTTTTTATGTAGCAACCGAGTAGCCCCTAATATATTGCTAATGTTATTATAAATATTTTCATGAATCCTATTGTTTTGTTGTTACTGCACAAACTGATGTTTAGATTTCTAATATCATGGAACTGTTCTGGGTGAACAATACCTTCCAAATGGCGTGCTGGTTTTCTTGAGGAATTAGTCAGCAAAGAGCCGGAGTCACAGGAGACTAATCACAATTTTATTTACAAGAACAATTAACAATTTACAATATACTTAGAAAATAACTGAGGGTGCCACAGAGAGTCGGTACAACACTCTGGGCTGTGGGAGAGAGGTCTGCTTGGTAAGAGAGTCAAACCCCTTCTCTCTGCCTAAAACCTGGCTACAGTATGTATGTAACAAAAATTTGAACAATAAAAAGGAATAGGATTGGTTGATACACGATTGGTTGTGCCCTATGCTAAATGGATGGCTAGACAGAGAGGAATACTTAATCCTGTTAATCCTGTTGGACTGGCACTAATCTTGTTGACATATTTACTGGATGCTTTGAAAGAGTTTATGGTGACACTAGACGAGCTTGTGTTGGGGCTAATCCTTAATGCACTATAAACGAGCTTGTATGGGGGCTAATCCTTAATGCACTATAGACGAGCTTGTATGGGGGCTAATCCTTAATGAGTCTTATTCCTGAATGTTATTCTAATATAGGTGATGACAGATTTACTTAAATAAAATAGTTCAAGGTAATCTTTTATCTGGGAGATGGGATCTTAACACCTTAGGCTAGCATTTATCTAAAAGCTTCAAATCTATTAAACTATGTAGACGTAACACTTGTCTTATTGAATAGTATGTCTAGTAGATGCGCTCCCATTACCTTAGGCTAGCATCTATCTAAAAAGCTATAACTGAAACTACTGATATTTTATATATGCATTTTTACCTGATGATAAGTATTACTTGCTTAACTATAATTATATGAAATGATGTATAAATATTACATCATGATAACTCATAAAAGCACTTGATGTAGATCTCATTATTATAGGATAACTTAGTATAAATGTTATACCATGATAACTTCCCCTCCATCTGAAAAAGTTTGGACCCCAAACGTGTAAAAATTAAAATAATGGATGGACAATGTTTTAAGTTAAACTGGCAGTATAGTAAATAACAATTATTTTAGAGTCTCTTTGATATAAGGAAACATAATGTAAAAGTTCTTTCTGCTGTCATCAGGGAATCTAGATGTGGAGCTGGCTTGTCTGGCACGTTGTACTGGTGGTTTTATGGGTAATGTATGAGGCCTTGAGTTCCACATCCTGGATTTTTTAGGATAGTTGGCTGTGGCCATTAGAGGTTTTACATGGAAACAAAGAAAAGAGAGTTAGCATGTTCAAATAATATGTCATATATAAATACTTCCTCCATTTGTCTCAAATAACTAGAAAATAAAACAAATATGATAATTATGATGTAAAAGATCAGTACATAATTATTACTAAATGGTGTCATGACCAGGAAGAATGTATTGGCGGCAAATTACAAAAGTGTATCATGGAAAAAATATCCTATTTTTGGATACTATCATTAGATGCTTTATACATATATGTGCATGTGCATATAACAAGTGCAGTGACTAATTACACTAATAAGGTATACAATTACTAAAGTGTTAGAAGTTATGTATATCCTTTTTAGAATTATTTGTTAGTTTTCATAACTTTTTGGTTTGCCTTTTCTTTGTTTTGGTTCATCTCAGTTGTTAGGTTTGCTTTATTTCAATTTGGTTTGTTTCGTTTGCATCATTTCGCTTCGATTTTCTTTCGGTTTAATTTGGTTCAATGCGATACGGCTCGGTTTCATTTGGTTTGCTATATAGTTTGATTTGCTTCGGTACAATTGGCAGTATGGGCTGCTTAGGTTTGGTTCATTTCATTTCAATTCGCGATACGGTTTGTTTCAATTCGGTTTGATTCGCTTTTAGTTTTCATTTCGATTCGCGATAAGGTTTTCTTTGGTTTGGTTTGTTTCACTTTGCTTTTGAGATTGGTTGATCAGGTCAATGCTCAAAATTTGTTGTGATACAAATAACTCAGATGATCAGGCTGATGCCATTTGTTCCCAACTGGAGAAACTGGTGACCCAAAGTGAAAAGACTTGACATAAATAGACATAACAAGATACAGCTAATAGCTGTTTTGTGTTTTGCACCGTTTATTCAGGAGATTTTTTCTTTTGGTCAAGAACATTTTCATTTGGCATCTACAGGTATATATGGCGAGTTGATCCTGGTATGGTAGATGGGGCCTATGGTATGTGGTTGTAGCACGGTAGTAAAAGGTGTTGATGTTTCCCAAGTCTTTATGTAGAAAAATAACCCTTTTGGATTTATAAATTGGTAGTTCATCTGGATCAAAATAGTGTGTTTGGTAATCATGATTATCTTTGTTGCTGGTATGTGAGGTCTTGACATAGCAGTCTCCTTGAATAATTTCAATGCCCATAACTCTCTTTATTAAATGACCCTGTACTTTTTGTAGGTGTTTTGGAATAAACGGATATGGTTTGATATCTAATTCTATGCATGGTTTGGTGTTCCCTTGCTCAACATTCCCTGACATTGTATTCCCTGACAGAACATTGACTGATTTATTGTCTTGTGCCGATTCCTTTTGGTCGAAAAACTTATGATTCTTCAGTGGACGTTTTCGTCGTTTTCCTGACATACTTCTTTTGGGGTGAAATTCTCTCCGAATGGAGTCTGGAATGCTGCTGCCATACTCCCATGTGTTTCCTCTATTCACTCCTCTTTTCCCTTTGTTTACTTTTTCATTTAGCTTGGTTGGAGCATGATTTTCCTTCGTCATTGTTGTACTGGGACTGGCAGGTTTTTCTGCTGTATTTGGAGCAGGGTTTTTCTTCTTTGTTGGGGTCTTTTGCTTTGGACTCTTGTTGCTGGAAGTACCTGTCTTTGTTTTTGAATTGACCTTCTTACCTTTCTGTTGTGGAGGTGATTGATCAGTAGCCTAGTAAGTTGAACTTGTTGATGGGGAATTGTTGCTGTCAAGCTGAGTATCATTGACTGGTTCCTCGTTGTCATCCATGACTCCTGAATCTATGTTACTTGTGTCATTGAGGTATGGTTCTGGAGGATACTGTGGACGATCAGCAGGATCCAAATATGGCTTCAGACGGTTGGCATGGACCAGTGGTTTGTGTATTTTGTCGTCAGAACTTCGGCATAGTTTGTAGGTATAATTTGGACCTGTATGGATGATATAATAGCTACCATACCACTTTTTGGTTAATTTGTTGGAAAGGCCTTTTTCAACTTTATGACAGTAAAGCCAAACTCTTTGACCTGGGGCGAATTCTGGTTCTTTAGCCTTTCGATTATATTGTTCTGAATACAACTCCTTAGCTCGAGCAGTGTTTTCAGCTGCAATTGTTCTAGTGATTTCAAGCTCCTCAAGCAAATCTGAAAGGTAACTTTTGTTATTGTGGCCTAAATTTTCTTTGAAATTAGTGCTACATCTTGTGGAGCTCTCATTTCTCGGCCAACAAGCATGACGTATGGGGATTTTTGTGTTGATGAATTTGGGGCCATTCGGTAGGCCATCATGATGCCAGGAATAAAACGGGTCCAATCACTTTGAGAATTGTTACAATAGGCTCTTAGTGACTGATTGATATAGGAATTGAGCCTTTCTACACAGCTGTTTGTCTGAGGATGGTATGGGCTGGTATGGGTAAATTTAATTGCCAAAAGTTCACAAATTGCTTTGATGAGTTTGGACATGAAGTTCTGACCTCTGTCTGAAATTAAGGTCCTTGGAGCGCCATACCGACAAAATATTTGTCTAACGAGAACATCTGCTACTTCTTTGGCTTCTTGGGTCCGAAGTGGTAAGGCTTCACATCATCTGGATGATGCATCTGTGATGACCAAAATGTACTTGTACTTGTCTGGTGTTGTTGGCAGGGTACCGAGAATGTCAACGTGCCATCGGGTGAAGACTTCTTCTACAGGTAGTGGACGAAGTGGTGCCTTCTTGCCATGGTAGTGCCTCTTGGTCTGTTGGCATACCTCACATGTCCGGACATAAGTAGCAATATCGCTGTACATTTTGGGCCAGTAGTATTTTGGTCTCATGGTATTGTGCATCCTTTCTTTCCCATGGTGGCAACCGCCAAACTCTGAGTCATGGTAGGATTGGAGGACTTGATTCCTGAGGGTTCTTGGGACTGCCAGCTGTTTAATGAACTTGTCTGCATGGCCTTTCTGTCTTTGTGAAACGAATCTGTATAGGATGCCTTCATCAATTTCAAAAGTATTGGCTTCTATAAGAATCTTTTGACGATCCTTTTCATTTTGTGGAAGGACATCATCCTCTTTGTAGTCAAAGATTTGGATGAAATCTGGACAAATCCTTTGTAGGTGACTTCAACCAATGTGTCTTGGGTAACATCAGCATTTGTAGCATGTAATGCTGCGACAACATTAACTGGTACTGACTGATAATCCTCTTCATATTCAAAGATGACTGACCAATGTGTTGTCTGAATTTGTCTGTTCCAATAGATAAGATGAACCTTAATACACATGGAAACAGACTTACTTTCGACATTAATGACATTATGAATAAACTCATCTATGATAATTTCTATGACACATATTACTCTGAAGTTAATGCTTAACTACAGTTGTTACATTTCCATAAAACTGTACCAATAATGGCAATCCTTGACTAAACTCCATGTCTGACAACTGACAATAATCACTGATCAGTTATCCCCGTTTACATGATAAAATGCATACAAATTCTCAAAATGTTTTATCAAACTTGATTTCAAATTTATCAAACTTATCAATCTTGATCTCAGAGAAATACTAATAACGCTATCATACACAAGATACAGAACCCTGTGCTTGTTTGAACACAAACTGAAAGAACATCCTCAACTGACAACTGATTGTTTAGAGACAACACAGAATTATCACCCCTTATTCGGAATGCAACTGTTATTCCTTTGCAAAGATAATTATTTCTTAACCTCACAATTACTCTATAACAATGCTGTAACCCTTATACATGTATTTACAAAGAGACTACTGCACAAACACATTTGTCAACATTGGACAAATGAATACTTTTATAAAAACGTGAAACGTGGGAAAACTTTCTTATTCACTTCATAATGCAAAACGCATAAATCTACAAAAATATCCTGATCAAACCACTTGTACCATAGTTAGGCATAAATTGTAGGGATTCTACACTTAGTAGTAGCTATTGATCAAATCTTAACCTTCCGTTAACTTACATTGAACGGGACATCGAGTTTGTTTACTTCCGCTGTGGCCGACAGCCAAGGGACATTACTCCCTACATAGACTCACTCTGCGTTCCACTAAAACACTTACGTAGCCCGCTAAAATACCATTCTGATAAAATTACTTTGTACTTAGGCATCAACGACAGTGTATTCAATGCAAAAACTATCAAAGAACTATTTCTACTCCATCTCATGTCTATACTAGCATGATATAACAACATTTTCAGAACCATCCATCTGCAACTGTGGCGGCAACGAACAGACATTTTGCCGATGACGGGTTTGCTGGCTTCTAAAACTTAAATTCCAGACTTACTGTGTGTTGACCATCTACGTTGACAGCAGCGGCGGTGGCGGCGGCGCTCCCGGCAAGTATCTCAGCTCAGCTTCCAAGCGCCTCTGGCATTACAAACACAAACAGTGCTCCCGGCACCTCAAGCTCTACGGAGCCCAGCTCAACAAGCTGAGTATCTCAACCGATCTTCTGCTTCGGCATAAGGGGAGCCATTGGCATTTGCCTATCCGGCGCCACTGACATCAGCTTATATTACTGACATCTCATAAATCGTCACACAGCCAAGCAAGGTGAAACCACGTCTTTCAATTGTTGCTGCTCCTGTTGCTACTCTACCGTACGTCTTCGGGATCGTGACTATCGTTCAACTTCCTGGAAGGAATCTTTCAACCAATAGACATTTGGTCTGATTCATCAATGTTCTCCTTAACCCCGTCGTTTAAAGCGCCGTGCTTTCAGAGAGATGATCTGTGAGTTTCCATTGAAACAGAACTTCTGATGGACAGCGTCTGTATCAGAACTGGCAAATCATCACTGTTCAGGCTTATCAAGCTTGTTTGACCCTTAGGGTCGTCATAGGCTTCCGGGTACCCACTTCCTGGGATCATAGTTGACTGGTCTCGCATATCACAGTGTATCATATCCCCCTGCACCGGCCCTGCCATTTGACGACGACATCCACTGTCTTCTTCGTCAACATCGCCGATACCAACGCTCCTCTACCCTGCCTCAGTGCCAGCGTTCCTCAAAGAGACTCTTCCTCGCCGCTCCCCGGGTTTTCCACGGTGCCCCCTGCTGCTCCCGGGTTTTTTTCCGCAAAAGTTGGGTACACCACTTGTTTGTCTACCACACAGTTAATTGAAAATTGTCTGTGTGTGGAGATTGCACCTCATTTCCGGCTCCAATGCGCTTTCTTGGCTACTGCGCACAGTGATTTATATGTCACGTGTCAAGTACTCCGACTGTCAACAACTCTGACCGGAATTAGGTCAACTGACCATGGCGTGCGGTGCAATGTATTTCTACAGATTTGCAATACGACACTCAGTGGATGGAAACGATCACATTACTTCGTGCTATAGGGTGCGATCTACCCGAACCCCAGTTTTACAGATTTCCTTATTCTCTTATATCTTGCCTCAACTACCCGGTTACGTCGATGCCTCGGCGGTCGATTGTGGAGCTGGTTTAATCGTCTACATGGGGTTTAGTTCACAGGCGAACACACCTCTCTACATATCATCCCCATGGTACACGATCGGAGACCCCTGTTGCTAACTTTTCAACTTTGCAGTCTTGTAGACAACCTCATTTACCATGACTTCCCGCTCTTCCACTGCCACTTCCACCTTGTCAGTGGCTAGTGTTCTGGGATTGCCCACACCAGCCCACGTTATGACCGACTGTGATCTGGAGATCAACACCATTGGCACAGCAACATCCTCGAGATAAAAGCGCTTATCCAGGACGTCACTTGCTAGCAGAGAATTCCTTGGTCACGCCCTGTTGATCATGTCCATTGACAACATCAGCATAGTGTGGTGTTTGCTCTCCACTCTCCATCCCTGCTAAACCAGACCCTCTGCTTCCTCGACTTGGTGGTCAGCCTGGACCTGTACTTTACGAAAAAGGAGCTTGGCACAGGAGCTTGTTCTGGCACAGGTTCTGTCCAGGCCTGACTAGGTGGCTCCAACTGAATGGAAGCTCCACCCAGAGGTCTTCGCCAGACTATGTCAAACGATCAACACACCAAACATCGTTCTGGTCGCCACATCTCTGAACTGCCAGCTGTCGCCTTACATTTCAGTGGTGCCGGATCCCGCTGCTGTGGCAGTCGACGCCTTCAGTTTTTCCTGGGAAGGATTACACAGGTACGCTTTCGATCGAGACACCATCATCGTTCTGGTCGCCACATCTCTGAACTGCCAGCTGTCGCCTTACATTTCACCGGTGACGAAATCCCGCTGCTGTGGCAGTCGATGCCTTCAGTTTTTCCTGGGCAGGATTACACAGGTACACTTTTCTGCGTCAGGTTCACTCTCCCATGGTTCTTCAAAGATCCAAGCCACTCGGCATCGGACACTGATTTTGGTGGTGTCTTGGTGGCCGGAAGTTGGTTTATCGACCTCCAAAACATCGCCGAAACAACCCCTGGAACTTCCGGTGTGGTCAAACCTTCTGCTCCATCCACACAGTCGGTTGCCACACCCTAAAACCCAAACAGTTTCGTCTGCACGCCTTGCACATCTGCAGAAAGCCCCATGAGCCAAGGGCTATTCGGCCAAAGCGTCCAAGGCTATTGCTTCAGCCCACCATCCATCTACAATTGGGACGGTGTGATGATAAATGGTCCTCATTCGAGGTATTCTATCAAGACAAACATCAGGATCCGATGACAGCATCACCGTAGTTCCTGGCTCTGTTCCTTCTGTACTTGTGCAGCACCTGTCGGTTGAAAGGCTCTAGCCATCAACTCCATTCTTGCCAGCTTGATCTACAGGCCTGGCTGCGCTCGTTCAGTCTTGAAAACCGTTAGGCCAAGTTCAGACCGGCTGCGTTGGATCTGAATGTGGTCTTAAACGTTCTTCGGACGGCTCCCTTCGAACCACTCCACACGTCTTCCTTCTACGACCTAAGGAAGAAGACAGTGTTTCTACTGGTTTCGGCTACTGCCGCTCGGGGTCAACGAGCTCCACGCCCTCGACGTCTCCCGTGTCCCGTTCGAACGCAGTACTCAGGGCGCCGTTCATCATGGACTGTGCTGGGATTTCATCTTAAAGAATCAACTCCCAGGACAACCTGATAGATCATTCATTATCCCTCCCCCTTCATCCATTGTGGGTTCCCAAGGATGAGGAGGAGCGTTATGCCCAGTTTGCCCAGTGAAGGTTTTCTACGACGATCTAAAGCCTGGCGCAAGTATAGGAAACACCTTTTTTCTGCCGGTCTGCCCTTAGTCGCAGTCATTGGTCAGCTGGAATACTTTTCCCTGCGGCTCCGGGCGGTCATCCTTCAAGTTTATAAAGCCGCCGGATTGAACCCTCCGGATTGAACCCTCCCCCTAAGGCTATCATTCCACATGAAATCAGGGCAATTGCATTTACCATGGCTCTTCACAGTATAACTGTTCCATTCAGTCGCTCATGTAAGCCTGTTCTTGGCCATCGGACACCCCCTTTGCCAACCACTACCTCTGTGATGTAGCCTCGGCGTTCAAAGTTTTGGTCCCTGGTTGTAGCCCAACGGGTCACCTATCACCGACGTCACTGATTCTCCAATACCCTGAGCGGGGCCCGTCGAACTCTCTGGGGTTTATCACCCCAGACAAGATGGCTCTCTTGCGTTCCGCATTCGCTCTTAGGTCAGTTTTAGTTTTTGGCTACCCGCCTCATTCTATTTCTGTCACCTATCCGGATTTTACTTTTTGCATCAATTCTCGTTTCCTGAAGACAGGAATGGTAGTAGATGTTGAAGCCAATGCCAACGCCGCTGATTCTCCGATACCCCGAGCGGTGCCCGTCGACCTCTCCGGTGTTCCTCACCTCCAGGCAAGAGGGTTCTCCTGTGTTCTGCATTCGCTTTTGGGAATGGTCGTAGATATTGCCACCGACGCCGCTGATTCTTCGATACCTCGAGGGGGCACGTCGAACTCTCTGGTGTTTTATCACCTAAAATTAAAGGGCTCTACTGCATTTCGCTTACGCTCTTAGGTAAGTTCTAGTATTTGGCTACCCGTCTCATTCTATTTGGGTTACCTGTTCAGGTGTTTCCTTTTTGCATCGACTCTTGTTTCCTGAAGATGTTCCGGTCGCGGTCGCGGTGCGGATTCATCGAACCTTGACAAGGGTTTATTATGGATCACATCTAAAGGTATGCCCACTGGCTATGCCGTCTGTACGGAGTAATGCAGGATAAGATAAAATTTAGTAAAATCTAATATTTTTTACATTTGTTTACTTATCCTGCATTACGAAGTCTAAGTTCCCTCCCTTCGCTACGCTGCCTCCCCACGTAGTTTCAGATGTTATGTTTAAAGCAGTTATGTGTTTTGATGTGACGTCATGACTTCCGGGTCACATGCTGACTGTGAGAGGGCGCTGCTTCCTGTACTGGTTGGGACAACTTTCTTCAGCAGCTGGATCTCACACAGTTCATCTCTCTGTCAAAGACAGCAGTAAATGCAATATGGAATAATGCAGGATAAGTATACAAATGTAAAAAATATTTAGATTTTACTAAATTTATATAATAAGGGTTTTTTGCTGAAGAATCTGAGTGACTGTGTTTGTACATATATCATTTATCTTGTAGTGACAAATTTTTTATTCTTGCTTGCTATTATATCCCACACAATTTATTCAGTTTAATTCCAACTATAGTCTTTACCAAAGCTGAAGTATTTTATAGATTGTATGCAGTTACATGTCTTACATTAGTTGTGGGTTTGTGTTGTATTAGATTGTAATTTTATATTGTTTTAATTTAATGCCTTAAATTTTGACAAGCTTTGGAAGTCAACATAGGTTATCCAGAATTATTTTTATTAAAAGAATAATTAGTTTTTCAAACAAACAAAATAGAATAAAAGAGTTGACTTGCATGTTAACTATACATACATAGGGGTTCAAAACTTTTACAACAGGAATAAGCGAGAACTGCAGTAGCACCGACATATCTTTATAGAAACTTGTTTAAATTAGTTTTCTTGTACATGCGCCGATATGGAATTGTTTTGGAGTGGCACCAGTCTCCCTTTGACTTGTCTGAGTTAGTCACAAATGAGTTAGGGTAGGTTACCCTTTAGTCTATGGATTCCCTCTCTGATCAATTTAAAGTAAATCTATGCATGTGCAGAAAGGTAAACATGTGATGATCACAAGGCAAATGAGTCCTATTTATTTGTGGTAGGTCCCATGGCACTGTGTTTAATTAGGGGGCTAGCACTATAAAACCAGCATTAGACTGGAGTAGAACAAGCTGAAACGCACACACACATCATGCATGTTGCGATGTAAGTTGCATAATTTGTTGAACAAATATATATAACATAATGTTAAACCTCATTTCACCCCAACACCACCAAATCTACTGAATGTGTTAATATTATTTTAAGTTGTTGTCATTTGGTCCATATTTCTGGAATACTCAAAATTCGATGTTTACCATATTACCAACGTAGAACTTATCCTGTCTCACACTATACATTTCATCTTTCTCCTTCAAATCTGGTGGGGGCGGTCGGGTAGCCTAGTGGTTAAAGCGTTCGCTCGTCACGCCGAATACCTGGGTTCGATTCCCAACATGGGAACAATGTGTGAAGCCCATTTCTGGTGTCCCCCGCCGTGATATTGCTGGAATATTGCTAAAAGCGGCGTAAAACCATACTCACTCACTCAAATCTGGTGTGGAAACGATCCAAGAACATGTTTCCAGCTTCAAAGAACACCTCACCCAAACACATCCCAATCGTAGCCATAAAAACCAAGTAGTTTGAGAAACACATGAACACATGCCGTACCCAGCTTACTCATTCTTTCTTATTGCTCCTGGTATGGCGACATTTTTGTTGAGAGGAGAAATAAAAATATTTTTTTCTGAATAAATTCATCTAAAAGTGGATTTAAAGGGCAAGTAAAGTGAAAAAGAATGACTGATTTTGTTGCGAATATATAATTGTCAAATATATTAAGTCAGTTTCCAAGAGAAAAAATATAATATTTGTAGAAAGTATTTCAATTTCAAAGTAAAAGTAATGAAATCACACGCTCCAATGTTGGATTCCAAACCAAAAGTATTTGGGGTGTGGCCTTAAGCTAACATGTAACTGCAGCGATGCGTGACAAAGGTTTTCATTCGCTGATAGTGTTGGCTGACTTGTGATGCTTGGCAGCCATATGGATACGTAAGGAAGCAGTCAGTCTAAAAGTGTTAGTGTTTCTGTTTATCCTTCATAAATAACATTGCCTACATTGCTGAGTGTGTGAAACAACCATTGATCTTGACATTGGGAATAATTAACATAACAATTCATGTCTGTTACAAGCTTTTTACAACTAACATCCTGTTTGGGTACCATAAACAGTGACTTCCTACTTGTCCTACAGCTGGCCAAGGCATTATCCCTGTTGTGTTTGTTCAAGCAATATACATCTAGCATTTGTTTCCTTCAAAATATATTACAAACAATTGATAAAAAGAGTGAGTGCTGTCTTATTTGTCAATTTTCACTTTCAACGTTTACATATTTCCAGGTGTGAAACAGGATTATGATAATCATTCACTGTTTTCTAGTTGGCAAGCTGTCTCTTTTCCCTCTCAAGGGCATAGTCTAGGTTTCAATACTTCTTCTTGAGTTGGGGGCACGGGTAGCCCAGTCGTCTAAGGCGCCGTAATTCACTGTGCAGAGTTACATCCCTTGGGAATGCTGGAAACCTATGATTGTGGATTCGAACTGGTTCATTTCGAATGTGTTTCTAGGTTTGTCAGCACCCTACCCGTGCTCGTGGGTTTCACCGAAGTGGTAAACGTCTGAGATTTGCACCTCTTCCACATTAAGCTGACATGCCGTGACATGACTGGAATAATGTTAAAAGCGGTGTTAAACCCAACTCACTCACTCTTCTTGAGAGGCATCAAACTACTTGGTATGTGATTGCTGTATTATGCAGTATCTCAATAAATTTGCATGCCACCCCTCGAAATGATTTGTGGCCTCGTCCCACTGCTCAGACATATAATTGTGCTTCATGACATGGTCATCTTTGGTGTTAATGGTGGCTGAGCATCATCTTTGGGAACATTTCCAATGAATGGAAGTTTGATGTCTGGTCTTAATTGTGAACTTGAACCAGACAAGAACTAAGTGCTGATCCCTCTTAGAATTGGGAATATACTGTAAATCAGCCTGCGCATTTGCCACAATGGAATATTGTTTCTTGTCTGTAATTCCTTTTACAGCTCAAATTATAGCAAATGCTTATGTTCATTCACTCATTATTATATATTTTAAACGATTTCATTCAGTAGAATGAATAGTCTTTATATTTTGTGAAATATTCACCAATTACTTGTTTTTATGTGACATGCCCCACTTAATCCCCTATTGTCTTGCCCATCACCACGCTCAGGTGAAATTGTACCCTTAAAAATAGGTGCAGCACAAGTAGGAAGACCCCCTAATAAAGCACCAGTCCTTGATGATATTTTTTGTTTGGGGGACGATTTCGGGCGTCGTGTTTTAATCGTCTCTTTCACACTATTTTCGATTTTCAAATTTACTTTTGGTTAAACACTTGTGAAGTATGCCCTAAAGGTTTAAAATCTGCTAAGTTGCTATGTTGAGGATACTTGCCCTTTAACATGGATTGCAAGTAACAGAAAGTGTGTGATAAGTGCAAGAGAACCTTTCTTCACAGGACCCACATTCTATGTAAGACTTACCCATGGATGGACAGGGAATCATTGATTGTCTCTTGTGTCGAACCAGGAGGATAGTTATGATTCTCAGGATCGTGACAGAGTCTACATTCACCGCATCGATCAATGAAATTGGAAAAATCGAGAAGGTTCGACAGCCAGTATCTGGATCGGCAAACTTCTTATAGATCATAGAATCTGAGGATCGGCGGAGATATAGTTAGGATAGGGATTGGTAACCTCTGCAATGGTTGACAAACTGAGAGGTTAAGGGGAGTTACAAGAGTGAAATGTGGATCAGCAAACACCTCATCACTCTACAAACTTTGTTGATGTGATAGTCAGGGTCGGAATCGGGATGAACTCCAGAGCTTTCGATGAGCTGGAGATACGATAGTCATGAACCAGCTGCACATTGTCAACAAACAATCGCTTGATGTTTAGCATCGGATGATTTTTTCCACAGACCCTACACTCCTCTTGACATCTTATGCTAACTGGCGAACAGTTATATGTCGGTCTGCCAAAATGGCGGTCTCCACTTGATGGATAGTGTCCTCATCAATGGCTGAAAGGAGGCGACCAGGAATGGCAGCTGTTTCCACAGATGTCCAACCACACTTGAACTGGCGATGCCAGTGTTTAACAACGTCATATGATGGGGCATCTTCCCCATAAGTTGTTTTCATTTCATCGAAAGTTTCTTTTGATGTGCAACCTTTCAAATATAAAAACCTAATCACTGCTCGGTATTCTACTGGCTCCATTGTCACATCCTACTCAATCATAACACCTGTTCGGTGCTGCAAATTCAGACATAACCCATAGATACATGTATCATTACACGTGAAATTTCAACCACATATGATAACCCTAAGTGGTTTAGGGAAAATCTTGAATGAACACCCCTCGTAGTTGTTTGTTTTCAGCGCATGTCTAAGTTGGTATTTCTGCTATCCAAAATGTCTTATTGTTGATATAAATGCGTTTTTTAATAATGCAAGCAAAGACCACTTGCATTTTTCGCATTTAATTCACGTTCACATTAATTTCAAGATTTACAGTATATGCATCTCTGTAACTCTATGTCTTAGCTGGAGGCATGCTACTTTAGTCTGATTTAAGGTTGTAGTAGGCATGTATTTCCCCAAACCAAAGGTTGCATGTATAGATTTCTGGGGCCCGTGTGGTAGAATTTGTGGTGAATGGGCAGTTTCTGTATTTGCAGGTACTTTCAAACACATTTCTAGTTTATTTTGAATGTGACAAACATGCCTTTAGTAGGTGCAAGAAGCATTTTGTACAAGTAGAGAACCAACTGAAAAGAAAATTCAATCATTGGACTGCTTATGGTTTTTGTAAGTAGTGCACATATGCGTCTGAAATGTTACATTGCTACATTGCCTTGGTGCTAGTTGTTCCATAGGTTTGTTTCTTTGTCAGTGTGTGCTCAAAAGCTCTACAAGTCTCCATTTTCACAGTGAATTCAACCGTAGTTTGGTATTTAGATTAAGGGGCAAAAGGAATGGAGTTTGGGGTAATGTTACAAAAGGGTCCATCATAGGGGCTTGTCTCTTTAACAAGCGGGCCAATTGGCTTCATTTATGAACATTTGAGCAGTTTCCCCTCAGAAGTCCATTCAAAAATAAAATGTTTCAAATTCTCTAGTATACATTTTAGTCATGAAACTATGAAATTAAAAAAAAGTTTTTCCACACCATGATTATTTATTTACAGAAAGTACCATCGAGGTGTGGCAGTCAAGCTGCAGTTGAGGGACCTGGAGATGACATCTGCCTTCTTGGGCTCAGACAAACACCTAACTCTGCAGGAAGCAGATTCAGTACTGAAGGGGCTGCGGCGAACAGATGCTAATACAACTTTATCTTGATGTCAAAGCTTTTACTGTAATAGTGATATACTAGCATTGGCAGTTATATGTAAGCAGTTGGAATAAATTGTGTATAAAATTTCTTCAATGAAGTGTTCTCATGCTTTAGCCACATCTTGTTTATTTCTTGTATCACCTGACCCAATTCAATGACAACTGTATACACAGTATCACTATTTAGTTGAACATATTTTTTTTTAAAAACAGTAGCCTGGCTTATACCTACCACTACTGAATTTATGTTGTTTATTTCAATGTAAATTGTCATTAAAATGCTTCAGACCCTTCTTTGGCCTCCACATAATATAAGAGCTGGTGATAAAGATACCCGAAATACCAATGTAACACACCTGACCCCATGGTTGAGAGGACAAGCATGCTTATTAGTGTCTCTCTGTCTTAATAATAATCAGGGCAACAGGGAAGTCTAGTGGTTAAAGCGTTCGCTTGTCCTCCGAAGACCTTGCTTCGATTCCCCACATGGGTACAATGTGTGACATTTCTGGTGTCCCCGCCATGATATTGCTAAAAGCAGCATAAAACCAACTCACTTGATAATAATCACATGACCCCACAAAATTTGGTAATAACACTTGTAAAATCCTAGATATATTTTATATTTGTAAACTTATCCTGCATTACTCCTTAATGCATATTAGGTGCTTGTTCTTGACAGAGAAAAGAGCTGTGTGAGAGGTCTTTGCTTGAAGAAGTTGTTCCAACCAGCTGAGAGGCCAACCCTATCACAAGCTCCCAAAGGAACCAAAAGGACCAAAGGAAGTGACGTCACGGATCTTCACATTATTCTGGCGTCGAAAACATCGGAAGGCATCGTGGGGAGGTAGATCTACGATGGGTGGGTCCCTTTAAACGCAATAATGCATGATAAGTATACAAATATTAAAAAATATCTAGGATTTTACTAGATTTTTTACTTATCCTGCATTTACTCCTTAATGCATCTTTATGGGACGGAATCGTGGAGTGCATACCTTCAGATGTGGGCTTTCATCTTTTATTTCCAGACTCAGTTCCCTAACCAGCCTTGGCTGTGTGGTCAGCTTTAGGTGACCACTCCATGTATGGGAAAACGCCGTTTCCCTCAGCCTGTCTTCGGCTGTATGGTCTGGATGACCATTACATGGAAGGGAAGAGTCAGGTATGTGTTACGTGCTGGTATTACGTAGCCTGACAGTAACTCTCGGTTAGGTGAGACTAGAGCACCGAGTCATATGCACCTTCTAGTCCAGGGCATATGCCAGGGGAGGCCGAAACGCCGGCCCTGGACTTTAAGGCGAGGTCAGTGACGTGTAGTAGTGGTGACCTGTTCGGCCACTACTAACGGACCAAATCTGTGCGTGCCTTGCACATCCTCAAATGCAACGTCTCGCATGTAGTGACTGGCGAAACACCCCTCCATGATGGCGTGTAGAGAGCAGTTGCTGTGTGGCGCCATGGAGGCGACCGCCCGGATCTCGTGTGGGTTGTTGGGGTACGGAGGGTCCAATGCCGCGGCCTCATAGGCCTGAAGAATGATCCTTGGATCATCTGATGTAGCAACGGAGCGCTCTAACCGGACATAGACAGAGCTCTTGTTCGTCTTCTGTGCCAGGGGGTGATGAGAAACGATGTACCGGGCTGTCCTGGGAGCTGATTCTTTGCAATGAAGTCCCAGCACATGCCCAGATCCACGGCTCCGTGTGCTCCAAACTCAAAGCTGACCCGTGGCTGGTAAGCGCCAGTAGGAAGACCGTTCTTTTGTTCAGATTATAGAATGATGTCGTTTCGAGTGGCTTGAAAGTGAAAGGCACATCTTTCAGCGATGTGAGAATCATGTTCAAGTCCCAAGCTGGTGGATGGAATTTCGCCTTTTGGTCTTCCAGCCTGAAAGAGCGGAGTTGAGGCTGGAGTTTCAGGATTTTCCCTAGCCGCTCTGGCCCTTGGCGTTAAGTGCTCTCTGTAAATGAACCAGACGTGAAGACACAGCTTGTCAGGTCCTGGGTGTGGCTGCCTGCTGTGAGGGTTGATCAGCAGATTTGGCCAATCTGGCAGTGGGTTGGCGTCGGACAGCTTTCTGAGGTCGACGAACCAAGCCCTCGCTGGCCACCATGGCGCGACCAAAGTCAGATCGAGGTTCTGCGTCAATCTGATCTTCTGGACATCTTTGGGGAGGACTCCAGGTGGCGGAAAAGCATATGATTTTATTCCTTCCCAGGAGACGCTGAAAGTGTCGACTGCCCAAGCCATTGGATCCGGGACCAGTGATATGTAGGTCGGAATCTGGTAGTTCTGGCTGGTGGCGAATAGGTCTATGTTAGGGAGACCGTGTTCTCAACAAACAAAAGTGAAGGTGTCTATGTGAAGCTTCCACATTGTGGGAGCGACTTTGTCTGGCCGAGATGGAGCATCCGCTAGGATGTTTGGGCAGCCCAGAATGTGTTGGACCTGGAACTGAATCCCCAGATGTTCCACCAGGTGAAATAATTGGAACGTCTGCTGCAGGAGCAAGGTCGAATGAGTCGTTCCATGGTTCCGTAAACACCATACAACGGTTATGTTGTCCGTCCAGATGGAGAGCCGGGTTTTTGAGGGCCTGCTTCCCATGAGGGATGGCCAAGATGAGCGCCTCCAGTTCAAGGTTGTTGATGTGCCATAGGTGCTGATCGGCAGACCACATCCCCGAGGCGACCTGTCCCTCCAGCTGGGCGCCCCATCCATGCAGGGAACCGTCTACGAAAAGGCGCAGAGAGGTTGTAAGCCTTGTCAAGGCGACACTGTCTAAGACATTCGATTCGGTCTCTGGAGTCTCTGGAAGAGGCCCCCGATGAACTGAAGGCGATTTGAGTGTGTCAAAGCATGTAAAGTCCCTGTGGCGGAAAAGAGTGACCCCATGATTCAGTAGGCGTCTGTGTACGCCTCAAACTGAATGTCCCCGTGATGGAGGTACAAGGCTATCGGCTTGGTAAGCCATGTGAATAGCCACAGGGCCAAAGACATTCCAAATGGGAGGACCGCCCATTGATAATGGACTCCCATGAAGATGAAGCGGAGGTATTTCCGGTGTATAGAGACATGTGGGTTGGCATCCTCAATATCCAGGCTGATGAGCACATCCTGTGCCTGGATAGGGGAACACAGTAGCATGTGTGGGGTCATCCTGAAATAAGGTGGACGGGCCAGGTAGCGTTTGTTGAAAGCGGCGAGGTTGTGGATCATCCTGTGTTTGTCCGAGTCCTTCTTGGGGACCAGGAAGACAAGCCCGGTGTTATGGCTGGGGCATGTACAATCTCTATGGCTTTCTTGCGTGATGTTCCGGCGCAGTAGTTGCTGTAGAGTAGGGGGTTGTTATGTGTCCACTATCGGGGACGACGTGAAGGGCGGGTCGTCTATAAGCGCCAGCTTGTACCCGTGTCAGATGATGTTGATGACGTATGGGTCCCCCAGGATCACCCAATTCTGCCAGAAGCGACTCCCACCTACTGGGGTGTCGACAACTTGGACGGCTGGGGGTGGAAGGTCCCAGTTGTGCCTGTCTGGCAATTCACTTGAGGTCCCTGCAGTCGGCGTTACCTCCCCTGGTGTGGCCGCGGCGGGACTGGTATGTGCACAAGGACTTTTCTTTCCCTTTGCCTCTGCCTCGAGAGGCTGAGGAGGAGCCCCGCCCCCAGTTGCGTCGTGGCTGGTAGGAGACAGACTGACGCCTTAGCAAAGCCTGGCTGTGACACCCTGGCCAGGGCCTTGAGAGCCATCTCATCATGGGCGAAGGCTGGATATCTGTCCATTAAAGAGGTCAGAGCCGGACCAAGGTTGGCGCAAAAGGTCTCTTTCAAATTCTGGGTCCCAATTCCACAAGGCAAGGTACCCAAGACGTCTGGTTGTGAGCTCAATCAGAGCAGCACGCATATGAGAGCGCATCTGTTCCACTTGTTGTTCCACTTGTCATTAATCCTGTGGGGGTTATCCTCCGAAAAGTCCTGCAGTATGGCTCTGGAGGACTATGCCATAAGTGAGAGAGGTGGAGCGGTTCGATCCCTTCATGCGGTGCATGTCCTCCCTAGGGTATGAGCGCGGTTCACGACATGAAGAGAGTGGACTGGGAAGCCATCTCGTCTATAACGTGGGGGCCTGAAGTGACAGTTTACTGAAGTCCTCGTCCAAGGCTGAGATCATGTCTCTGATCAGTGGGTCAGAAGGGATCGAGATGGGGTCCACACGTATGTCTGTCTTGCTATCGACCTCTAGGCCAGGCGAGGGAGCGATTGCCTCCAATCTGTCTGCCCGCCAGTCTGCGACTTGGTCTAAACCCAGGTTGGACTCGCCGTCCATGGGGATGTCGTCATAACAAGGGATGAAGGCTCCCTCAGGAGTCGTACCGATAGCCATTTGAGCATCTGCAAACTGGGGAGCGGCTCCTAGATCTATGACCCTGATGATAAGATCTGCTGTCAGTCTGACATGAAGACAAACTTGGGGAAGCCGAGTCCACGGAGTGATGAGAGGTAGACGGAGTCTGTATGGTCAACTGACGAGGCAGAGGCAGAGGCGCGGGCATCTGTATCTGTATATTGGCGTTGCCTGAAAGAGCGCTTTCAAAGAGGCGTCTGCGGAGGCGCTGGTAGAGGCGTCTGTAAAGGCGCAGGCATCAACGGCTGTCTGGACTGTAAGAACTGAATGTACTGAAGGAGAGAGGTGTCTATCATGGGCGTCTGTGCCGTAGGAGTCTCTGCGGTAGACAGGGGCGCCTGTGGGAGACTGAGTGTCTATCCGGGGGTTAGTAAATGTGCCGTCTGGTAAGTAAGCGCCATTCCGGCCACCGTAAAGATGGACGCTGTAGTGGTCGTCAGAGTGCTCTTGGTGGAGACTGCGACCGTGGGGTCCGACATCAAGGTAATCTCTTACCAATCGAGCACATGTGGGATGAGATGGATCGGCGCCTTCGCCATCAACCACACATTCCAGAGACACTCAAGGAACTTTCGAAACATGTTCCAGCAAATATGGACAGATATCCCACTTTGTGTGACACCTGGTCCATTCCAATAGATGAAGATGTGTTGCTTGCATCCCAGCCAGAGGTGGACACACACGCTATTGATTTGTAAATTGACATTTTGGCATGTTCATGGGTTTTTTATGAAATCACGCAGTATGGCAGTATTTTGTCAGTATGGCAAATTAAACCATTTGAACACTTACAGGAGTCTTTTATCTGTTGCAAACCGAAATTGTTTCAGATTTGGTAAAAAATATAACTTTGCATTAAATCTTATTCAGTGTCACAGGAACTTTTGTTGTTTAGTATATTACGCCGGCACTTTGAGCAGGAGGGCATGACATCTACAATGAAGCAGTGTAAAATCACAATGCGTCCCATCCGAATATGTATGCTATAATTTTTTTATCCCACCTTGTGGTATTATGAAACAAATATTACGACAAACGTAAGACAACATACAACAAAAACAAACAATGCTTGCGAGGATATGCCAATCGTCGGGCACCAAGCAAAAAGAATATAGAATGCAAGCCAGTTCATTAACTGCATGTACAAAATACAAACCGAAGGAACACAAAGACAATAAACATTAACTCAAAGAGCAAACACGTTAGAGTTTGAATCAGTTTATGCTACAGCAAAAACAGGTCTTCACTCAAGTGACAAGAGTAATGTGAGGATCCGTGATGTCACTTCCTTTGGTCACGTGGGAGCTGTGTGATAGGGTTGGCCTCTCAGCTGCTTGGAACAACTTCTTCAAGCAAAGACCTCTCACACAGCTCTTTTCTCTGTCAAGAACAAGCAAGTAATATTCATTAAGGAGTAATGCAGGATAAGTATACAAATGTAAAAAATATCTAGGATTTTACAAGTGTTATTATCCAATTTTGGGGGGTCATGTGATTATTATCAAGTGAGTTTGTTTTATAAAAAGTAAAAAATATAATAAATATGGCTGCAAGCACCAATGGTAGGCTCAAAGTGATACTTGGTTTGAGTACTGAGAACTTGGTTCGAGTTTCACATACATAAATTTGGATACTCTATCCATTTGACCACACAGAAGACAGACCGAAGCGAAATTATTCATGGCTTTAGTTCGTCTAGCATCACGATATGTATACACATGATTCCTCGCACTCACCTACAAACACCTAAAGGCACACACGAACAAACAAAAAAACTCGTGTAAAAAAGTACACAAGTGAAAACGCACCATGCACTTACACACAAACGCACAAAAGTATGCAAGCTCGAACATAAATGTACACAAACAAAACTCACTAACAAATGCATGCACGCGCACAGGCAAAAACACGCATGAACGAACAGAAGTCAACATTCAAAAGGATGCATGCTCAAAAGGCATGAATGCACATAAATGAACACTCAAACGCATGTACCTACAAATTCGCCAACAAATCTCTTCATACATGGTGTACGTACACATGTGCTCAATCTCAACATGCATTATGTACATACACAAGTAGTGCTCCACCCTGACATGCATTATGTACGTACAGAAGTTGCGCTCCATCTCGACATGCATTATGTACGTACAAAAGTTGTGCTCATCTCGAAATGCATTATGTACGTACACAAGTTGTGCTCCATCTCAACATGCATTATGTACGTACAAAAGTTGTGCTCCATCTCGACATGGATTATGTATGTACAGAAGTTGCGCTCCATCTCGACATGCATTATGTACATGCACAAGTTGTGCTCCGTTTTGACATACGTTATGTACATGCACAAGTTGCGCTCCATCTCGACATGCGTTATTTACATGCACAAGTTGTGCTCCACCTTGACATGCGATATGTACATACACAAGTTATTCCATCCCAACATGCATGGTTTGTGTATGTACACAAGATGAGCTCCATCTCAACATGCATTATGTACGTACAAAAGTTGTGCTCCATCTCGACATGCATTATGTACATACAGAAGTTGCGCTCCATCTCGACATGCATTATGTACATGCACAAGTTGTGCTCCATCTTGACCTGCGTTATGTACGTACACAAGTTGCGCTCCGTCTTGACATACGTTATGTACATGCACAAGTTGCACTCCATCTCGACATGCGTTATGTACATGCACAAGTTGTGCTCCACCTTGACATGCGATATGTACATACACAAGTTATTCCATCTCAACATGCATGGTTTGTGTATGTATACAAGATGAGCTCCTTCTCGACATGCATTATGTACGTACAGAAGTTGCGCTCCATCTCGACATGCATTATGTACGTACACAAGTTGTGCTCCATCTTGACATGCGTTATGTACATACACAAGTTGTGCTCCATCTCGACATGCACTATGTACGTACAATACTTGCGCTCCATCTCAACATGCATTATGTACGTACACAAGTTGCGCTCCATCTTGACATGCGTTATGTACATACACAAGTTATTCCATCTCGACATCCATGGTTTGTGGATGTGCACAAGTTGCGCTTCATCTCGACATGCGTTTTGTACGTGCACAAGTTGTGCTCCATCTTGACATGTGTACATACACAAGTTGTGCTCCATGTTTGGTTTGTGTATGTACACAAGTTGTGCTTCATCTCAACTTGCGATATGAACATACGCAAGTTGCGCTCCATCTCAACATGCATTATATTCATGCACAAGTTGTGCTTCATCTCAACACGCATAATGTATGTACAAAAGTTTGGCTCCATCTTGACATGCATTATGTACATACACAAGTTGCGCTCCATCTCAACATGCATTATGTACGTACACAAGTTGCGCTCCATCTTGCATTTTGTATGTACACAAGTTGCGCTCCATCTTGACATGCGTTATGTACATACACAAGTTGTGCTCCATCTCGACATGCATTATGTACGTACAGAAGTTGCGCTCCATCTCGACATGCATTATGTACGTACAAAAGTTGTGCTCATCTCGAAATGCATTATGTACGTACACAAGTTGTGCTCCATCTCAACATGCATTATGTACGTACAAAAGTTGTGCTCCATCTCGACATGGATTATGTATGTACAGAAGTTGCGCTCCATCTCGACATGCATTATGTACATGCACAAGTTGAGCTCCGTTTTGACATACGTTATGTACATGCACAAGTTGCGCTCCATCTCGACATGCGTTATTTACATGCACAAGTTGTGCTCCACCTTGACATGCGATATGTACATACACAAGTTATTCCATCTCAACATGCATGGTTTGTGTATGTACACAAGTTGTGCTCCATCTTGACATGCATTATGTACATGCACAAGTTGTGCTCCACCTTGACATGTGATATGTACATACACAAGTTATTCCATCCCAACATGCATGGTTTGTGTATGTACACAAGATGAGCTCCATCTCAACATGCATTATGTACGTACAAAAGTTGTGCTCCATCTCGACATGCATTATGTACGTACAGAAGTTGCGCTCCATCTCGACATGCATTATGTACATGCACAAGTTGTGCTCCATCTTGACCTGCGTTATGTACTTACACAAGTTGCGCTCCATCTCGACATGCGTTGTGTACATGCACAAGTTGTGCTCCACCTTGACATGCGATATGTACATACACAAGTTATTCCATCTCAACATGCATGGTTTGTGTATGTACACAAGATGAGCTCCTTCTCGACATGCATTATGTACGTACAGAAGTTGCGCTCCATCTCGACATGCATTATGTACGTACACAAGTTGCGCTCCATCTTGACATGCGTTATGTACATACACAAGTTGTGCTCCATCTCTACATGCATTATGTACGTACAATACTTGCGCTCCATCTCAACATGCATTATGTACGTACACAAGTTGTGCTCCATCTCGACATGCACTATGTACGTACAATACTTGCGCTCCATCTCAACATGCATTATGTACATACACAAGTTGCGCTCCATCTTGACATGCGTTATGTACATACACAAGTTATTCCATCTCGACATCCATGGTTTGTGGATGTGCACAAGTTGCGCTTCATCTCGACATGCGTTTTGTACGTGCACAAGTTGTGCTCCATCTTGACATGCGTACATACACAAGTTGTGCTCCATGTTTGGTTTGTGTATGTACACAAGTTGTGCTTCATCTCAACTTGCGATATGAACATACGCAAGTTGCGCTCCATCTCAACATGCATTATATTCATGCACAAGTTGTGCTTCATCTCAACACGCATAATGTATGTACAAAAGTTTGGCTCCATCTTGACATGCATTATGTACATACACAAGTTGCGCTCCATCTCAACATGCATTATGTACGTACACAAGTTGCGCTCCATCTTGCATTTTGTATGTACACAAGTTGCGCTCCATCTTGACATGCGTTATGTACATACACAAGTTATTCCATCTCGAAATCCATAGTTTGTGGATGTGCACAAGTTGCGCTTCATCTCGACATGCGTTTTGTACGTGCACAAGTTGTGCTCCATCTTGACATGCGTTATGTAGATACACAAGTTGCGCTCCATCTCGATATACGTTATGTACATACACAAGTTATTCCATCTCGACATCCATGGTTTGTGGATGTGCACAAGCTGTGCTCCATCTCAACATGCATTATATTCATGCACAAGTTGTGCTTCATCTCAACACGCATAATGTATGTACAAAAGTTTGGCTCCATCTCGACATGCATTGTGTACGCACAATAGTTTCGCTCCATCTCGACATGCATTCTGTACGTACACAAGTTGAGCTCAATCTCAACATGCACAATGTACGTACACAAGTTGTGCTCCATCTTGACATGCCTTATGTACATGCACAAGTTGTGCTCCATCTTAAAATGCGTTATGTACGTACAAAAGTTGTGCTCCATCTCGACATGCATTATGTACGTGCAAAACTTGTGCTCCATCTTGACATGCATTATGTACGTACAAAAGTTGTACTCCATCTCGACATGCATTATGTCCATACACAAGTTGCGCTCCATCTTGACATGCATTATGTACATACACAAGTTGTGCTCCATCTCGACATGCATTATGTACATACACAAGTTGCGCTCCATCGTGACATGCGTTTTGTACATACACAAGTTGCGCTCCATCTTGATATGCGTTTTGTACGTGCACAAGTTGTGCTCCATCTTGACATGCATTATGTACATACACAAGTTGCGCTCCATCTCGATATACGTTATGTACGTACACAAGTTATTCCATCTCGACATCCATGGTTTGTGGATGTGCACAAGCTGTGCTCCATCTCGACATGCATTATATTCATACGAAAGTTGGGCTCCATCTCGACATGTTATGTACGTAGACAAGTTGTGCTCCATCTCAACATGCACTCTGTATGTACAATAGTTTCGCTCCATCTCAAAATGCATTATGTACGTACAAAACTTGCGCTCCATCTCGACATGCATTATGTACGTACACAAGTTCCGCTCCATCTTGACATGTGTTATGTAGATACACAAGTTATTCCATCTCGACATCCATGGTTTGTGGATGTGCACAAGTTGTGCTCAATCTCGACATGCGTTTTGTACGTGAAGAAGTTGTGCTCCATCTTGCGGGCGTTATGTACGTACACAAGTTATCGGCCGACCTCTTATGGACTATGGAACTGAATAATAACAGAAGAGAATGTTTGGAAATAAAAGGCCAGGTGTGGAAGGCGGAGACGGGCGCTAGACCGAGCGAAGGGAGATAACTCCGAGCAGCAAAACCATGTGCTCTCTACTGTACAGCAGACGAGCTATATGCATTTGTGTCCACCCACGGAAACATGAGGGCTGAAATGGGCTCCCACTGTACAAGTAGGCAATCGAGCATACGAGCAAAACCTTATCGGTCCAGCGCCCGTCCAAACCTTGCCACCGAGCACCAAAGCTGCTACGTCATCCACACCTTACCCAAATCAAACTGAGAAAGAAACAAGGAAATAAGATCTAATGAATGAAATTAAATAAACTATATGGCAAAGAAGTTAATGTTATTAAATGATTGTGATGTAGTGTGTACCTCTCCCCTGCTCCTACCGAAGTTTAAAAATACCTGAAAACTGAAAAAATGTTAAGCACGAAGTGGTGCCATGCATTGCCCCGCAAGTGGACTCCATCGTCCTCGTAATGCCCTGGTACGCTTGGGTCCACGTGGTCATGTCGCACAACTAGTCCCTGTAGTTCCGCGACGCGCTTCGCAACGCACCTGTTCAGGTTTTTTCTGGACAGCTCCAACTTTTTTACGTTACGTACTCGGCGCCAGTTGCCTCGGCCCAGGACCAGATTAGGGTGGTGTCAGGCAGTACCAGTCTTGCATAGAGCGTCCCCATAGAGCATGTGGCCTTTTATTTTACCCAAGTCGTTGGAGCCGAGGTGAATAAGAAGGTACTTGGGAGGGCTTCTGGCGACGAGGTGATCTTGCAGCGCCGGTCTGAATTTCTCCCAAGTCCACCCCCACCTGGACTTTCCAACGCAACGGACCAACAGCAGACAGCAGGGCTGTCAGGTGGCGCCTCGTTCTGGACAGATAACTGTCGCCGATGACGCAGATGGCACCTGAAATTGTGTAAACAAGCCAGAAATCGGAAATGGTGGCCTACCTAGTATCTAACTTAATTAGTGAAACAGTTTGAAGACCAGCGGCCATATTGTTTTATGGTATCTGCGTCTACACCGTTCATGGCTGCTGTAGTTGCGGCGCCAATTCTAAATGAATGAGAAGTATACTTCTTGTGATGAATACCTAAGAGTGAGACAGATTTTGTTAGCACAGCCTGAAACTGAAATCTAATTAACTGATTTCCATCAAAATGAACAAATAAGTATGGAGAGCGTGAAGTCCGTGAGGATAGGTAACTGGCCATAGCTGCAACAGGACAAAGAGGGGAAGTAGGTGCCGCTTTTACGAAAATTGATGTGCCTCTCCCTGCTTGGTCTGTTTTGGAGTACTTGAGGCGTACCTGAAGTCGGCTTGGTAGATCTGAAAGTGTTATGTCGTTGATTAGCAGCGCTCTACCGGAAGTATCTGCAATGGAACGCGCCACCAATTCGCTTACCCGGAAGAAACCAAAGTCTGCTAAAGAAAAGGCTGCTTTAAAAAGCTTAACCTCATATGTTGAGTTACATATCATGGTATAATATTTATACTGAGTTATCCTATAATAATTAGATCTACATCAAGTGTTTTTATGAGTTATAATGGTGTAATATTTATACATCATTTCATATAATTATAGTTTAGCAAGTAATACTATATCATCATGTAAAATGCATATATAAAATATCAGTAGTTTCAGTTATAGCTTTTTAGATAGATGCTAGCCTAAGGTAATGAGAGCGCATCTTCTAAACATACTATTCAATAAGACAAGTGTTACATCTACATAGTTTAATAGATTTAAAGCTTTTAGATAAATGCTAGCCTTAGGTGTCAAGATCCCATCTCCCAGATAAAAGATATGTCTACATAATCTAATTATCTTATAGATTACCTTGAACTATTTTATTTCAGTAAATCTGTCATCACCTATATTAGAATAATATTCAGCAATAACTTAAAATTAGACTCATTAAGGATTAGCCCCCATACAAGCTCGTCTATAGGGCATTAAGGATTAGCCACAACACAAGCTCATCTATAGTGTCACCATAATCTCTTTCAAAGCATCCAGTAAATATGTCAACAAGATCAGTGCCAGTCCAACAGGATTAACAGGATTAAGTATTCCCCTCTGTCTGGCCATTCATTTAGCATAGGGCACAACCAATCGTGTATCAACCAATCACATTCCTTTTTAATGTTCAAATTTTTGTTAAATACATACTGTAGCAACATGATAGGGCAAAGAAGGGGTTTGACTCTCTTACCAAGCAGACCTCTCTCCCACAGCCCAGAGTGTAGTACCGACTCTCTGTGGCACCCTCAGTTATTTTCTAAGTATATTGTAAATTGTTAATTGTTCTTGTAAATAAAATTGTGATTAGTCTCCTGTGACTCCGGCTCTTTGCTGACTAATTCCCCAAGAAATCCAGCACGCCATTTGGAAGGTATTGTTCTCACAGAACAGTCCATGATAATTTGGCGGAGAATCATCGTTTTTGGAACCACAGAGACCAGGAACTAACTACAACCAGCTACAAGAACCCATTAGAGGACATGTCCAACCGTGATCATCTGATGGAATAACAAGCAAGCTGCTTCTACCACTGACCTCAACACTGGATTAAAGACAACCAACTCCTCCAAAGACACCAACAAAGGAAGAAAAAGTCTTCAAATATTGTAAGTAGAGCATTACATTGCTGAATACTTGTCTTTCTTTAATTTAGTATGGTACATACTAATGGGTGTCATGGCAAATATGGAGTCTGGTATGGAAAGTAACTTTGAAAGTGAAATTCCAACAGTGTCTTTAGTTACGCCCCTTGCCAAAAGTGTAATTCAGGCAAAATTTGGCACAAAAACAACAAATTGTTTAGTAGATACAGGGGCATCCATTTGTTGTATTTCGTCTGCTCTTCTTAGCACAGCTTTTGAAAACCTTACTCTTGGAAACTCACCCTTTCCACAGGTTAAAGGTGTTGGCGGCGAATTGCATAAAGTGTTAGGTTCAGTTGTGTTAGATTTTGTCATTGAGGATCAGGAATTTTCTCAAAGATTCCATGTTCTGCCTACACTGCCAGAGGCAGTGCTTCTAGGTGAGAACTTCCTTGATGACAATGATGCAGTCTTAGATTATAGCTGTCATTCATTGATACTTAACAACAGCACCTCAGATAGGCAATATATCAATTTCATAGCCAATTCAGTGCAAGAGATTAGTGGATTAGCAAAAACAATAGATCAGATTTACATCCCCCCTCAGAGTGAAATTCATTTCAAAGTTAGACTATCAGAGGTCAAAGAGGATTCCCTCATCCTCATTGAACCCATTGCTTCCCTCACTGCTCATTCTGAAGTAGCAGGTGGTAGAACTCTTTCCAAAGTGAAAGGCAAAACTGCTACATTTAGGCTTATGAATCCCTCCCAAGAAGAAAAGGTTCTTGACAAGGGTACAGTTGTAGGCAAATTTAGTTACAATGACAAAGACTCTGTTTTTGAAATCGACTCTGACCAACCATTCATAAGTACCGTTAACACTGACAATGAGAAGAGAGACAATGACACCAGGGATCATGTTAAAATTGCACAAGAATTAGGATTTGATTTGACCAATACACAACTGACTCCAGACCAACGACACAGACTACTTAGATTTTTGGGACAAAATAGAGACATGTTTTCAACGAGTCTTGCAGATTTAGGAAAGACTGACATGCACCAACATATCATTGACACTGGCGACCAACCACCCGTTAAGTGTAGACCATATCACCAATCTCCTCATCTCCAAAAAGTCACTGAAGGACTTATAGATGATTTTGTGAAGTATGATTTGATCGAGGAGTCTACTTCTATGTATTCAGCTCCTATTATCCTAGTCAAGAAACGTGATGGCTCATATAGATTTGTTTGTGACTACAGAAAGTTGAATTCTGTCACTTTACCAATGTCATGGCCTCTTCCTGTTTTTGATGATGTTGTTGATCACATCACCAATGCACAAGCTAAGATCTTCTCAACTTTAGACCTTGCTAATGGCTTCTTCCAAGTGCCATTACATGAAGATTCAAAGCATAAAACTGCTTTCGTCACCCATCAAGGCCTTTATCAATTCAAATGATTGCCCCAAGGTTTGACAAATTCTCCACTTTGTTTTGAACAGCTCATGAGCAAAGTGCTAAGAAAATTGCTTTTTAAGGTTGCGCTGATCTACATTGATGATTTGATAATTTACAGCAAAAATTTTGAAGAGCATCTCCAACATTTGGAGCAAGTATTTTACTATCTGAAACAGGCAAAATTAACACTAAAGCCATCCAAATGCAATTTTGCAGCGGACAAAGTTTCTTTTTTGGGTCATGTTTTATCATGTGGAGGTGTTCAAGTTGATGACAAAAAGATTCGCTCCTTCTTAGGTCTCACAAACTTCTACAGGAAGTATGTGAAAAATGATGCTCACATAGCGCTTCCACTGAATGCTTTGCTAAAGAAGCATTCAGAGTCAGAAGTAGGAAAGAAACCAAAGTTCCAATGGTCACTTGAGTGTAATCAGGCATTCAACACACTCAAACATGCTATGAGTAATACACCTGTTCTGGCTTATCCAAATTTTGACAAAGAATTTCTTCTCGCAACTGATGCCAGTGATATGAGCGTAGGTTTTGTTTTGAGTCAATGAGATGAGTAAAATAATGAACATCAAATAGCTTTTGGTGGTAGAGCTCTTCATGGCAGCGAAAAGAACTGGAGCATTACAGAAAAGGAAGGATTAGCTCTAGTTGAAGCCATTAGATCCTTTCGTCCATACCTTGCAAATTCCAAATTCACAGTCTACACTGACCATATAGCATTGAAGTGGCTGAAATCCATCAAGGATGCCACAGGTAGGTTAGGGCGATGGTCTTTGGAACTTTCTACCTACACTTTTGACATTGTTCACCGCAGCGGCAAAGCCAATGGGAATGCAGATGCTCTCTCACGTAGGGAATATGAGGAAAATATTAACTGTAATGATCAGACAGAAGAAGATGCTGAGAAAACAGTCTTTTCAGTAACTTCAACTCAGCAAATCAAATCAACTAACAGTACCACAATATTGCCAAACACTCATTCACCCACACAGGTCACACAGACAAGTCAGACTGAGGATATTTGCACACCTATTGTCAATCACTTAGAATCAGACACACAGACAACACTTTGGTCAGTCACCTTTGAATATGAAGAGGATTATCAGTCAGTACCAGTTAATGTTGTCGCAGGATTACATGCTACAAATGCTGATGTTGCTCAAGACACACTGGTCGAAGTAAGTATAAAAGAACATCCAAATTTACGTCACCTACAAAGGATTTGTCCAGATTTCATCCAAATCTTTGACTACAAAGAGGATGATGTCCTACCACAAAATGAAAAGGATCGTCAAAAGATTCTTATCGAAGCCAATACTTTTGAAATTGATGAAGGCATCCTTTACAGATTCGTTCCACAAAGACAGAAAGGCCATGCAGACAAGTTCATTAAACAGCTGGCAGTCCCAAGAACCCTCAGGAATCAAGTCCTCCAATCCTACCATGACTCAGAGTTTGGCGGTTGCCACCATGGGAAAGAAAGGATGCACAACACCATGAGACCTAAGTACTACTGGCCCAAAATGTACAGCGATATTGCTACTTATGTCCAAACATGTGAGGTATGTCAACCGACCAAGAGGCACTACCATGGCAAGAAGGCGCCACTTCATCCACTACCTGTAGAAGAGGTCTTCACCCGATGGCACGTTGACATTCTCGGTCCCCTGCCAACAACACATTTTGGTCATCACAGATGCGTCATCCAGATGGTGTGAAGCCTTTCCACTTCGGGCCCAAGAAGCCAAAGAAGTAGCAGATGTTCTCGTCAGAGAAATATTTTGTCGGTATGGCGCTCCAAGGACCTTAATTTCAGACAGATCAGAACTTCATGTCCAAACTCATCAAAGCAATTTGTGAACTTTTGGCAATTAAATTTACCCATACCAGCCCATACCATCCTCAAACAAACAGCTGTGTAGAAAAGCTCAATTCCTATATCAATCAGTCACTAAGAGCCTTTTGTAACAAGTCTCAAAATGATTGGCCTCGTTTTATTCCTGGCATCATGATGGCCTATCGGAAGGCCCCAAATTCGTCAACCCAAAAATCCCCATACGTTATGCTTTTTGGCCGAGAAATGAGAGCTCCACAAGTAGTATAGGTAATGATGGTTCTGGCTCACTTCCACTGGAGCTGGATTCATATACCTATACCACCACTACAGGAGGAATTTTTTATGCCAAAATGACTATGCGATTCAATGATAGTCATGAGATTCAGCTAAATTGACCACCACCTGGAGTCTATGATATAAATTTTTATAGGTAATGATGGTTCTGGCTCACTTCCACTGGAGCCGGATTCATATACCTATACTGCTACTACAGATGGAATTTTTTATGCCAAAATGACTATGCGATTCAACGATAGTCATGAGATGTATTAAACGAAACATCAATATTAATTAATAATGAATAAAATTTACTATAGCCCACGAGGATATTGGAAAGGTGTAGGAGCAATAAAAAAATTAGCCACCACGGCAAAGGTATCTAAAGATGTGGCCAAGGATTGGTTAAAGAAACAAGCGTTGTGGCAAATATATTTACCGGCAGGGCGTTATATACCGAGGAAGAAGTTTGATATTTCTACAACAAATGAAGTTCATCAGGCTGACCTCTTGTTTCTTCCCCATGATAAGGTAAAACGCAAAACGTATAAATACGCTTTAACAGTAGTGGATGTGGCTAGTCGATACAAAGAGGCTGAGCCATTAACCTCGAAAGATTCAACAGAAGTAGCTAATGCACTGAGTCGCATATATAAACGCGGACCAATAAAATGGCCTAAGCTATTTCAAGTAGATCCCGGTCGCGAGTTTATGGGATCGATAACTAAACTGTTAACAAAGCACAACGTCAAAATCGTACGTGGTGAAAGAGAGGCCCACCGCAGTCAAGCTATCGTCGAAAGATTTAACAGGACATTAGCGGAACGTTTGTTTGGCTATCAGTATGGGATCGAAATGAAATCCGAGCGATTGAGATCAACCGAATGGGTGACACGATTATCAGCCGTTGTATCAGTGCTGAATAATGAAGTAACGAGATTAATAGGGAAGAAACCATCCGATGCGATTAAAATGAAATCCGTGACTTCCGAATCTTCAGCACCAAGGAGTGGCAAAGAACGAAAACTTCCGGATAGAGTAAGGGTAAGATATTTATACCAGCCCGGTGAACTCGAAGGAGGCCTACGTCGCGCAACCGATCCCATATGGTTCCTTAAGACGTATAACATTAGTCGATTGGTTACGAAAGAAGGAGAGCCTATTCTTTATTATCTTCAAGATGGACCGGGCAGGGCATTTGTACGAGAAGAGTTGTTCATAGTTCCCGACGGTACGGTATTACCACCATAACCATAAGCATAGGTAGTTACACCATCATTATCAATCCATCTCTTTGTATCTAAGGGGGATAATGATGTCTTGTTCATTCTTAATCCATATATCCTATGATCGTAACTTCTTAAAGAGTTCATCTCGTGTTTGAACGTTCTACCGTTGAATAATGATTCTTTATACTGTTCGTGTTTGATATGCTTTTTTACAACATACTTCTTAACACCCTTGGCTTTTCTTATCTCTCCATTATCGGACTTTTTTATAGAATACATCTTAGGTCTTAATCCTGCATACTCCGCTATAGGGGTCCCAGCACATTCATCCTTCATCTTACCTAACACCTTTTTATTTACAACGCTGTGAAGTGGATTATCTTTTGGGTAATCGCTCGTGTCGTACATATCTATTTTTTCTGCCATATCTTTATACACATCCTCGGTTTGTATTTCCATCAACAAAGAATCTGTGTCGGTATATAACACCTCGCATCTATCGCCGTATTGCTTCTTAAGTTTGTTGTAATAAAAGTCATACATTAAGTGTTTTGACAAGTCGAGAATACTCATACCGACGTACACCGGTCTGTTGAATTTTATATTACTCTTTTGCATATGCAACGCGGCTAAGTCGTTATCGAATATCTTGCTTCTGTTAAAAGCCGGACTGGCTATAAGTTTCCTGAGTCTTTCTTCCTCATTAGATCTGACTAATTTAACATCAACACGCTTCCTTAGATTCTCCATAGTTTTACCGAATACTGAGTTATTCATGAGCTTATACAGATTCTTTTCGAAATCGCTGGTAGCTATCTTTCTTAAATCTGTGTTCAGCCTTATATAGGGCTCCATCCAAGGGCTTTGATCAAACTTTAGAACTCTGTGTATTTTCTTAAGTTTCATACCTAACGATAGATATAACTGGAGATTTCTGTAGTGAACTATATATTTTGTCTTATCCATCAAATTTGGTACGAGTTTTTCTACGTTAGCTAACCTACTATTACCCATCAAGGAGCGTTGATATTCAGACATCCAGTCTTTATTAACCATTAATCTTTCGGGAGCTAGCGGATAACTGTTATGATCTTTATGTAAGGAACTCGGATATTCCAAGTCAACTTCTAGTATGTACCCTTTATTCTCATCATTATTATTGATATCATTCACACTGACCCACTCAAAACCACCCATGGGTAAAGGTTGACTCATAGCCCATCCGTACAAATTGTTAGCGTCGAGATATAATATGTGCGTGTCGGGTTTACTCGGATCGTATCCTTCCACTAATATATTATTAGCCTTAGAATACCTTTTCGCTGCCATCGATATACCCCCTCTTAATCCTTTCTCAATAAACAAGTGCATATCGTAATCTGTGAGTAGTTTTAGTTCTACACCGGTCTTCTTCAACAATGCATCCCACGATAGTGCGGGACTGGAATAGTACCATGCCGGGTCCAAGCCGTATTGTTTTAAACACGTCTTTCTAAATATCTCGAATATATCGGCGAGTAACAGTACATCGGTTTTTAAGTACAGATCGTGATAATCGCCTAAATTCTTACAACCTAATTTATCCCAGACCGTCAGAGCGTGTTCATAATCGGTATCTGTTATTCTAGATTCTGTTAAGTTACTATAGAATGATTCGAGGGGTGGTAATTCAGTTTCTTCGAATCTAGACCAATCATCCATATATTCGTAAGGATATACACCTTTTCTCAGCAGTAAATGACGAGTTATCTTATCTGTATATTGATTTGTTATAGCGAAGTCATCGGGATTGTTCGCTTTAGCTAAATTGTCCAGGGAAGATAACAGAAACTGTACGGAGTCTATGAATCTAAGCCCATTACTTTGCTTTATTCTAGATTTCCCATCCTTGTCCCTATAATGTATAGGTTTAGTCAACGAGAACGATATGTATTTTTCCATGTTGTTAGGAATGCACGTGAAACCGCCGTCGGTCTTTGAGATAGCTTGCATGATGAGATGTGAATCGTATCCCCTAAGGTTATGAAACACAACGGGGATGGGTATTGTTTGAGCATTCATTTTTAGTTTCAAGTTACACTCGTTATGAGCGGCTCCCCGATAATTACCCGTGACGTGACAATGATCTCTTACGGAATCCCCATCCAGGGGTTTATTACAAACGTGACAACTCGTTGACTTCTTGTGGGCCCTCCAATCATCTATCGTCATACGCATGGGTTTCTTACACGATAATTCTTCCCTGATTATTCTCTCTTCATTATGTAGATATTCTAGGAACTTTCCCGCTGCATCGGGACCTCTGTAAATCACGGGAGTGTTTGTTTTCCCATCATACCTTACAACTATATATCCAAACCCACAAGGAATATGTTCTTGAGTTTTGTACGTAAAACTATCTTGAGTTTCTTGATTATTGCTTTGGTTGGTATTTTCTATGGGCTTGATAAGCGCTTCAAAGTCGGCGTAAATTACGTACGGTACTGGCATTTGATTACAATAATGTTCAAATTTTAATATATTTTTTCCCTCTTTAGGCATATCGATCCTGATAGCATTCTGTCCAACACCTCTACAGTCTTCTTTATATGATTTAGCATTATTTAGCTAAATCAGTTTATGGTCAGCTCCGCATAAACAATACTAGTAACTATTCCCATTTACCATTTTCCACCATTTGTTTACAAACATTCTCCTTTCACAAGACACGCCAATATACTCCCCATGGCAACATACGTCATTTCTCCCATGAAGTCACTACACGTGGTCTCGTGACGTCACTTCTTTTACTCCCCAACCGTCAAGTCATTCTAACAACACAACACAACGCGTCCGGCGGTTAGCATTTCACCTCTTACGGTTTCACCTCTATAGCGTTTTCACCTCACCTCATTACTTCGTTTGGGATGCCTCCTAAAAGGAAAGCGGCGCTGACCCACCGACTGGTGAAGGGTCCGAAAGCCAGTAGGACGGGGGTTAGCAGAAATGTGAATAGAATAGACTTGGATGCGCCAATTGGCTCACGACTGATCAGCGGAGTACCACAGAACACTGCAGGTACGTTGGATAGTGATTTTGTTTTTATCAATTCGAGCAATATTATGCATAATGCAAACTCGGCTAACACAGTGCTTCCTACAAATACGGCAAGGCTTGCTAACAGCACGCTCACAAACGGGGACACGCAGATGCCGACTGGGGATAGGTCTTCAAACAATGAAGGGCACATAAACATTAGTACATTAGCACGCGAAAACGCACATAACACGCATCCGTCCCAACAGCAAACACAAACACCCAATCCTTTCGCAACTATGAATATAAACGATCCAACCATGTTTGGCATACCCGCGACAAATACACCCTGTCTACAGTTAAACGTCAGAGCGGAACACATCAGATCACATGTTTCCCAACAACTACGGGAAAAAATACACAACGGCGAATTCATTGAGCTAAAACAACTAATATCGGCCCAAAATCAGACACAACAAGAGATGTCAGCATTTACATTGGCGCTCGACGCCACAGGTCAGATTATTTTTAAACCCAAACAACAACAAACGCGTCCATTAGGCATTGGCGCATGGACATCGGCGTTTAACGTCTACATGAGCGTATACATAGAAAAACACCCGGATAAGATACAGGATCTGCTTACCTACAGCGAAACAATCAGGGGAGCTGCTATTAGGTTCGGCGGAGATTCATGGTTGCAATATGACCATAGTTTCAGACAAAGGATGCAATGCGACCCGTCTCGATCCTGGTGGGCAATAGATGGCCATTTATGGTTACAACATATGCTTCCAAATCAACAAGCAGCACACGCGCGCGTCACAAACACCACCACTACCACCAACCGCAGCAATCTCAACGCGGATAGCGCAAATACCGGTAGCACCCCAAAGTTTTGCTGGGATTTTAACAAATTCGGATGTACAAGGTCTTTCTGCCGATATGCACACAAATGCATCACATGTGACAGCACTGCACACGGCGCACACACATGCTTTCGTCAAAAAGGGGGCGTTACAACCCCCCGTACTCAAACAAAACCCAACGCAAACAATACCAACTCAAGGCCTAGCGCCAACACCCATTAGTATGCGTGTATTGTCACATTGGCTCAGTATTTACACCCCCTTCTACGCATCAGATGCTATGTTTTTATCAGAAGGTTTTTCTCGAGGTTTTCCACTACAGTACACGGGTCCACCGGGTCCTAGAATGGCATACAATTTAAAATCCGCACAACAACATCCTAACATGGTGGCAACAATGCTACAAAAAGAAGTTGATCTAGGTAGAATTGCAGGTCCATTTACAGCACCACCATTTCAAGATATGATAGTTTCTCCAATCGGTCTCGTTCCGAAGAAGTCAAATCACAATAATCAACAAGTTCAGCAAACGTTCAGACTTATTCACCATCTGTCATACCCTGAGGGAGAGTCTGTAAATGACTAGTACACTAGCTTTGACCAGGTGTTATCCGCGATACAAGGATTAGGCAAGGGTGCATACATGGCAAAATTTGATATAAAGTCTGCATTTCGCCTCATACCTATACGACCAGATGACTTTAAATTTCTGGGCATACAATTCAAGCATAATTTCTACTTTGACAAATGTCTTCCATTTGGCTGTTCCATATCATGTGCAACATTTGAAAAGTTTAGCACATTTTTGCAGTGGGTACTCAGGAAATACACCAAAAATGATAACATACAACATTATTTGGATGATTTTGCATTGGCAGCACTAGCCTCTAATAAGTGTCAACAAACTCTCCAGTCCTCCCTGGAGTTATTACACAACATGGGCGTTCCCGTCGCAAAGGACAAAACTGTTCTACCTACAACAAACATGACGTTCCTGGGTATCACAATAGACACAGTCAAAGCGCAAATTAGCATACCGAGGGATAAGGTAGTGCCGCTTACGCAGGAAATAGATACTCTTTTATCACCTTTTAAGAAGAAAACAACATTACACTACTTGCAGTCCTTAGTGGGGAAACTTAACTTTGTATGTAGGGCAATTCCGATTGGTCGCGCCTTTTTAAGACGCCTCATTGACGCACAGCGCGGAAGGTCAAAACCTCACCACAGAATATGGATAACACAAGGCATACGCGAGGACCTCAATTTATGGCGGCAATTTCTTTAAAACCACAATGGCACTACTGAATTTATAGATTCAGAGTGGATCAATTCATCGGATACACATTTGTTTACCGACGCGTCAGGTAACCATGGTTTCGTAGCCTTTTTCATGGGCAGATGGGCCAATGGCAGATGGCCTAACGAGTGGTTGAAGAATGGATGGACTAAAGACATCACTATGCTAGAGCTTTTTCCAATTGTATTGGCAGTAAGACTGTGGAGCAGACATCTACGAAACAAGCGAGTGTTGTTTGTTTGTGACAACCAAGCAGTGGTAGCAATTATCAATAAACAAACAGCAAAACCACCACGAGTTAGGTCGTTGCTTAGGCGCCTGATACTCCTCTGTTTACAACATAATATCTTGTTCAAAGCATTGTATATTCCTACGCATGCAAACCTTATAGCTGATGCACTTTCGAGATTTCAGTGGTCCAGGTTCAAAGAAGCAGCACCGCGGGCAGACGAGATACCAGCACACATACCACAGGACATATGGCAGATCTGACGACAGAGGTGCAACGTCTAGTGCAGTCTTCTCTAGCACTCAACACATGGAACCTGTATGAGTCTGCACTAAAGTCATTTAATGTTTTCCGCATCTCTTTCAGCCTGCCACACATTTGGCCCGCCCCGGTTGATCACCTTATGCATTTTATCGCTCATCTCTCCTTAACAGGAAAATCTCCTCGCACGGCAAAGTCGTATATATCAGCATTAACAACATGGCAAAAGTTACATGGTATGCATGACCTAACATCCCATTTTCTTATTCAGAAAGCCTTGATTGGATTTGTCAGACAGAAACAGAAGGCTGACACTCGACTCCCAATTACAGTTGACTTATTGTCTGTTATTGTCACAGCATTACCGGTAGTTTGTGCTTCAGTTTACGAAACGTCTCTTTTCACAGCTGCATACCTGCTTGCATTTTTTGGATTCTTTAGAATCAGCGAGCTGGTGGCAGGGTCAGCCAAGGATTTCTCGCATAAGGCGTGTCTTTTGTCTGATATTCATGTGGGAGCAGATATAAGTCACATAACGATATGTTTACGCTCATCCAAAACGGATCAGGGCGGCAGAGGTGTGCAAATACAAATAACAGCTATCCTTCACTCTAGACTGTGCCCTGTCAGAGCAATGCAACAGTTTCTATCCATCAGACCACCAGTGCACGGTCATGTGTTCGTCCATTTTGATGGACGTCCTTTAACTAGATTCCAATTTCAGTCAATGTTAAGAAAGGCCCTGTCATTTTCTTTACCACACCTCAATCTTCATTTGTTTTCGTCACACTCTTTTCGCATTGGAGCGGCTACCACAGCAGCAATTAATGGGGTTAGTTCCAAGCAGATTCAGGAATATTGGCGTTGGAAATCAAACTGTTACAGCAAATATATCCGCATTACTCAACTCACCACTTAACAGTATACCTAACAGAAACAAACACAGACTCACCAGCCGTTCCTGCCTGTTGCGGTTCCACGGGGGTAACGGGATAATACATACTTTTTCATTAACTCTAATAATTTACAGAATAAATAAATAAATAAATAAATAAATAAATAAATAAATAAATAAATAAATACCACCAATAAATTAATAAAGATAGGTAAAGATAAAGCAGATGTTATTATAACAAAGATGCTGCTAGTGTGTTTTAAGTTTCAGATGTATGGTGTATCGGGTCCAGTTATATGGTCCGATTCCACGACCATCTGGCCACTACATCGGACTCCCTACTGACGGGTACCCGCTGGCATGCAAAGGGCGGAATGAAGTGGGGGGAATTCCGCAAGGCAGTGGATACACTTGTTGCCCGCCATCCCCAGCCGAAGTTTCTGGTTATCCACCTTGGATCAAATGATCTGTGTACAAAGGGGACAAAGGAACTTTATGAAAACATGTATCTGGACATAACATACGCTCAACTTAAACTCCCGAATACCAAATTGGTATGGTCTGACATGTTGCCTCGACAAACCTGGCGAGGAGCCAGCAATGTTAAAAGGATTGAACTGAAAAGAAAATCGATTAATAGGCGGATTGCGGGAGTGATCAGGGAAGAGGGGGGTCTAAGGTGTACCCACCCTCAGATCAAACATGATGCTCCATTTTATACTCCTCGGGGAGTTCATTTAAACCGGTCGGGCATGGCCCATTTTAAATCAAATGTACGCAGGACATTGTTTAGTGATGAGTAAAGGTACTGTTCGGGTAAGTATGTATAACTTCACTTTGGGGGGAGGCGCATAATTTTCTTTTCCTTCCCAGTCTCTTATCCACTCCCCATCTCCCTTCCACATCATAATTTAATGCAAATATAATATAATGTGTGGATGTCAGTGTATTTATACATTTTGCACCCCGCTGTTTGGCATGGTGCAGTCTGGGGATTTGGTTTAACACCATGCTGGTGTGTGTATGATACTCTGGCTGCCTGCTAATTACAGCGGGAGCCCAAATTCTTCTGCCCGCTGTTTCCGCGGGGGGAGTGATAGTATCTTTGCTGTGGGTCCTGTCTGCCAAGCACGGTGGAGGGACAACTTGACCCGATAGGGTCTGTATGCGATTTCTAGTCCGCGGTAGGACCTTGCTTATCCCCCCGACTGCCTCATCCACACTCTGCCCATTATATCCCACAAAACATCATTGTTTGTTAATCTTTTCATCGGAGGTAGTCTGAACATAATATGATTTTGCATTATTTAGCTAAATCGGTTTATGGTCAGCTCCGCATAAACAATACTAGTAACTATTCCCATTTACCATTTTCCACCATTTGTTTACAAACATTCTCCTTTCACAAGACACGCCAATATACTCCCCATGGCAACATACGTCATTTCTCCCATGACGTCACGACACGTGGTCTCGTGACGTCACTTCTTTTACTCCCCAACCGTCAAGTCATTCTAACAACACAACACAACGCGTCCGGCGGTTAGCATTTCACCTCTTTCCCCACCCTCCACCCCCAAACCACACCAATTGTCAGGTTGCACCTTCCTTCCACAGTGAACAACATTGTACAAAGTCTTATCAAGTTTATAAATGTATCGTTCTTATTGTTGTTATTCTATTTCAATAAATTTGGTACAGTGGGCATGGTGCAGTCGGGGGATTTGGTTTAACACCATGCTGGTGTGTGTATGATACTCTGGCTGCCTGCTAATTACAGCGGGAGCCCAAATTCTTCTGCCCGCTGTTTCCGTGGGGGGAGTGATAGTATCTTTGCTGTGGGTCCTGTCTGCCAAGCACGGTGGAGGGGTGTATGCGATTTCTAGTCCGCGGTAGGACCTTGCTTATCCCCCCGACTGCCTCATCCACACTCTGCCCATTATATCCCACAAAACATTATTGTTTGTTAATCTTTTCATCGGAGGTAGTCTGAACATAATGCGCTTCTAATAGATCTTGTCTGCTGTACCCATGCAGGCATCTTTCGCAGAAATATTTCTTTCTAGCCTGTTTTGTTTGATCGTTTAATAGCCTGTTTAAACTCTTTATCCACGTATAATGATATTTTCCATCTTTTTCGATCAGAAATGAATTGATTCTGGGGATATGTTCCGGAGCGGAGCTTATCCTGTGTACAACAATTCCTTTAGAATGTCCGAAAACATTTATAGCTAAATTATTTTGCTTTTCCACCTTATCAATTTGTGATATTGGTGTAGGTTCGTCTATACCATCGAAGTTGAGTCCATCGTTTTGGGGATAGCTAGAAGGTCTATCCGGATTTTTGTCTACCGGGAACAATGCAGATCTTATCATCATTCTTAAACAATCATCGGATTTATTTTTTACGTTAATTATGGCTTTTTTCTTCTTATAATACGGGGGTAAATCTATATAAGATCCACTTTTGAAGGGCATATAATTCGCTATATCTAAATATAAACTATCGATTCTATCCACACCCCAACCCGAACCTCTATTAGTCCAGCGTTCTAAAGTTTCCTGTATCCTCTGAATTGATGTATCTAATGATGCGTCTAAAGTATCGGATTCGGTTATAACTTCTTGATTGCTAAGGAAATATGGTTCGGTATATTCGACGCTATCGTCTGCGTTACTTTTACTCAATGACATTTTAATCGTCAGCTGGTATTTTATACTTTGTAAATCATCTAATTCTTCGTTAATTTTACTCGATATGATGGGCTTAATATCGTTAACATCCATGTTGGAATTAATATCCATCTTCCAACCTCTTAGATATTTACCAACGCCGGCGGATGTGGGTACAAATATTAATTCTTGTTGTTGTTGATTATCATCATCATCATCAACATCATTATTATTATCTATTAAAGCGATCAATTCAGCTCTTCTCATTCGAGAATAACCTCTCAGCCCACTGTTTCTCGCTCGAGCTTTGAGTTCTCTAACAGTCTGGGGTGGTTCCAAACCGAGTAAGGTAATCAATTCAGCTTTTCTCATACGAGAATATCCACGTAGACCACGTTGCTTTGCCATAGCTTTTAACTCTCTGACAAAAACCATAGTGGTTGAATGGTATATGCAAAATGAAACAAATGTCTAATTGGTTTTTTCATATATCTAAATACGTATTCTCCCCAACCTATTCCTCTCATTGATGTAATCTCTCTTCCTAGCATAAATAATCTGATTCCTGACCCTATCAGCACCGTGTTTCTTACATAAACAATAACGACCTTTGACCCCTATCCCGCATTCAGAACACGTATAGTTTATGTGTCCACGCTTGATGTAATAATTGTGTATACCGCAGTAAATTTCAACACAGTGGCGGTTACATAGAGTCGTCTTCCCCATGAGTGTAAACTTGCAGTTATTCATGGTATATACATCTATCATATCATTTGTCTAAATGCAAATCACATCTACACTATTGTATAGCTGAAAATCAATAGAGCAGATAATCCCATAATAACAAATGCGACCTCTCGGTCTTTCTGAGCCTCTGAGGGTGTATAAAACTGACTCATTGTTGGTCTAGGTATTGGGTCGAGTTTTTTCCCATAAATGAGGAAGTATGTGGTTCCGTTTCCGCAATCTGTTGTTCCATTTCCGCAATCTGTTGTGGTTGCGCAATCTGTTGTGTCTCCATTTATATTATTAAGTGGGCACGTATGTTTAAATTGACAATACCTAGCCGTTATTAAAGCTGTGGTGAGTGGAGCTAAGAACATTCCGTATCTATGATAAAACTCACAGCTCACTGAGCTTATAGCGTGTTCGATGAATGGGTCTTTCTCTAAAGATTCGCATAAATACATGCGATGTTCTGCCGGGATGGGGAGAAACGTACTAGCTACGACTGTGTATAGTTGTAATATAGACGACCCTATAGTTTTAGTCATGGTAGCTCCCAGTCCAGACTCGTAACGCGCGTACAGTTTTTTAATCTCTTCGTCGGTCATGTTATCAATTTTTTCGATGGTATAATTTTCTCCCAAATATTGGGAACATTTTCCACCGGCTACCAAAGCCGCGAGTCTTTCTCTATGTTTATCTGCATGTTCTTCTGTATGTTGATCAGATTCTTTGAGCATTTGTTCGATGAGTTCGTCGCATTCCATAATGTAATACCTAAGGAGATATTTAAGTCTAACATAATATAATATGACATATCCAATACATCCCGTAATAATGAACTGTTGCGAAAGAATGAGGATTTCGAACCACATTTTATGTAATATTAACCTCTAATGTTCAATTTGCTATATTTTGCTATAATTTTGCCATATTTGCTACAATTTTGCTATAATTTTGCTATAATTTTGCTAAGCAATTGCATAAGCAGCTGGTTGATCGGTTTTTAATATGAGTTTACAGTGCTTCGTTGCTGCTAACACTTTTCTGACTTTGTCACGTTCACCCTTGGTATAAATGACGTCATTTTCGCATAAACATTCCTCAAATGAATCTCGGTCTTTGCAATGAAACAGCGCTACCCATTTGGTCTGCTCTCTGAGATCTTTCAGGACAGAGTTGTATTTTTGAGTAAGTACCCAAACGCTATGTTGAGTATGCCGACCGGAGAATGCTAAATACGAAAGCATATCTTTCTTTTTTGTGAGTTCTTTACTAGCGCAGCAGTCGTCGAGTTGATTCTCCTTTGTATTTTTCGTGACATACTCGGAGACAGTCTTGTAAACGATCGCCCGGATCGACTCTGTGTACCCCGTCGTCATTCATTACCCAATCTCTCGATAAGTATGTTTTATTAACGCTTATAGTCGGGCACAGAATAATAATATGATCGAAAACGTCCCGATAATGACTTTCTAAAATATCTAGAATAAAGGCTGTTTTTCCGCAGCCCGTTTGCCCGCATATGATAGCGCAGTGCGGATCTTTAGGTAAAAGATTATCAATAGATTGCTTGCACGAATCTCCCATTTTGTATATTAAGTTGCGCATCCATAATCACGTACAAATATATGTTTAATTTACCAGCCGATTCCTTGAGCTTCGTTATCTGTATGGTGACACCCTCGCTAGCATTTTCTATTCTCCTCCCACTGCCGTGTAATTGGTCATCGTCCGTTGTTCGCATGTCGAGCCATAGCGCGTACTTCGAGGTGAGGTATTCACCCATCGATACACTCCCGAGAGACAGATCTTTCACGACCGCGTTAACTTCCGGAGAGCGTTTTATAGAAGGAAGTTTTTTAATCTCATCCCACTGGTGATACACTAGCATTCCTTGGCTATATAGTTGATTAGGAACGCCCTCGATAGTCAATTCTACTTTCGTAATCTTGGGATTGTAGAACTTCTCGGTATTTCTTTTAAACGCATCGGAGGGGTCCTCGAACAACATTAAAATACCCTTTAACGACCTCTTGGGGACGTTTAGATTTATATTCCACATCGTATCTTTTTTGTCCCTCGTGATCTTTCGGTGTCGCAACACGCGATCGTACAAAATGGCTAAACTTCCCGAATACTGGTTACGAATTTGTCTGGCTAATTCGGGATCCGTTATCATATCGTACTCGAACGAGATATTGTCAATGGAATAGCTAGCTTCTTCAGCGGATCTGATTACTCTACCGTAGTCGTTAAAAGTGAGTTCGTATTCTAACCTATCGCCTAGGGATGCTTGATAAAAGGGCATGTGGGAATCTAGTAATTCAAAGTCTAGGGGAATATAGAATCTGTTACCTAATACGTCGGCAACGGCCTGATCTTTTACGACAGTACCATCACCACTAGAAGCATCTACGCGCAGTCTCAATGTGTTCTTATTACAAATACCTTGGTACTGTAAGTTTTCCCGCTCTTTATCCGTTCTCCAGAGATCCATGTAACAATAGTATACATCGCTATCATCGATACTCAAAACCTCATTACCGCTAATTTTAATTGCGATTTTCTTAACGATAGCACGACCTAAGTTCTGAACCGGCTCCCTGTTAACGTCGGTAGAATTCAAAACAATCGTAAATGCTAGTCGGACAGTTCCCGGAACTAACACATCGTGTGCGCCGAGATTAGGAAAGCGAACCAGAAGCGTTTGATTCTGATCGATGGTACTAGGGTTATTAGTTATAGTAACAGACTGACGAATTGCCTTGACCCCTAATGGATCTCGAAGTCTACGTTGTGGGTTTAACTTGCGTCCGTATTGCAAAGACATTGTTATATTGAAAACATGTACCCTATGTTTAATATAAAAATGACTGATTTTGAACATAATGACTTTGATCTAGATAACATAACTGATACTAGTACCATCGAAGAGGGTACTGATGACACCAGCTTTATGATCCCAACCGTAAATGATGCCCTTTTGAAACCAGCCGTTGATGATTATTACGATGCATTAAAAGATGATAAAAATTATGTTATCCCAATAGGTCGTGACTATTCAAAGTTTATGCTAGATAGTAAAGGAACATTGCGAGTGCGTGACTCTCCGCATATTGAGCTTATGCATTATAGTACTCGTAAGCCCCTAGCCTTGTCTACTATAGCCGGCAGACATAGCCGCGAGTTTGTTCGTGATAAATTAGGTTTTGTAGAATACGGACGACTTCCCGCGAAGACTACTAAGGCTCTTCAGACTATGAGGAAAGAACTCGTTAATACAGATAATTTGGAAGCAGCCTCGATGGTGGCCTCGAACGGACTCGGAGAAATCTTAGATACCTACTACGATAATTCAACGTTACAGGTACCACATTCAGAGTTTAGTATTCGGGAATTACGAGGTCTTGACAAGGCAATGCAAACTATGCGGGGAGAACTCATCAATAATACAGCCAAGCTATCCGAAATCGACAAACATATAGCTTATGAGAAAACAAAACTAGAACAGGCGGGTGAAGAATTCAGTAGACGCCGCGTAGCAGAAAGATTGTGTAACCTAGAAGAGGAAAGATTGGCCCGCCTCGAAGCAGCTTCCAGTAATAGAAAGGCACTTCGTTCGCAAATCAGTTGAATTCGAGAAACTATCGATCAAGTCCTCAACGATGATACTACACTGGCCGATAAAATTAAAACATTGTTCAGAGAACAGGGAATAACAATTGCTAGTATTTTAACCGCGTTGGGATTTATCATATCGACTTTGACTCTCTCGTTAACAGGTGGTGGTACAGGTGGTAGTACACCGCCTAACGATAAAAACGGTATAAGAGAGTGGATAAAAAAGCATTTAAAAGCATTAGGTTCAGCACTGGGAAAGCTAGCTGAGAAAGCCGCGGCTGCACTTCCCGGTATAATTGGGAGTGTTGTTTCCTGGCTATTGAATTTATTAGCTAAGACCACCACTTGGCTTAGTCAAAACTTGTGGGGGTTGATCGTAGCAATTGCAGGGCTGTTGTACGTATTCGCTAAGAACTATTTAACCAAATCAGTTCGCTAAAGACTATTTAACCAAATCATGAGTAAGCCAACCGAGACTCCACCCACTACAAGCGCTGTTTTTTCATCGATATGTTGTTGATTTTTAGCCGCAACATGCGGTGACACTTGTGCGTCAGTAGATGTTTGTGAAACATGTGGTGTTTGTGGCTTGACTATTCCCTTTTCACCCGTGATCGTTTGCGTTATTAATTCGACGTTCATATCTGAATTTATACCTGGTTTTTGTTGATCGGTAGCGATAACAATTTTATTATTATAACCGATCACTTGACCAATCTTAAGTTCCATATTACTCGGAGACATGTATAGTCCCGGTGCATAAACGAAGTCCACTTTGGATTGAGCGTACTGTAATGCATCTTGAAAACGCTTTATAGACGATGGTATGTCAACTGGTGAATTAATGGCGTCCTCCACGTTTGCGACAAACTGTTTTTGCGCATCGAACGCCGTCCCAGTACCGATAATGGACGTTCGTGTTTGCGATTGTGCACCGAGAATTGCCCATACATAAGTTCTTATCGATTCATTAACTCTTTCAAATCCTGGGTTAGTAAAATTATTTTCCGTTTTATCATAAAGAAATTCATTCCAAGCGTCTGTTGTATCGTTTGGATGCACAAACTTTGTTATAATATAAGGAATGCCACTCTCAAAGTTCATACGATCTGCTCTAAACTGTTTATCCGAGAGAGCAAAGCTTGAAGGGATCACACCCTCTTTAATTAAATAATCGCTTTTATCTTTAATAGTTCTTTGTCCAGAGTACGGAATACCTAGACCATGGCTAGGTCCTTTAATGCGCCAATCTTTACTCATAGAAACATTAAATTCATTACAAATACGTTCGAAGGCCCTCTTATCATAAATATTATTTGCGTGATTCCATGCTGGATCCAGCGGTAATGGAGCATTAATTTCTTTAAGTATACGTCTAATCTGATAGTACACGTGAAATAATATAACAGACTTATATAGTTTAAATCCTGGGGCATTAACAGATACGCCACATCCCGTTGTGGCACACCATACGGCAAAGTTTAACTGATTCTGCCAAAATTGCATCGGATTGTGAAACCAATCGTTCACCATTTTATCGTTAGTTGCTGTGAAACTGTATTTTTCAAAGATATCGTGGAATTTAACTAAAAATTCAGCACCAGAGGCAGTTACTATAATCGATTGATTAGTAATGTATCTCGATTTCATATTTAAGTTATGATATAGTATCATTGTATATTTAATATGTATGTTACACTCCCGGGAATAACAAATGGTCAGTCTATTGAACTGCTTCAAACTATTGATAACTCGGATGGACAACTCGAAGTCGCTCTATGCGATGTAACGTATTACCAACGGTGGACCAATATAAGTGCTGCGAGAGGAAATAATGAGATAATAATAACACAAGAAAGAGATAGAATTATTACTATACCTGATGGGTATTACAGCGTAAGCTCACTCAATGATGAATTTTTTAAGCCTTATGGAGCTAGTCTCACACAAAATGAGGCGACTGGGAGACTGAAATTATCCCCTGGAATAATGGGTGTAATTCCTTACAGGAACTTAAGAATTACAATTGGATTTGCAACCAATTATACTATAATAGTCGATTCATCAAATGAGGGAAATACATTACCCGATTTAGTTCCCTATAAAGAGCTGTGCATCCATCTTGATCAAATAAGCATGACGGATAATATTCAACTAGAAAGTCCTTCAACTCTACTCAGAAGTGTTCCGGTCAAAGATGGAAAATACAATAGCGGTAGAACGGAATCTTTCTCGTCATTACAATATAAAAAATTGAAGCGTGGTATTATTTCAGACCTCAAAATTTCTGTATTAGATGTAAAACACCAACCTGTACATATAGGATACTTAAGTGTAACACTCCATATTATAAATAATGGTTGATTCCATATCTAAGTTATGATATAGTATCATTGTATATTCAATATGTATGTTACACTCCCGGGAATAACAAATTGTCAGTCTATTCAACTGCTTCGTACTATCGATAACTCGGATGGACAACTCGAAGTAGCTCTATGCGATGTAACGTATTACCCACCATGGACCAATATAAATGCTACAAGAGGTTATAATAATGAGACAGAAATAAATGGTCAAAAATACATTATACCTGATGGGTATTACAGCGTATGCTCACTCAATGATGAATTTTTTAAGCCTAATGGAATTAGTCTAACACAAAATGAGTCAAATGGGTTACTGATTTTAAACGCTGGAAAAAAGGATGTAAAGCTTTACAGTAACTTAGCATACACACTTGGATGGGGAGGAGAAATAACAGTAATCAAGACATCAGATCAGGGACTCTATTTACCCGATTTAGTTCCCTATAAAGAGCTGTGCATCCATCTTGATGAAATAAGTACAACGGATAATATTCAACAAGAAAGTCCTTCAACTCTACTCAGAAGTGTTCCAGTGAAAGATGAAAAATACAATAGCGGTAGAACGGAATCTTTTTCAACATTACAATATAAAAAATTAAAGCGGGGTATTATTTCAGGCCTTAAAATTTCTGTATTAGATGTAAAACACCAACCTGTACATATAGGATACTTAAGTGTAACACTCCATATTATAAATAATGGTTGATGCATCAGGCCCTGGAACGATAAGACAATGTAATACAATTGCGCTTTCCGATCTCAGAGACACAGAAGGATTCGGTAAACCCGGTACCAATGGTAACTTATACGCTTTACACTTACACGATAATGTATACAAGCGGAAAGAAGTTACATTCACGGGTAATCTAGAAGATTTAAGCGATGTCGACGTTAGTAGACTCCTTAAAACCACTCCGTACAATATTATTTACAACAGTGAGAATAAATGGACTATGGTTGAAGCAAACATCAAGTGGCTGCTGAATATCGCCATTACCCCACCTTTTGCGATGATGGGTAAGGGACATAATTTAACTAAGATAATAAATAGTGGCATCGTACTCGCGGCCTATATCCCGTCAAAATGAAAAAGTGTGTTAGTCACTCCCCTGCCAGAAAAACCAGGTCATATGTTATATAGTCGTCCGGCAATCCAAAATGTTAGTTTAAATTTGGTTACAGAATTCGATGATATTAAACAGAACTTGAGTGCAATACCTAATATTTCTACGCTTATTATTGAAGTCTTGTTCGGAGATGCACCGGTAGATGCCTTCGAAATATTACCAGGTCTATCGATTAAATGGCTCAAGAAACACGAGCGTCAACGTTGCAGTATTATTCATGTTGGAGCATCACCCGTTACAACCCTCGAGGGGGTTCAAATTATTAAAAGTGACAGAATTTCTCTTTCTAAGATATTCTTACCGTATAATATACATTTGATAAGGTTGATGTATACTATCAAAACATTTAAGCAAGACCAATTAAAGACTATTATATATTCGTAATATACACTATGAGTTTATATCCAGCGCTCGATGAAAAGATGGAAACTGTTGATGGATTTCGATTACATCAAATAAGCGACATAAAACATTGAATAGAAAAGGATAGGGAGTTGAGACTTGGTTTGTATAAAAAGTATCGCAGAGCCGTGAATGCTCTGGACGGAGTTGACACCGCTCTTGTAGTAGCTGGCATGGGACTCGGTGTAGCCGGTGTCGGTTTACTATCAACTATAATCGCCGCGCCTATCGTGCTCGGCATGGAAATAACCGCCGGAGTCTCGGGACTGACAGGAATAGCGATAAAATTCATTTCTCGTAGGTTGCAAAAGAAAGCATTAAAACACGATAGTATTCGGATACTCGCAGAAGCAAAGTTGAACAGCATTGAGGATCATATTTCGACAGCAGTGGCCGATTGTAAGATATCCGAGGATGAGTTTCGTTTAGTGTTGTCGGAACTCACCAAATACAACGCAATGAAGCAGGAGATTCGATCAAAATCTCGTAAGACCAATGGTATTAGTGAAGATGATAAAAAAAAGTTCATAGAACAGGGGAGGCAACAAGTGCGTCAATTATTCCGTGCCAAAACCAAAGAACTGGTTGGAGATTAAAAATAAATTGCTTACTATCGTGTGATAACATTTAGACAAATGCTTACATAAATATATAATAATGGAAAAAACTATTAAATGGAGAGAATTACCACAAGGTTTTTATTATATCAGTGATGTCAAACCAACCAAATACGGTAATCAATTGTTTCTTATCAATTTACAAAAAGAGTGTAGTTATATAGTCTGTTCTCCTAGTAAAATGAACGAAGAACTTAATAAAAATGTTGAATATCCCTTTATCGATAAAAATAATGAAGAATATTTTTATTACCATTTAGACTCATCTAAAGCAATGATTGGCCCCAGATATTGGTGAGCTGGAGTCAATTTAGTTTAATCTCATGACTATCGTTGAATCGCATAGTCATTTACACATAAAAAATGCTACCTGTAGTAGCAGTATAGGTATATGAATCCGGCTCCAGTGGAAGTGAGCCAGAACCATCATTACCTATAAAAATTTATATCATAGACTCCAGGTGGTGGTCAGTTTAGCTGAATCTCATGACTATCATTGAATCGCATAGTCATTTTGGCATAAAAAATTCCTCCTGTAGTGGTGGTATAGGCATATGAATCCAGCTCCAGTGGAAGTGAGCCAGAACCATCATTACCTATACTACTCCACAAGATGTAGCATTAATTCCAAAAGAAAATTTAGGCCACAATAACAAAAGTTATCTTTCAAATTTGCTAGAGGACCTGGAAATCACTAGAACAATTGCAGCTGAAAACACTGCTCAGGCTAAGGAGGTGCATTCAGAACAATATAATCGTAAGGCTAAAGAACCAGAATTCACCCCAGGTCAAAGAGTTTGGCTTTACTGTCAAAAAGTTGAAAAAGGCCTTTCCAACAAATTAACCAAAAAGTGGTATGGTAGCTATTATATCATCCATACAGGTCCAAATTATACCTACAAACTACGCCGAAGTTCTGACGACAAAATACACAAACCACTGGTCCATGCCAACCGTCTGAAGCCATATTTTGATCCTGCTGATCGTCCACAGTATCCTCCAGAACCATACCTCAATGACACAAGTAACATAGATTCAGGAGTCATGGATGACAACGAGGAACCAGTCAATGATACTCAGCTTGACAGCAACAATTCCCCATCAACAAGTTCAACTTACCAGGCTACTGATCAATCACCTCCACAACAGAAAGGTAAGAAGGTCAATTCCAAAACAAAGGCAGGTACTTCCAGCAACAAAAGTCCGAAGCAAAAGACCCCAACAAAGAAGAAAAACCCTGCTCCAAGTACAGCAGAACAACCTGCCAGTCCCAGTACAACAATGACGAAGGAAAATCATGCTCCAACCAAGCTAAATGAAAAAGTAAACAAAGGGAAAAGAGGAGTGAATAGGAAGTATCACCAGCCAAAATCCAGAAAACAACTTGACGACAGCCATGTACAACCTCCAAGTCAGAGTCCAACATCAGGTAATCAAACCCAGGATATCCCTCAGGTTTTCAATCCAGAGGACATCCACTCAATTGTAAGTTCCAAGAGAGCAAATGGCAAAATCTACTACAGAGTGAAATAGAAGGATCCAGAAAGAGGAAACACATGGGAGTATGGCAGCAGCATTCCAGACTCCATTCGGAGAGCATTTCACCTCAAAAGAAGTATGTCAGGAAAACGACGAAAACGTCCACTGAAGAATCATAAGTTTTTCGACCAAAAGGAATCGGCACAAGGCAATAAATCAGTCAATGTTCTGTCAGGGAATACATTTCAGGGAATGTTGAGCAAGGGAACATCAAACCATGCATAGAATTAGATGTCAAACCATATCCGTTTATTCCAAAACACCTACGAAAAGTAAAGGGTCATTTAATAAAGAGAGTTATGGGCATTGAAATTATTTAAGGAGACTGCTTTGTCAAGACCTCACATACCAACAACAAAGATAATCATGATTACCAAACACACTATTTTGAAAGTGTTCCTCCCCACCTCATACAGAGCTACCTTGATGATAGTTGGAAGGATATCTCCAAGTGGTCCTGTGGAGAAGGTAATCCTCCATATGATCCAGATGAACTACCAATTTATAAATCCAAAAGGGTTATTTTTCTAGATAAAGACTTGGGAAACATCAACACCTTTTACTACCGTGCTACAACCACATACCATAGGCCCCATCTACTATACCAGGATCAACTCACCATATATACCTGTAGATGCCAAATGAAAATATTCTTGACAAAAATACAAAATCTCCTGAATAAACGGTGCAAAACACAAAACAGCTATTAGCTGTATCTTGTTATGTTTATTTATGTCAAGTCTTTTCACTTTGGGTCACCAGTTTCTCCAGTTGGGAACAAATGGCATCAACCTGATCATCTGAGTTATTTATATCACAACAAATTTTGAGCATTGACCTGATCAGCCAATCTCAAAAGCAAAGTGAAACGAACCAAACCAAAGAAAACCTTATTGGGAATCGAAAAGAGTTAAACCAAAAGCGAATCAAACCGAATTGAACCCAACAGTATCGCGAATTGAAGTGAAATGAACCAATCCAAAGCAACCCATACTGCCAATCGTACCAAAGCAAATCAAAGCGAAGCGAAACAAAACAAACCAAATTGAAATAAAACAAACCTAACAACTGAGATGAACCAAAACAAAGACAAGGCAAACCAAAAAGTTATGAAAAATTAACACCCTCCATTATTTTTTAAGTATATTGTAAATTGTTAATTGTTCTTGTAAATAAAATTGTGATTAGTCTCCTGTGACTCCGGCTCTTTGCTGACTTATTCCCCAAGAAATCCAACACGCCATTTGGAAGGTATTGTTCTCACAGAACAGTCCATGATATACATACCACGTGAATTACCTGAAGTATTTTGCCTAACAATTGCGCAGTGATAGGACGAGGGCAGTCCTGCTTAATGTTTGATTCACGTGTACCTGACAGGGCTTTCCTCACTAGGAAATGTTGAGTAGGATCTGGCATGTCTTGCAGTTTGTGCCACGGACCTAGCGCCGATATGTATGAGAAGAGAGTCCGTGGTGATTTACCCTCTATGACAACGCAGCCACGAAGAACAGCATATGGTCTAGTGGAGCTGGCCATGTTAAGGGAAGCCGGTTTGATAATCTGAACTGAACGAAGGACTGCAAGGCTGTGTTGTAGGTTCGCCACGTGTTGTCCAACAAGGACAAACCCACCAATCTGCAAGTTTCCTGTACTAAATATTCCAAACGTCCGACGGGACGGGTGTTCCCAGCGTCTCTGCTGTTGGGGCTGCATCTCTGAACCGGTCCATCAGAAACCTCGAAAAGAGCGTCAGCGATGACATTGGCATGAGTACTAACATACTTGGCACGAAGAAGAATGTTGTGATTTAGACAAGTACTCACCATGAGTCGTACCAGTGACATTAACTTTGGATTCTTTGCAGACTGTTTGTTTACGATGTAGACTACTGCCTGATTATCACAAAAAAGCATAATCTTGTTGTTGCAGAACTTGGTTCCCCACAAGCGAAGTGCTACCATGACTGGAAATAGCTCTCGGTGTGTCATGTCTTTGGTAAGACCAGCGATTACCCATTGCAGCGGCCATGCACCATTCGCCCATCTTCCTTTGAAATATACTCCAAAGCCGCGTGTACTAGCTGCATCAGTATACAGTTCCAGTTGTTCCGAGGTCAACCATTCATAATGCTGAAATACTGACACGCCATTATGATAACGAAGGAATTTTAGCCATACCTTTCGATGTCCCTTCCTTCATGTCCCGCGTTAGCCTGACTCTGTGATGTGGCCTGGAGTGCCCCTGGATCATGTCGTAGAGCCTCCTGCAGAAGGCCCGCCCTGCTGGAATCGCACGGGTTAGAAACTGCAACTTACCTGCGAGTGATTGAATCTCGCAAACACGTACCTTGCCCTTACCTGATGATAGCAAGGTTTGTATTACCTGTACAACATCTGTGACTTTGTTGGCCGGTACTCTCACTTCCATGGCTACAGTGTCGATTGTGAGGCCAAGAAATGTCAACAATGTTGTCGGGCCAACAGTTTTGTCTGCTGCAATAGGTACACCTAATTCCTGGAACAACGCAATTGCTGAATCCAACATGTAACTGCATTTGGCAACGGCGGGTTCTCCGCCCAACAAGAAATCATCCAAGTAATGCATTGTATGAGATGAAAGTGTTTTCTTATTGATACACCATTGGAGAAAAGTACTGAATTTTTCAAATAACGAACATGAGATTGCACATCCAAAAGGTAAACATTTGTCAAAGTAATATTTTCCTCCAAAACACATTCCTAGCAAATGAAAATTCTCTGGTCGTACCGGGATGAGTCTGAACGCCGACTTTATGTCCAATTTTGCGAGCAGGGCTCCTTTTCCAAGTTTTTGAACCATCTGAATAGCTTCAGCAAATTTTGCATATGTAACAGAACAGAACTCTTTGGGAATGAAATCATTGATTGATGAACCCTCTGGGTATGTTGGTGATGTATCAGCCTGTAGTGGTCCTCCGGCAGCGTTGACTGTGGGGTTGTACTCCCAATGTGTACGGGCACCTTCTTCTCTACCAGACCTATCGGTGAGTCCATCAGGTCTGGAAATGGAGGTTTATTAAAGGGGCCAGAAATTTTACCAAGCATTATTTCTTTGTCTAATTTGGTTCTTACCACATGCGGGAGCTGCATTGCGGACGGAAGGTTTTTTGCAAATCTCGGCCCTGTGGGGCTCCCATACTATAAAACTATAAAATGAAACCTTCAGAAAAACCAAGAATTAAGAACAAGGCAAGTTTTGGTTGAGAAAAAGAATAATGTTTGAGCCAAGGTAAGATATTGCCAAACTTAATTGGAAGGTCTGCTAGCGTTCTTACCTGGCGTTGCATTGTTTCCCCTGCTGCCGCTTGCGCGGCTGTCTGCTGACTGTCTTGGGCGAAAGGAACTGCATGTACGGGCACCAAGTCCTGTAGCATGGCACCTAGAACACTTGTGAGGGAAAACACAAGCCGGCCGCATGCACCAAGACCGGTTGAAATCCCAACATACGAAGCTGTCCTGGTTGTCGTTGTTAGCTTTGTTGGGGATCTACTTGCTTACCTGGTAGCATGAAGCGCAGCCAGAGGTCCCCGTCCGTAACTCGCCAAGACCAGAGCGGGTCACGAGACATTTTGTTGCGAAAATGGTAGTCATACAACGCCGAGGAGTCACCACCATACCTGATCGCCGATCCCCGGATAGTTTCAACATAGGACAGTAGCTGCTGTACCCGTTCCGGATGCTGGGTTACGTAAATTCCCATGCAGATGTGAAAAGCCGTCGTCCATGCACTTACGCTGAGATATTTGGGTGCTTGTGATTGAAATGGTTTAAATATAACCTGCCCTGAACTGTCCGATACTAACCTTAAGGGAATTTGGTCATCAAGCGGTTGGTTATCTGACGGCAACAGTGAACGGAAATCAACATACTCACCATTTATTATCTTTTGTCGAAGGGCGTCCTTGACGTGAGACCCAACAGCGTTAGCTTGATATGCCAGCGGGTCGCGCGGTAGCTGCGCCAAAATTGCATTATGCGCTGAATGCAATTGGTTTGTGTCAATTTGAGCAGGACTGCTGCGAGAAAGCAAGGAACTAGGCCCTAGGGGAATTTGGTGTTGATTGCTACCCGAATGAGAGGCTGCGAACTGTGATAAAACAGCTAACTCTCACTGTACCTCATTATTTGAAGTTGGTTGCGTACCGGTTGATTGAACCGATGGTAAGCTTGATACAAGTAAATCCGGATTAATGTTTACTGTTGTATCTACACCTGCACGTATTGAGTTGACCTAGCTCCGAGTTGTTGCTCGATGAAGCTGCAGTTGTCGCTGTCGCTGCTGCTGCCGTTGTGGTCTTCTTGGCTGCGGGTTGCTGTCTTACCAACTTGTGCGCAAGCGACGCTTTTCTTTTTGGTGGCATTGTACTCGTTTTTATGTAGGTGTATACTCGTGTACTCAGTGGCACAAGCCCAAACTCTCCATGTCAGCATCCCCCCTCTCACTGAATCTGATACTCTTTAGCCATGATCTTATCAGTTGTTCCCCTGCTCCAGTGAAGCAGGCATGGGCAAGCTGGTCCAAGTTTGTTTACTTTAGGGCACTGATGGCATGGGCCAGCTTGACACTCAAGGATTGAAACATAACACTCCAAGACAAAACAGTGAAACTACAGTGACCAAATCAACTCTTTGAAAAACGTTTTGGAGGTAATAATTATAATTAAGTGTCTATTCACTGGCAACTGACATCCCTTGATCAATATTTAAATCATGTTCAATGTGGTAAGCATTTATATATATATCAGGTTTAAACCCAATTAGGCAATTCATTAGTCATTACTTATGATGGTGGTTTTGGGTTAGGCTCATACTCATAGGTATGTTAGTAGGCTAACCCTTAGTCTATATAATGTTGATAGAAACCAATAATGCCAATAAACTGAAAAAGAGACACACTGAGATGAGAGATTCAGCTTTCAGAAAATTTTACACTTGCTTCATGTTTTAGGGCTATACCATTTATTTCAGTAAGGGGACGGCAGAAAGGAAACTAAAAAGCTTGAGATTCTGTGAGGCAGACTAGTGTTTTAATATTATTCTGTTCAACTTCCTCTTTCAGTGAAAAATTGAAAAATGGATTTATACTGGAGCAAATTTACAATATGTTCGCCACTACAAATAATTTTCAAAACTGTTTGACTGCCATGAACACACAATGCCATTTAGAAAGTGGTCAAATGTAACAAATGTTATATTTGGGATAACACTGGTAGTCAACTGGTAGTCTAGATCACATACTTTGTGTACCCCTCTGACAAGTGTAAATTGGCAGGGCTCCCATGGCCACTTGTCGGACTTTCATTTTTGTTTCAGCCTCGGTGGCTGAATGGGTTAGATCTTTGTGTGCTGGCGATTAGGTGCCTCACTCTGGCCGTGTGGGTTCGAATCCTGAACGGGACTCAACCCGAAAAAGTACGAGAATCTGTACTTTGCAAAAAAAGTGTTATCCCAAATATAACATTTGTTACATTTGACCACTTTCTAAATGGCATTGTGTGTTCATAGCTTTCGGCCATGGGAGCAGTGCCAATTTACAGGTGTCAGAGGGGTACACAAAGTACGTGATCTAGACTACCAGTTGTCGGACTTTTATTTTTGTGGAAGCCTGGTGGCTGAGTGGGTAAGATCGCTGACTTTGTGTGCTGGCGATTGGTGCCTCACTCTGGCAGTGTGTGTTTGAACCCTGGAGAAACTGTACTTTGCAAAGAAAGTGTTATCCCAAATATAACCTCCTCAAAATCTAACGTAGCAAAGCAAAATGGTTCCTCAAACCTTTTTGAGAATAATATGATGGGAAAAATTTTAAACTTTATAATTAGTGGGTTTAATAAGTAGCGAACATATTGCAAAGTTTTACCCGTGCCAATATACGCTTGTCAGAACGGTACACGAAGCTTGTGAGGACCATTTGTCAAACTTCCATTTTTGTCCCAGATGGGACTCAACTCCAAAAATTACTAGGGTTTGCTCTTTACAGAGAGAGTTTTATCCCAAATATGACATTTGTTACTTTGTACTTATTTATGTTTTAAATACTCTTTGCCATCAAAGTTAGAAGAAATAGGGGTGACTATGGTATTTACTTGAAAGGAAAACCAAGATGAAACTATTTCTATATAGTTTGTTTTAACTGAACTTCTCGCATCTACATGAATGTCACCAGAAGACCATGCGCACCAATTGTAGTACTGGGCAGTAACATAATGTCCATTGCACCTGCAGGTTTATGAACACGCTTATAGCTCTTGAAAGATATTTCTTATTATGTCAAATGTTGAATCCAGTTAATATATACTGTTTCTGCTTCATGTAAAAAAAACCACTTGATTTGTTAATTATGAACATTTGTTTTAATTATTCATCAATGTCTACTGTACTTTTGATATTTTCGTACACAACTGACTAGACAAATGTTTCATGACAAAAGAGTATACTTTGTAATATGTCTTGCCTGCTTTTGAAAGCATTAATAAGGCCATTGTGTTACGCACAATAAATTTGAATTTAAATGGGTTGTCTACAAGTTGACCAGTATCTTTATTTTTAATCTGCAGAAAATTTTAATGTTTCAAAAGTAGTTTAAAATAACCAAATATCAATATTTTAAAAGAAGATAATTATTTTCTGGACTCACATACATGTCGTCTGCTACAGAATAGCTTGTGATCATTAATCAGTTGTGACACCCCGGGGAAGCTGGCAAGAGGACCCCTGCTGATAACGGGAGTTTTTGGGGGACTGGAATGCAGTTAGCTGTTCCTCACTTTGAGGATTTCAGAGACCCTTATTCCACTAAGTGTACTGTAGCGGTTAAAGATGTGAGGTGAGTGTTTTTTAAATGACGTAATATATATGACGTCATGAATATGACGTCACTTGAGAAACAAACAAAGACGATAACAAGGAGAAGAATTTGTTTGGCAACAAGGACACGTGTTATGGTTGTGGTTGTTGCGTATCATAAAATGAAGGGTGATAATTATTGCGGAGTCACCGAATGTATCATTATATTATGATTATAACTTAGAGTGATTATGTAAACTTGAATATGCTTGTGTATGAACAGATGAGTATGCGCTTATGTGTCCATGTGGCCGAAAGGGAATACATGATGTACATAGACTACTTGGCCATATGCCTGGAATTACATTAAGATTAGAACTATAAGTTAAGGTAGATTTATCAGGCGGGCTAGTAACACCATTTAGCTAAATATTGCTAAATGACATTATTCCATGTCGACATCCATGGTTTGTGGATGTGCACAAGCTGTGCTCCATCTCGACATACATTTTGTACGTGCACAAGTTGTGCTCCATCTTGACATGCCTTATGTACATGCACAAGTTGTGCTCCATCTTAAAATGCGTTATGTATGTACACAAGTTATTCCATCTCGACATCCATGGTTTGTGGATGTGCACAAGTTGCGCTCCATCTCGACATGCATTATGTACGTACAGAAGTTGCGCTCCATCTCGACATGCGTTATGTATGTACAAAAGTTTGGCTACATCTCGACATGCATTATGTACGTACAAAACTTGCGCTCCATCTCGACATGCATTATGTACATACACAAGTTCCGCTCCATCTTGACATGCGTTATGTACATACACAAGTTATTCCATCTCGACATCCATGGTTTGTGGATGTGCACAAGCTGTGCTCCATCTCGACATGCATTATAATCCTACACAAGTTGAGCTCCATCTCAATATGCACTCTGTACGTACAATAGTTTCGCTCCATCTCGACATCCGTTATGTACGTACACAAGTTGCGCTCAATCTCAACACGCATTATGAACGTACAATAGTTGCGCTCCATCTCGACATGCGTAATGTACGTACACAAGTTGTGCTCCATCTCAACACGCATAATGAACGTACAATAGTTGCGCTCCATCTCGACATGCATTATGTACGTACAGAAGTTGCGCTCCATCTCGACATGCGTTATGTACGTGCATAAGTTGTGCTCCATCTTGACATGCGTTATGTACGTACACAAGTTATTCCATCTCGACATCCATGGTTTGTGGATGTGCACAAGTTGCGCTCCATCGCGACATGCATTATGTACGCACAGAAGTTGCGCTCCATCTCGACATGCGTTATGTACGTGCACAAGTTGTGCTCCATCTTGACATGCGTTATGTACGTACACAAGTTGTGCTCCATCTCTACATGCATGATGTTCGTATACAATTTGTGCTCAATCTCGACATGAGTTATGAACGTACATAAGTTGCGCTCCACCTTGACATGCATTATGTACGTACAGAAGTTGTGCCCAATCTCTACATCCATTATGTACGTACACAAGTTGGGTTCCATCTGGACATGCGTGGTGTACGTACACAAGTTGGGCTCCATCTGGACATGCGTGGTGTACGTACACAAGTTGGGCTCCATCTGGACATGCGTGGTGTACGTACACAAGTTGGGTTCCATCTGGACATGCGTGGTGTACGTACACGAGTTATTATCTATCTTCACATGCGTTATGTGCGTGTACGAGTTGTGTTCAATCTCCTTATGCCGGTGCACGTACACAAGTTGTGCTCCCTCTCGACATGGTTGGTTTATGTACGTACGCAAGTTGAGCCCGTTTCTTAGTGTCTGGTATACGTACACAGGTTGTGCTCCATCTCTACATGAGTGGTGTACCTACACACACACGTTGTTTCATCGAGTGTCATACATTGTTTTAAACTAGATCATCTTCACTTTCCATTATGATGACGTGGTTGAATGATTTGTCTATCTAGGGACGATACCACAAAAAATGTATTAGCAATATGTTTAAAGGCCCGAGTATTTCTCCCATGGGAGAGAAAGATTAGCCTAGCCAATGCTCACCAAGCAGAGGGGTGACTGAAATATGAGCCTGATAGAGATCTCTGCTTTGGCCATGTGGCTGTGAAGGCGTGTGCCGTATGTCTCCGCATGGCACCTCTAATGTAAATTTAGTGGAGAAAATAAATGACAGAAATTCTTCAGAAAATGCTCCTAACATTTGTTAAAAACACATTTTAAGTAATTGTTTGTTGTCAATAAATACAAAATATCTTTGCGTTTGTTGTTTTTATTTCAATAGCAAATCTGCATAAGAATTCCAGTATTTGAATGTTCAACTTCTGTTACATTCTTTCCTTCTTTTCATTGATAGTATTTATATTGTGTGTATACTGAATATTAATGTGGGACAAGATTACAGTATCAAAATAATACCTTTTTATAGAAATGAACAAAATAGAACAAATTCTGCACCAGTTATCAATCATTCAATCTCCCCAAAGAATAAAGTTCGACACATCCTCCCACTGATGTCCGACAGCATCCTCCCAGTCAGTCTCAGGCATCCATAGTCTTGTTTTCTGGATAACATACTAGTTACATAGTAGTTAGGCATTATGTCTCTCCTAAACCACCTGTAGTATGTCATCCCTCTGTTTTGTCTCAGAGCTGAACATTTTCTGGCTACATATTGTGGATCACACCACACCTTCTTGTTTCGGATTTATGTCCAATATTTCTTTTTCAGTACTTTCGGGATTAATGGTTTTTAAAACTAGGGAAGGCATTTTGAGATGGCATCCAAGACTGTCTGTACTGTTCATGTGTAATGCATGGATTGCATACACAATGGGGGCATTCGTGATCCCCATCTCCTTCTTGGTCAGCTGGGATAGGGACATGTAAATCATTCCCTTCACGGTCATCACTCTCTTCACTGTTGTCTCTGTTCTCTCGGAGATGGCTGCACTTTCGGTTCCGGGGAGGCGTGTGCCTCCAAGATGGCAGTGAACAAGTGTCAGGTCAATAAGGGCAGAAAGGTTGGTCCTTTTGATGTAGGGTAGGCGTCTGTGCGTCGAAAGGTAGACATCACATCCACAGGAACAGAGGTAGACACTTTTATATGAAACTATTCTAATACAGTAGCATCATTTTTGACGGTGTCATTCAAGTCCACGCACTCGATAGGTCAGCATGTATGTACACGCCACACGCCACACGCCACACGCCAGACAAGGTGCTGTATCCATGTTGTAATGGATGTTTATTCCATCGTTGAATCTGACTCATGCGATTCAAAGTCTCTATAAACATAGGTAATGAATACAGTCAATAGCTATCCATCATTTCCACTGATCCAGAAGCCGGACGATAGATGCGCACCCAGTGTGTGCCAGGTTCATCGCTTGAATCTGTGTTGACCATGTATGCTTTGGGGTAAAAGGAGACACCCTGTTGCCATCCTAGTCTGGCAAAGTCATCTCTTGTCAGGGTGCCCTGGTAGATGTCATGAAGTTGGACGTCATCAGCCACAATGGCTTCTAAATCCAAGGTGCTCCACCCGAGTTATTCATCCATGGTCTGTCTCATGTAGGAGGGGGAAAAGTGTGGCATGACCGCCTGTCTTGTCTTTTTATACCGGAAACAATCTATTTCCAGAACATTTTCGTATTCCTCATAGCAGATGAAGGTGTCTGGGTTCTCGAGAGCTTGTCCAAAGTGGATTTCCAAACCCAACTTGCCAGTGTGTTGAGAATAGTTGATGCCTTCATAAGCGCCAGGGTCTGGTGTGAGATCCACCACCCACAAGGTGTAACCTTCAGCAAAGGCCTTGAGAGTCACCCTAAGGTCTCAGGCCGCTACAGCTGTCCAGTGTTTCGGAACAGATTCATGTAGTCTTGTTTCAAATTGGCGCTGTTGTTGCTGAAGTTGCTTTTCATTTCATGCCATGGACTTCATGGCCATTGAATTTCAGCTTCATCATGGTGACATGGTTGTGTCTGAAGTTGTATGGATTCTTCTCTTTGCTTCCTACAGGCACTATTGTCCAACAGTCCTAGTACCACTCGTTTTAGTAATTGGCCATCGATGAGCTGATCCTTGTGAAAGTATCTACCTCTGCTTGGGATGGTTTGGGCTGTCACTTGCACACAGTAAAAGTGATACTTGGCAGTAACCCATGTATTCAGTATGAACACATGTTTTCCTCATACAGCAGGATCAACGTTGAGTTGATAAACATAAAATTCAGCTTTGGTCAGGGCTATTTTGTACACACCCATATGAGCACACATGAAGAAGAATTCATCGGGACTTCGTAGCAATTCCAGTTTCATAGGGACACCATCCAACAGAAGAAAGAGGTCACAGTGCAGACGCTAACTCGGTTCCACTTCTTTGGTGGGCACAATAAGATCATATCGAGTTCTGACGCAAGTGTTTCTTGCAGCTTCAGTTGCATCAGGATGGAAGGCGTCCATTTTACCAGCATCATCGGCAAACCACCCAGGACATCCAAGGTGAGATGTTTTGGCTGCTTTACCATAACTCAGAAGGGCTTTCAAGTAGGCTCTGTAAGGGTAAGTGCCCATGGAAGGTGTGATCTCCAACTGATTGTGTCCCACCTGCAGCCGCACTTCGTGAAACAGGGAATCCATTAAGTTGTTGACTGCCGATACGGGGTGATCATCTAGAGCGGTATCTGACCCATCTTCTTGTGTCACTCGAAGGCATACTCTCAGGTAACACTGTCTTAAATCAATGTAAGCGTACACTGGATTGGAAATGTTAAACTGGAGTGGCCCTACAACAGAGGGTGGTGCCAAGGGACTATAAGCGAATCCACTGACCTTCTTGCACAGAGGTGGACACAGGGGGTACAGTAAAGAGATCCAACTGGGCCTTTGAACATTTGCAAGCATCTCGGCGCATCATGACGATGGATGTTCCCCCTTTCTCCGCCTTTAAAGACGTCTGCTCAGGTTGAAAGTCTGAAGATGACTCGCCTTTAAACCATTTTTCTTTTTCTTTTACGCTGTTTCTTGTTGGCCATGGTTGGGACGACTTTATGTCTTTTAGGTAGTAGAGGCTCCTCACTTTCCCCAAAGGCATCCATCAGGGCAGCTATTCCACGATGTTTCAGACTCCCTGACCATTTGCGTTTGCCTGCAACCACATCACTCACCAACTCTGGTAGGAACTTTTTACCCATCTTGAGCACAGATGTTCCAGCAGATTTAAGGAAAGGCAACATCATCTTTAAGATACCATCGAGACCACTGCCACGTTGAAGATATTGTCCTTTGTATACTTTGTTACCACTCCCACGTTGGCTGAACTGCCCTCGATAAAACTTGTGTGCCAACGAGTGCCCCAACATGTTTCTCCTGTGTTAGCGGCAGTGGCGTCTGAAGCATCACAATGGCTTTCCCCATTTGAAATGGTACTGGACGCCCTGTGTCGTCCATGATATAGAGTTTGATATAGTCAAAGGAACTATGACAAAGACAATGAGCTTTTGTATCACCTGTGATTTCAACATAGCCACCTGCCATGGGAGTAGCACCCACTTGCCACTTGGCCAATGCATTCAAGGGAGCAGCTGTATCTGTGTAGGTTTCATAGTCATCCTCATCGTGTGGCGGCAGTCGAACAAATCCGAGCATTCTCAAGAGTGGAGTTGGCATGATCACTTCTGTGGAATAGAGTGGTCCACCAATATTTCCCATGATAGGATGATTGATTGCTACTTCTTCAGGGGCTTGGAATTGCACCTTTCCATTTTCAAGCAAGTCAAATTGAAGACTATCTTGGGGATATTTGACATCAATGACAAAACGTCTGCCATCACTTTGGACTCTGTCTGAGGGCTGTTCTTTCAAGACACCTGTAATATGATCCTGAATCAAAAGGTTGAGGGTTTTCACCAAATCTTCTCGATAGGAATCTTCTTGCTTTCATAATTGACGACACCATACTGTGGCTGTGGTATGTCCGACGCACTTTCATATACAAGGGTGTTTGAGGTTCAGAGCAAAGCAGTAAAAGGGTGGGCGATGTTTTTGGAAAGTGAGGATAAGGCAACTTGATTTCATACGCAATGGTCTGATGCACAAGACTTGGGGTAAGACTTTCAAATAGTGTCTGGTCCCATCCTGAGTAAAGTATCACCACATTTTATTTTTCAGAGTCCTTTGAACCCATTCCACCACTGCTTTCAGGATTTTGACTGTTGTAGAAATGAATGCTGTGCTTTGTCATGAGATCCCAAAAAGTTCGGCTGACAAATTCTCTGCCTTTGTCTGTTTGCAATTGTACAGGTAGTTGCTCTTTGGCTTGTTGCATCAGCAAGGTTTGAAAAACTTCCGTCAAAGCAGAACTTTTCTTGGCCTTCAAGGGTTGCACAAATGTCACCAGCCGCCAAAAATTGCTGGTTGTTCAGGATGAAAGTAGTTTTTTTCCAACCAGGCAGTCCAAAGGGAAGTAGGAAGTCCTTAGTTGTGGTGTTGTTTCTACCCTGCAGCAGCAGCAGCAGCAGCAGCAGCAGCAGCAGCAGAGGGAAGAATGTGTCGTCGAGTCTTGGTCTGTCGCGTCTTGGTCTGTCGCGTCATTTTCACTCATTAGACTGATGCCACTCAGTACATGGATGGTCTTTTTATAGAGAGGGAGAGATTCTTTCTTATGTAGTGCTAAAGGGTATCCATGAACTACTTCGCCTGATGAATCTGTCCTGTTTGGTATCAGAGGGAGGTGGGGTCACCAACCATGGAGTTGGCATCTCATCTTTTTCTTCATCCTGGGTCAACATGCACCAATCACCACCCAAGAAAAAAAAAGAACCATGCAGCGTGATGGACCAATCAGAAGACAGCATCCCGAGCCGAGTTGTGATTTCTCTCCTATGGAAAAGAAACACACGGTTTGGGCTGGTTTGGAACTGGGGCTCAGACCAGGCACTGGAACAGACCAATCAGCACACTGGAACAGGGGAACATTTCGATCCACTCCTAAAAGTTGAAATAAAATTGTATTGTTTTGTCTTTATGATGTGGATCAAAATGCACACTCGAAAAAAAAAAACAGGATCGAAAATGCACCAATCAGAAGCTTGGGTTTTCGACCAATCAGAGGCCACACACGCACAGTGCGAGTCTCTGATTGGTCGAACAGCAGGTTGTGCTTTCTCTCCCATGGAAAATGCATTTTCCTATGGAGAAGAAACACAAGGGTTGGGCCAGTTTGGAAAATCGAGACTCAGGCCAGGCACCAAAATGGACCAATCGGCGGGCCACGCTTTTGACAAATCAGCACACAGCGTTTTGGACCAATCAGCGTGCAGAGATTTTAGATCCGCTCCCTCTCCTATAAAAGACTGAAGCCACTCATAGCGGCACAGTCCTAACGAAAGAAGCAACATCAAGTCGTCTCAATATTAACTTTATTAAATGCCAGACCAACCTGTACCGCTGGGAGTAGTGACATGTACCTCAAGCCTCACTCAAGGTCACCATTTTCGCTGCAGATTGCCCAGTCAAGAAAGCCACCTTCAAGCTGAAGAAACTTTCCAGTGGATCTCAGCACAGACATGGTGTTACATGGCATGAGGAGCTGAGTGACAAAATTTCTTCAATTAGAACACACATTAATTATGCTTTGAGGAATTCAGAAGGGGATGAAATCAAAGTTAAATCTTCCGTAGTTGATATTGTGAATCATTACAAAAATCTGCATCATAGATGCAATCCTACTTCCCGGTGCAAAAAAGAAGATCCGAAAGCAGAAACACTGTTGGTTATTGCACTTCAAAACAGTCTTATTTATAAGCACCCAAAAGATTTTCTTTCAGCAATAGACACTGCCTATGTAGAATCTTTCAACAATGTAATGAATGTATTTCACCATAAACGTGTACCATTTGGCAAATCAGAATATTTTAGGAGAAGTCATTTGGCTGTTTTAAATTGGAATGAGAATGTAGATAGGGACTCCACCACTGAATGGGTGCCACCTGCCAGAAGACTGGTCCCAGAACTGTGTGGTCACAGGAATGCACCGGGAAAGAAAAGATTGGTCAAAACCAGCTGTTATTATCAAAATGCTATTTGGATTCATTTTATGAGCATGCTTTATCCATAATTATTCACATTAGGAATTCCAAGAAAATTACTAGTTACCGTGATATTTATTTTTAATTTGTACATTTTGTAGAACTTCTGTCTGTTTCACTGCTTTAAATAATAGAGTTTTGTTATATAATGGTCAATAGAAGGGATAGACACATATTGTGACTTCATGATATTGTGTGTAAACAATTCAGTTCCGAGGATGGCTACAATTGTCTTTCATTTACATAATATGGTAACTAACAAGTTCTTGAGAATTGTAAAATTTCTTTTCCAAATATATCTATTCATGACAGTTATTTGAAAATTGTATTTATAGGCTGATGTACTCTCTGAAAAGCCCTGGAATAAGTGGACTGAAAATTGAGCATAGATAGGCCTCAGAACTATTAATATTTTCAAAAGAGCAGTCCAGGTGCTGTACCATTTCAAGGGCCTGAATGCAAGGTTGTCACTGCCATCTTTGGAAGAGTCCACTATTTATCGGGGACGTAGGCCTTTAAGGTGGTAGTTATTTCGAGCCTTCAGATTACTTCGAAAGAAAAATGTCCCTCCTCTTTCCCCTGCAATATCCGGGCATTTACAGTTAGGAGTCACAGGGTGTCTCCTGAAATCTATTCATGTTGGCCCTTCTTACAAGATATTAAAAATACCCCATAAGAGTACCAAGATTGCATGAAGTGAGTTTCATAAATCCTCTTAAACTAACATATCTACTCATTTTACATCACACCTACACCTTACTCAGAAGTCCTGTTCTATTCTGATGCCCAAGTCAATGCATGGGCAATCCTTTTTCTTAAAGACAAAATGTGGTGGTGGTCCATGGAATGTTACAGGTTCTACTACACTAAATCAGAAACAGCTGTTCAATGATCAGCCATCAGTGCAGAATGAGATATGTGGCAGCTGTGAGTATATGATATTGTGTAAGATTTATGTTTTTTTAAATGTACACCCATGAAGTAATTAAAACAATGATCATTTATTTGGTATAGAATATCTGTGGGACATTTGGTTTTGTGTAACCTAAAACAGCTCTCAAAGAAGTTGTTCATCCGCAAATCATATTTAGAAAGGGTAAGATAAATGGATGAAGAAAGTCATGATTACAGTTAGGAGCATATATCTTATCCTTACTCAGTACTCCAACTTCTAAATGCCTCTTAAATATATATAAAAAAGTCTATGGTTATCAGAAAACGACGAACTTCCACATATATAGTTGAATACAACAAAGACATGCTAATTACTCTGTAGAGCTTGGTGCAAGATTCGGCCATGCAGTCATTGCTATAAGTTAAAAATTCAACAAACGTGACTATCTTTATAAATAATTTGCGCAGTAGCCTTTAACGTTACCGGTAACCTTTTGCTTCGATACTTTACACGTCTCTGAAATCATATAATAGCAATATTTTCTTTGTTGTCACACATTCTCATACAACCCGTGAAACATGTTCATCACAGGCGCGGGGAGAAACTGGTGGTGCAAGACCAGAGAAATGTTACGGAGGTGAACCGCACAAACATAAATAGTAATGTTCTTTGTGAAGTAACACTGTTCCCAACCATGTACTAGACATGAACGTTTTGGATATTCGACAACGGACATTAGATTACTGATTACAACGGACATTAGAAATGCGTACTGAGTTGATTGCTGGTCGTAAGTCGACTTGTGGCTATGGAAAAGGTTCTGTCACTTTTATTTCTTGTCCTTACTTTGATAATCGCTGATTATCACAAGAGTGAGTGAGTGAGTGAGTGAGTTAACAGTATTCCCGTTATATCGCGGCGTGTCAGCTTAATGTGGGAGGAAAGCCCGAAGTGATGCAGATTTCAAACGTTTACCACTTCGGTGAAATCCAGGAGCACGGGTATGGTGCTGAAAAACCAAGAAACATAATCGGGGCGAACCGGGATTCGAACCCACAATCAGAGTTTCTGGCGTGCCAAAGGAACGCATCTCTGCACAGCGAATCGATATTGATCCTACAAACACACCACTAAGAACAAAGGCAAACTTGTTGCCATGGAAACATGAAAACAATATTTTTTGAACATTTCTAACTATCCAAAGATAACACTTCAGCCCTTGAATAATACATGTACCAAGATTGGATGAAAAGTGTTAAATAGTTTTTTTAGTTCTGCTCCGTTTTAGCTAAGTCATACTTGTTTCCATGGAAAAAAATAATTGTGGAAAAATCCTAAATAGCAAAAGGCACCACTTTAGGATCTGTTTGATATATATGCCAAGGTTTTTTGTGGAAAGAGTTGTCATTGAGTTGTGCCCCGGAAACAAAATCCACCCCCTCATGAGACGAAGTACAAATTGTTTCCATGAAAATCGAGAAAAATAAAAATGCTAAAAATTCTCAAATAGCAAAGGGCACAACTTCAGGATATGGTTGATATATACTAGTATCTGCCTATACGTGTTGAAAAATATTGAAAGGTTTTGGTATTACCGTCCAGAAACGAAATTATTCCGGACGGAGGGCCAGACAGGCAGACGAGGCGTCGACTATATCCCCTCGCATTATAATAACTTTAACTTAACATGCATGCCAAAAATGAGTCATGCTGGTCAAGCTATATTTCATTCTCTAAATAATATTCCAAGGTAAGGAAGGTACCCCACGGAGCAGAAAGCACAAGTAACCGTTGCCCAGCGCAATAATGCCATAAGTTTTAAGCATACCTCTCTGTGTTGTGGGGCCTTGCATCCTAAGTGTGACATTGTTGCAAGGCCATAATGCTAAGTTATGGAAACTAAGAAAGAAACTTGTAACATTCTAGTAACAACCAACATTTTTTATTGCCTCTCACACCAGGGAAGTATGACACAGACAACATGATCACATGTGGTCTGTATGAGCTACAACAATCAGGCCATTCTTATTGTGGAAGACATAAATGGCGAGTCTCTGAGCAAAATTATTGTCAATATGTCCACAAAAATATTTAAAAAATAAAAGCACTCCAAGAATAGAAATAAATAAAATGTAAATAACTGTCAATTTCCTCTATAGAAAAATCTGATATATTGCATAGTCATGTTTGCATAGCTTACTTATATCTACAATGTTCCATATAGCATCTGTTACATGTAACTGGGTGCACACATTAAGAAGTTCTGGAGAGGCCCACGTAACACTGGGTCTTGAGTTGAACACAGGGGTAACTGAAACAGTTCCGTGCTTGCAAAGTCCATAGGCACAAAGAATAACATCGTCACTGTAATATCCAATTGTCACTTGCATAGTAAACAGTTTGTCACCATATATGAAGTAATAGTAGTATATAAAATTGTGTAAAATTATCTTGTACAAAATATACAAATAAATATATTGCATTTGTCCCATTTAGGTGTAATTAGTACTTTGGTTAGTAGGCAAGTTCAGCGCCCCATGGTCGGTATGGCTTGACGGAATGGGAGTGCTGGTTGGCGGAAGTGGCGGGGTTGTAGATGGGGCCGGAGTTCGGCGACATCATGGACGAAACTGAGTTGACGTTAAGCGACACTGGGAACTGGTTGTGAAGTTGGGGCAGAGAGGAGAGGAGCGGGGGTGAGATCTGTGAAACTTGTGATGTCGAGGAGTTCATTGAAGGAACCTGGCCACCAACACCCGCAGTCGGAAGCCGCATATGTCCATGAATAGAAGCAGCGCTGTCCGACTGACTGAGACGCGACTCGCTAAACGACACTGAAGACGACACCCCGGAGTGTCCGGAGTGTGCAGACATCGAGGAAACATGTTCTGATTGGCCAACATGCTGTGATGTAATCATTCCGCTCATGCCTGACATGGTGGCACTGCCGTACTGAGAGTTGAAGCCAGAATGTGGAGTCATTGAACTCCAGGAAGAGTTCTGAAGTGAAGCTTTGGCTGCGGCCTCTCTCTGGGCGGAATAACACTGAAGGTGACTGAGCAGGCGCAGACGAAGGGGGTCCTGAAGGTCCATACCCTCTACAGCCACCATGTAACGCGCAACTTCCGCCGCGCATTCACGGAAGCCAACACTGCGATAATCCATTGCTACTGCATGAGGATCGAAATTGTATGTATTGATTCCTGGAAGAAAGAAAACACTTTATTGATACTTCATTTTGTCATATAATTTATTTCAATATCCGAGACACAATAAGGTATATTCATTGATGCACATCGCATACGGCTAACATATATTCACTATTTGTGATTTAATCTGCATTAAATTTAGTTTTGGGGAGAAAATCGCGGACAAGCCTCGTTAACTGAAGATAAATAGAGGATAGTCAGATTAATTACAACTTGATTAGGCTAAACTTGCCTTCCAGACAAGCTACTATCTGTCGTCTCTTTCTGGGATACAATCCACAGACAACATAATTTGGGAGCACCAACAATTTATAACATGTACCACGCAAGTCCTTCGCCCAGTTGATCAAACGAAGACAAAGAATCATTAAAATTGCGGTTTCTATTTCTGCATGTCGTCTGCATTCCAAACACGGGGCGATTCTCGTAAGGTGCATTTTCCCGCCAAATCAACAGATTCTCGCAGACGACAGGTTTTGCTCGCTTGATAATGGTGCAAACACAGAAAGCATTCGTCGCTAAACGCCGACTGCCGCTGTTGTGTTTGACCCGGCGCCAAAATAAACACTATTTGATCGCCGGACACACAGATCGGCAGTAGATAGCACGGACAGCATTTGTTTTTCCCATACCTTTCTGATGTAGCAGCTTCAAATGATCAACTGTCATTTGTAGGATCTCCGCCTTCTCGAGCTTGGCTGAACCCTGTGGGGAGAGAGCACACTGTTAGCTTACTGCACTTCACTATTCACACTACTGCCCACAAATAAATACTTACTGCACTTCAGGAATAACATGTTTTACGAAGAAGAAGAAGAAGAATACGATTTATTTATCATAAATCACAACAGTGATACAGAGAAAGGTATAATGAGTAACATGTTTCTTATGGAGCACACGCATACCTTTCATAACATAGTTTAACTATAGTATGGGCATGACATCACACATATGAAAAAGTATGAACACTTAACAGTTTTAGAATACCTACAGTTGTAAGCGCGTAGGAACGTATTTCTTACACATGACAAATTGGGACGTTCCAAAAACAACAAAATGCTTGCTATCACCAACTGCATTTCCACATAATGTACGTTTTCTCTCTTCTTTAATAACAACATATTGCATAGCTTTAATATATCGCATGGCATAATGAGGTAGTAATCAGAGATCAATATGCAAATATATGGCGACAATTACATACTACTAAAAATGTTGGTAATGACAGCAAAATCTGGAAAGTGTCTGTAATTTGATGGTGTTTTTACTTGTAAATAAATTCATCAAACAGAACATAGGTCTCTTTTGACAAAATAATGGCAAAAATGTCTTTCCTATACCTACCAATAAATAGTGATACTCATCTCCAAAATCATTAGATCGGCATAAAACAGTTTTTCTCTATCAGAGGAATACGGTGTCACCAGTCAAACTCAACAGCTAATTGCTGGTTTGAAAGTCTTGAGTTGTACTGAAGTAAACATACATTTCCCAGTGTCAACAGGTAACGTGTTGTTTAACGCTAAAGCGCGTTACAAACACGTATGTTAGACGGTAATAGTAGTAAGTCTGTCTCCATCCTTATACGTATAATAATGGCATGTTGATGAATTTGCTTTAGAAATGCTCCTATTTTAAAAAAGACGAATGTGGCGGAAGTACGTATATAAGTATATGATTAGTAATGTTGCATTGACAAGGACAGCTTGGGAGGTTGTATGGAAGTTCGCACAATCATCATGTCTCGTGGGAATGGGAAAGCTGCGGGTGGATACAACCAAATCATAATTAATCAAACATAGCTCGATTCCATTTTGATTACAATTGTCGTCATTTATTCCTCTGCATAATCCAGTTTAAAGTAATTCCCAACTGACTGTCCTGCAGCGAACAACAATAGGTACACAAGAGTTCATGCATGAGAAACACAAGGTTTTCCACTTCCATATGTAATTATACCTGTGTAAGTTAATAAAAAGATCGACCCTTGAAAGTACCCAATGAGACGAAAGCCATAATCAAAAGGAATATGGCCGAAAGAGAAAAAAATATGACTGCAGGATAAGTATGTCAATTAGGATAAAAGTGTCCCACTACAAACGATTTTGATGATAAAGCATTCTTCAGCGACAAAAAGCACTTTGCAAGACCCTAGAGTTAACGTGTCGTCAGCGTTTGTCAAATGCCGGTGAAAGGCCGACGTAATTGATTTGTGCGTTTGTTTGCCTTCAGACTGTATTTCACACGCATCTTTTTCACCGTGGTGCATCTATTTGAAAACGCTCTATTGGTCGTTCGTGGGACGACAAGTCGAGGTCGTGGGAGCCTGCTGTACCGCGGATAGCTCGTCGTGTTTATTCCGTATGCATTTGACTGACTGAATGCTTTTGCACCGCGGCTATTTGGACTAGGGTTTAAACGTATATGCACAGAAGGCGAAAAGCTTGTCTACAATGCAGCAAAATCGATGTTTTTTTGTCTCTAAATGTTGAAAATATAGATTTTAATTCGACACAAATGCAAAAATACTGTTAGTGGACGAGGTAAAATTTAATTTTGGTTTCCCTTTGCAGATACACAACACATACATTATGAATAGGAAATAAAGGCATAGGATTCACAATGGAACGCTATTTCACACCTCCATGAAACTCCAAGCTTTCACTTCGTTATTCATTTGCAATGGAGCTAAGTTATGACATGAGCATAGCGAGCGTTAGGGGTGGGGAAGGGGAGATAATTGATGATTTCTTGTTAGTAAAGTTTCTGCTAATGTGTGAACTTTGACATCTGACCCAGCAGCATTACCATGTAGCAAACGATGGCAACAGAGAAATCATTGCTATGTGCCAAATAATCTGTGAAAGCATTGTGAGAACGTATACTTACTGAACGTGGTATCTCCGTGATATTAAGGAGGACATCCGGTGGATTGGGTTATGGAAGGTTGTAGATCGCAAACTAATTAGTCCCAAGTGTATTGTCTTACAGGAAGTTATTATCAAGCATAGTTAGATATACTACCGTTGATATCAGCTCTGAATTACCAACCGCCCTAATAATCTAATGTCCCGGACAAGTTGACATGTTGCTAAAATGGCCACAGGAAATAATTCAATGCACCTTATGAGGCCGAGGAAAAACTGAAGTAACAATGTTCGGTTGAAACTCAGTAATGGATCGCCCGAATACTGCAAGTGGGGAAAAAGATGCCATTCCAACTACATGACATAACGAAAACTACTGTTGCTAAACAGTCAATGTAAGCGTGTGGTAATATCGAACATTAATTACCTGTTTCTCAAAGGCAGATGGTACAAGTCTCCGAAGTTCCGATAAACTGTTATTAATCCTGTCACGCCTGCGCTTCTCTATTATCTGCAATGCGATGTAAAAAGACAATAATAAACATCATCATAAAGGTATAGTATAGTGTTATGGTATTATGTGTATCCCGCTTCCTCTTTTTTCAAAACGATGGGTCAAAAGTAAGCCATAATTAAAGAGATAATTGGCTAATAAAGTGTAATGGTGAGTGATTTGGGATCGATAGGTTGGCATCACGCCGTGGTTGAGTCATGCATCTATGCATCTGCTCCAGGAACCTGTCTTGAATACCACAGTACCACGTGAATCCCCGCCATGTCGTGTTGTCACGAACTCTCAACATGAACATGTAGTATTATTACTATGTCATCTGATAAATCACATCTCTATGTTAAATAAACAATTACTTACCCCTCGTCTTTTCTTCCTGTCCGTAATCTGGCAGCTCTGTGACGGGGATCTAAAAGACAAAACAAACACTGTCGATGTGTAAACATGTACTAACATAGGAAACACACCAAAAGTTAGCACATGCGCATACATTTTCCACACAACTAAACTGACGAGATCGCGTGCAAGAAGCACGAGTAAAATCCACAAGAGACGAACATTGCGCATGCAATGCACCCACCCTGCCTTAAGGCGATCCTCGAATCCATCGTCGCTTTCACTGTCGCTCAGACTTCGCTTCATATTGGGCTACGGAAGCTGCAATTCAACAAACGAGATGAGAGCGGATGTAGGTCTTTCCTGAACGACGTTCGTTTTCAACTGTCATAGCCTGCCCACGCCGGCTCAATAAAACCTGGCCCGTGCGCTCCGATCACACCTCCCCCGGCCAACGCTCGATGATTGACAGGCCGTCGGTCGTTTACTATGGAACGTTTGCATACAACGCGGCCCATGTTGGTCATTTGATTGGCTGTCGCCTGCCTAAACCACGCCAGACGACGGCCAGGAGTTGGGCATAATTATCGTTAGGAGGAGCGACCCACACCTAGTCATGCATGATAATACCAGCAATGGAAGACACGCTTGTTTAGATTATAAGTTTAGATTCATATGTCAGCTATATATTCTAATGAACATATCTGGAGAAGTTTCTTCCAAAATTTTGTTGAAATGTTAAAAATAATCATTGACACTAAATATTGTTGTGATGAGATGTCAGCTGAGCGTGATACGTTATTCCCATTCGGGGCTGGCAGGTGATCGTTCATTGCGCTGAGCGCGCGGCAGTCACGTGTGTGTCCGTGGGAAAGCGGTGAGACGGGCGACTACAAGGTGAATGCAATGGGCCAGAGTGAGGAACCGGGTGACATTGTCACTCAACTGACAACCGTCGATAATCTTTGGTGATCGTATCAGGCGTGTGAACAACATTATACACTCATGATTTGTACACTAAATGTAAAACGACATGTTTCGAAATGAAGATGGGAATTAACTTGCACGTTCACAGAGGTTGATATAAAAGCGAGGTTTTTCGCCCAGACCGTTTAATCATCGCGTGAGTTTGTGGACGCTGTGAGCATCGACAGTGATATTTCACAAGGTATATATTTATGGGACCACTTTTATAACTGAACCGTCGGAAGTATTTTTATATCCAACAGAAAATGGAAAGCCTTTTAACGCTGGTACTCCACTGGTACACCCAGCTTTGAAGACCGAAGAGAACATTGGTGTTCTGATACCAACACCAGAAAGTTGTTGGCATAATATCTTCATATATTAGTCTTCACATGAGTAGTATATAATTTTGTTTTTTTTCTGTCGATTTATTAACGAGAACAGGCCACAGGTTACTGTCTACAGTTTGACATCCACGCTTCGATGGACGCCCTCAAATTTGATGGAATCTTTCTGTGAATTTGTTTTCGATGATGTATATTTATTTAGTTAGCCAGCTTGTACATTTTGGCTGTATAGTTCGTAAGGCCATCTTTCATTTAGCCACGGCATAGTTAACCTTACCGGTAACGGTATACTAGATCATGTGTAAGAGTGAGTGAGTGAGTGAGTTGGGTTTAACGCCGCTTTTAACATAATTCCAGTTATATCGAGGCGTGTCAGCTTAATGTGGGAGGAAAGCCCGAAGTGATGCAGGTCGCAGACGTTTACCACTTTGGTGAAACCCATGAGCACGGGTATGGTGCTGACAAACCTAAAAACATAATCGGGGCGAACCGGTATTCGAAGGTTTCTGGCGTGCCCAAGGGACTCTGCACAGCGAATCGCGGCGCCTTAGACGACTAGGCCACCCGTGTCCCCTCATGTGTAAGACAACCAGGGATGTGTAATACAGAGATCTATATGCTAGATCATGTGTAAGACGACCAGGCTTGTGTAATATAGAGATCTGTATACTAGATCATGTGTAAGACAACCAGGGATGTGTAATACAGAGATCTGTATACTAGATCATGTGTAAGACAACCAGGCTTGTGTAATATAGAGATCTGTATGCTAGATCATATGTAAGACAACCAGGGATGTGTAATACAGAGATCTGTATGCTAGATCATGTGTAAGACGACCAGGCTTGTGTAATATAGAGATCTGTATACTAGATCATGTGTAAGACAACCAGGGATGTGTAATACAGAGATCTGTATACTTGATCATGTGTAAGACATCCAGGCTTGTGTAATACAGATATCTGTATGCTAGATCATGTGTAATATAGAGATCTGTATACTACATCATGTGTAAGACAACCAGGCTTGTGTAATATAGAGATCTGTATGCTAGATCATGTGTAAGACAACCAGGGATGTGTAATATAGATATCTGTATACTAGATCATGTGTAAGACAACCAGGCTTGTGTAATACAGAGATCTGTATACTACATCATGTGTAAGACAACCAGGCTTGTGTAATATAGAGATCTGTATGCTAGATCATGTGTAAGACAACCAGGGATGTGTAATGCAGAGATCTGTATACTAGATCATGTGTAAGACAACCAGGCCTGTGTAATAGAGATCTGTATACTGCATCATGTGTAAGACAACCATGCATGTGAAATATATAGATATGTATACTAGATCATGTGTAAGACAACCAGGGATGTGTAATATAGAGATTTGTATACTAGATCATATGTAAGACAACCATGCATTTGTAATATAGAGACATGTATACTAGATCATGTGTAAGACAACCATGCATGTTTAATATCGATATATGTATACCAGATCATGTGTAAGACAACAAGGGATGTGTAATATAAGGATACCGACAAAATCATGTTTGGGTGAGTGAGTGAGTATGGTTTTACGCCGCTTTTAGCAATTTTCCAGCAAAATCACGGCGGGGGACACCAGCAATGGGCTTCACACATTGTACCCATGTCGGGAATCGAACCAGGGTCTTCGGCGTGACGAGCGAACGCTTTAACCACTAGGCTACCCGACCGCCCCTATGTTTGGAGTTATACAGTACGTTAGTATAGAAATCCCGACAATCGGGTACGTGTAATATAGAGGTCCCGACGAGATAATGTATAGATTCATCAGGCACGTGTAATATCGAGATTCCGACTACATCCTTTGTTAGACAATCAGGCACCTGTAATGTATAGCGATTCCGATTAGATTATATACACAGTAAAAAAAGTGTTGCACCCCCTATACTTTTTCATGGAGGGGTGTTTTGAAAGGGTGTAAAGATAACCGAATTAATATTATAACCAGGATTTCGTGTATACCAACAAACCAGTGTATTGACTATACAATGAACTTAAATGGGGTATTCCATGACCTTATGGCATGTAATAATCTCATGCTGAACTTTTACGAAAAATGAACGAACAACGAAGACGCATTAAGTATGGTGACATCTCAATAATTTGTAGTGACCAAATTCATCCAATAGGGTAAGAATGTCATATGGAGATTTGACGAACACAGTAAGTCAATATCGAGAACTTCCACCAAGCACTTGGATCACAGCTTGAAGTCTTCGTCTCATACCCCTCACCAGACGTTGGAATCGCTCCATGGGCAGCTGCTGCCACTCCTCGTGTAATGCTGCTTCCAATTCACGCAAGTTCTGTGGAGGAGGGTCCCGACGATAAATCAGGCGTCCCACAATGTCCCATACATGTTCCAGAGGATTCAGATCTGGACTCATTGCTAGCCATGGAATCTGCGTCAGAGCATTGTTGTGGATAACCTGGGTCACAGCTCGTGAACGATGTGGTCTGGCATTGTCATCCATGAATATCGGTCTGGTGGCCAGTGGATGATTGTCAAAATGGGGCACCACAACTGGATTCAGCACCTCTTGGATGTAGCGCTCCCCTGTCAAGTTGCCTCGTATGGTCACTAAATCAAGCTTACAATCAAATGAGAAGCATCCCCAGACCATAACAGATCCACCTCCATATGGTACAGTTGGCATGATGTTTCTTGCAGTATAAGCTGTTCCAGGACGCCTCCATACTCTCACTCTGCCATCCACAACATGCAGAAGGAACCTGCTTTCGTCCGACCAGTGGACTCTTCTCCAGGACCTCAAGTTCCAGTTCTGTCTCAGTCTACACCAGGCTAGACGTAGTCGTATGTGGTTGTCTGTGAGTTTAGGTCGCTTGATAACCCTTCTGGACTTCAACCCTGCAGCTTTAAGACGATTTCTCACGGTCTGGGTACTGAACTGTTGACGAGGAAGCCAAAGACGTTTCAAGGTTGTGCTTGTAGCAAATGGATGACGCCTTACCACCCTCAACAACGCTCTGTCATCTCTAACTGTGGTCTTACGTGGTCTGCCAGAGGGTCTGCGATTCCTTACATCATTAGTTTGTGCGTGTTTTCTGACCAAACGGCTTATTGTTGAGTAGTGATGTCCGGTTCTTCTGCCAATCTCCTTGAACGACAGACCTGCTCCATGAAGGCCAATAATCTGCCACTTGACTGCTTCTGACAATCGTCTACCCGGCATTGTGGGTTACAATAAACTGGGCTGTCAGAGAACATCTTTTATAGGCGATGTTGAGCTTAAGAACATACTGCAATCTGCAAATGTCATGCACCATGCAATTCACGTGCTGATTGCTACGTTTTGGTGATCATCTTCCCTCCGAAAACATTACACATTTCACATCAGATCCCCAAGGAATACCTACCATTAAAACCAGAGTCGGGCGTTTTAAATGTTGTGATGTATCAAACGTATTAATGTGGGGGTGCAACACTTTTTTTACTGTGTATATGTAGGTGATCAGGCAGTTATAACTCAAAATAATATAGGTTGTCATCACGCAACATATAAAAGTCATCTAGATGTCTAAGACAATCTGCTCACTCTCTGTTCACCGCGAGGCATCACATGCGTAGAATGACACATTTTCATGTCAGTGCCCCTGAGAGAACTGAAACAGGACAGTTCGATAGTGTTTGGGGGTACGTATGTTTTTTGGCTGTACAGCATCCGTCCTTTCACATATTTTCTGTGTTCAATTGTAAAACTTTCTTAAACCTGTTTTAATGCATTGCAGAGCTTAAAGAGCAATACTAGGTTCTGTTTAGTCTGTCGCTGGATGCCCAGCTACAAATGCGAAACCCTGCGAATGTTTTCAACATAGTGTACGAAGTTTCCGCCATGTCCAGAGTTACATATTTCATATAAACTTTAATGCTTTAATGTTTTAACATTTAATTACTAAGAGTTTATACCATTTAGGTGTTCATACAGCAACAATAGCCATCTCTCTTTTCACTTGCGTGTTTGTCCTTTCTGATGAAAGCGTATTTCTATGGAGTACTCCTTGAATGAATGCTGTGTAACTCAGTGAACTCTGATTTATATGATATAGTAGTTTATTGACAGCCTTGAATTGCAAGGATTCGTAGTCACTTTCTCTAATTCGACTGCTAATAAGAATTGTCAATAGTCATATAATGTCAGTGTTATTAACATCTGGCAGTTTGTAATCGGGTATGAATCATTAATTTGTCTTGTCCAGTTTAAAAGACCTCCCAAACATCAAATATGTTTTATTACTGATGAAAAGGTTCAGATTTCGCCCTGCATTCTAAATCACGAAACTAATTTCACTGCGTTTCCCACGGTCTGAGAAATGTTTATTTATTTTTGGCTCCAATACACATTGTCACGTGACCGCACGAGTAGTTTCAGCCGGGCAAGGAGAAAGGAACCACTTTGGACATTCCATTGAATGTATTTTCTTTAAATGATGTTACTAGATATACATTTAGACTAATCTAGCTAATGTTATTCAATATTTATATCCTGGGAAGCAACAACTATGATATTCAAAATACACCAGGTAGCCAGGCCGGGTCAATGAAGCGTTACGATGTAATTGGCGAGCGTTCATGCAGCATTGTGCGCGCGTCATTTTCTAGGCGGATCGCAGCTTCGAAGGAACACTAAGAGTCCCTGAGCCATAATATTTTCCCTTCCGACCAGTCCGTACTGTAATGGTATAGTCTAAAAGAAGCAAGTCTAAATTTTCTTCCGCAGGTTCAAGAATCTCTCACCTCACATGGGCTATTTTTTAAATGAAGCTGCTTCTTTCTATCAAAATTATATATTTTCAGAGATTAAGCGTTAATCTACGGCTTGCGGTTCCACGCACAATTACAAATGGAAACGTCAGTACGAAACTAGTACCGTCAACAAAAACATGGATCGAAGGTCCTATGCGAAATAAAAGATTTTGTGTTCTATGTTGGTGTGTGTATTCTATGAGGACGTGTAACAAGTATTTACAATGTGTGTTATGGGTGAGGACATGTAACCCACTACCTTTAGTGTGTGTTAATGATGAGGACGTGTAACCAAGTATCTATTACCAAGTAACAAAGTGTTATGGCTGAAAAACGACGCGTAATGGGGAATTAATGGTGTGTGTTATGGATAAGGATGTGTAACCCAGTATCTACAGTGTGTGTTATGAATGAGGACATATAACCCAGTATCTACTGTGTGTGTTATGAATGAGGACGTATAACCCAGTATCTACATTGTGTATTATGGATGAGGACGTATAACCCAGTATCTACAATGTATGTTATGAACGAGGACGTATAACCCACTATCAATAGTGTGTGTTTTAAACAAGGACGTGTAACCCAGTATCTACAATGTATGTTATGTAAGAGGAGGTATAACCCAGTATCTACAGTATGTGTTATGGACGAGGACGTGTAACACGTATAAAACGTATAAACGAGTATCTACCGGTGTAGATGTAATGTACCAGGTCCTATCAACAGTGTATCAACAGTGTATGGTATGTACGAGAACGTTTAACCCAGTATCTAAAGTAAATGTTATGTACGAGGACGTGTAACCAAATGTCTACAGTGTATATTATATACGAGAACATATAACCCAGTATCTACAGTGTATGTTATGTACGATGACGTATAACCCAGTATTTAAAGTATGTGTTATGGACGAGGACGTGTAAACAAGTTTCTACAGTGTGTGGTATGGATGAGGACGTATCACCCAGGATCTACAGTGTGTTTTTTTGTACGAGGACGTATAACCGAGTATCTACTGTATATGGTATGTAACAGAATGTATAACCCATTATCTAGAGTGTATGTTATGTACGAAAACGTATAAACCAGTATCTACCGGTGTAGATGTAATGTACCAGGACGTATCACCCAGTATCAACAGTGAATGGTATGTACGAGAACGTATAACCCACTATCTAAAGTAAATGTTATGTACGAGGACGTATAACCCAATGTTATTGATGAGGACGTGTAACCCAGTATTTACGGTATGTGTTATTGATGAGGACGTGTAACCAAGTATTTACAGTGTGTATTATGTATGAAAACATGTAACCCAGTATCTACAGTATCTGTTATGGATGAGGACGTTTAACCCAATATGTAAAATTGTGAAATGGATGATAACGTGTTACCCAGTATCTACAGTATGTGTTATAGGTGAGGACGTGTAACCCAATAGCTACAGTGTGTGTTATGGATGAGGACGTTTAACCCAATATGTCAAATTGTGAAATGGATGATAACGTGTTACCCAGTATCTACAGTATGTGTTATAGGTGAGGACGTGTAACCCAATAGCTACAGTGTGTGTTATGGATGAGGACGTTTAACCCAATATGTCAAATTGTGAAATGGATGATAACGTGTTACCCAGTATCTACAGTATGTGTTATAGGTGAGGACGTGTAACCCAGTGGCTACAGTGTGTGTTATGGATGAGAACGTGTGACGCAGTATCTACTGTGTGTGTTATGGATGAGAACGTGTAACCCTGTATCTACAGTGTGTGTTATGGATGAGAACTTGTAGCGAAGTATCTACAATTCGTGTTAAGGATGAGCACGTGCAATCCCAGTATCTTAAGTGTGTGTTACGGAAGAGGACATATAGCTGGTATCCAGAGGGTGTGTTATGGATGAGAACGTGTAGCCAAGTATCTACAATGTGTGTTATGGATGAGGACGTGTTACCCAGTATCAGCAATGTGAATGATATTGTGTAACCCAGATTCTGCTCTTGATGTAGCTTATAAATGCATGTAAACCTGTATATACGGTATCAAGCCAAAGATAAGTAAGGTGTAACATGGTTTCTACAGTATGTATATATTCTGTATAAGGACGTTAAACCCCGTATGTTCAGTATGTGTTATGTATGAGGGCGGTTAACAGATTGTGATACATAACACAGACTGTAGATACAAGTTAACACGTTTTCATACATCACACACACTGTAGATCTCGGTTAAAAGGTTTTCATACATAACACATACTACAGATACTGGGTAACACCTCCTCACTCATAACACACACAGTAGATGCTGGGTTACACGTTTTCGTGCATAACACATACTGTCGATACGAGTTATCACGTTTTCATAGACACATACTGAAGATACCGGCTAACACATTTTCATACATAACACATACTACAGATACTGGGTTACACGTCCTCATCCATAACACAGACAGTAAATACTGGTTTACACGTTCTCATCCATAACACACACTCTAGATACTGGGTTACACGTCCCATCAATAACACACACTGTAGATACCGGGTACACGTCCTCATCCATAACACACTCTGCCGATACTGGGTTACACGTCCTCATCCATAACATACACTGCAGATACTGGGTTACACGTCCTCATCCATAACACACGCTGTAGATATTGGGTTACACGTCCTTAACCATAACATACACTGTGATACTGGTTTACACGTTCTCATACATAACACAAACTGTAGATACTGGTTTACACGTTCTCATCCATACCACAAACTGTAGATACTAGGTTACACGTTCTAATACATAACACATAGAGTAGATGCTGAGTAACACGTTCTCATACATAACACACACTGTGGACACCGGTTAACACGTTCTCATCCATAGCACACATTGTAGATACCTGTTGATACGTTTTCATAAATAACATACACTTTAGATATTGGGTTACACGTTATCATCCGTAACACACACCGTAGATACCGGTTAACACGTTTGCATACATAACACAATGTAGACACCTGTTAACACGTTCTCATCCATAACACACTGTAGATACTGGCTTATACGTCATCATCTACATCCATCACACACACTGTTGATACCAGTTTTCATGAATAACACACAATGTAGATACCGGTTAACACGTTTTCATACATGAGACATACTGCAGATACCTCGGGTACCCGTTATCAAATATAGCACATTCTGTTAATGCCCTGTTCAGACTAACACATCTATTCCCACATGCATGCATGTTTAATTATTTCTCTTTTTGTTGTTGAACGTTTTCCTTCATCATATAGCATAATTGTCGTTTCTGTATGGAGCGGCATGCACAGCGCACACCAATCTTGCCCAGACATTAGTTGAGACTTTAGACTTTAGTTCCATCCCTTTTAAATCCTTTCTCTTGGGTTTGGGAGACAGACAAGTACCGGGTTACACGTTCTCATAAATAACTGATTTTGATACCATTTCTCAATCATGTTAAGAATGGGTGACCCTGCACGTGCGTAGTAGACACAAGTGCATTGTAAACATTTTTTGCAAACTCGTATATGCACTGGGTCGGCGTATGGTTCTTGATAGGAAGTGACAATATGGAGTCGGTGGCTTGCTTGCGATATATACAACTTTACTCTATACAGGTATACATACAAGAAACACTATGTGTCGGTTCAGAACACAGTGATAGTAGTGGTGATATTGGTGCCCCGGAGCATCTAGCCTAATCCTAGCTTGGCTGGGGGTAAGACCTGCGATCTCTCTCTATCTCTGATTTTCCAAGGCTTATATGGCCAATGTCATATAAGTTATTGCAATGTCATGGCAACAGGGTAACTAGCATCTATTTTATGGTCTCTGCTAGCAATTGTTCATTCAGACAAAGGTTGTCCCAAATAGATCGCTATATAACAATGTTACTCATATATTACTTGTAACAGTTTTCAAATATCACATAACAGTTGAAATAGCGCCATGTTCCAGAAAATGGTATTGTCTCCACTTGGCAGACGATGCAACCCCTTCCCCCACTGTATATGTCCCACACCTCGGTGCCTCGCGAGACGCGAGACAAAACTGATGTGTCGATCGATACCGCGCCTCGTGTCCACTCTGTAAGATATCAACAATTATATCAGGATCTCAAAGTCACACATTATTATGTGACATAGGCGATACTTGGACCAGTCACTTAACATGAATTACTCGATATACAGACATTAGTCTAAGTCATAGTCATTACACATTTTGGTAGTCTATGAAGGAACAGCGCAAATCCACACCCGTATCAAGTCTTATTCAGGTTGTCGACATGGCAGGGAGACCCATCCCGCGTGTCATCGGCAGTCTCCTGTCATTGCAATCAATAACTGGGAGACGGGACGGGGTTCCGGACAGGCGTATATCTAGTTGGTATTGTGGGAATACTACACAGTTCACGTAGTTTAATTCACAGAGCAACATGCTCTGTTTTACTTTACTTACGGTTACATTGTTTTCTGTCTATATTAACGCTCTTGCTGAAGAAATCAACAGTTGAATTTAGATACTTTACGCGGACGTTAAAACGCATCTTTGACGTCATTCTATAGTTTAATAGCTCCATTATTTTTCAGGAATCGACAGTTTTTCTCAATTATACATTATTTTCAACCAACATTTCAAGTAATTATCCCCCGCCCCAACGAAGTTAGCGGGGGATATAGAAATGGGCTCCGTCCGTCCGTGTGTGTGTGTGTGTGTGTGTGTGTGCGCGTGTGTGCGTGCGTGTGTGCGTGTGTGCGTCCCGAAATCGTTTCCGGAGCATAACTCAGAAACCGTTAAATATTTCTCTACGAAACTTGCATGTCTATCAGACTCATGCTGAACTGGTGCCTTTTGCTGTTTAGGAATTTTATCATTTTTTATTTTTTACGTTTCCATGGCAACAAGTTGGACTTAGGTTCTATAAGGGTGGTGTTCGTTTCCGGAGCGTAACTCAAAAACCGTTAAATAATTTCTTACAAAACTTTGCATGTTTACCAGACACATACTGAACTGGTGCCTTTTGCTATTGAGCACTTTTAGAAATTTTTATTTTTTACGTTTCCATTGCAACAAGTTGGATTTAAGTTTTAATATAGGATTGGTTTACTTAAGTAGTATAACAAATAAACTGTAAAATATTTCCTTGCCAAACATTGCATGTCTATATATAAAGCGCATACTGAACTAGTGCCATTTGATATTAAGGAGTTTTAGAAATGTTTATTTTAAAATTTCCATTGCAGCTATTTTGACATGGGCTAAGAGAAATGTTGGGTCAGTTACCTGGTTTGGGACCATAACGTGTTAACATGGGCTGGAGATATAGATGACTTTGTCAACTATACGCTTGTTAACACTCGCAATAGGCGGAACTATTGTTTCATACATACATAAGTGAATGATTTCAAATTGTGTCGGAAATTATGTGTCGCCAGCGGGGTTGGCACCTGCGTTGTTTTGATTTGAGGACGTCTAATTGTCGACCTCAGCTACGGCGACATATGACAGTTCGGTGTGAAATTAACTATTAAATATTTTCAAATGTTTGGAAACTCCTCAGATATGTTGTTTGTTTGTTGTTTAAAGCTGCACTCAGCAGTCTGAACCAGACAATCCAATGATTGATATTGTGAGCATCGGTCCACGCAATTGGGAGACGATGCCATACATCAACCAAGTCAGCGAACCTGACCACCCGATCCCCCTTAAATATGTACACAATATTATGTTACCACAGGGTACCAATAAGAATGTTCATATTTAAAGCAATTAGGTAAACCGTGTTCATGCTCTTCATTTGCTTAAATCCCCTTCACCATGTATTGATAATATCAGCTCGCGACGGAGCTTGGTGCACGTGCAACAGCGGCAGAGATGGTATTCCACGTGCATCACCGCCAGGGCGACTCACACAGTATAAAGACAATTCAATTGTTAAATATTTTGCACAAGAGAATGTTTTCCCGAAGTGTAAAAGTAGGGATGTGTTTTAAGTATCCTCATAACTCTCCATTCCTTAAAAATATTGGGCCTCGGACATTCCCCTCTACATATTGTCCTGACGGTAGGGGATAGTTATATTAGTATCTCTAATACGGACTGTGTTGCTAACTGGTGTTAACGATGTTGATTCGTGATAAATATTAAGAAAATAAGTGTTGTATATTACCGCCCTTGTTGCATACACATATCTATGTTTGAATTTAAAATTCGAGATGAGGTCATTGTAAGTATCTTGGGGTTTGGTTGTGAGAAAATCTTGATTTTTTAAAGCTACTGAGACCGCTAAGTCTGCTCGCAGAGCACTCGGTGTTATAATATGTAAATTTAAATCTATAATGCTTTTAATACATTGTATAATAAGTTTGTCCAGCCTATCTTATCCTATGGGTCAGCAATCTGGGGTACGAGTCAATTCAGGTGTGTCAAACACAGCAGAGAGTAAGGCATGTAGGTTCTTTCTTGGTGTTAACAGTAAAACACCCAGTTTGGCCATCGGGGAAGAAATGGGCAGGATGTCGCCTTTTTCAACGCAAAAAAAATTAAAAATGTAAGACTGTGAAGTAAGCTGCATGGTACTGAAAAGTCCCGAATAATGAATTCTTTATGCAGATGGTCTATGTCTACATGTTTTCAAAATCCTGAAATAATGTTGCTTTTGGCATTCTTAGTTGTCTCAATTTACTGGTAGCAGATTTGTGCAGTATGTCTGGCACAGAATTTTATTATGTGACGCAATGGATTAGATATCTGTATTGCCATGATAGTGAATGATGAACTTTGGAATGATTTCCTAATGGAAACAAAAGTCGCATCTATCTGACCCGTCTGTTACTGAAATCTTCCCGAGACCATACCGTAGTATCCTTCGTAAGTTTCGATGTGGTATTTTGTCTTTAGAAATAGAAACTGATTGATATACACGCTCCAACTGATTGATATATACACCAATGGAGAATAGAGTTGTACGCGTTGTGATAGTAACTGTACTGAGAAGGAAATCTATTTGTTATGAGTTATTCATTTTGTTTTTACTTTTGGAATGGTGGAAAGACGTGTAAGCCAGAAATCGATCAGACCTCATTCGTATTGGGTAATGCTGAATTTGTGCATACGCTCTTAGCAGCATTAGTTACTTGCTTTAGTATTATAAAACACACACACACAGACACACACACACACACACACACACACACAGCTGGAATATTGCTGAGTGTGGCGTTAAACAACAAACCAACAAACAACCAAATATATATACACTGGTTGATACCCTGTGTTATTCACATCCTTATATAGTTATTATATTGAGGAATATTTTATTCAGGTATATTGTGTGGCCTGACGTGTGTCTCATGGGTCATACGCTGTGTGTTATATTTCATCTATTGATTTACGATGTTTGCATGTTCACATTTAGACAACATGTGACAAAACTACAATATTATTTTCTTCTTCTACTTTATATGGTTCGTTAATGGTTGAAATTGTGGCTGGTTCTGTATGACATTTTTCCTGAGTTCCATATAAAAGCGAGCACACAGAATTGTGTGCAATGATCAGTGTGTCCTTGACGACTTTATCAAAAGAAATGTTCGAAGTGTTCAGTATTTTTAATGATATGGTTTCAATGGATGCAATTTGAAATCAGGCGTGACGTCTTCAATGAGATAAACATCTAGCGTGTATTTCTGTACTAATTTTCTTTTCCGTCTGGGCCTGAACATGCTAACATCTAATACTGGTGTGCTCGTTAAATACGGGAGCTGTCGTGCTGTTGCTATCTATGATCAATACATCAGTTCGTATGTACAGTACAATCTTCAAGTGATAAGATCATTGCTAAGTTTTACGTCACCGTGTGATCAACAATGAGAATGGCAACACTATCATGTGGTGAGGAATATTTTGTCCACACAAAATTAAGTTGTAATTCTTTTGATCATTTTATGATGCTTTGAATGACCATGTAGAAACCTTGTCAACATGCGACTACCTTATGCTTTCGGCTCAAACGGGTGGTGAGCTTCCTACTCCTACAATCTTCCTGTAACAAGAATAAAATATGTTTGAAGTCACATTGAACAACATTAATTGTTACCAGTTCTAGTGCGCACGCACGCACACACACACACGCACACGACGTGTGTGAAATAAACGACGAGTGGGAGTTGTTTATCGTACAATAAAACACTGCAGGGAGAATAAACCACGAGGGCATGTTTTAAACCAGGCTTCGTTCTTCACTGCTCTTTGCGATTAATCAGAATCATCTGGACTCTGGGTTTGTATTTACGTGTTTGACAAAGAGATGAAAATGAAAGTATAAACTTGATGTTTTTTTATGGCGAAATATACATGAATAATTCAAGCCAGTCGCTCAAGTGAAGGTTGTCCATCCTGTCCCCCTCAACACATGGGTGATAACTTTAAAACAAAAAGCATTAACATTTTCTTTATCTTCAGTGTTTTGTTTACTGTCAGCCCTTCTAAACTGACAATAAACGTTATTTCTTACACATTTATGTGTTCCATAATCCCAATACATACTTACTAACAATAAAATAATTTCAGAGATACTCGTGTATTTTGGTTGCATGTAACAAAGCTTACAATTCCTTTCCTGTTGCATTATCACTCTGTTTTTAGGTAGTTAGCAAGATGTGACATCATGGGAAAAAGTGGAAACCTCCGTTCGGGTTCCGTATTGTACCCTATTTGTGTGTGATGAATGCTGGCCGGAAGCGAGGTCTATCTGTAGGCCCATCTGGCGATATTACAGCAATAGGACCCCCTATTCGTAACCTAACGGTATGAGAGTGAGTGGAACTGATTTAATTAGTGTTTATCTGCACATTTAATACACGGCAGGGACAACGCTAGATGACACTGTACACCTGTTAGCAAAGGTGACACTTGGAGTAACGCGCGGAGCCACTCGCCACTGATCCATAGTTCACCAGGCAAGGGAACAATAGAATATCAAGTGAAGCGCAACCAACTCCCCCGATCCCGCCAGTCGATGAATGTGAGGACCGGTATCATTAAAATGTCACGCGGTGTCAGAGAAACGGCACGCGACGCGCATGTTTCGTTGTATTGTTGAATACTGGCAAAAATCGATTTTCATTGAAGTCTGTGACACGTGAATGACAGTAAACTGTGATAACGGTGGATTACGTTTACAAACAAATCCGAGGGTTTTTTTTTTTAATTTATAGAGTACAACAACTGCAAGTTACAAGGTGTGTATACATAAGTCCACAGGAAATATACACGAATCACAGGATGCTTATATGCATCCGATTTCGCATTTTGGATAAAAAAAATTAAAATAATAAAAAGTTGTCCCGCTTCAATTTTTGTTGAAGCCCCGGTGGCAGCGTGGGTTGGATCTTTGACTTTGTGTGCTGATTGTGTGCCTCACTTTGAGAGTCCAAGGGTAACTAAAGTGCAGGTTGTTTAGCCTTTCATATGATTATGATTCTGGGTTTACATTTGTTAAGTCTTTGAAAGTACATGTGGACTAAACACTATATACAGGAAGACAAGGACATCCGATTTATATAGCACTTCAAAGTCTGGAAAAAACGTTTAGTGTAATGATATTAACGTAACATTGACATGTATCCTGAAATAAATGTATGTTTGTGTCAGGTGTTAACGTATCATTGCCATGTATCCTGAAATACTCTGGAAATGAAACATATATTTTGCCTTCCTTAATTGCTTTACGCAATGAGTTTCAATTCAGTATAGAATATAACAACATCTATAGGCTTTCGTACGGACCAAACAACCGAAGAACATACGATATGATAAATGGATCAAAATATATGACAGGCAATCCTTAGAATAATATATCATGGCATGTATTTTAAAGTGTTGCGTATCTATTATTAAGCAAACATAGTGGCTAATTTCTGTCAATGACAAGGTTTTCTTTTGGTAGAAATAAATACGACAGGCCGCTAATGTACATAGAAATTACAGTGATATTGACCAAATTTAGTATTGGTCTAGCATCTAATATTTTTGGTTACGGGAGGATACCTCACAACATCAAGTGGGTAAAGTTAGAAAATGTCTTTACGTCGGGCCCAGCTGTTTTATAATAATCCGCGCTGACTTTATCTTTAAGGAACACTGTAAATAAAGTATGATTTGTACTGCTTGTGTGAAGTAATTAGTTTGGAAAAATAGGTGAGATATACACGAGCATAGGCAGGAGTTTACATCTATTAAAAATAACACTGAACTGTAATCACTCGAGGCTTTAGGTACTTTAGTTTCCTTTCTTTTCATATTAAATTCGTTATCACTGAATCACAACCAACAAAATGAAATTCTTAAAAAGGGGGCAATTCCGAAAAAATACTTTTAGTAGTCAGTTTGTTGTGTACCCTTAGTGACTTTAGTTTTCATTGTTTTTGTGTGAAAATATTGCATTTAACCGACGTACATCACATGTAAACTTATCTATCTTGGGAAACAGCACAGTAAATACACAGCTTAGCACATACGGCTGCGACAATAAGTTGTTCATTTTACCACCAACAGTGATTTCTTTTGATCATCGCATGACAGTGAGTGATAACAAGGGAGGTAACAATCGTTGATCTGCGCAATTATTTACATTAGGCAATGAAATCACACGACGTCGCGTGCTCGCGAGAGGGCACAGTGTTGATCCGCGTCGACGCCTGCGCAAACCGATCAATGAGAGAACTGTTCGTAGTCTTTTCAAACATCGATAACAGACATACCTGCATGTTTAAGAAGCGCTGGCGGGTCTGAGAAATGATGCTCTGCTAGTTGCCAAAGCTTGTGGCGTCACCTGTCAGCTAGCTATACCAAGTAACCAACGAGCTGCAACCATGAGAAAACCACTCTCACCATGCATACACATATATATGATGTGGCCTTCGGCGAATAGCCTCACATTGTGGAAGACATTTATAAATTTCACAAATGACAAGCACAATTAAGACAATTTTTGCTTCAACAAACTACTAACCTACTACTACTACTACTACTACTACTACTACTACTACTACTACTACTACTACTAATTGAAAATCCGGGTTACAATTGGCAACCCATGTTTTTCGTAAGTAAGAGACAACTAACGGGATCGGGTTGTCAGGCTCGCTGACTTGATTGAAGGATGACATCGTGTCCCAATTGCGTGGACCGTTGCTCATGATGTCAATCAATGGAGTGTCTGGTCCAGACTCGATTATTTACAGACCGCCGTCATATAGCTGGAATATTGCTGGTGCGGCGTTAAACAATAAACAAAAGATACTTCTTGTTATGCCGAGCTTTGTACTACAACTACTGCTGCTGCCTCTGATCTCTCTCTCTCTGATGTGGCCACTGTGTCTACAGCCATGCTATTACTATTATTGCTAATGGTATTTTGTCTTTATCATCAGAAGCAAAATTGTTTACAATAGGAATGTTTGATCAAATATAACCAGTGTTTATAACAAAGGTATCACCCATATACTACATTTCCGTCCACCTTCCCTTCAATATTATGTTTACAATACATAGACAGATTAAGGATGTTTAGGGTAGAGACCGATATAACGGCCACATGGTAAGAATTAGTAGGTACCTGTACAAGACAAGTAACATAAAACTATTATGTTAGTCTTCGAACGTTGACACAAACAGCGAGTTATTCGTGGCAAAAAGATACAGCTGACACTGCCTGATGACGAATATACAGGCGTGATGCGTGACGCGATCACTTTCTTTGTGGGAAACGTCTGTTATTTGCCATCGAAGAAATTAACTATGACGGAGTGTTACCGCAAAACGCCGTGAACGCCCTGCATCACTGATGTGGTCAAGCACAAAGTAAAAGTGGCGAAACCGTCTTGGAGAGCCACTTGATTCCGGCTAAACATGGTTTATCCACCATTTTCGGACTGGAATCGAGACACATGCGACAGCATTCAGGCCCACCCTCCGGGCAAACAGCTTGAAGCCAAGGCGGGACGGGTCCTACTTCGATACTTGAGTCTCGTTTAGCTTGCTTGTTAAGACGGTGTTAGTGTGTCAACATGCAAAGCCGTCGATCCCGACCATTGTCCAGTTCCTCAATCGTGTGAATGCCCACCGTCTGGCTGTATACCTACAGCACTCCTCTCCCAAATCTAATTTATGACTAGGAATTGACAGCAAATCAATCTCATGTCTTGTAATAGCTTTTGTCTCTGCTATCTGATTAGAGAGGACCATGTGTGGGAACTTTAACTCAACCGCTCTCCCACCATTTTAACGCTAATATTTATTGAGTTTTTATGATATTGTGACACGCACCTTGGCATGCGCAATCGAAGAACACCGCACGCGCGCGTGAGAGTGTAGAGGAAGAAGGAGTTTGTCGCAAGGAAATCTTCTTACAAGTCGACATGTGTTATCAGCTCAATCAGAGGTAACCAGAGATCAAATCATTGTCGACGTCACGTCTCTACCAACACGAGTTGTCGCCCTTGTGTTTGACTGAACTGAGTTTCTTACATTGCATGATGATGAGTTGGAAACGCCGACGGTATTCTCGTCTGTGCTTGTAGATCGCTTTAATTGCTATCGAGACACGAGTAAATGAATAAAGAATCAAAGCGTATCGCAGCTACTACTTGTCTTGGCCGTGCCATTTACGAATCAAGTGACTGTTTTGGTTTATTGCCTAGGCGTTGAGGGCTAAGGTTCAATAAACAACAGCTTTGATACACATAGCATGATAGCATTTTTATATGTAGATAGAAGGCATAAAGACACAGCGCATGCACATCACACATAAAGGGAATTATATGCTTGCATTTGTGGGTAGAGGCTCAAGAAGCGCTTTCGGTGATTGTGCATGTGGTGCGTGACACGCCTAGGTAATTATATGCTTGTATATATACTGAACCAAATTAAAAACTTCACAATCCTAAAATTTTAACATTTTGACCAGTTATCATTGTGGGCCCTTACTAGGAAATGGAACAAAAGACTATCTCAGGAATATACTGCTGCTGTCAACACAGATGAAATCAATCACATCAACCAGCAACTTATAGAGGTAGGATTCGGTGAAAACAAAGAAAATAGCCTTAATGAGATTGTGGATAAATTAAGTGAAATTTTCATCAAGGCAGCTAAAGATACATTTGGAACTTACACCATCAGGGAATCGAACACTGTAAAACATGTTAAATTAATTAAACCATGGTTTGGCAAAGAGTGCAAAATAGCACGAGGGAAGTACCACAAGGCCAGGATATTTTTCAATAAAGATAAAACAATACAAAATAAAATGAGGCTCGTAAACGCAAGCAGAACATATAAAAAGACTCTTGTCAAATATAGTAGACTCCATAGAGATGTGTTGCAAAAGAAGATAGATAATCTGCAACAACATGACACTAAATCTTTCTGGAAATTGTTAAATCGTGGAACAAGAAATGATAAATCACCACCTATTGATCAGCTTTTTGAATATTTTAGGGCACAGAATGAAAATAGTGAGATTGAAACAGATACGAACATTGACTTTAATACAGACTCACATGATACTGTTCTGAATCAGCCAATAACAACACCTGAAATATTGCATGCTATATCACAGCTGAAACAACAAGGCAGGTGGAATAGACAACATTATAAATGAATATATCACAAGTACACAACATATTATGCTTACAACTTATGAACTTTTGTTTAACAAGATACTTGACAGTGGACATTTCCCAACAACATGGCTAAAAGGAATCATAAAACCAATTTACAAAAACAAAGGAGACATTAATAATCCAGAAAATTACCGACCCATTACATTAGTCAGTTGTCTGAGTAAACTATTCACCTCGGTTCTAAATAACAGACTTACCACATTTTTGGACTCAATAGATGCTATATCAGAAGTGCAAGCAGGATTTACGAAGGGATACTCGACAATGGATCACATATTTACTCTTTATAGCCTATTAGACATCCTGAAGAATCGAAAACAAAAATTATTCTGTTGTTTTATTGACTTTGAAAAAGCATTTGACAATATTTGGAGAATTGGACTTAGGGGTAAACTTATTAAAGAAGGTATACACGGTAAATGTCTACAAGTTATCCTAAATATGTATAAAGGAATTAAATCATGTGTGACTAACAAAGATGAAACAAGTCCAATGTTCTCATGTACTAAAGGTGTCAGACAGGAAGAGAACTTATCACCTATTCTTTTCTCCATCTTCCTAAATGACCTTGAACCTTTTCTTATATCTCAAGACTGTGCAGGTATAACTGTTAATAATGACTGCCAAGAATCAATTATAACTACATCAATAGTTCTTTTTGCATTATTATACGCCGATGACACAGTACTAATAGCAAAATGTAAGGAAGACCTACAGAAACTACTAGATGGATTCACACACTACTGTAAACACTGGAAATTGAAAATTAACGTAAAAAAGTCCCAAGTAGTAATTTTTGGAGGAATCAAGAAACACTACGAAACCAAATTCTCTCTGTGCAATAAACATTTAGAAAACGTTAAATCATACAAATACTTAGGTATTATATTTAATAAAAACTGTACATTTAATGTAAACAAGCAAGAACTGTGTGAGAAGGCAGCAAAGGCAGTCCATTTTATCTTAACAAAATCTAGATATTATAACTTATCTATAAGTTGTCAGTTAAAACTATTTGATGCTATTGTTCTACCAATTTTAATATATGGATGTGAAGTATGGGGTTTTGAAAAATTATCAATGATTGAAAATGTACAGTTATCTTTTTTAAGAAAACTAATTCCTGTAAAGAAAAGTACACCTTTATATATGATATACGGCGAAACAGGCCGAAAACCTCTGTATATCACTGTCATGACAAGAATCATCACTTTTGGGGGAAGATTTCTATCTGGATAAGCCACCAAACTTTCATTAATTGTGTATAAAAATTTGTATTATAACTACACTGTAAATAATCAACACCAAAATTGGCTACAGTTTGTTAAACATATTCTTGTTATGACAGGTAATAACAATGTTTGGATAAATCAGTCATTTTCATCAGTTGATTGGCGTACATGTGTGATTAGAACTTGTTTGGAAGATCAGTTTATACAACGGTGGAATTCTGATGTCACAAATTCAAGTAAAGGAAAATTTTATAAAGTCATTAAAGATAATATCTCACTGGAAACATATCTGTGCAATTTACCAAAACGAGTGTACATACCACTACTACTTTTCAGAACTTCTTGCCATTATTTACCGATTGAAAGTGGAAGATGGAATCACACCCCTTTATTACATAGAAAATGTACTGTTTCTAAAAGCCAAGACATTGCGGATGAATATCATTATATTTTTAAATGTGAATATTTTAAAGAAGTAAGACAATTATACATACCAAAGACTCTTATTGTACATCCATCTATGTTTAAACTTCAACAGATGTTTCATTGTAAAAATAATATCTTCTTGAAGAAATTATCAAAATATTGTAAAATAGTAATGGCTACATTTAAATAACTATTAAAGCTGCCATCACTATTATACGTCGCATCTCCTGTTAAACCTCAACATGCTACTTTTTGTAGCCTTGGGCGTAATAAAGTTCTGTTCTGTTCTGTGTATAACAGTAATGGCCACGTATTGTCTTCAGATAACAATACGCTTTTGTGCAGGTGAATTGATCAAAATTATGTGCACAGCGCTATAGTGGCAAAAGTGTTTTTTCACGTGCAACTGGTCACGTGGCCATAATACCGCCTCGACACCCTCGCCCTACCATCAGCAAATCAAAGATTTAATCGGGATTCATCACTGAAGACGACTTGATTCCAATTCTTCTGAGTCCATCGTAAGTGTCGCTGTGCCCACAATTGACATTGACGTCTGTGTAATTGAGTCAGAATCGGCCCGTATTATGGCCGTCGTGCTTGAAGGTGAGCAGTTCTCAGACAGTTTCGAACAGTTTGCGCGCTCAGTCTACCCCTAAACAGTTCATTTCTGGTTGATGTAGCCGTCAAAAATCGGTTATAGAGGTGACGTAAGACAATCGGATGATCCTCTGCATGTGACGTCACACGTGGTCGACCTGGCCGAGGGCGATCAGCGGTGGTACCCGTTTGCTGTAGACGCGTCTGTAAATCATAAACAGTCCGTCGACTACAACCCATCGTCCTTGCGACTTCAGCTACGGACGTTCCCGTCTGCACGATGGCACGTTCATGTTGCACATTTGAAAGGCGTCTCATGACAAATGGCCGTAAAGACTTTTGTTTTCTTGTGTTTTCTTTTGTTAATGACTGCTAACAAGTATGGCTCAAAACACGTACGGTATTATGGCCACGTGACCAGTTGCACGTGAAAAAACACCTTTGCCACTATAGTGCTGTGCACATGATTTTGATCGATTCACCTGCACAAAAACGGGTGTTATCTGAAGACAATACGTGGCAATTACTGTTTAATACACAATAAGGGCCACCAATGATAACTGGTCAAAATGTTAAAATTTTAGGATTGTGAAGTTTTTAATTTGGTTCAGTATATTATTTTTTCTTTTGGCTTTTATTCAAAACATCATGTTCATCAGCTTTGCATGTTTTTAGATTGTTCAATTTTTAGTAAAAAAACAAACAAGATGGAATTTCCTCACATGTCTAATTGTTGGAGTGAGTGAGTGAGTTGTGTTTAACGCCGCTTTTAAACAGTATTCCAGTTATATCACGGCGTGTCAGCTTAATGTGGGAGGAAAGCTCGAAGTGGTGCAGGTCTCAGACGTTTACCACTTCGGTGAAACCCACGAGCACGGGTATGGTGCTGACAAACCTAGGAACATAATCGGGGCGAACCGGGATTCGAACCCACAATCATAGGTTTCTGGCGTGAACAAGGGACGCAACTCTGCACAGCGAATTGCGGCGCCTTAGACGACTGGGCTACCCGTGTCCCCCTAATTGTTGGAAACACTATGGAAGTATTGTAAATGGTGAATAGATAGAGTTTTAATTACAGGTATTTTTAATTTGCTTGAAAGTTATGCTTATTTGTTACTTGCATGTGTGTACTTAGAATGCATTATTTGAATTTTGATGATAAAAAATATGTATTATCATAACTTTGGTGACCCAATATCATGTTTATGACAACTGACAAATTGGAACAGTATTAAATTTTAACAAGTGCTTTGTTTTTACCAAGTATGTTTTTGAGAAGCTACATCCCTTGAAAGTATGTGTTCAACACATGGTTTCCTCTGATTGTCTTGACAAAATCAGTGGGCACTTTCAGGACAAACTGTTGGGTGTCTGGATCTCAAACAAGGCAATGGTATCTTGTAGAATTTCATGGCATAGTAATTTTCCATAGGCAGTAGAAAATCTACCAATTAGTGGTGTGATTTGTAATAATATTTTCTAGAACCTCAAGCTGGAATGTCTTCAGTTGATTATTTGCCACACCATGACTACTGTTATTTTTAAGAAAAATGGCTGTTGCATAATCCTGTGAAAAAGAGAAAACACATGGATATTTATGCCACTGTACCAAATTAATTAAAATTGATGAACATATTCTTTATTATTATGTCTTTTGGACCCGACATTTTTACAAGTACACCCACAGTTTTCAAAGCACTAGATTGAAATTAATCAATTACTTTTCCAATGATTGACTACTGACTTTATGGGCGTCTCAACTTAACAATCACCTAATTCATGTCATACCACAGTATGTATTCCTACACCTGGAATGTTTATTAATCTCATCATTTTTGTCTTTTTGGTTAAACTACTGTTGACAACGCATGTTTTCATTACACGCGAATTCACAGAGTTGTCACATTAGTTTTTCGATTCATACCTCAATGAACCGAAAGAAATCAACTGTCAATCCTTAAATAAGAAAACAAATGCCAAATAAATGGCTTTTCATGTGAATAGAATTCAGAGGCCAAATATCAGAACCAAAAACATACCCAATCATTAAACACCATTATCACGGATCAAACGGTATATATGCTAACGGTAATTCACTAACATGGTCGTTTAATTCCATGTATTTTGTGTACGATTTCATGACAACAGTGAGCTGATAGTGATTAGTGCGCATATCACTGTTGAAAACGGGATGTGTGTCATTGCCTGCATTTCACCGATGTGACGTCGTCTTTCGAGTCTCGAAACTGCTTAAATAATGTTTTCCTTCACTAAAAGTAGCACTGGACGTTATTCTTTTGATGCATATATTGCAACAGCGTTTATGAAAATGCTAAGAAAAAGAAGAACCACCGGTTCTAGCGTTTTTCTATAGTAACATATGATGATGCCTTGTTTGTCTAGTGAGGCCGCCATTGTGCAGTCATTGCCTGGCCAGTCCACGTACAGTCTCTACTCCATGTACGCCTTTTTACTCCTTGTACGACCCTCTGCTCCTTGTACGACGCTCGGCTCCATGTACGACGCTCTGCTCCATGTATGACGCTCTGCTCCATGAACGACCCTCTGCTCCATGTATGACGCTCTGCTCCATGTACGACCCTCTGCTCCATGTACGACCCTCTTCTCCATGTACGACCCTCTGCTCCATGTACGACTTTCTACTACCTTTAACGATCTCTTCGCCATGTACACCTTTCTACTCCTTGTACGACCCTCTGCTCCATGTACGACCCTCTTCTCCATGTACGACTTTCTACTACCTTTAACGATCTCTTCTCCATGTACGCCTTTCTACTCCTTGTACGACCCTCTGCTCAATGTACGACCCTCTGCTCCATGTACGACCCTCTTCTCCATGTACGATCCTCTGCTCCATGTACGACCCTCTGCTCCATGTACGACTTTCTACTACCTTTAACGATCTCTTCTCCAAGTACGCCTTTCTACTCCTTGTAACATTCTCTTCCTTATGTACTGCTCTCTACTCCATGTTACGCTTCCTACTCCACGTACGACTCTCCTTCATGTACGACTCTCTATTTCATTTGCAACTCTCTATGTCATCTATGACTCTATTTTCCATGTACGTCACCCTACTTCATAAACGACTCTCTACTCCATAAAGGAATCTCTGCTCCATGTACGACTCTCTGTCAACGTACCACTCTCTAAAGCTTTTTTATTTGTATAAATGCATTAATTAGAGGTGGGTTATGGGTAGGTTAGGGGTGGTAACTTAAAATAAATTTAAGGGCCGACGTAGTAATCAGACATACTGTCATTGTCAACTTCCTGTTTGAGAAAAATACTGTTAATCACACTGCATTTGTGAACCCATAGATTTTTAAAGCTCGGCCGAATACGAACATGCAACCTCTTGATTTGTGGTCCTTCACGCTACCACCAGTGCTACGGAGACTGTTGAGTCTGAATTCTAATTTCAAAATACATTATACGTTATCCATACTTTGACTTAATAAGTGCCTAATAATGTACACCTTATTGAAACATGTTTACATTCTAAACATGTTTTAAGTTTGAACACGTTTAAGCGTATTCAAATTCTAACCTTGTTTAAACTTAATATCTAAACATGCTTTAACGTGTTTAAATTCTGAACGTGTTTAGATTATTGTGATGTTGTGTTTAGGTGGTGTTTAGGCTGTGAGACGACTGCTCATTTTATGTGTTTATACCTAAATGCGTTTAGAAAGGACACACCCACACATTCCTTATCACGTTTAGATTTAACATATCTTGTCTGTTTTACATCCTCGACAATTTTTTCCAGTGTACGAATCTGTACTGCATGTACGACTCTCTTTCCAAACGCGACTCTCCTTTTCATGTACGACTCTCTCCTCCATGTGTGACTCACTCTTCCATGTACAACTTCCAACTCCATTTACGACTCTCTACTTCATAAACAACTCTCTACGCCATGTACAATTCTCTTACCTTATGTAAGAATCTCTACTCTATGTAACTCTTTCTATTCCGTGTACGGCTCTCTCCTCCATGTACGAAGCTCTGTCCGTGCACCAATCTCTGACCATGAAGGACTCTCTACCACATGTTCGACTCTCAACTGCATTAGTATAGAGGATGGGGGTGCTAGCTCACCTCACCTGGACCAGGCCCAGGCAGCAACAATGCTTCTATGGGGGTCTTAAGTTTATGTGAATTTTGCCTGTTATATTTACTTGTTTTCTGGTCTTCAATAGTGCCATTGGTCTTACGGGAATTTGATCGAATCTCCTGCTTCATTGTGTTGTATTTGATGAGTTCTGACAACGATAAACGAAACTCTTCATCAGATATCTTGCAATCAGCTAGTGCTGTTGAGATATGATCCTCAATGCTATTTAACTTTGCTTCAGCCAACACACAAGTACCATGTTTTAATGCTTTCTTTTGCAACTAAAGAGAAATAAAGTTAAGAGCTTTTCCCCATGCTAGCTGCGACAACTCCGTCAAGAGCATTCATAGCTCTGCGATACCTTCTATATAATCCAGTTATAGAATTACGCTCCTATTTATTTCGCTTATTTCATGTAAACGAAATCCACAAACAGTATCCATCTTTTTAGATGCTTCATCGAGCGCACGATATAAACCCATAATAAATACAAAATAATACAAAGACACCTGTTGGGTGGGTGGCGCCTATCTGGACTTGCAGGTGTGATCAGTGATGAGAACTCTTGTCTTGGTCTCAGCGGTGACAACATAGGATGTAATTAGTGTTTGAATGACATTGTTGACAGAATATACTTGTTACAAGTGCTGCTCAATAAACAGAATACATAGTTGTTTATTTTCAGCATATGAGTAAGTTGGTATTCCTGCTGTCCAAAATGTCTTATTTTTATATAAATGCGATGTTTAATAATGCGACCAAAGGCCTTTCGCATTTTTCGCATTTTATACACGCTCGCGTTAATTTCAAGATTTACAGTAATACTATATATTAACCTTATTAGAGTGAGTGAGTGAGTATGGTTTTACGCTGCAATATTCCAGCAATATCACACCAGTAATGGGCTTCACACAGTGTACACATGTCTGGCATCGAACCCGGGTCTTCGACGCTTTAACCACGACAGCCCCTAACCTTATTAGATGAATATTATAGGGCATAACTTTTTTAATAAGGGAAATGCTCCCAGCTATTTAGGCTAGAAAAGTGTGCTCTTCCTGTCTGAATTAAAATCCTACAATGCTGACGTTCGTGTTTTTTAAGCCAATTTAGACTTAAACCCGGTAGTACAGTGAGGGTATCTTCTGGTGCGTCCCCAAAACAAGACTTCAATATAAAGTGTAGAATCTTGAGGTTATTTAACACATCATTGAATTCAGTCGCCATTCGATTTTTGTTTTGAGCAAAATCCATTTATTATCATCAGTGTGGATAATATTGTAGTGTTTTTATGGAGTCGGCTAACCTGAACATCATTTAAATCTCCTAGCTTAGGTGCTGCAACTTTAGGTGTTGTTAATATAACTTCTTTCCGATTGTATACATCATCTTGGAAGTGTAAAGCATATAACTTGCCCTTGATACTGGGTTTATCAAATCCTTCTTTATCTCCAAGATCAGAAAGTGCTATTGTATTACATTGTCTAAGGTGATGCGTTCCAGGACCTGCAGAATCAACCACACTCAAAAAACCTATACTTAACAACAAAAGTTCCTGTGACACCAATATTTTAGTGTATTTTTCAAACAAGTAAAGTTTATAGTAGCACATGTATGGACTCATGTCACAAAAACGCAACTGCTACCGAAAAGCATGCATTCCATGCAAAAGTTGACTGTTATACAAGTCCCATGCATTTCACAACCTAAGAATGGGTATAAAACATGTGCGTTAATGGGATTCCATATGCATTGTTTAGCATCGTGCTGACAACAACCACTCAGAAAAACAACAAAATTACGCAACTATTCAACATTACGAAATGCCACGCCTGTCCGAAAATGAGCGTCTGCGAGCCATTGGTATGCTTGAAGCAGGATCGAGTCAATGTTATGTTTCAAGACAATTTAACGTTTACAGAAACACCATTTGGTTGTTTATGGCAACGTTGGCAACAGACGAATGCAGTCAGAGACAATCCTCGGAGTGGCAGGCCACGCGTAACCAATAATCGACAAGACAACTGGATTCGAACAACACACCTACGAAATCGATTCCAGCCAGCAACAGTGACTGTAAGAAGCATCCCTGCCCTTCGACGAATATCTTCACAAACCGTACGTCGTCGCCTCAGATGTGCAGGGATTGTCGCCAGAAGACCCGCCAGACGTTCCATTTTGACAGGAAACCACCGTCAAGCACGTCTACATGGACGGCCATGCAGTGGGGACAAGTTCTATTCGTTTCGTTTTCACCTTAGCCACAGCGATGGACGGATTCGAGTGCACCGACGTCGAGGTGAACGTTACGTCAATCATTGTGTCATGGAAGAAGATCGGTTCGGGGGTGGCAACGTTATGGTATGGGGTTGTATTACAGCAAGACAGAGGACCCGTTTGATAGTGGTAGAGGGCAATCTCAATGGACAGCGCTACCGAGACGAGATCATCAGCCCTGTTCTACCGTATTGGGGTCGTCATGGCCCAGGCATTACCTTTCAACATGCAAAGCCCGGCCTCATATTGCTCGACATGTTCAGGATTCTCTTCAGGATCCCCTGGCCGGCTCGCTCCTCTGATCACTCACCAATCGAGAACATGTGGGATGAGATGGATCAACGTCAACCACGTGTTCCACAGACACTCCAGGAACTTCGAAACATGCTCCAGCAGATATGGACAGATATCCCACAGGACTTTGTGCGACGCCTATTCCATTCCATGATACGAAGATGTGTTGCTTGCATCGCAAACAGAGGTGCACACACACGCTATTGATTTGAAAGTTGACATTTTGGCATGTTCATGGGTTTTTTATGAAATGACGCATTTTCTGAAGTCAGTATGGCAAATTAAACCATTTGAACACTTACAGGAGTCTGTTGCAAACCGAAATTGCTTCAGATTTGGTAAAAAAACATAACTTTGCATTACATCTTATTTAATGTCACAGGAACTTTTGCTGTTCAGTATATATGTACAGGCTGATGTTTTATATTTTTTACAGAAAGCTTGAGCTCTGTAATAAAGTCCCGCTTTAACTTCTTATACTGCAATGATTGGAAAGATTCTATTCTACCACTGTTGTATTTCTAATCTTTGTCTGGAATAGCCCTTAGTAGAGTAGAAGTACTTCTACATAGAATATTATCCGTTGTACTAATCTGATCAAGATGGATGCACAGCTCTTGATAGGGAACTATATCAGGTGATTTAACTCCATGCAATAATGAGTCGGGTGTCACTTGTCTTCTTATAAATCCAAGTGTATTTGTCAAGTCCATGTCAAGTTTTATACAATGTGTTCCACTGCTTAAAATCAGTAATCCATTTGGCTCATTTAGTTTGAGACAAGCTCCATAAGGCTATAAAATTTCATCACTTGAGTGTGCACACACTTTAATATCCATCAGATATATCATGACGTTTTTTGTTTCGTAATATCTTATTATTACCTTCCGCAGTACTTATATTGGTCCACTGTGGGTGATATGTTATATCATAGAGAGCAACTTCAAGCTGCTTCACTGAGTTATCAATCGCATTAAGAAGTTGCATAGACTGGCTATTTGTTATTCCCGGGAGTGCCAAAGCCACTCGTGGCGCAGAATCTAGCTATTCCACTGACAATATCTCACTGGAGTATTGTATGGGAACAGGTCCCGAATTAGCAAGACAAATGTGTTAGTTTGGCCATTATCTATGACTATGTGCTCCGCCATCGCAAGATCACCAAGGATACAAGTGATATGCTGTGGAACATCAATCTGAATGTGCCTACACGATCCTTGAAGGGTATTTTCAATGTTGTTGGAAGGGCATAGCACAGAGATACTGAGGCATTCTACAACGATGAGATTTCAAAAGTAACTATCGAGGATATGCCTAATCAACTATGTATAGTTAGGGTATGTGAGCATATCAATAGTGGGATGAGGGTAAATATCTCCCTTCTATGAGGCATAGTCCGGAAGTTAACTTCGCAAAAGATCTGGCTCTTGCGATGTATCGTTGGCCGCATTCCTCACCTCGAAGTATGCGTTATGGCTCGACATGAGAACCACATATGATGACCAACTACACGTTAGTGGTGGGAGAATAAAGAATCTTAGTGAGGGTGTCAAATACAGATAACTTAGAAGGCTGAAATGGCTGGTGAATAAGACTTATATTTGTACGTGATTATGGATGCGCTATTGAATATACAAAATTAAAGATTCGTGCAAGCAATCTATTAATGATCTTTTACCAACAGAACCTCACTGTGCTACCTAACCCTGCGAGCAAACGGTGTGTGGTAAAACAGCTTGTATTCTCGATAATTTATAGGTCATAATTACAATTTTGTCACATATATTTTGTTATTCAGTGATAAACTATAATCGTAAATAAAACATATCTATCAAGAGATTGGGTAATGAAGGATGCCGATGTATACAAAGTTTATGCAGGTGAACGTTTACAAGATTGTTTACGACTGTGTCATGACACAAAAAAGAGGAGAACCAGCCCTTTTCATAATAGACGACTGTAGTGCAAGTAATGAACTTACCAAAAAGAAAGAAAGATATGCTTTCTTATTTAGCCTTCTCTGGCCGACATGTAGAACATAGTGTTTGGGTGCTTACTAAAAAATACAGTTCAGTCCTGAAGGATATCAGAGAGCAGACACGATGGATTGCCCTGATTCATTGCAAGGACCAAGAATCATTTGACGAATGTCCACGTAAAAATGATATTATTCCTACCAAGAGTGAGCGAGATCAAATTAGTATACTGTTAGCAAAAACGAAGATCTTCAAACTCGTATTAAAAACTTACCAAGCAGCTGATTATGCAATTGCTTAGCAAAAAAGAGCAACTGCTTTTCAAAATAGATCAACTGTTAAGCAAAAATTAGCAACAGCTTCGCAAATTTAGCAACAGCTTATCAAAATATTGCAAATTTAGCAACTGCTAAGCAAAGTTTATCCTATCCCTCCAGAAAATCATCTGTCCATAGATACAGAATGTTCATTTACTGCAGGTGTAATAACGGCAGAGTAGTGTCAAGTAAAACGTAAGTGCCCACCTACTAATAATAGATGCGGAAACGTCACAAGTGAATGTGGAAATACTACAAGTTGTGAGAGTGATTAAGAACCCTAAAAAAGAAGCAGTGGGTAAAAAAAAAAGGGGGGGGGGGGCTCTAGCCGAGAAGAAAAAAAACTACTAGTAGTTGAACACAGCGAACACAATTCAAATACTGAACAGTCCACACGCGGATTACAAATTGGGCTCCATATGCACTAGCAACTGTTTTATAGCAGCGGTATGATTTATTAAGACTGGCAAATCTAATGGAGAAGAGAAAACACCACATGTACTGAACACAGTTAAAAAATTGGACGCGGTTCAATTGGAGGTAAATCCCCATGTTATGTTATAGAGGAAAAATGTTGGTAAAATGTTGGTAAACTCAGCGGATCATTCAACAGTTGTTAGTGGCTTAGCTATAGGCTATGCTCGAATAGGTAACATGATTATTAAAACACCAGCATCCCAGCCAGATTTTAATGGTTATGATATTGGTATGGTTATCCTTGATATAGGTCTCGCTATGGCTGCAAAAGTATTTTTCTGTTCTCTACTTTGAGAAAATCGAATTCGAAAGAAATTGAAGAGGAACGTAAAAGACATCTTAAAGCTTTAGGACCACTTGAAACTGCCCAATCACAATGGACTAGGAAAATAACACAGAGGCTTGATTATATAAATGAAGAGCTTTGTAGGCAAAATCATTCAATTCAAACTTTTAATGATGTTGAAACTGCCATGCATGAATACCATCTTATTTAGGGAAAGCCCAAAGCCAAGTCGCTCTCAGTTTTATACACCTTCAGAGGTTCAGAAATAACATTCATTGCGCTCGGCTTGACAGTGACTATCAGCTGTGAGCTGGCGACGCGGCTCGGCTGTCACGCATTTAGACATATGATACTAAAAGTGTATATTTATCCCAATGGCAAAGGGGACGTCCAAATGTAAGTTCATACTCATGAGCCAATCCAAAGAATGCCTAGCCAAGTGAAGACCCAGGTTCGAATCCCAACAAAGTAAAATGTGTGAAGCCCATTTCTGGTGTCCCCCACTGTGATATTGCTGGAATATTGCTAAAAGCAGCGTAAAACCATACTTACTCACCCCAAAGAATGTGATAAGGTCACGTTCACTATACATGTTCTGCATGCAGGATTGGGGTCAAAGATCATTTTGTTTATGCTAAGCACACGGAGCTGACACAAAACGAAACAAGATTATTTATGAAGGAATAACGATTACTTTAATGAGAGAAATAGATTTGGAAGAATTAGAACTTACACACATGAAGAAAAAAACATTTAGAGATTCACTTTGCATACAGTTATACAGCACAGTGGCTTATGTCAGAGAGCTGAAAGCTTTGTAAAAACAACATGGTCTAAGTGGTTATTCTTGAATAAGTAAAGCTGAATTGATTACCTTACTCGGTATGGAATACAACAACTCCCCGACTGTTTGAAAGTTCAGGCAAGACATCGTGGGCCGAGAGGTTATTCTCGAATGATTGCTATACTGGATAACCACAAACCAGTTTTTAAAAATGATGACTTACGATTTGTACTCAAAGATCATGCCGTTGGTAAACATTTAAGAGGTTGGAAGATGGATATTAATTCCAACATGGATGTTAATGATGTTAAACCCATCATATCAGTGGACCAATTGAGGTTCAGGTTGGGGTGTGGATAGAATTGATACCATATATTTAGATATAGCAAATTATATGCCTTTGGGAGGTTTATCTTATATAGATTTACCCTCTTATTAAAAGAAGAAAAAAATCTATAATCAACCTGATAAATAATGATGATAAGTGTTTAGATGACAAGATATTCCATGTTTCCCGCAAGCAAAAAGACAGATAGGCCTTCGAGCTATCCCCAGAATGATGGACTTAAATTTGAAGGTATAGATGCGCCAACACCAATCTCGTAAAATTAATAAGGTAGAAAAGCAAAAAAATTTAGATATAAATATTTTCGGCCATTCTAGAGGATATGTTGTGCACAGGTTGAGCTCTGTCCCAGACAATATTCAGAGATTCGATTTATTCCTGGTTGAAAAAGATGGTAAATATCATTATACGTGGATAAAGAGTTTAAGCAGGCTATTATATGATCAAGCAACCCACCTGGAAAGAAATATTTCTGTGAAAGTTTTTGCATGGATACAGCAGACAAGATCTTTTAGAAGCGCATAAAGTAGGCTGTAGAGGTGTTGGGCAGACTGCTATAAGCATCGATATGCCTAAAGAGGATAACAATATATTAAAAATTGATTGTTATTGTAATCAAATAAAAGTACTAGACATAATTTACGCTGACTTTGAAGCTCTCATTTAATACTTAACGCAGTCAAATCCAGATAAATTCGATTAGAATGTGTTTTTACTCCGAAACATTGGTCTCCTCCTCCATTTTTTAAAAAATGTTGTTACTTTAAATGAGTTTGCGAATCCAAAAACAACAATAGTCAATTATTAACTGGAATGATAATGGTTTTATGCAGAAATATTCATTGAAAACTATGAAAAGGCAATAGTGGAGCATTAAGTCATTGCACGTGAATAATTTCATATTCAAAAACTCATTAGTTTGAGAGTTATGGTTGGGAAACGAAACCTTGAGTTGTTTGAGACTAAGTCCATGGAAACATGGAAACATAACAGAATAAAAAAAACAAAAAGCACTGAATGTAGTTTTTCATACAAAATCAAAAACATAAGGCTTGCGGGTTTTGATATATAGTAAGGTATGACGGAAAAAAAAAATGTTCCTGTGATTTATAGAGGATAGATATCATTCTTATTGACTAAAACTATTGGATGTCTGAATATCAACAATAATTTGATGAGGAGGACTAAGTTACCTATCATAGAAACTGGTACCAAATTTGATGGATAAGACAAAATATATAGTCCACATTAGAAATCACCAGTTATATCCATCATTAGGCATGAAACTAAAGAAAATACACAGAATTCTTTAGTTTGACCAAAGTCCTTAGATTGAGCCCTGGATAAGACTGAGCTAGGAATCTAGGAATGATGGCTGCTTGTGATTTCAAAAAGAACCTATATAAGCTCATGAATAACTCAGTATTTGGTAAAACTATGGAGAATCTAAGGAAGCGTGTTGATGTTAAATTGGTCAGATCTCATGAAGAAGAAAGACTAAGGAAACTTATAGCTAGTCCGACCTTTAACAGAAGTAAGATATTTGATAATGACTTAGCAGCATTACATATGTGGAAGAGTAAAATAAAATTCAACAGACCAGTATACAGTAACAATGACTTAACAGCAATTCATATGAGGAAGAGTAATATATAGTTCAAGAGACCAGTATATGTTGATATGAGTATTCTTGACTTGTCAAAACACTGAATGTATGACTCTTATTACAATTAACTTGAACGATGATAGATGCGAGGTGTTATATACTGATACATATTTTTTGTTAATGGAAATACAAACCGAGGATGTGTATAAAGATATGGCAGAAAAGATAGATATATATGATATAAGCGATTACCCAAAATATCATTTATTGCACAGTAGAGTAAATAAAAAGTTACTTGGTAAGATGAAGGGTGAGTGTGCTGTTGACCGAAGAATCTGATAAAAAAAGTCTGATAATGTGGAGATGAGGAAAGCTAAAGGGGTTAAGAAGTATGTGATAAGAAAGCATCTAAAACCTGAATAGTATAAAGAGGCATTACTCAGCTGCAGAACATTCAAACATGAGATGGATACTTGAAGAAGTGACAAGCACAGGATATGTGGTTTAAGAATGTATAAGATATCATTATCATACCTTCATGTCAGAATTATGAAATTTGATTGGTCCACGTGATCCTGATAAAAGTCCTAATAACCCGTCATGGAGAATAATAAGGTTCTCAGCGGGGAAAAAAATCTCTTATACCCCGCCAGCAGCTATACAGGCTGCACGTGGATTTCCGAGAAACAGAATAAATCCCTTATACCCCACTTCAAAGCAAAACGCCACACGCTTGTTGCGAGTCAATGGAAGTCACGTGACATAGCACAAGTTAACCTCAGCTCAATCGAACAGCTGTTTTCTATCAATTTTGAATTTGTGTTAAATCTTTACACTGTCACAGTAAAACATGTCGGGACGATAAATGTCTGGTAGCAGGATCACTTGGGGTATATCGGATTTTATGCATCCCTCGTTAGGTTTTATACCACACCGCTCCGGCTCGTGGTATAAAACCAAACACGGGACGCATAAAACCCCACGTACCCCTCGTGATCCCGCTACAACATATATTATCCCCCTTAGATACAAGAGATTTATTGATGAGCATGGTATAACTACCTGTGTGTATGGTTACTTAGGGAGGTAATACTGTATCACAGGCAACTATGAGCAACTCTTCATGCACAAATACTCTTTCTTTAAGATAACATAGAAACGGCTCGCCTTCTTTCATAACCAATCTACTAATGTTACATATCTTAAAAGACCAAACCGGATAAGTTGCATGGCGTTGGCTTCCTTTGACTTCACCGAACTGATATAAATATCTAACACTTATCCGGAGGTTTTTGTTCTTTTGTTCTCTGCTCGGTGCTGAAGATTCGGAAGTCACAGATTCCATTTTAATTGCATGATATGGTTTCTTTCAAATTAATCTTGTTACTTCATTATTAGCGCTGATACAACACCATTCCGTTCATCTTAACTGATCTGATTTCATTTTAATCCCATCCACGTTTATATATGCGGTGCATTGAATCTTTTGAGGTTAATGGTTCAACCTCTTTGTACCCACTAGATGCATCTACTACACTTAAAGCATATTTATAATTATGTTTTGCGTCTTACCTTATCCGATATGGCTGAAATATTGCCGATGTGACGTAAAGCATTACCTCACTCACTCACTCTTACCTTATCATGCGGAAAAAACAAGAGGGCCTCTACTACATGTTCCACTCTCTGCTCTGACTAGACTTTCTAATCCATGTACCACTTTCTACTCAATTTACGACTATCGACTCCATGTAAGACCCTCTACTCTATTATCGCTCTCTGCTCCATGTACCACTCTCTAATCCATTTCGACTCTATAATCCATGTACGACTATCAACGCCATTTACGCCTCTCTATCCATATACGACTCTTTGTTTATGTACGACTTTATACTCCATTTACGCCTTTCATACTCTCTAGATTTACTCTTAATCCACGTTCTGACCTTGGTTGGACAGTTTTGGTTTTGGTGTGTTGTCCAAATCTTGTGGCGTAAGTTACATTTAATTTGAATATTGTTTATGCTTATATTCTTGTAGCTTGATCATGTTTGTAATTTCTGTATAGTTACATGTATTTATATATATGTAATGATAGAATAGTAAACGGATGTAGGAACATGTCTTTTGTAGTGTATATTCATCGTGAATTAAATCACTACAATCTTAGAGATCTTACACAAACAAAGGTCTTGATTTGACCGTTTTGGCAGTCGTCGTTGTATTGAAAACAACCACCATAATAATGTCATCATGTACATTTACTTTTGATATTGACATTAGTTATTCTAAGTAGAACTTGTATGTTGGATAACTGTATGTTTTTTTAGTTATTCTGAGTATTGTACAGGCTTGATGTATGTTGAATAACCGTGTGTAGTTATTCTGAGCATGTTCCCGTGCTCATTTGTATGTTGAATAACTGTATTTATCATATAATGGGTAGGTTTCTCGGCAGGATAAAGCCAACGGATAAAAACGATATCCGTTGGGGTCATATGCGGATAGAGATGCAAATATCAAAGGTCAAGTAGAGACTACTTTCATTGTTTATAAACAAACATGGCGTCGCCCTTGTCATTCGGCGATCGAGTCAGAATTAACCATCGGGAATCTGGATAAACTACAGAGATAATTGCTATCATTATCAAAAGAACAGTCTAATATACTGAAAATCAGTGTCTAACTGTGACGTAGCGAAGGCATTTTATAAGTTTTGGCAACTTTGGAGAAACAATTTTGCGAGGGCACGAGGCCTAGCCAAGCGGGATCAGTACCCATATCTGTGCTTGAAACCTTCTCCACAAATTAAAATAGTTGGATTTGGCCGAAATATGTTTGAATTGTTACCTTGTTTCGTTTTGTCGCTATGTGTACATCTGACACTGCTTAACGTTATGACAGGACAGACCGACTGTCAACAACGTCTGACTGTAGCCGTGACGTCTCGTAGACTGGGTTTAGAGCAGCTTCCCTTTGACAAAGGGCAGTTACTCTAGCGGACAGACCGATGGATTGCCGCGAAAGGCAATTAAAAACAATTGTCGTTTTGCGTATATGTTGCTTCGCCACTGTATAAGAAACAGATTTCAGTTGGAACTATATTGGCTACTGTCACTGTCCGACTGACACATCACTTACCCTGTGACGTAATAAATATTAATGCGCGCATTCCAGGAAAACTCGCAATGTTTCGGTAATGTTTATGAGAGAATTTATGAGTTTATTAAAGAATGACATTATATGATAAAGAGATTATCACGCTTGTGTGTTTGGGGATGGTAAATATCCTGTATTAGGAATAAATACAATGCTTATTCCTAATGCAGGATATTTACCATCCCCAATCACACTCACGTGATAACCTCTATGTACCATTCTGAATATATAATACTCGATGTAAGGTGAATGGTCACTTGATATAAACTTACGTGTATACGTTTCTTGTATAGTGTCCGGGGACCCAGAGGGGAACTGCACGATGTGTCATGCGGCATGGTATCTCAGTGTAAATCGGCATCAGTCAGAAACCATTAAAAGCACACACACACACACACACACACACCTCACCTCACCTCACCTCACCTCTCTACACCATGTACGTCTCTCTACACCATGTACCACTTTCTACTCCATGAACGACTCTAATTGCATGTATCGATGTTCATGATGTCAATCACTGGATTGTCTGGTCCAGACTCGATGTTTTACAGACCGCCGTCATACAGCTTGAATACTGCTGAGTGTGGCGTTAAACAACAAACAAACAAACAAAAACGTCTCTCAACTCCATTAACGACTCTCTACTCCATGCACCACTCTCTACTCCATGTACGACCCTCTACTCAATGTACAACCCTCTCCTTCATGTCACACCCTCAACTCCATGTACCACTCTCTACTCCATGTACGACTCTCTACACTATGTACGACCCTCAACGCTATGTACCACTCTCTACTCCATGTACAACCCTCTCCTTCATGTCACACCCTCAACTCCATGTACCACTCTCTACTCCATGTACGACCCTCTCCTTCATGTCACACCCTCAACTCCATGTACCACTCTCTACTCAATGTACGACCCTCTCCTTCATGTCACACCCTTAACTCCATGTACCACTCTCTACTCCATGTACGACTCTCTACTCCATCTACCACTCTCTACACCAAGTACGACCCTCAACGCTATGTACCACTCTCTACTCCATGTACGACCCTCTCCTTCATGTCACACCCTCAACTCCATGTACCACTCTCTACTCAATGTACGACCCTCTCCTTCATGTCACACCCTTAACTCCATGTACCACTCTCTACTCCATGTACGACTCTCTACTCCATCTACCACTCTCTACACCAAGTACGACCCTCAACGCTATGTACCACTCTCTACTCAATGTACGACTCTCTACTCCATCTACCACTCTCTACACCATGTACTACCCTCTACGCAATGTACGACTCTCTACTCCATGTACAACTCTCTACTCAATGTACGACTCTCTACTCAGTGTACGACTCTCTACTCAATGTACAACTCTCTGTTCCATGTACAACTCTCTACTCAATGTACGACTCTCTACTCCATGTACCACTCTCTACTCTATGTACCACTCCCTACTCAATGTACGACTCTCTACTCCATGTACCACTCTCTACTCTATGTACCACTCCCTACTCAATGTACGACTCTCTACTCCATGTACCACTCTCTACGCTATGTACCACTCTCTACTCAATGTACGACTCTCTACACCATGTACCACTCTCTACTCTATGTACCGCTCTCTACTCTATGTACCGCTCTCTACTCTATGTACCGCTCTCTACTCTATGTAATACACTCTCCCCCATGTCACACCCTCAACTCCATGTACCACTCTCTACACCACTGACGAATTTCTCCTCCATGTAATACCCTCTGGTCCATTTACGACTCTACTCCATGTACGTCTTTCTACTCCATGTACGGCTCTCTACTCCACGTACGTCTCTCTTCTGATCCGTGAAGATCCGGGTAAAAGACTATGCTTGTTGTAAGAGGCGACTAACGGGATCGTGTGGTCAGGCTCGCTGACTTGGTTAATTCATGATATCGATCCTAATTGCATGTATCGATGTTCATGTCAATCATCACTCTCTACACCATGTACCACTTTCTACTCAATGTACGACTCTTTACTCCATGCACGACCCTCAACACCAGGTAAGACTCAATAACGCCATCAACTCTCAACTCCGGGTACCACTCTCTACGCCACTGACGACTCTCCACTCAATGTAATACTCTCTACTCCATGTACGTCTCTCAACTGACCCGTGAAGATGAGGGTAAAAGCAGGCCATGGGCTACTTAGGTCCAACGTGCAAATTAGGTATTACAGTACATGTTTTACATATCATAAGTATAGTTTTTCATTAAAATGACAACGGACATATTTACCAGTCTAGTGTTCATGTCAACATATATACATGTATCTCTGATTTCAGATTTTTAGTCATATCTGGAAAATACATATTTATCAATACATGATCGCATCGGGACAAATAAGAAACAAGCATTGATGTAATTCATGACAATAAAACAATTAACACAATTTCAAACATCTGTAGGCACACTAAATGTTCAATCTAGTCACTGTCTGAACTATCAACATCAAGATAGTCTACTGTATCAGGAAGAGATATATCATCAGGGTCAGACTCCTCATCACTGCTTGTATCCCCTGTTTCAGTTATATCTACCATTAGCTGTGGCAACATGTCTCCTTCACACCACAGTGGTTCGAGTTTCCCTCCAGTCATCACCCAACCATGACCATCAACAGGAGCTGGAATAAGTGGATCGGCAATGTGTGCTATCTTCCATATGCCAGCCTGATATTTGACCCTTATGTGTTGATCAATACTCTTTCGACAGGGAGGTAGGGTTCCCACACAACATTGCGAGAAGCGCCAGGTAGATCATTTTTGGCACATGGCTCATTCATTCTGAGGGAGCGTAGATCGTTGACACTCAGTATACGAGGTTTCCCATACCAAGCACATGTGAAGTGAGCAAGTTCATCCGTGACGTAGACAGGTACATGCCATGTATCACCAACCTGGCAAGCAGTGGCACGAAGTTGGGCATCCTTGACAGAGTTTTCAGTGGTTTGACCTTCCCATGTCCTTTGAAGGCACTTGTAGTATCACAACCACTGTACGCATAAAGTGCCTTCATCGCTGTGCAGTGTTGCTGAGTATGGGACAGAGCAAGTTCACTGACACCAATCAACCTGTTTTTATTACCATTGCCGGTGTCAAAGAGAATGTTGATATTCTCCATCTAGAGTGCATAATGGAGAAGGATAAACAAAATGTCAGTATCTGGGCTCTTTACTCTGACATACTTGTAGTTTTGGAGCCTGGCATATTCACAATAAAGGATGATCCTGGAATCTGTCTCCTCCTGGGAAGACTTGAGGACTGGTATTTCTGTACACTGTGTTCTCAGACCGTCATCAGAAGTAAGTTGGTATGCACAGCCTTCACATACGATTGTTACTTTTCTACCTTGTAGTTTTTTGGCGTATTTATCTTGGCTCCAGATTCGAGTAAGAAGAGTGATGAACTGTTGCTTGTTGACATCATTGGATAGGAACTGCTTCCAGTCCTCTAACTATGCTTGTAGTGAGAGGCGACTGACGGGATCGGGTGGTCAAGCTCGCTGACTTGGTTAGTTCATGTTATCGATCCTAATTGCATGTATCGATGTTCATGATGTCAATCATTGGATTGTCTGGTCCAGACACGATTCTTTACAGACCGCCGTCATACATATAGAATACTAAACGAGCTCCCGTGTAATACCAATTTTATGAAACGAGTGAATAGTTCTGGTATCTGACGAGCGAAAGCGAGTCAGATACCACTAGTATTCACGAGTTTCATAAAATTGGTTTTACACGGGAGCAAGTTAAGTAATTTTTTTATTACTGGCCATTTATAACGTTTTTAGAATTATACTGTTGAGTGTGAATAGGCTGACACCTACACGATCAACATCATAATCCAACTGAGTTTAACACAGTAATACTTCAAACACGTCAAAAGTTGAAACGTATGAATTTAATACCATACAACGGTCCACCTTTAGAATTCAGGCGTCCGTTTCACAAAATTATCGTAGCGTTAAGGTTATCGCAACTCACATACTTTAACTTAGACCAACGACTGTCGTTGCGCTACAGTACGATCGCCTCTCTACTCTATGTACGACTTTCTACTCTATGTACCATCCTACTCAATGTACGACTCTCTACTTCATGTACGCCGCTCTACTCCATGTCCGACTCTCTACTCAATGTACGACTTTCTACTCTATGTACCACTCTCTACTCTATGTACGACTTTCTATTCTATGTACCACTCTCTACTCAATTTACGACTCTCTACTTCATGTACGCCGCTCTACTCCATGTACGACTCTCTACTCAATGTACGACTTTCTACTGTATGTACCACTCTCTACTCTATGTACGACTTCCTACTCTATGTACGACTCTCTACTCAATGTACGACTCTCTACTCCATGTACAACTCTCTACTCAATGTACAATTCTCTACTCCATGTACGCCGCTCTACTCCATGTCCGACTCTCTACTCCATGCACGACTCTCTACTCAGTTTACAGCTCTCTACTCCATGTACGGCGCTCTACTCAATGTACGGCGCTCTACTCCACGTCCGACTCTCTACTCCATGTACGGCGCTCTACTCCATGTCCGACTCTCTACTCCATGTACGCCGCTCTACTCCTTGTCCGACTCTCTACTCCAAGTACAACTCTCTACTCTATGTCCGACTCTCTACTCCATGCACGACTCTCTACTCTATGTAACATTCTCTACTCCATGTACGACTCTCTACCCCATGTTCAACTCTCTACTCCATGTACGCCGCTCTACTCCATGTCCGACTCTCTACTGTATGTACGCCGCTCTACTCCAAGTACAAATCTCTACTGTATGTACGCCGCTCTACTCCATGTCCGACTCTCTACTCCATGCACGACTCTCTACTCCATCTACGACTCTCTACACCATGTACTACCCTCTACGCAATGTACGACTCTCTACTCCATGTACAACTCTCTACTCAATGTACCACTCTCTACTCAGTGTACGACTCTCTACTCAATGTAAAATTCTCTACTCAATGTACAATTTTCTACTCAATGTACAACTCTCTACTCAATGTACAACTCTCTACTCAATGTACAACTCTCTACTCCATGTACAACTCTCTACTCAATGTACAACTCTCTATTCAATGTACAACTCTCTACTCCATGTGCAACTCTCTACTCAATGTACGACGCTCTACTCCATGTACAACTCTCTACTCAATGTACAACTCTCTGTTCCATGTACAACTCTCTACTCAATGTACGACTCTCTACTCCATGTACGACTCTCTACTCAGTGTACGACTCTCTACTCAATATAAAACTCTCTACTCAATGCACAACTCTCTACTCAATGTACAACTCTCTACTCAATGTACAACTCTCTACTCAATGTACAACTCTCTACTCCATGTACAACTCTCTACTCAATGTACCACTCTCTACCCTATGTAACATTCTCTACTCCATGTACGACTCTCTACCCCATGTACAACACTCTACATCATGTACGCCGCTCTACTTCATGTACGCTGTTCTACACCATGTAACGCTCTCTGCTTCATGTACCACTCTCTACACCATGTACAACTCTCTACTCAATGTACGACTCTCTACTCAATGTACCACTCTCTACCCTATGTACAACACTCTACATCATGTACGCCACTCTACTTCATGTACGCTGTTCTACACCATGTAACACTTTCTGCTTCATGTACGACTCTCTACTCCATGTACAACTCTCTACTGTATGTACGACTCTCTACTCAATGTACCACTCTCTACCCTATGTAACATTCTCTGTTTCATGTACGACTCTCTACCCCATGTACAACACTCTACATCATGTACGCCGCTCTACTTCATGTACGCTGTTCTACACCATGTAACACTTTCTGCTTCATGTACCGCTCTCTACATCATGTACGCCGTTCACTTCATGTACGCTGTTCTACACCATGTAACGCTCTCTGCTTTATGTACTGCTCTCTACATCATGTACGACCCCCTACATCATGTACGCCGCTCTTCTTCATGTAACGCTCTCTGATTCATGTACCACTCTCTACTCAATGTACGACTATCTAGTCCATAAAAGGCTTTCTACTCCATACTCTTCTCTACATGTCCCTCTCTCTCCTCTCTTAACGCCTCTCTACTCCATATACGACTCTATGTCCATGTACGACCATGTACGTCATTTATACCTGTCTATTCTATGTACGAATTTCTGTTCTACTGTCAATCTACGAGTGTCTGTTCCATGTACGACTCTCTACTTCGTGTATGACTCTTTGCCCCATGTACGAATCTTTACTTATGGTACGACTCTCTGTCCATGTACCGCTCTCGACTCAATTCACTTCCCTCTACCCTGTGTACAAATTTCTACTTCATGCACGACACCCTGCTTCATGTACAACTCTCTATCTGCATGCATAGAATGGGAATGAACTATAATACTTATATTGCGCTTGTCTCCACACACTAGGTGCATGCTCAAAGCGCTAAAATTAATACCCCTGTCATTCATTAGATCAGTATGTTCTCGATTTCATTCTCAGTTCCATGTGGTCATACAACCAAGCTGCTTTGTCAGGCGTTAGAAGGTTGGCAGTCACATCTCCATTTCATCCCACCGGGTACCCATTTTTACTGCTGGTGAACAGAAACACATTTCGAACAAATTTATTTGCTAAACGTCTTTTGTTTGTGACTTGCGCGCTGCCAGCACATGCCACAGGACCACATGCCACCACAGAATTAGGACTATTAGGACGTATTGGGTTTGATGTATGCAAAATATAAGAATATCCGTGTAATCAAGGAAATACCTAATTTCACAAACAAATCCTTGTGCTTGTGTTCAATTATTTTTACGAATATGTATTTCAAAATATGAAAGCATAATATATTGGCTGTAGCTTGTGATGAGTTTTACACATCCTTCTGGAGCAAATTATGAATTTAAAACAATATTTATCAATAATTAACGATAACAATGTTATCGTCTTCTCGAGTCTAATACCTTCCAGGTGTTTTTCGCCCACGTGTTGGTTTTTCTTGTGCTTCAAATTATATAAAGCGATACTAGCGAGCCTAGATATGGATAGGCAAAAGTATTCCAAGATAACGCCCGCAGAAAGTATAAGGTTATGTCACCAAATCGTACAATGGAGTTGATTACTTATAGTTATGCTTAATGCTTCGGTTGGAGTCTCTGCCTACTATGTATTAGCTGCACAGTCCCCTACATCAATATAAAAAATTCTCTATACATCTGTCGGAGCACAAGCATGACAATCACCATGTGGAGATTGTATAGATGTTGGGTGTAAACTATTGTCCTCGATGTAGCTTCATTAAGTCAAGAGGAACCACATCGACATTCTGTAGCCATGAATCATTTTGTTGGTCTCTTCCCACGCTCGGGGATGACGCCTTGTTTTGTTACAACTTCAACTGTAGCAATGCACCCAAACCAGGCCATTCTGGGAGTAACCAAGCTCATCATGTGTATCTTTATGATGAGTATTTTTCCACATCAAATGCAACTAGTCATAACGCACTTGATTGCAGGCCTGCTGAAGCGGGTAACATTTTAAGATTTAAAGAAGGGGGTTACTTGGGCTTTATCCATTATATACGTAGTGATTACAAAGTTTATTTGTACGGTCAAAATAGCATGAGACTAGCATGTCAACAACTTTAGGTGCAACATTGTTTGGGATGTGTGAGGGTAAACTCGTTGAATGTAAGTCTTATAGTGTTTGTAATATAGTTAAGAAACGTTTATCATAGGTCACGTAAATGTGGCTGACTTAAATTCATGAGCCAACGAGGGATATGGAATATTTCGATGTTAAGAGTATCTTGTCACAGATCTGTTAACCATTTCTATATTAGCAGGGATTGATATTGCAAGTATTACAAACTAATGACATTTTCAGTATTGGAGATGACTGCCCGTTTTGACTTTCAATCTGTCCAAACACAGTGAAAACATAATGAAATACATTGATAAACAAATATGAATTGTTCATCGACACACATTTGATGAAAATGTGGATGTATTTGTCCAGTTCATCAGTGCTTCGTCCGTCCCATTTGACGAACCGTGAAATACAAAATCCAAGGCTAAGGCTAGTTCTAATGTTTTGTCCGCGACACAATATCTATGTATTAGACTTAGACTCTAAGTGGTTAAGTTAATTATTGTGACTAGACCTGTACGATTGCACTTGGAATTGTACCATCGTAGCACAAAAGATGTCGATGACTAGTTTGAACTAAATTACAAAACAATCATATTCCCCAATGAGAATGAGTGTCCGTAATATCAAATTTAATGTCTTGGACAAAGTAAATGAGAGCGTGATCAGGCTTGTTCTCCGCCACTCCCGTGAGAATCTCTTTGATTTGGTCAGAGAAAGGCCCTCGAGTGGTGATTTGTTGGGGAACACTGCTGACCCATCACCTCGCCAGAAGCGCAGCCAACATAGCCATAATTAATAATTTGGCATAGATCTCTTTCCTTTGCACTCGCATGCTCCTTTCACACACCATTCACAAGCTTTGGATTAAGCATTGCGCATGCGCTGCGATCAAGTCGTGCATCGATTGACGCAGAAAAACTAATTGGATTGAGATTGTTCGCCTCTTGTCGCAATTATGCGAACTATGGGTTGTTCATTAGATATAATGAGTGGGGTTGAGTGGTGATTTTCTTCCCTGGCTACTGCCCAGTGAAGATCACTAACACAGGGGCAGATTAATGTTTTGGTAGAGATAACTGAAGATTAAAGAAAACATGATTGGTGAGTTTTCATTGAACGGATTAATACTTTTAAAAGCAGCTTCAGTTATTTGTGGAACATAATTAGATTATCCCGGTGTAGTGTGTATGTGTATTATACAAATTATGCTGTTTAATCCATACCATTCCTGTATGTCTTCACTTAAATTTGTGATGTGGTATTATCATGTAATATACACATAGAGAACATGTGGCCTCTCTCGACGAATCATCGCTAGTTTTCTGTAACATGTATACTAACACAATCATCGCATACATAATGATGTAGTTGGTTGTCTCCAACATGTAGACCAACACAATTATCGTAAACAACATCATGAAGCTAGTTGTCTTTAACATGTATGTCCACACAATCATCGCACACAACACGATGTAGCTAGTTTTCTAAAAATTGTACACAAATAATCATCACACAACATGATGCAGCTAGGTTTCTGTAACATGTAGCCATAAAATCATAACACAAAACATGATGTAGCTAGTTGTCTGTCAAACGACCGCCCACACATTGATCGCACATAAAATGACGTAGCTAGTTGTCTGTAACGTGTATAGTGACACAATCATCACACACAGCGTGATGTAGATAGTTTTCTCTAACATGTATACTAACACAACATCAAACACAACGTGATGCAGCTAGTTGTCTGTAACATGTATACTAACACAATCATCACACACAACATGGTGCAGCTAGTTGTCTGTAACATGTATACTTACACAATCATCACACACAACATAATGCAGCTAGTTGTCTGTAACGTATATACTTACACAATCATCACACACCACGTGATGTAGCTAGTTGTCTGTAACATGTATGCTAACACAACATCACACACAACATGGTGCAGCTAGCTGTCTGTAACATATATACTTACACAATCATCACATACAACATGGTGCAGCTAGTTGTCTGTAACGTATATACTTACACAATCATCACACACAACATAATGCAGCTAGTTGTCTGTAACGTATATACTTACACAATCATCACACACCACGTGATGTAGCTAGTTGTCTGTAACATGTATACTAACACAACATCACACACAACATGGTGCAGCTAGTTCTCTGTAACGTATATACTTACACAATCATCACACACAACGTGATGCAGCTAGTTGTCTGTAACATGTATACTAACACAACATCACACACAACATGGTGCAGCTAGTTGTCTGTAACATGTATACTTACACAATCATCACACACAACATAATGCAGCTAGTTGTCTGTAACATGTATGCTAACACAACATCACACACAACATGGTGCAGCTAGCTGTCTGTAACATATATACTTACACAATCATCACACACAACGTGATGTAGCTAGTTGTCTGTAACATGTATACTAACACAACATCACACACAACATGATGCAGCTACCTGTCTGTAACATGTATACTTACACAATCATCACACACAACATGATGCAGCTACCTGTCTGTAACATGTATACTTACACAATCATCACACACAATGTGATGTACCTAGTTGTCTGTAACATGTATACTTACACAATCATCACACACAACGTGATGTACCTAGTTGTATGTAACATGTATACTTACACAATTATCACACACAGCATGATGCAGCTACCTGTCTGTAACATGTATACTTACACAATCATCACACACAACGTGATGTACCTAGTTGTCTGTAACATGTATACTTACACAATCATCACACACAACGTGATGTACCTAGTTGTCTGTAACATGTATGCTAACACAACATCACACACAACGTGATGCAGCTAGTTGTCTGTAACATGTATACTTACACAATCATCACACACAACGTGATGTAGCTAGTTGTCTGTAACATGTATACTAACACAATCATCACACAAAACAGGGTGCAGCTAGTTGTCTGTAACATGTATACTTACACAATCATCACACACAACATGGTGCAGCTAGTTGTCTGTAACATGTATACTAACACAACATCACACACAACATGGTGCAGCTAGTTATCTGTAACATGTATACTTACACAATCATCACACACCACGTGATGTAGCTACTTGTCTGTAACATGTATACTTACACAATCATCACACACAATGTGATGTAGATAGTTATCTGTTACATGTATGCTAACACAACATCACACACAACATGGTGCAGCTAGTTGTCTGTAACATGTATACTTACACAACATCACACACCACGTGATGCAGCTAGTTGTCAGTATCATGTATACTTACACAAGCATCACACACAACGTGATGTAGCTAGTTGTATGTAACATGTATACTAACACAACATCACACACAACGTGATGTAGCTAGTTGTCTGTAACATGTATACTAACACAACATCACACACAACATGGTGCAGCTAGTTGTCTGTAACATGTATACTTACACAATCATCACACACAACGTGATGTAGCTAGTTGTCTGTAACATGTATACTAACACAACATCACACACAACATGGTGCAGCTAGTTGTCTGTAACATGTATACTAACACAACATCACACACAACATGGTGCAGCTAGTTGTCTGTAACATGTATACTTACACAATCATCACACACAACATGGTGCAGCTAGTTGTCTGTAACATGTATACTAACACAACATCACATACAACATGGTGCAGCTAGTTGTCTGTAACATGTATACTAACACAATCATCACACACAACATGGTGCAGCTAGTTGTCTGTAACATGTATACTTACACAATCATCACACACAACGTGATGTAGCTAGTTGTCTGTAACATGTATACTAACACAACATCACACACAATGTGATGTAGATAGTTATCTGTTACATGTATGCTAACACAACATCACACACAACATGGTGCAGCTAGTTGTCTGTAACATGTATACTTACACAACATCACACACCACGTGATGCAGCTAGTTGTCAGTATCATGTATACTTACACAAGCATCACACACAACGTGATGTAGCTAGTTGTATGTAACATGTATACTAACACAACATCACACACAACGTGATGTAGCTAGTTGTCTGTAACATGTATACTAACACAACATCACACACAACATGGTGCAGCTAGTTGTCTGTAACATGTATACTTACACAATCATCACACACAACGTGATGTAGCTAGTTGTCTGTAACATGTATACTAACACAACATCACACACAACATGGTGCAGCTAGTTGTCTGTAACATGTATACTAACACAACATCACACACAACATGGTGCAGCTAGTTGTCTGTAACATGTATACTTACACAATCATCACACACAACATGGTGCAGCTAGTTGTCTGTAACATGTATACTAACACAACATCACATACAACATGGTGCAGCTAGTTGTCTGTAACATGTATACTAACACAATCATCACACACAACATGGTGCAGCTAGTTGTCTGTAACATGTATACTAACACAACATCACATACAACATGGTGCAGCTAGTTGTCTGTAACATGAATACTAACACAACATCACACACAACATGGTGCAGCTAGTTGTCTGTAACATGTATACTAACACAACATCACATACAACATGGTGCAGCTAGTTGTCTGTAACATGTATACTAACACAATCATCACACACAACGTGATGTAGCTAGTTGTCTGTGACATGTATACTTACACAATCATCACACACAACGTGATGTAGCTAGTTGTCTGTAACATGTATACTAACACAACATCACATACAACATGGTGCAGCTAGTTGTCTGTAACATGTATACTAACACAACATCACATACAACATGGTGCAGCTAGTTGTCTGTAACATGTATACTAACACAACATCACATACAACATGGTGCAGCTAGTTGTCTGTAACATGTATACTAACACAACATCACACACAACATGGTGCAGCTAGTTGTCTGTAACATATATACTAACGCAACATCACACACAGCATGGTAGTACCGTACATAATTTACGCTGACTTCGAAGCACTTATCAAACCTATAGAAAATACCGAACACAGTACTGAATGTAGTTTTACGTACAAAACTCAAGAACATATTCCTTGTGGGTTTGGATATAGTTGTAAGGTATGATGGGAAAACAAACCCACCAGTGATTTACAGAGGTCCCAATGCAACGGGAAAGTTCCTAGAATATCTACAAAATGAAGAGAGAATAATCAGGGAAAATTTATCGTGTAAGAAACCCATATGTATGACGACGGATGATTGGAGGGCCTATAAGAAGTCAACGAGTTGTCATGTTTGTAATAAACCCCTGAATGGGAATTCTGTAAGAGATCATTGTCACGTTACGGGTAATTATCGGGGAGCCGCGCATAACGAGTGTAACTTCTCAATTCTCAAACAATACCCATCCCCGTTGTGTTTCATAACCTTAGAGGATATGATTCTCATCTCATCATGCAAGCTATATCAAAAGCCGACAACGGCTTAACGTGCATTCCTAATAATATGGAAAAATACTTATCATTCTCGTTGACTAAAACTATACATTATACGGACATGGATGGGAAAGCTAGAACCAAGTAATGGACTTAGATTCATAGACTCCGTACAGTTTCTGTTATCTTCCCTGGACAATTTAGCTAATGCGAACAATCCCGATGACTTTGCAATAACAAATCAATATACTTATCGGTTAACAAGGCATTTGTTGTTGAGAAAAGGTGTATATCCTTACGAATATATGGATGATTGGTCTAGATTCGACGAAACTAAATTACCACCCCTTGAATCATTCTATAGTAACTTAACAGAATCTAAAATAACCGATGCCGATTATGAACCATCTTTCCGAGGCAAGAGAGTTAACTGACTTTAAAAGTCCAGTTTCCACCCTTGCCGACCTAGGCTGGAATAACTGGGCTCGATCGTAGCGCCACCAGTGGCTATTACCAATTATGTTCCATCTAAGCCTCTCATAAGGACCAATCAGAATCCACCTCTCGTATCACTTGCATTTGCTTTACACAAAATGGTTGCGCCCGGTCAGGACGATCTGATCGATAATTAATATCTATATTGTGCTAAAACGGGTCTGACATCGCGAAATGCATCAAATCACGTGAGCACCTTGATTAAAAACATGAGAAGATTTTGAAAATATCTGCTGACAACGAGTTGTCGGTGCACATGCTTTGCAAATCCTGCAATCGACCGAAATCTGCACGACAGTTTACGAACCGGATTTCAATTTCGGTGCGCGATTTTGAGTGGACTATGCGTAGACTCGTTAGTCCAGCCAAAATGTAACTCCATAATACCAGCCTAGTGTCGACATGGGTGGAAACTGGACTTTTATAGTCAGTTAACTCTCTTGCCTCGGGAAGATGATTATGAACAGGCTCTGACAGTGTCGGATAAATTAGGTTGTAAGAATTTAGGTGATTATCACGATCTGTACTTAAAAACTGATGTACTGTTACTCGCCGATATATTCGAGATATTTAGAAAGTCATGTTTAAAACAATGCGACTTGGACCCGGCATGGTACTATTCCAGTCCCGGACTATCGTGAGATGCATTGTTGAAGAAGACCGGTGTAGAAATAAAATTACTCACCGATTACGATATGCACTTGTTTGTTGAGAAAGAATTAAGAGGTGGTATATCGATGACGGCGAAAAGGTATTCTAAGGCTCATAATAAATTAGTGGAAGGATATGATCCGAGTAAACCCGACACCCACATATCATATCTCGACGCCAACAATTTGTCCGGATGGGCTATGAGTCAACCTTTACCCACGGGTGGTTTTGAGTGGATCGATGTGAATGATATCGATGTGATATCAATCCCCACAGATTCCGATAAAGGATACATACTAGAAGTTGACTTGGAATATCCAACAGAGTTACACAAAGATCATAAAAGTTATCAGCTAGGTCCCGAGAGATTAATGGTGAATAAAGACTGGACTCCTTGATGGGTAATATTGGGTTAGCTAACGTAGAAAAACTCGTACCAAATTTGATGGATAAGACAAAATATATAGTTCACTATAGAAATCTCCAGTTATATCTATCGTTAGGCATGACAATAAAGAAAATACACAGAGTTCTAAAGTTTGATCAAAGCCCTTGGATGGAGCCCAATATAAGGCTGAACACAGATTTAAGAAAGATGGCTACCAGCAATTTAAAAAAGAACCTATATAAGCTCATGAATAACTCAGCATTTGGTAAAACTATGTAGAATCTAAGGAAGCGTGTTGATGTTAAATTAGTCAGGTCTAATGAGGAAAAAACACTCAGGAAACTTATAGCTAGTCCGGCTTTTAACAGAAGCAAGATATTTGATAACGACTTAGCTGCATTACATATGCAGAAGAGTAACATAAAATACAACAGACCGGTGTACGTTGGTATGCGTATTCCTGATTTGTCAAAACACTTAATGTATGCCTTTTATTACAACGAACTTAGGAAGCAATACGACGATAGATGCCAGGCGTTATATACCGATATAGATTCTTTGTTGATGGAAATACAAACCGAGGATGTATAAAAAGATATGGCAGAAAAAATAGATATGTACGACACGAGCGATTACCCAAAAAATAATCCACTGCAGAACGTAGTAAATAAAAAGAAGTTAGGTAAGATGAAGGATGAATGTGCTGGGACCCCTATTGCGGAGTATGTCGGATTAAGACCTAAGATGTACTCTATAAAGAAGTCAGATAATGGAGAGATAAGAAAATTTAAGGGTGTTAAGAAGTATTTGGTAAAAAAGCATATCAAACATGAACAGTATAAAGAAGCATTATTCAATGGTAGAACATTCAAACATGAGACGAACGCTTTAAGAAGTGTCAGTCACAGGATATATGGATTAAGAATGAACAAGACATCATTATTATATCCCCCTTAGATACAAAGAGATGGATTGATAAGGATGGTGTAAGCTTATGGTTATGGTGGTAATACTGTATCGTTGGGAACTATGAGCAACTCTTCTCGTTCAAATGCCCTGCCCAGTCCATCTTTAAGATAATAAAGAATAGGCTTTCCTTCTTTCATAACCAACCGACTACTGTTATATATCTTAAGGGACCAAATCGGATCGGTTGCACGACGTTGGCCTCCTTCGAGTTCACCGGGCTGGTATAAATATCTTACGCTTACTCTATTCGGAAGTTTTTGCTCTTTGCCTCTCCTGGGTGCTGAAAATTCAGAAGTCACAGATTTCATTTTAATCGCATCGGATGGTTTCTTCCCGATTAATCTCGTTACTTCATAATTCAGCGCTGATACAACAGCTGATTATCGTGTCACCCATTCGGTTGATCTTAATCGATCCGATTTCATTTCAATCCCATACTGATATCCAAACGAACGTTCCGCTGATGTCCGGTTAAATCTTTCAACCATAGCTTGACTACGGTGGGCCTCTTTTTCACCTGATTTCAACATCGTGCTTTGTTAACAGTTTAGTTACTGACCCCATAAACTCGCGACCAGGATCTCCTTGAAATAACTTGGGCCATTTTAGTGGTCCGCGTTTATATATTCGGCTGTTGAATCTTTCGAGGTTAATGGTTCAGCCTCCTTGTAGCGACTAGCCACACCCACTACGGTTAAAGCGTATTTATATGCTTTGCGTCTTACCTTATCATGGGGAAAAAGCAAGAGGTCAGCCTGATGAACTTCATTCGTTGTAAAAATATCAAGCTTCTTCCTTGGGATATAACGCGGTGCCACATCGCTTGTTTCTTAAGCCAATCCTTGGCCAAATCTTTAGATACCTTAGCCGCAGTGGCAAATCCCTGTATTGCTCCTATACCTTTCCAATATCCTCGTGGGTTATAGTAAATTTTATCCATTATTAATTAATATTGATGATTCTTTTAATACGAATCATGACGATCGTTGAATCGCATCATAATTTTTGCATAAAAAATCCCCTCTGTAGTAGCAGTATTGGGTATAAAACTGGCTCCAGTGGGGTTGCGGTAGAACCATCAAAGTCTATACTACTAGTATTGTTCCACCGCCACAAAGTATTTAGAATGGTCTGTGTTTAGCATGGAGTGTTGGAACCAAGTATCTCTTTGCTTCTGAATATCATCGGGGGATATTGGATAAGGTCGATTAGGTAAGTTTCATTCATGTATTCCTAACTGTCAGGAATTAGTTTTTGGATTTGATGATTTTGCGGAGCTTGGCAAACTGGGGTGAATCCTTCAATGTGTTGTCATAGTTAATTTGTTTGAGCGCCCTGTCAATGCTTGATCGAAATCCAATGATAGAATTCTGCTCATATTCCGACTCATCCACCTTCCCCACACCTGTAAAGAATTTGCACAAAATGTTATCTAGTTCATTTGGGGAAATTTCTTGACTTGGTCTGTATTCGTTCAATTCGGCAGACAGGATGATTTGCACTGTTGTTAAATTGTGTTCAGTTTTCTTTCAGGTGTTTTCAGTTTCAGTTTCTTTCAGAAACTTGTCAATGTCTCTACCATCCATGCGTACTCACCTTTGAGCTGAATAGTTTAAAGCTGAACGTTCCTATACACCACACGAATTTCATGTTGTAAATCCCGTCCTTCTCAGGCGTAAACAAAGGCAGTCAATTATATTTTTATCTGTCTTTTTCAGTGATAGTTCATCATATTGTGAGGCATGGGATAGTTTCATCATATTGTGAGAAATGTGTCAGTTTCGTTATATTTTGGGACATGTGACAGTTTGATAATATTGTAGGACATGTGTCAGTTTGTTCATATCGTGGGACATGGGATAGTTTGATCATATTGTGGTTATATTGAGGGATAAAGGATAGTTTCATCGTATTGTGGGACATCTACCAGTTTCATCACATTGTTGGACATGTGTCAGTTTGATCATATTGGGGGACATGTGTCAGTTTGATCATATTGGGGGACCTGGGATTATTTCATCATATTATGGGACATGGGATAGTTTGATCATATTGTGGGACATGGGATAGTTTCATCATATTGTAGGACATGGGATTGTTTCATCATTTTGTCGGATATGGGATAGTTTCATCATATTGTGGGACATAGGATAGTTTCATCATATTGTAGGACATGAGATAGTTTCATCATATTGTGGGATATGTGTCAGTTTCGTCATATTTTGGGACATTAGATAGTGTCATCATATTGTTTTTTGTGACATGTGTCAGTTTGATCATATTGTGAGATATGTGTCAGTTTCATCATATTGTGGGATATGTGTCAGTTTCATCATTTTGTGGGGCATGGGAATGTTTCTTGATATTGTGGGACGTATGTCAGTTTCATCATGTTGTAGGCTATTCGTCGGTATTGTCACATTGTGTGGTATGGGCTAGTACCAACATAATATGGTATATGTATCAGTTTCGTCATATTGTGGGGCATGTGACGAAGATCACCTCGAGAAAATGTTGAATTTGATATGTTTTCGTGGATTTGGAAAGAGGCTTACGTAGTCGGTTATACTCTATTTTCTCTATTCTATTTTGAACGAACAACAGATAACATTATCAGAAATACAAGAATTTCGTTCAGCCAGTGATCATTATTTGTGTACCTGCTACTCACAAGAGAAAACTGCACCTACTTCTCACGTCACCATACTTGGTGTCTCGTCACTCTTCTATCAACTAAGGTTTCCACAAAATAACTTAGGGTGGTATCCGAAATACAACGCATAAATATAACATTAAATATAATACGAAATGGCTGCCAGCAGAAGGGAAAAAAAGCCATTTATGTTGCTATAACGCCCAACTATGAGAGGTTAATAATTGTTTCATTGCCTGTGAAGGCTGCCATTTACCTTTTCTATTTAAAGCATGTAAAAGGACAAGAAAATTCAAAATAGGTCGAAAATTCAAACAATGAAGCAAAATCATCAAAGTTGCATTATTTATTTTTAAGCCATTTGAATCAATAAATGAAAAATAATAACTTCAACGGTGACGTCACATGGGAGTACTGCAACCCAGGGCTCAGAAGGTGTTGGCAACTTATCGGCCACCGAAGTATGACGTAAGTGAGTTAACATGCATTAACATTGATCATCCAAGGTTAACTTGGAATATAATTTGGTCAACTTTTTTAGATCAAGGTAAAGCAAGCGGTATCTTCTTCATATATATGGAATACCAAACGAGCTCCCGTGTAATGCCAATTTTATTAAACGAGTGAATAGTTGTGGTATCTGACGAGCGAAAGCGAGTTTAGTATTTTATTTATTACTTTCCATTTATAACGTTTTTAGATTTATACTGTTGATTATGAATAGGCTGACACCTACACGATCCACGGCAAAGTCCAATTGAATTTAACAGAATAATACTTCAAACACGTCAAAAGTTGAAATGTATACATTTAATACCATACAACGGTCCACCTTTAGAATTCACAAAATTATCGTAGGTGTGTGACTATCGCATCTCACATACGTTTACTTAGACTACCGACTGTCGTTGCGCTACAATACGATCGTCTTGTGGAACGGGCCTTGCACCTCAAAGTTTACAATAACGTCACAATACCCGATGACGTAATTTGTAGAATTTTGTTGCAAGATCCAGCGGCGAAACAATGCCATGTGACGTCAGCCTAGAAACAAGGTTGCTGGGGTCATGGAGTGTGCAAAAGCTCCTCTCAGTGAACTATCAACTCCACTCGCAATGTCTTTGAATAAGCCAAAGGATGTTGAGAGCTTTCAATATTTGTTCGTGAAACGTGTTCCGAGAGTACATCAGCACGCGTTAACCATGTGTAATACAGCTGTATGTTTATCAAACGGGTGATCTCTTCACGGGCAAGTAATACATTTATATATACACTAGCTGACATTGACCGAAGGGGGTACGCGAGTTGAGTATCCACACGTAGCATTAGTATTTGTTTCACACGCGATATTAGCATTGAATTCATATGCAGTACGAGTATTGGATCCACATGCATCATTAGTATTGGGTCCACAGGCAGTATTAGTATTGGGTTCAGACGCAATATCAATATTGGATCCACACGCAGCATTAGTTTTGGGACCACACGCAGTATTAGAATTCTATTCAAATTCGGCATCAGTATTGAGTTTACATACATTATTAGTATTGGATCCACACGCAGTATTAGAATTCTGTCAAACTCGGCATCGGTATTGAGTTTACATAACTTCTTTGATAGGCATTTAGAAGTTGGAGTACTAATTAAGGATAAGAATTTATGGATGAACAACTTCTTTATTACAATTAAGAGCGACGTTTCGGTGTAGGTTCTAACACCGTTATCAAGCAAGTGATTTACAGAGTGCAGTAAGCAAGTATATGTACACGTAGGAGGCAATGTTTATACAGTAGGGTAGATATACTGGAGTAGCGAAGCCTGCTGTGTACACACAAGGGCAGTGATGATGACCATGGGTGAAGTCAGAGCCATGATACAAAGGATGAAGCCAGTAATGTAAACAACGGGATTATGGCTGATTGGGGTCTTTGATGAGTTGATGGTACGCCAGGGGTATGTAATAGCCTTGGTCACGGTTGATTGAGGCCTGAAGTCATCCTTTGTATCATGGCACTGACTTCACCCATGGTCATCATCACCGTCATCGAAACGTCGCTCTTAATTGTAATAAAGAAGTTGTTCATCCATCAGTATTGGATTCACACGCAGTATCAGTATTGGATCCACAAGCAATATTAGTATTAGATCCACACGCAGTATTAGTATTGGATCAACACTCAATATCAGTATTGGGGCCACACGCTGCATAAGCATTGGATCCACACGCAATATTTGTATTGAATCCACACGCAACATTAGTATTGGCTCCCATGCAGTATTAGTAATGGATTCATACGCAGTATCAGTATTGGATTCACACGCAATATAAGTAGTATAGGATCAACAGACAGACAGATTTATTTCGTATGTGTGGCCATGAGGCCAATAGTACAATGCCATTTTGTTGTAAGAAATTTCCATGTGAAGCACCACTTGTATACTGAGTGAGTGAGTGAGTGAGTGAGTTTTATTGTACGCCGCTTTAAGCAATATTCCAGCAATATCACGGCGGGGGACACTAGAAATGGGGTTCACACATTGTACCCATGTCGGGAATCGAGCCCGGGTCTTCGGCGTGACGAGCGAACACTTTAACCACTAGGCTACCCGACCGCCCCACTTGTATACTGATCAGATTGTAGCTAAATATGGTGTACACAGTTGTATTTATATTCAATGAATTATCCTTCTATAAAATATCTTATAAACACATACTGCAAGTCTGAGAAGAATATGGCTATTTTTGCTGTTCATTAACTGTACAAATTTTTCATGGTGATGTAAACGTATAATAATAGTTAGGCAGGTATTTGATTCTTATATCTTCACATACTGGACATATCAATAAAACATGGTATTCATCTTCTTGGTAATATTTGCAGAAAGGACACATCGATGTTAAAACATCATTATCTTTGGAGTGTCTGTATAATTGTATATTGAGGGTATGTTTACCACACCTGAACTTCGTTAAACATCTGCGTAAAGATAAAGATCGACTTGCTTTTAAATACATTTCTGGTATTATTTCCATCTTAAATACTGAACAGGCATGTAGCGATTTTGAACATCTTATATCAGCTGACCAGCCTTGACAATACATATCTTTACATCGTTGTTTAAACATTGTTAAGAACATTATTTTATTTCCAACATCCTGGTATATCCACGCGTATGCAAATCCATGAGAAAAAAGAGTTTCTCTAACAGCTGAAGCCCAGTTTATATCCCCAAAGTCATCAAGGCGCGTAACGATGTAATAGCACCGTCTAGAGTATCATGTATCTGGCTGTCTGAGCAAACGTATCCAGTATGAAGTAACCCAACATTGATAGTGTATATATATAGGAAGCCTTCCTCATTCTGCTAAAATTGCCTTTTTTTGGTGACCGGTATTTTCTCAATACCATGGCGATATAAGGTTCCCCAAAGTTCCGAGCCGTACGTCAGTATTGACTGTATTTTACCATCAAATATCCTAAACAGCGATTAAACAGGTATATTTCTAAATTTACTGATAAACTTCTTCCTTGAATACATGGCTTTATCTGCTTGCCTTGAAAGTACTTCACAGGCTTTTGTATACAAATTTCGACACGAAATTGTTAAGAAAAGATATTTGTTGTATGATACTACTTCTCGTGTTCAAATATCTTTACCCCTTTCTTGAAAACAACAACTTTAGTCCCCACTTAGCACAATATTTATAAAGAACATCTATCTTTTTCTGTAAAATTAGAACACTATCTGCAAATATTACAACATCATCCGCAAATAGTAAAATCGATAATGCCTGTACAACTTTGTCTACAAAAATTCCACTACAATCAGTGTTCACGATATCCTTCATAAGTTCGTTAATGTACAAGATAAAGAGGAGTGGTGATAATATACATCCCTGTCTTACACCTGCACTTGTATTGAATACATCAGTCATAGTATTTTTACTACATCTTACAGCTGCTTTTACATTTCCATATATACTTCTTGGTAGTGTACTTATCTTACCATGTATATCTTTAGCGAGCAACGTATATAGAAGTTTATTTCGATCCACGGTGTCAAATGCTTTTTTGAAGTCAACAAAAATACAGTAAAATTTTCCACGCTTCTTTCTAATACATTTATGTGTCAATCGTTGAGTAATCTTCTCTAAACCCTGCTTGGCATTCTGATAGTATCTGTTGTGTGGAGACCCAAAAGTTTATTCGAGATTCAATAATTGATATGAATATTTTACTTATGATGTCTAACATGGTAGTTATTATCTCCCGCCCAACAAAGTTGGCGGGGGATATAGAAACGGGCTCCGTCCGTCCGTCACGTTTCGTTTCCGGATCATAACTCATAAACCGTTCAATATTTTGTCATCAAACTTTGCAGGTCTGTCAGGTACATGCTGAACTTGTGCCTTTTACTATTTAGAAATTTTTGAAATTTTTATTTTTTTACGTTTCCATGGCAGCAAGATGGGCTTAGGCTCCAAACTCTTCTTTTTTTTACAATTTCCATGACAAGTTCCACCTAGGTTAAAAAAGGTTAGGATTTGTTTAGATTTAATTATGTCATAAATTCTGCAACAGGGGTGAGGGATACAGCCACGTTAGTGGCAAACTCTTGTTTGCGTTATCCTTCGAGACGGATTTATGTGATTCCATGATTCCGGGAAATGACCTGTCTCAAGAATTTGGTTTAAAAGACGTTTATAGAAGGATAACAACAGGGAACAGGTTTCCTTCACAGCTTCTGTTGGGATTCCGTCATGTACCGCTGATTTTCCAGTTTTCAAATGCTGTATAGCATATATTATTTCACGGTCTGATATTTCCCCACTGACCAGTTCATCGCAGTTTCTACAGTCATCACGGTCTACAGTAGAATGGTTTTCAAGGAAATCTGCGACATCTTTATCAAAATAGTGATTTGGTTTTACTTGCGATTTAAAAGTTCTCTGAAGTAGACATACCAATCATCAGCAGTGATGGATGACGATCCCAACTCACGTCTATAGCAATATTTCTTAATTGTTTTGCAAAATAATTTACAATCTTTACTTTTTGCAGCTTTTACAACTTCTTCAGAGACAGACATTTCGTTATCAACCTTTTTTCTTTTACAAGTTTCTTTAAAACGTTTCGTGGCGTTTACATACTCACTGCAATGTTCACTATCATTCGTAATCCTAAACCTATCTAGAAGGACATATTTGGTACATTTCAGTATCTCGCCTTCTCTGTCAAACCAATGTGTCTGGTTTTGATTGTAGATTTTGGTTTTGGTCGTCGTGCTTCATGGTGTCCCATAATGGATATAAAGCTATTTTTGAATAGGTCTTGTAACATCTCCACAGCAGAGTCTAAATTTGTGTTTAATCTATTATCAAATGATGGTGAAAAGAGGTCAATGCAATTATTCATAAAGTTTGCAAACTCATCCCCACGTGCTTGGTCCCACCGAAATCTATCCATGCTGTGAGATGCGCATGCAGCACGAGCGCCTGTGGGGTGTGCTTGTTCACGTGATACATCATGTGATAAGGTTAAGTCGACAATCAAGGGAACTGATCAGATTCTGTTCTAGTTACTTTGCTAAAGTTTTTAAAGCATTCATACATAGAAGAGGGCACAATACAATAATCTTCGACACTATTACCTTGATGGCCAATATAAACGTAAAATCCCCCTCTACTTCTGAACCCGCTCTGCCGTTCAGTACATGCATGTTCATGTTTACACGCAGATCGAGAAACTGTTTACCTTGGGTATTAATAATACTGTCTTTGGACTTTCTTGGAATAGCAAAGTAATCATATTCATAGTTTAACTCATCAATCGGGAGATAATCGACAGAGTCATCTTCTATGAAACCTTATCCTAATCCTATATGAGCATTCATATCACCAAAATTAGTTATTGCAGTACCTGGGTATTCATTACACAGTGTATGTACAGTTTTGTCTCTAACAGTTCAACACCAGTGCAGTCTCGCATATTAGCTGCTACTGTTGTTGCATCAGTCACATATACAAATTCCAGTATAATGGGAGGCCTGGGCAGTACGTTTGTTAGGAAGAAAACACAATCTGTCCATTCGTTGTGCAATCGGGTGAACAGCTGGTTGACAGACCTCCTTATATATACGGCGATTCCACCGCTATATCTGCCCAGATTACATGTGCGTTCTCGAACACACTGATGACAGTGATCGTCTGGGAAGATATGTTCAAAATCTGTGGTATGTTTGGCCCAAGTTTCTATAAAGGTAATGACATCGAAGGTTTTACAAAAAATTAAATTTTTGAGTTTTGAATAAAGCCCATTTACATTCCATGTTATGAATGATAATTTTATTTCCGTAATATATCTATCTTCATGTTTGGATTTAGTAGTGGATCTGCACGTATCTCCACAATGACACTGGCCTCGACCACATTCCTATCTGGATTGCCCCTTGCTACTGTTACGATGTCTCTCTGCCAGATTGTCTCTCGGGGTGGCTGTCACCACGTCGTCTGCTAGCTCTGAAGTCCTGGATGTGGGATGCTTCGTCGGGTTGGTTGGCGACGGGGATGGCTTGCTGGCGGGTGTATCGTTGCTTTTCCATCGGGATGATGGTTTTCTTTTCCCAATCGTTTTTGTAAGTCACATTATTTACCACAAGCTTGTCGTATGTAAGATAGCAATCATTACCTTTGTCTCGATGTTCTTTCACGTACTCACCAAGCACCCGCCTCACATCTCTCACACTGTGTGTGTAATCCGGAGAGACACGGAACTTTCCATGTCGATGCAGTGTGTTTCTGGCTCGACTCATACACCTTTTCTTTGTAAAAGGAGAACTTCACGATAATCGGACGTGGAGTCCGCTTAGTGGGTAATCTATGTGCTCTTTCAATATGTATCTCCGCTGCCATTTCCTCAGGCATTTTCAGCTCATTTTCCATAAAAGTTCTCACTATCTTCTCACTTTCATTCCAGTTTTCCCCTTTACCATCGTCCTCTATTCCAAAAAAGACTGAGTTTTCTCTACGTGATTGGGATTCTAGTTTTTCGAGTCTGTTCATCAGCATATTATTTTCTTCTTCAAGTTTATCGACTACTGACCACATATTATCCTGTTCTGATTTCAGTGCGTTTAGAGTTTTCAAAGTTGTCGAACTAACTGTGCAAAGACCTCAGGTCTCTCTGTATATTCTGCAGTATTACACCAACTTGTATAGCGTCTCCATCTTCATGCTGCGTGTCCTGTTGTGTGTCTCTCTCTACCTGGACTCCTGACGTGGGGAGAGATAGTCGACTCTGTCGTGTGTGTCGGGGACCCGGATTTCGTTCAACATTTCCACTCAAGAGTAGCAAAACTCCAATTATCAGCAACAATTGAAGCTAGTGTGAACATAAACCACCACATATCTTTAATCCATGCTGTAGTTCAGTGCCTGACCCTACAAGGCTGGGTACGGGCTCTATAAACGTCACGTCTTGCTCTAGGCATTACAGGATCCATTCCATAGGATCAACACGCACTAGTTGTAATGGATTCACACGCAGTATCTGTATTGGATTCACACGCAATATTTGTATTGGCTCACATGCAGTTCTAGTATTGGATCCACATGCAGTATCAGTATTGGAATCACATGCAGTATCAGTATTGGATTCACACGCAGTATCAGTATTAGATTCACACGCACTAGTCGTAATGAATTCATACGCAGTATCTGTATTGGATTCACGCGAAATATTTGTATTGGCTCGCATGCAGTACTAGTATTGGATCCACATGCAGTATCAGTTTTGGATTCACATGCAGTATCAGTATTGGATTCACAAGCAATATTAGTATTGGATCAACATGCAGTAATCGTAATGGATTCATAAGCAGTATCAGTATTGGACTCACACGCAGTATTAGTACAGGATCAACACGCAGTTGTAATTGATTCACACGCCATCAGTATTGGATTCACCCCCAGTATATTGGATTGACACGTAGCATTCGTAATGGATTCAAACGCAGTAGTCGTATTGTATTTACGTATAAAAGTTCGATGGGGTTCATTTCAGGAGAACATTGAAGGCCACGGCAAAACAGGAATGTTGTGGAAGTCTTACGTCAGAATTGCATGAGATCTAGCGTTGTCTTGTTGGAAGGGTAAACAGGGAGTTGTTTGAAGCAGTGGCACGAGGTCGGGTCTCGAAACATCATCTGGATACCTCTGTGCATTAAGGTTGCCTCGCATGATAACTAACTTTGTGTTCAGGTCCCAGGACTATGCCTGAAATTCCTGGACACAGTTCGGCGTTGTGCGTTTACCTTGACTTCTGTAATCACTTTGGCGAAAATCGGCTGTAAAAAGGCAAAACCTACTCTTATTAGATATTCTAGGGGTGGGGTGGGGTGGGGGGTGGGGTGTGTGCTGGGAGTTTGTATTTCATTCTCCAATTTGGCTCTCTAAGACAGGTTTTGGTTATGTAAGAATACAATACCAAAACAAAGTAAAGTAGTAAAAATAACATCACATCAATTTAATTAAATGTTAAATCGAAATCAAGAACTACCTTTCTCTGTAGGGAGACAATGATGTGATATTCTAATAAGCTGGCTGCTATAAAAAAAACCACTCAATTTGAAGGTGCCATTACTGGAAAGTTAGTATATGTAAATAATGTAGAAGTTACTTGTTAGAGGCCAAATAGGCATACCAGCTAGATAGATGAAGTGCAGTCGGGGTGAAAGTAATATTCTTAATATAATGCTGAAACAATGGGATAGAAGTTGCCTTAGTGCCAAGATGATTGGAAATCCCATAATTTATTAATATGAAGTCACTGAGACAAAATTCTGCAAGTTGGTTGTCGATCAACGATACTTAAGCTTGTGTTTGCAGGTTGTGTGTGTGTGTGGGATGGGGGGGAATAAATGACGAGAGCTATAGGAGCTTTAAGCTGGTAGGAAAGAAATGATTTATTTATTAAGTATACGAAGTAACGTGGGGTTTGTGCAATTCTTGACACAAGTTGAAAATCACTCACTCCCTGCTGACAGGTGTCCCTACCCTCGAGCTGTTGTGGTATAAGTCATGGTAGTTTGAAGGGCTTAGAGCAGTAAACGTCACAGGCCTTTCATAATCTGCATGGAATCAGTGAAATCCATGCCAATATGAGATTCCAGTTCACATTGTTGGAGCTTGAAGGAAATAATCCCTGTGGAATGGCAATTTCTGTTATCAAGCATACATTTGGCCTTGTAGCAAGGTATACTGATGCTGGCAGGAAACGGGGAGAGACAAGCATGGCACTGAAGTCTGTATCAGCTTCATCATCTTAGATTGTTTTGCCATGGCCTCATGACAGCGTGCCATGTGACAAGCTCTGTATACATCCACAAGCATGAAGGCAACGATGGTTCCTATTTCAGTACTCTCGATTTCTGCTGATAACAGTCTATTTTCCTCTGGAGTTAAAGTCTCTACATTCATGAGGTCATCATCGGGGATTCTCTGGAAGACAGAAGTGGAAAATGATAAACATTATGACAGGAATATGATGCACATGTGGTTGCAAATGTGTTTCAAAAAGGAAATGGTTTATTAATCACAAGTACATGCTAATTATCTGGTCTAATGCTACAACGGACTTTGTTTTCTGACAATTTTTGTTGTAAGACATGTAATACTTAAACATGATTTTAATGATAGGTAAGGTTAAAACATATTAGGTAAATCACCAGTATGTAAATTATTAAGAAAGATATTTATACAGGAGATTTCGTCAGACTAGATTTGTGAATATCAATAATGGCACAATGTTTCTGCCGACATGGTGTTTATTGTTTCTGCAAATAAAGAATTGTAAGTTTATTGGTGATTTCGTAAACAAAAATCTATAACATGAAGCACAAGATATGGAAGGACGATGAAGAATATGAGGTAAGTAATTCTACACACATTTGGGATTAGCTCTAGAAGATACATTAGCAAAACTGATAACACTAGTTACAGTTTCATTGCCAAGAATACCTGTGAACAAATTGAAATCTAGTTGTTGCTCAGTGCTTGCAAAATGTTCCATATGTATAGGATGTATCCCCTGTATTTTGTATCGACTATGTTTTCTTCTTTTCCCAAACAGATGTTGATCTTCAATACTCCCACAATAACTGTTTTCGTTGAGACTACAAAATGTCCTAATTCTATCACTCTTAGCTTTTAATTCATCATCAATGCCAATGAAGCTGCCAAATGACACTTTTCTCTTAGTGTACCATGTTCATCTACCAGTAAAGGCTGATTACTTTTCTGAGAAAGTTCATGCATTTTATCTACATTTGGTTCAGGGGGTACAGGGAGTAGGGTTGGGGGAGGGGTTGAGGGTGTGCTGTTTTGCTGTCTATTAAATGGTTCATGTTTTCGAGATTTGCTGAAACACCCCATATGTGCATGCACCTAGGCGCTGCCACATATCTGATACTTTGTATAAAGTGTTAAACTGAACACCATGCTTCATATCATACACTTACGGCTTGATGGAAATAGCCGAAGGTTGACTTGCCAGAATCGCTATGCTTACGGATAAAGGCGAAATGGGCCGATTAATTCATTAACATGCACTAGATTTCTCCAGTATTCCCTCCCCAGTGCTCCCTGCTCTCTGCTCCTTGCTAGGTCACATGGCCTCCAAAAGTAGTAAAGGGATCTCGATTTGTGATAATGTATTTGTAAGGTTCAGGTTCAAACCGTAAATCATATTTAAGTCTATATGTTGATCATTTTGAAGCAATGGCAGTTGTAAGCGGCACTGATTAATGTCCATAATGCACGTAGTACTTAATAGTTCGTGTTATTTGTTTGTTGTTTAACGCCGCAATTCTCCAACTATATGACGGTGGTCTGTAAGTAATCGAATCTGGACCAAACAATCCAGTGATTGACAACATGAGCATCGATCCACGCAATTGGGATCGATGACATGCATCAACCATGTCTGCGAGCCTGACCACACGATCCTGTTAGTCGCCTCTTACGACAATCATAGTCGCCTTTTACGGCAAGCATGGGTTGCTGAAGACCTATTCCACCCCGGATCTTCACGGGCAGTTCGTGTTGACGAGCCTGTGTGTCTAGCAAATTGGATTGTCAGACACTAAATTTGACAAACAATGGTTTCCTTCCTTCCTACACAAATATCCTATACGCGTATTGCTTCTCCCATAGCCACCATGCGTCATATTTTTAAAATGTTCAAAGATAATAGGATGACCAACATCCATCAAGTATTACCTGATCGTGAAATGAAACGTGCTGCACGTGACCGGCGCAGTTTATCTCATTGTAATTTAAACCTAGAGAAACGTCAATAACAGAGAAGAAAAATTATTTTGAATTTTTCGTTTGATGAATGTTTTCATCAAAAATCTTTGTTGTATTGGACTTCGTCCCCAAGAAAGGCTTTGTTGGTGAGGGTTCTCCGTATTTATTAAAACGGAAGAATATATTTGTCATGAACCGTGTGCCGCGTGCGTGCCAGAGCGCCACTCAGGAAGCAGAAAAGCAATTTACCTCCCCTGTGCAACTCGCATCTCTCAGCGCACCTGGCCTTAGAACTAAGGATTAACAGAAATTGTTGATAAACTCAGTAAATAACAGTTGTTGCAATCTTGCCCAATTTCATTTAAGATGCAAATCTGCACAATATGTTCACACAATGGTACTTGACACTGACACTACATAGGAAAGATTTAAGACAATTTAAAAATATTTCAATTTGACATGTCTGCACTACGCTTAACGGACTTGTCTATCTATAACAGCTCCCAAGCTGCTCTAAGAGAAATAAAACAGTGAGTAATAGTATAGTTCTCTATATCGAATTCATGTAAAAGGAATTCATATTTTTGTGTGTATATTTATCGCTCAGCATTTCAGATATAGTATTGGTCTGTTAAAGGGGGCTAGGAAAACTGATCTCACAGAAATTTTATATTAACGCGCCAGATACGCATTAATTAGTAACTTGTGAAACACAAATTAGATACATACAAGTCCTTTCGAAATGGAAAGCGAACCTGAGTGCGCTTCTTAAAGCAAGTTGACTCGTTTCTCTGTGAAAATAGGCAAGTTATTGCATTCAAGAGCCTGGAGAAGTTCACTGCGTCAAACAACACTAGTACGATAGAGTATGGCCGTCCTTCAGCCCCATCTTTGTCTCTCATCTAGACGACAGATGCAGGAACGACCGTCGGTCGTGCGTACGACGCGTGCGCAAGAACGAGCTCACGGTGACAAAAAATATAACTGCTCTCCCGTTTCAATGAATATTGTTCTTAATTTTCAAACTGGAGGCATAATTGATAGATATCTTTTATGTTAACTAATATTTGCCTGTTCATGTGGAATAGCCCTCTCCGTCACGTCACCGTGATGGGGTTCTACTACGCACGTGCGCAGCTATGCCCGCTTAGTTCCCGCCTCTTATTTTTATTTGTCCCGCTTTTAACCAGCAACGTCCGTGCGCGACTGGCTTATCCCATTAACAATCTTCGTAGGGAGTTAATTTGGACTCTGCTCTCCGAGAAAAACGCTCCTTAACTAATTCAGACAAATGCTATGAAGAAATCCAGAATGTAGTGGCCGCGTGCCCGCGCACACGACCGACGGTATGCGCACGCGCCGCGGACGACGGTACAGGCGCAATTAGGGGGCATCGTGTCTGAGGGTCGGGGGTCTGAGGAGGGCTTATAATCGCCAGCTCGCTCCAACAACACCTGGCCTCTCATTGGGTTTCAGCCTGCTTTCTTTACTAAACAATGCCACTGCGGTGACAATACCGACCTGGGCTAACGTGTAACAGTAAAAGAGACGGCATACATGTTGACACAAATCCGGCTCTGGCGGGACACAGGTTTGCTTCCCGTGTGGAAAGTAACGTAGGCATAAAGCATACGCAAATCAACATTTGTACGTGGGTTTAACTGTAATGCTTCAATAACTGAATGACACAACGATATGCTTCTTTGTACATGTATGTGATTTAATTGCTGCCGAGATCGTCCCTGCATGGTCACCTATGCGAAGAATTTGATCTCGAAGTTGAATGCAACATTTATAATTAAGTTAACTCTACCTTAGCAATTTTGGCCTTGACCTCCGTAAACTGGAGCCTGCATCAGCCCCGGCAATGCATATTTACTAGCTATATGGATGGCGCGTGCATCCAATGAACTGGCTGTCAAAGTGTATGACATGAACCATGAAACGACCATCCATATATTCAGCGTTTATTCATTCAGTCTTTGAGTTGACCAAAGTGAACATAAGAATAGTACACAAACAAAGATATAATCAAAACTATGAAGATCAAGGTAAGGTCAATGAAAATTAATTAGTTCATTTTTTATTGAAATAAATGTCTTTTCCAAGAGAGAAATAACGCCAGTTAATGGTTAAAAGTGTCCCAAGCGACAGCTTTTTTGTCAGATGATCAGGTCGTTATTGATCAAATCATCTCTCTGTTGGCCCCGAGTGAGAAATCACAACGCTTCCTCGCTCCTCTGATTGACCCGCCTCTCACCCAACACAAAGAACCCTGTTCACGGGCGGTTATCTCACTAGAACACTAATGATGATTTGTTACAAAACGAAAAATGAACGATATGCTAATAATTCGACTAAACTGAAACACATGGGGTAATGTGTCATTTCTATCCTGCGTGCATTGGATTTAATGTATGTCTTCAAATTCGAAGCAGTAAGAAACACTAAAAGTTACCTACATATTTTACTTCATATATATAATCATGGAATCGTGCGGTTATGTGGCACAAATAAAGCAGCCACATAAACCACACGATTCCACTCAGTGAACATATAGATACATGTGGAAGCGGCAACTTTTTAGTTTCCCCGCTATATCAGCTAAATTTTGATCATGAACCTACATTTCATTCATAAATACGCACCTAAGTTATTGTAAAGGCGTAAGTTATTTGTCCATTGTCACCTTGGAATTGTGACGTCATAGTTCTCATAAATGTTATGACGTCACGTAACTATATGTTAAACTTCATGTCCGTTATGGCCTGATGAGACTCGCGCATGGTACGAGTTGAAAGCGCTAGCCAATTAAAACTGTGTTCAATCTTACTCCACTTATTTAATTATTACTATATTGTGCCTGAGAGTTAGAACTTTACAGTGCTTATATATATATATAAACAATGACTTATAACAATTCTTTTGAATAAGTAATTCACAAACTGTTTTTAAATCATGTTTATATTATGTGTTTGAGGAGGAACATTGCTCTGTGTTTTCCTCTGTTTATTAGTACCATGTTATACTTTGAGTTTACTTAGTTAGACCCTGATATGTTCGAAAAGTGTTACTTTGGTCACAATGAAGTTCGTATCAACATCACCATCATGAATGTACTTTGATGGACGACAAGGTTGTTCGGAATTGAAATTAACACCACGCGTACCGTTTGTGATTAGCCTGACATTTCGCTGCACGTGCCGCACGGGACAATGCTGCACGTGCATGTGATATGTCACAGGAAACAGCCATCTGGTCGTGTGCTGAAAAGCAAGAAACGAAAATAACCATTTTTAACGCCTATCACATTTGAAAGTGTTAAATGCCTTTGTTGGAATATATTGTCCGTACATACCTACGTGTAGTTCAATATCGCCCATCGACGAGTTCGTGGCGTCATCGCAACACTGTCAATGTTTGAAAAAAGGAGCTATAAAAGCAAAGTAACTGATCATCATGAACTGATAATGAGCTGCTTTTTCCTATTTGAAATTGGATACCTGCAAGGGAAATATATATGTCTCAACAAAATAACTCATTTCAACTAAGCATTTTGATCAAAACATAAATAATAACACATAAATCGATTATATGAATGAGCAAACTTCAAACTGACTTCTCCCAACCCCACTGCAAAACGATTTGTCGAACCCTAAAACATAAAGACTGCCCCAGACTATCAATGACAGTTCTCGTGTTCGTGGTACAAAGAAACCTGAATTTTTAGATAGTGTGTATTCATGTCGATAAAACATACATTTTGTTTCACTGATGCTGATTAGCCAATGTTTAGTCATACGCAACCGTTTTTTTGGCGATTTAGCGGCGAGCGTGGTTAACCAAGTATGACCAATGGCTTGTTTACAAAGACGCGTCGGGTAGTGTATCTCCGACAAAAATAACATACGTTCGGTGGGCTTACAATTTAGATAGTTGTTAAAGTCAACACTTGAAACCATGAGTAAACACACTGGCTGCCAGGGTTGTCAGTAGCGTTACGTCATTAACGACGGCCATCAGTGGTTGTTGGTTTGTGAGCAGTCTGTTCGTACCAGCGATTAATTTGTCCAATTTATTAGCACTCTCAGTCTAGCGAGGATCGACATTATCACATTGTCTGTAATCACTCTCCGTTGCCTGAAGATAAATCAGGAAGTATTCAGGAAAGATGTCTCGCGCCACCATCAGGACACTCGATAGTAGTGAGCATGTCACTCGTTACGTCAGAACATCAAGGTGGCACACACCTCACCCTCGTTGTTATCAGAAGGAAGTGCATTACGTAGCTGCAGAAACCAGACATCTCCCGGACTTAGCTCTTCATCAGAGGCAAACAATATGATCGCCTTCTGGTGTCGTCATAATTGGTACAAATTGCGCATGACCTTGAGTCCCGATTGTCACCTTTGACGATACAAAGCGCCACTTCACTGGGAGGTGGAGGTTTGGGGATCACCAGATTTCACAAACAATAACCTCGCTCGTAATATTTCATTGGCTATCCCGAACAGAACAGAACAGTTTATTGTCTCCAAACCTCCGACGGTGGTACAAAAGAGCAAGCATGTAAACATAAAGTATTAATATGTGACGAGATGACAGTATGTCATGCGTGGATCCTTTCTGTTTCGTGTTTTTTTCCTGCTTTAAATATTTCATCAATAAATCTCGATAGGTTCTTAAGATCTCTAGTGTTTTCACTAGACAATAACTTCTTAAATGTATACAAATTAGGCCATTTATTCTGGTAAGCAGTTGGTGTGTATACAAATCTATGTTTTGACAGAGCCTGGCATCTAAACAGATAATGAAAATCGTTTGCAACTGAAGGAGAGTTGTACAGTTCACATACACGATCCTCTTTCTTTACACTATTCCAACGGTCGGTTTCAATTGGTAGATTATGGTTACATGTTCTCAATTTTAAGATTGGAATATACATATTTTTTGTCATTAAAAGGTATTTTTCAAATTTTGGCTTTTCTGTCAGATACTAATAACAGTAACCTTTACTGCTCAATGCCATATTGCATCTCCATTCTTGTAGGACTTAACCTGCACTACCTAAGCCAATGTGGTATTACAGGTATTAGGGTTATAGAATGTGTGTGTTAGTCCACAGTTATTTAATATATTTTTAATCCATTCTATCCAGGGATTACTTACATCAAGATTCCTTTCAACAAAGCGATAAATCATTTATGAAAGTTTCTTTTCACACATAAGTGTTGTGATGTTATGCCAGAATTTAATTACACGTTTTGAGATAGTTATGCGTAGGGGTTCCCTGCCTAATTCGCCATAAACCATAAAGTTTGGAATTGATGCTCTTTATCCAGTAGCAAATTTTAAAAATGTCAAATGAACACGCTCAATAAGTTTGTAATCTTTCGTATCCCTATATTTCTGAACCATATAACAAGATAGATGATACCATAGAATCAAAAGCCGAGATAAGGCAATCGAGAAGTAAATTAATATTTCTTGCTCTCTTCAGGAGACAGAACATAGCTTTCTTTGCATCAGAGGCAATAGATTTGATTGCGCTTATCATCCTTCGATTTCTATGGAATGTTATGCCAAGGTTAACACAGCTATCCACTATCTCGAGGTGTTTTCCACCAACCATGAACTTTACTTCGTTTAGCAGGGCCACTGCCAAATATAAGATGTTTTGTTTTTGAAATGTTAACATCTAGTTTCCATTAAGTGCAGTATATTCTAAACGAGTCAAGGGTTTTCTGTAAATCGGCGGGGCATCTACTAAATAAGACTGTATCATCAATATACAGTAACATTATAAATTGTAATAATACGTTTGCGTCATCACCTAGAATATAATCAACATTTACACCGTGACAATTATGTTCCAATAGAGACTGCTTGAGGTCATTGATGTACAATGAAAATAGTAATGGGGATAAATGTTCCCCTTGTCTAACTCCGGAAAGGCTTGGGGAAAAGCTGATATTCCATTGTTTACAACAGCACACGATTTAATATTGCTGTACAAGTTTTTAACTAGGATGAGAAATTACCTCTGAAGCCACTTTTCAACAGTTTGTGCAAAAAACAAATTTTCCATACTTTGTACAAAGCCTTGGTGAAATCTATAAAAGCACAATACAACTTTTGTTTGCTATACTTAAGGCTCTGCATTAACATATGGATGATAAACACGTTGACTGTACTGTTGAGTAGTTTTTCCTAAATCCAGCTTGTGCGGGAGACCGGGTGTCATTGTTATCAGTGAAAGATGACAATCGTGTATTTAGTATACTCGTAAAACGTTTCCCCAAGAAACTCGAAATTGTGATTGGTCTGTAAGAGTTTGGATCTGGTGGGTTACCTTTCTTTTTAAATTCTGGCTTGATCACACCGGTTAGCCATGCATCTGGTATGGTTCCGGTAGTGAACACGGCATTAAAGTAATCAAGATATACGGGTGCTAATAATTCTAATGAGTTTACTATATACTCATTTACAATGAGATCTATACCAAAAGCTTTGTTATTTTACAGGCTTTTTACAGCTTTGCGTATTTCTTCTATTGTGATATCACTATTGAGCATTTCATCTTCATGCACAGTAATATTTGGATATTCTTCATCAATAATTGTGTCTGTATTCATGTCTTTATTTATATCTTTATAGAATTCATAAAATGTTTCGATATCAGACTCAGTGTTATTTACCTTACTTGTATTTTTGTTCAGAGCGTTCCAGAATTCACGTGGACTATGCTTTCGATTGGGTCTGAATAAATTACATAAATCGTTTCTATGTTTCTTGATATGTTTGTCTAAGCATTTCTTATATGCCTTCGATTGCTCTCGGAAAACCTTTCTATTTTCAATGGAGTTGGTTTTCTTTAAAAAAATAGCCTAACCGAAGTAGTTACTTTGTTTTTTACATTCGTGACCGAGCCAAGGTTTTTGCTTTCTCTCAGTTTTGCGTCCGCATCACGCCGGTAACAAGGTCTCACCCCGAATGTTGCACGTGCAGCGTCGACTAGGACATGTGCGATTTCGTTTGCTATATCATTCATAGTGCATGGGTCAGCGACTCCCAAACGCGATGACTTTGCTAATTTGATAAGACAATCAATCCGGTCTCTATCAATATTATCAAAATATATCTGGCTTTTAGTGTTCTCAAATCTTTTGGGGTTAGGTTCACAGTCCGTCTTTATTTTTATTGTTTTTGTAGTGCGGTTTTGACTTTCTGAACATTTTTATTTATCTAGAGAAGACCTTTTTTGGCAACGTACATCAGAAAACAGTGGACAGTAACTTTTAATTTCAGAATCTTTAAATGAAGGAAGATACATTGTCGAAGAGACTGCATAATCGACCACACTCTTGTCTAGACACGTAGTGTTCCCAACCATTTTTATCTTGTCCCATACGCCCATTGCATATAAATAAGTTTTGATTCTTGCATAGTTCTACCAATTTTGCACCTGAGTTATTAACTCGTGATTTATCTCTTGACGACCTAACCCTTTGAAGAAAAAGATCATTGAGTGCTGCTTCAGGTTCGAGTTCAGATCATAAACCATTTATGTCTATATCCAACTCATCGAGTATGTGTTTTTCTATGGTACAATAGTCACACAGGTTACTAGTATTAGCACTGAAATCGCCCATCTGTACAACAGAATCACTCAAGGATAGAGTATGTAATATGGATTGTTCGGGTTCATAGTATTCACCTTCATTAAAATATTTAGAGTTTTCGGGTTGAATATATAGTGCTCCTAAATACAGGTCTTGCTCGGTATCAAATAGCTCCTTAGAAATTTTAACCCAGAGAATATACTCACACATTTCCTCAATGGGGTTGGCATATTTTCTTTTATTGCAAAACCGACACCTCCTGATCTTCGTAGAGCACTGCTCCTATGTTGGAGATAGGCATGGTAACCCTCAATATGGATATCATCCAATATATCAGTTTTGGTTTCCTGGAGGCCTCATTGTTATCAATTAGATCCATGAATCCAGGGTATTCTAATCGCCTCCTTATTCCACATACATTCCAATTTAAAAAGTGCAAAAAGGTAGGGCGATTGTTAGAAGCTTGGATATGATCCTTATTAATGCTTAGTGGTGGTGTACATGTATTTACAGTATAATGGTGTTTGTTTGGGCAGTTTAGGAGTCCCATTGTTGGAAGTGTTAAAACTAGAGTTGCAAACACTTTTCATATTTATGGCATAATGTTCCGTTGTTCTCAGTCCCTGTTCAACATTGCGACTGAGTGTAGCGCAACCGACAGCGTCATGTTTTGCGGTAGTGTGTTAATGTGGGGTTTCGTTTCCAGTAACACCTCCAACCCACTTCATACAAACTGTCATCAGCTGACACAGAAGAGTCAGGGAGTGTCTTAGTGATCCCAATTTGGATATGACATAAAAACATATAAGTTTCCTCCCTGTGCACTATGTTCACAGGGTCACACACCATGTGGTCCACACTTGACCGCTATCGCGGTTACCAACAGTATTTGATACTCTACAGCATACAGAATGAAATTGCCTCACCGGAATATCCTGCAGTAATGGTTATGGCTGCACACGCCGCTGTCAGAGGCAGTCACACTGGCTGTATGTGGTTTGGCATATTTGGTGACAGGCTGGTGACATGGTGTGATCGCCTTCTGTCCACCAACGTATTCCTACGCGCGACTGGGCTTTGGTTGTGCAGATGAACTCTGCTCGGGGCCCGATACGGGGTTGGTATAGCAGGTTTCTGCGGTAAATTATCAATCTACAGATATGTGCGCTTTTTTGCCAGAACTCCTTGCTTCTCTCAGTAGTGGCATTAATACTTCCCTTCTGTATTTACCCACTTCGTCCGGGAACTGTTTGCTGAAACTCTAATTAGTACCCTTCAACCTTTAAACCGCTCACTAACTGCATCTCTCTTATGGGTGGTCTGAAACTTGGCTATGAGTGGGCGGGGCCGTGCATCAGGTCCTGCTTAATAGTTTTTACGACCGATCCTGTGTACCCGTTTAAATTTGATAGAATCACTGTCCATGCTTAATATGGTCCCTCAGGGCCTTTTCGCATTCTTCCAGAGGGAGTTTGTGAACACAAGATTGTCACGCATGGACATACATCATTAGTCAACGACAGACTCCCGAAGGTTGACTTTGTAAAGTTTGAGCTTTTCAAAGACTGAACTGTGCTTATCAAGTTGGGGCTTCATCATATTGATTTCTTTCTCTATCTTTGATTTGTCAGCTTTAAAATCGTCATAGCTATAGCACTAACAAACTGCACACTCTGTTCAATATCATCCACGCGGCGTATCCAGATCTTTGGTCCTTTGTTCCTAGCCGTGCTACATTGTTATTTTATTTCTGCAATATCATTCTCAATAACATGAAGCTTTGTTAGTTTCGAATCTATTTTTTCAAGCTTGGTCACTAGGTAACCTGTGTCTACGGTTGTCGATTGAGTTTTCCGCTGGGGGGGGGGGGGGGTGTCACCTAAAGTCGTGTCAAAGTCGTTCGCCGATGATGATGATTTCTTTTTCCGTTTTGCTTTCTGTTTTCTTGCCTTATTTTCAGTTTCTGGTTTAGGGGGCATTATGTATTCAGTTTAGTAGTATACCCCATGCTGTTTGTAGTCACAATAAACTACTGTAACACTACTGGATAGAGGCAAACAATGGTGGCATCTTGACACGTCATCTACCGAACAGATACGGCATAATGACTGGCTAATATTAACACATCTAAATTGATCAGTGATAGGATTATGTCGCAATGAAATGATCCGTTTTCAAATTGGCAAGACGTTTGAGTAATGTTACGGATCTTCACCTTCGCTACTTTCCCTTCAGAACCACACCTACAACATGCGGTTAGATTGTAATATACCCTTCTCAAAAAATAACATAGCTACATTTCTCGGGTCGGGTGGTTGCATGGGGCAGTTAAAATTTGTTGTGCCCTCCGATAGGTTGTTGTATAGCAAGGATTAAAGGCGAAACCCCGTGAATGACCATGTTGAAAGAATGTTGGACCCTGAGTGTCGTGCATGACTTGAACGGACGGGAAATAGCGTATCCTCACCTTAAAAATAGCCCAGACTGTGCACCTTTCATCCCTTCATTTCAGTCATAACATAGAAATGCCTTTCAGAAACTGAATATCATTTACCTACAGATGTAAAGCATTTTGTAGGATGTATCTCCTGACAAAAAGATGAATTATCTACTGGGGGTCGGGGGTTTGCATATGATGTCACGTCGACAACCTGCTGGGAACTATTCTATCAAAACCACTTTCGCCAGTGTACACACACTACCATACATGAGTGTATAGATCACACCCTACCTCGCACTTGCGTACACATCACACCCAACAGCACACTAGTGTACAAATGACACCCTACCTCACACTAGTGTACACATCACACACTACCGTCCAGGGGCGGTCGGGTAGCCTAGTGGTTTAAGCGTTCGCTCGTCACGCCGAAGACCCGGGTTCGATTCCCGACATGGATACAATGTGTGAAGCCCATCTCTGGTGTCCCCCGCCGTGATATTGCCGGAATATTGCTAAAAGCGGCGTAAAGCCATACTCACCTTACCGTCCACTAGTGTTCACATCACATCCGACCCGTGAGGGTCTTCAGCAACCCATGCTTGCCGTAAAAGGCGACTCTGTTTGTCGTAAAATGCGACCAACGGTATCGGGTGTTCAGGCTCGGTGACTTGGTTGATGCATGTCATCAATCCCATTTGCGTGGATAGATGCTCATGATGTCAATCACTGGATTGTCTTGTCCAGACTCGATTATTTACAGACCGCCATCATATAGCTGAAATATTGCCGAGTATGGCGTTAAACAATAAACAAACAAACAAAACACCACATCCAGCGCACACTAGTGTACTCATCACTAGCTATCGCACACAAGTGTACACATCACACCCTTCCGCACATCAGTGTACGAATCACACCCTACTGCACACAAGTCATCACATGCAACCATAAATTAGAGTACACATGTCACACGCACTTCATTATCGTTATCTAAACGAACAGGGTCATTTTTGACAGCACAGCGAAAATATAACTTTGGCGTATAAAGTCGAAAAACTGAATGAGAAACTACGATCTAAAGATGTTCAAATCGATGCCATCTACTATTGGTATTTATTTGCATCGCGCGACATGCAGACCGAAGTCAGAAAACAGGTGATCCGGCCAAATTCACGGCAATCTTACCAAAGAACGAGCCAAAATTGCTGCCAAGGCTCGGAATCCCGCAGATATCCAAGAGATTGTATAAGAAACTGGACGACACGGTTTGACTCATCACAAATCGTTTGATGAGTAATTAACTCTCTAAAATTGAAGAATAAGTTCGATTGTCACAGGAGCAGCATCAGACTGCTTAATACATCGATGATGATAACAGTGATGATTAATAAAGCGTTAAGAGCACGTGTTTAGCTTCACCGATATAATCCATCTGTATCTTTACTGTCACTACATGTGTTTCTCTTTTTACGCAAATATTGACCCAGCAGGTACAAACTGTTGTTTGGATGACATTTCTTATTTGCATAATTATTATCCAGTGCGACCAGAGAAGCTTGACTCTCATATCGATCGATTTTATACAGGTTGCAGGCACATCGACAGATTTCCATCAAAAACTCACTGTTTTATCCATGTATGTTGTCAATTTTCTTGAACTTTTAATTTTTTTTATAACACTGAACATTTATAACATTGACTTATATTTGCAGGATTTATGAAATTGTGGGATATCAGGTGAGATGCACGACTGTTGTGTGGGTTCTTCAACATTCCTCCATACATATCGTCATTAGGTATGTTTTCAGCTACAGCTACAATACTGGGCCTGAATTTTTAAAATAATGTTTTTAAGAAATAAATCTTCCAGCAATATAATTTTCGTGGCAGGCAATTCATTTTTTTCCAGCTGTCTGAAGCATAATTATTTTTCCAAGAATGCTCGGGGACAATGTATTTCTTTCGATAAAATTCAATACTTAATCTGTACTTGCACTCGCGTGTGATGATTAATCCTAACAAAACAGAATCTGTATTGTTTACAAGGAAGAAATCAATAAGATTCAATCTGTAGATTCTCGTAAACAACTTTGACTTACTTTGCAAATAGATGGTCAGTGACAATTGTACATTAACGAAATTATGCCCAAAGTAAGCCCACGGTTAATTGCTTTAGAAGTTTCAAATACCGTTTAAATAGAAACAGCCTACATACGTTGTATAACTGTTTTATATGACCAATATTCGATTATTGTGATTTCATCTGGAACAAATGTACTAAGGGCCAAGAACTCTTATTTGAAAAACTACAATTAGATGCCTTAAGTATCATATATTGATCTGTTACACTATAAATATGTTTTATTTAAAATATAAACACGGACAAGACATGTTTATACCTAAACACGATTAGGAATGTGTTCAATTCATAAACGGAACACACATTTAGCGTGCGTTCTCTAAACACATTTAGGTCTAAGCACATGAAATGAGCTGTCGTCTCACACCCTCAACGCCACCTAAACACAACATCCCCCTTATCTTAACATGTTCAGAATTTAAACCCGTTTGAACATGTTTCGAATTTAAACATTTTTGGAATGTAAACATGTTTCAATAAAGCGCATACCATTAGACAATAAGTCAAATATGGATCAGATGTATAAAATATATTGAAATAAGATGTGCAAATCAGATTCACAAGCACTTGAATAACACATATACCACCAGGACTTACAACGAACTTGGTACAATATTATCATAAATATGTACAACTTAATCAAACGCGGCTAATGGTGACTAGGAAAACTGACAGGTGTCGAGATTACATCATATGTGTTCATCCACAGCTACAAAACCAGACATTGAGCCTGATTGTTTAAAACAATATTTTAAAGAAAAACATCCTGCAAAACTGTATTTTTTTGTGACTGCAGATTTTCTTTTCTTTTCTGCTTTCTTTTCAACAGTCTTAAGGTATACGCATTTAGACGCTGAACACGATTAGTTGTTAAAACACAATCCTAAACATTTCAAAAATATGGGACACAAGAACGTGTTTAAGTTTGTGTTTAGGATCAAATACATATTTTGCAGTAAAGAGGGGTGAGTCACAGAAAAATGTATAATGCCACGGGATATAAGTGATCCCCGAGAAAGCCACAAAAAGGGTGTATTTCACAAAATGTGCTATAATGAAACGCCCGTATAATGATCAAGTTTATTTCATTTTAACATTTCTTCCACTTCCACATGTGCAGGAAGGTCATCTAATATACTTCAAGTACCTTTATGTCCCACTGAAACATACGGAAAATCATTTTGCCATCATCAGTGAATGATTGGTATATGTTGAATATATTTTACTAGCAATATACATCTTTTTTCACAAAATGGTTCTTAGGACATACACTGTAGAATGAGACTCAATTGAGTTTGATCGTTTTATTGTTAATGATATTAATTGTAGTTGTGGTAATTGTTACGAAGATAATCCTCATTATCTATTTAATGTAAAAAAACATACGATCAGATCAAGTTGTTTCTTATATACAAAGAGTTTTGATCTTAAAACCGTCTTGTTTGGAAATATAGCTCCAAATATAAAACCAAATATTACACACATAGAATCTGGTCATGCATAATTTCCCAACTAAATGCTTTTAATGAATGAATGAATGAATGAATGAATAAACAGTGTGGAATATTGGTAAGGTTACCACACGTTGTTTAGGATATGTTTAATTAGATATAAATTCTTTGAGAATTGAACAATAGTGAAATGCCACGTTATTTCATCAATGTCATTGTTATCTGCACCAAGAAAGAATCATGGTCTTCCATCATGTCTATTTTAACTTACATTTCAACATCAAGATTATCAATTAGAGCGGAAAAGAATACATCTCACTCTAAGGTAGACATTCACAGTTTAAGATGACATGGTGATAATAATCATGAGCAAAAGTATTACATTTTGTACATCCTTTGGATATTTTGCTTCTGGATCCAATCCTTATTGCATACTGTATTTCTTCTCTCAATTCTGGATATAACATTACAATGCTCTATAACACCTGAGGAATAAATGTTGTGTGAATTTTAGAATATCGAGATAAATCAGCTCTACATGATAGACTTAAGTTTATATTTCCATACTTCTTCTTCGTGGGTAGTTATATCATTTAGCACAATCTTTATCAGTTTTGTCTTCGCGGGAAATTCCCCTGTGCGGACGTAGTGAAATACATGATGAAGTATGATAGCTTATATTTCTTGGCTGTTGAAAGCAACACTCCACATAAACTGTGTAAATTATTATGTTGTGAAAGAATTAGAGTGAAGTTGATGCGCAGAAAAAAAGTTTTACAAATTGAGGTGAGGTGAGGTGAAATTGGGTTTAACGTCGCGTCAAAGATTATTGCACTTTTATAGCAACGTGCATGCACGTGTGTGTGTGTGTGTGTGTGTGTGGCTGCTTGTACTAGTCCGGACTGATGCCGATTTATAGTGCTAGCCAAACCTTTGAACATGAATACCCCACTCAGACACAGTATACCGACTCCGAGCCGACCAGTCCTTGTTTTAGCCTCTTAATGTCGAGCGCCAGACAGGTAACAACAAGTACCATCTTTTAACGTCTTTCGGTATGACGCGGCCGGGGATCGAACCCCGGACCTTCTGTTGAGGCGGTCTTTACAAATTGAGACACATGAGTTGTTGCAGAGACGCCCCAGCAGCTGTAGTCTACATTTATCTATATAGCCAACCATGCTCCAAAGTCTTAGATTAGCAATAGTGGCATCGGTGGGGGAACGTTTGTCAAAACATTGTACAATCCTTGCAAAGTAACGCTGGGTGCTTTCAGCTAATTCAAGATCTTTACCATGCAGAGGAGGTAGTAATTCACATCCATAAAAACGTGTTGTTAAGATCATTCTTTTCCATATCTCAATTCTTGCATACTGATGTAAGTCACTACTATTTAGACCAACAGAGAGGATTTAATAGTACACCTTGCTTTTGTGCAGCTCTCTTCAATATACAATTTGAAAGAAAGATTGCTTTGTAGAACAACATCCGCATATTTTACATTATCAAACACAGGTATGTTATAATCCCCACAATAATTGCTTCTTTTTATGAAACACAACAATTTTACTTTTCGATGCATTATAAGTTAATCGCCATTTGGATGCGTAATTAACAACTGTATCTAAGGCTGTTTGCAGACCTTTAGGGCTGTAACTGATAAGGGTAGTATCATCAGCATGTAACACGCATGGTAAACTAACATTTCCTGTATCTAACTGCCGAAGCTCAGTTATGAGGTCATTTATGTACCCAATAAAAAGCCAAGCTGAGGTGAGGTGAGGTGAGGTGAGGTGAATTGAGGTTTAAGGTCGCGTCCAAGATTATTGCACTTATATAGCGACGTGCATGTACGTGTGTGTGTTTGTGTGGCTGCTTATACTAGTCCGGACTGATGCCGATTTATAGTGCTAGCTCACTGAGATACCAATCCGCAGTTTAACATGAATAGTGAGTGAGTTAATATTTATAGTCACAACGGCAATATTTCAGCCATATCGTGACTAAATCAAGTTAGACAGTAATAATACATACAATGTTATTATAAAACCTGTCGTCAAAGGACAGTAAAATAACTAGATTATCACAGATGTATATTTTAAAACTAGTATCGAACCATAAAAAAGATATCACAATAAAAAACAATACAGTATAAAAACAGGGCTAGGGATCGCCAGCAATTAAAGGTAGGCCACCATACTAGGAACTGTGGGGACTTACAATACTTCTGCTACCTGTACACGGTTCCCCAGCAGGATTTACGCCATCCCTTAGCTGCTGGCGATGAAGTTTAGCCAAATTAAAACAAACAAGTATGCTACGACTAAAAGGGTAGTAGGAATAAACTTACTTCGAATGATGTGGTCTTACATACACTCTCGGGGAGACAATAATTTTACAGTACTTTAACCCCCTTTGAGGATATAGCCACTAACAATCTCAGTTACAAGTTAAACACTACTGATACAGTTAAATTTAACTATGTACACATATTCAAAGTTTATCAAACGGTTCAATTTCTTTTAAAAAACTTAAATGAGACGAAACATTGTTAAAAAGATCCATAATTAATGTTGCACTGAAATATGTATCTCTTGTGATAGAAAAATCAATACAGTCAAGCAGTACATGCTTGACTGTGATTCTTTCATCACAAAGGATACAGAATGGAGGATCCTCACCTTTCAATATATATTCATTAGTATACCTTGAATGGCCAATACGATATCGTCGCATAATGACCTCATCAAATCTGGACTGACAACCCAAGTAGGTATAACCAATATTTGGTTTAAGTTCATGTATTTTATTGATACCTACTTGGGTGTCCCACTTCTGTTGCATGAGATCTTTGATGTAACATCTAATAACACTGTATGGGATTGGAAGTGGTGTCACAGATTTGTTGAGTGCTGCTTTTGCAGCTGCATCAGCCATAGTGTTACCAGTTATTCCGACATGGCTGGGTAACCAACAAAAAACGATGTCGTATTGTCCAGTAGCAAGAACATTAAACAATTCAATTATTTCGATCAAAAGTGGATGTTTATATGACATGTTATGAATAGCCTGCAGGCACGAAAGAGAATCAGAAAAAATGATAAACTTCTGATATTTTGACCGTCTACTGATATATTTGAGAGCTACTAGAAAGGCATTGGCTTCAGCTGTAAAAATAGAACAATTATCAAGTAATCTGGATGAGATAGTCCTGGATCTAGTGACAGTGGCTCTGGCATAAGCGTCACCATCCTTAGGTCCACCTGTAAAGATTGATTTGTAAGTATCATAAGAGTTTCTGAATTCAGTATATTGTTGTTGATAAATCAGTTGGTTTGTTTCAGATTTCTTTAGTTTAGTTAAGGTTAGGTCTCCCTTTGGTTTCACTAACTGCCATGGTGGAGAAGACAAAAACTGAGTGAGGGCTATATTTTCAAGATTTATTTTAGCAGCAGAAATATGAGATTGTATTCTTATTCCAAGTGGTGGGATAAGAGATGATTTGTTATTGTAGAGATTTTCGTAAAGGGGATTAAAAACACAGTCATATGCTGGATTCGCGTTATTAGAATGTAATTTCGAGATATATTGTAAAGACAATTTAATGCGACGGTGTTTTAGGGATGGCTCGTCAGCCTCCACATACAGACTATTAATGGGTGAAGTTCTGAAGGCACCAAGGCAAAGCCTCAGACCTTGATGATGAATTGTATCCAGTAATTTTAAATTACTTTAACAGGCTCCACCATAGATGATGGAGCCATAATCCAGTTTAGATCGGATAAGTGCTCTGTAAAGTTGGAGGAGGGTTTTCTGATCTCCTCCCAACTTGGAATTTGAAACAACTTTAAGCAAGTCAAGTGCTTTCAGACATTTATTTTTCAAATCCTTGATGTGCGATAAGGTCAAATGATGATCGAAAATGATGCCCCAAAACTTGGCCTCCTTTACAACTTTAATAGGAGTGCCATCTAAAACTAGTCTTTATGTGGTTTGTATTTTCTGCAAAAGTGGATACAGTTCGTTTTAAATTTTGAAAATTTAAAACCATTTTCTAATGACCATTTATGGATTTTATTGGGACACAATTGTAGTTGCCTTTCGACAGTATTCATATTTTTACCACGGCATGAAATATTAAAATCATCCACGAATAGAGATCCATCAACTGAATCGTTTAAAACCTTAGATAAGCTATTTATTTTAATACTAAACAACGTGACTGACAAAATACTGCCTTGTGGAACACCCTGATCCTGATTATAATGACCAGACAGGGTAGAACCCACACGAACTTGAAATTGTCTGTCTGATAAAAACTTGGATATAAATTGAGGCAAACGGCCTCTCAATCCAAATCATGTAAATCTTTTAAAATACCATGTTTCCAAGTAGTGTTGTATGCTTTTTCTAGATCGAAAAAATAGACACTGCATGCTGCTTGTTAATAATGGCATTCTTAACGAATGACTCCAATCTAACCAAATGGTCAACAGTACTTCGATTTTTCCGAAATCCACACTGAATATTAGTAATTAGATTATTAGATTCCAAGTACCATGTTAATCTATTGTTGAGCATGCGTTCCATGGTTTTGCAAACGCAGCTGGTCAATGAAATAGGTCTATAATTTGAGGGATCATTATGATCCCGACCAGGTTTAGGTATGGGAACAACTGTGGCATCATGCCATGATGATGGAAAGTTTCCAGATGTCCAAATGTCGTCAAATATTAATAGAAGGGTTTCTAAACATGTTACTGGTAAGTGCTTCAGAAGTTGATAATGTATATTATCAGCTCATATAGCAGTATCATGAGGTTGCCCAAGGGCAGTATGAAGCTCATGGATTGATGGATCTTCTCCATTATCAGACTGAAAATTAATAGATTTCTTTTCTTGCTGTTTTTGATACTTTTGAAATTGGGGTACATAGTTAGATGAGGAAGAATGTTTAGCCAAAGTTTCACCAAGTTTATTTGCAATATCTTAAGTATCCGTCAATAATTCATCCCCATTTTTAAGATGGTGAATGCTAGATTTAGAACCCTTACCTTTGATTTTTTGGATCATGTTCCATACTTTCGACATAGGCGTACGTGAGTTTATCTTTGAAACATAAGCCCGCCAAGATTGGTGTTTGCTTTGCTTAAAGATGCGCCTGGCTTTAGCATTTAAAATTTTGAAAGTATTCAAATTATGTACCATAGGATGGCGACGGAAATAATTTTCAGCCTTTTTCCGAGCCTTCCTAGCTTGTTTGCTGTCAGCAGTAAACCATGGTTTACGTATGTGTGTAACCGTAGAGGACTTAGGGATACACGCATCAGCTATTTTGTTAAGTTCAGCAGAGAACAGTTGTACAGGGTCAGGAACATTGATAAACAGATCAGGTTTTAACTTGTCAGATGAAAGAATTTCAAATAAAGGCCAGTTGGCTTTAGTGAAGTTCCATCGTGGTGATGGAGGGACATCGGATGGAAGTACAGCTTTGAGAATGGTTGGAAAATGGTAACTTCCACACAGGTCATCATGGACTGACCATTTAAACTCATTCAGCAGATCAGAGTCCGTAATTGACAAATCCAGGGAAGAGTATGTACCTCTTCCAGGATGTAAATAAGTGTTTGAATTATCGTTAAAAATACATAAATTGTTGTTGGAAATAAAATCTTCCAATACTTTACCTGTATTGCTAGAATGTGCACTTCCCCATAGGGGGCTGTGTCCATTCAAATCACCCATGATGATGCAGGGCTTAGGTAGCTGGTCATAAAGTGCCTTGAGATCAACCTGATGTAGAGATGAAGACGGAGGAACATAGAGAGAGCACAAGGTTATAACAATGTGCAATGTCACACGGACAGCAACAGCCTGTAGTGGGGTATTCAGAGAATCAGGGCTGTGGATGACACCCTGCTTCACCAAGATTGAAAACCCTCCAGTGGCTTAAGACCCTGGAGGAGAAAAGAAATTATACGAATTATATTGTCGTATATCAAGTTGATCGATATCTTTAAAATAGGTTTCCTGTAAACAAAATGCTGATGGTTTAAAATCTTGTATCAACAACTGTAAATCATTAAAATTATTCTTTAGTCCTCTACAATTCCACCGAATAAGGGTATGTGAGCTGGTTATGGTGGCTCAATTGGAGATAGGGACCGGGATGGTGGCCCGCTCCCATCGACTGGGAGTGAAGGCCTTACCTCCATCTCCTAAGGTTCAAACTGATTGTGAACCTTTACAAGGGATGATTGAGTGTCAGGCACCTCCAAGTGCTGGAGGGCCCTTGCCTTTTTTTCAATTGCTTCTTTGTGTGTTTGTTTTTAAAGAGGGGCTTCACCGTGTACTATTTCTTTGACAGTTTCTGGCTCAGATGATGGGTCTGAGGCTGGTTCTGATGTTGGATGTGATGTTAAAACGTCCGTCTGAGAGACCGATGTAGTTAAAGTTAACGAAGCTGGAGAGATCTGAGTTTGTTCATCAAGGATGAGCTGTTTATTCACCCAAGATAGTGAAGTTTGGCATGAAGTCGAGATCATAGAAGGTCTGACAACAGGGGCCGCAGAGGAAATTGAGGATTGAGAGGAAACTGCAGATGAGTACGTAATAGTAGAATGATTTTGAGCCAACTTTTTAGCTTCAAAGTAAGAGATGTTGTTGGTGTGTATTATTTTTTAAATTTTTGGTTTCACGTTCATATCTGGGGCAGGACTTGTATGAGACCAAGTGTTCTCCGTTGCAGTTTGCACACTTGATGGTATTGGTGCACTCAGAGCCCTCATCAGCTCCACCACAACGGGAACACGTCTTGTTGTTACGACAGAACTTGGCCCCATGACCAAACTGTTGACATTTGAAGCATCGGAGTGGATTTGGTACGTATACCTCCACTCCGATGTTAAAGTATCCAGCTTTTATATTCTGAGCAGATGCAAGGGCAAATGTAAACAGATAAGTATGTAACTTAGTAATACTGCCATCTTCTTTCTTGTTGGTAAATCGCTTCACAGCAATTATACCTTGATTTTTTAGCTCAGCTGTAATTTCCTCCTCACTCATATTGGAAACAGAACGAGCCCGGTCTCTAACTATGACTCGACAGGAGTTCAGTGTACTGTGCACTGAGACAACAACTGGTGTATTTACAAACTGCTTCAATTTCAAAAGATTGTCAGATGGTTGTCTCCGTGCACATTCCACTAACAGTGAACCGCTACGGAGGCGTGTAACGTTCTTGACCTCTCCACAGAGGCTTTTAATGCCCAAGGAGATGGCAAATGGGTTTAGTTTCAAGGGATTGTCATCAGCAGATGAGATAACAATGGACCTTGGCCACGAGTCAACAATGTCAGGAGAGCCTTCATCAGATGATAAAGATTCCACAAGTCTACGTTTATTTTTCGATGAACCAGATGGAATGGGAAGAGCCATGGTGTAAGAAAAAGTTTCGACATCCCTGCTCCCCACCCGCCATGGTGCAGTGGAAGCCAGTCCGCAACATCAGGGCTACAAGGATGTTATACTCCAGAAATAAAGACGTGAATAGCTGTCGTTAATGAAAGAGAAATGTAAGGCTGGTTCCGCCCATGGGATTTTCTTATAAAAACACAGAATTCAGCGTGTCACCAGATTGGCCCATGAGCCACCGCCTTCTGGCATAGGACTCTAGGCAAAATTAAAATTTCCACAATCAAGGGTATGTCATATCCTGATCAAAAATAGTTTTATATTTCGAAATATTCAAATATACATGCACAGGGCATGATAGAATCGGGCCAATTCTACCACCCGTCCAGGTGAAGTAAGTGGTGTGTTGGGCAAAAGGAACACTGTTCCTGGCTCCAGTGCCCTCAACCACCAGAATCCCGTCCTCCACCGACACAGGGGCGCAACCATCGGCAAACAGGTTGCCCATTTTAGTCGCCTTTTACGACCAGCAATGGGGTGCTGTGGAAACATTCAGCCCCGGTTCCACACGGGGGAAGAGCTATTAGCGTTACCCAGCACTCACCAAGGGGAGGTTGCTCTTCACGAGTGCCTTTAACATGAATACCCCACTCAGACACAGTATACTGACCAGTACCGACCAGTCCTTGTTTTAGTCCCTGAAGGCCGAGCGCCAGACAGGGTAACAACAAGTACCATCTTTTAACGTCTTTTGGTATGACGCGGTCGGGGATCGAACCCCGGACCTTCCTCTCTCCGTAAAATTATGTAAAATTTTCGTTGTGTTCATTGAAATTCCTGCATTCTGATTAGCTGAATTGGTCACGTGTTATTGCCTTCACTTCCCAGTGAATGTTAAAAAAGAAGCCACGCCCACCGAGGTGCACTAATTTTATTACTGCGGATTGTCAGGGAATCCCAATATTACAGTCGAGGGAATTCCCTTTCTGCTCACGCGTATCGTCATGCACGTGCCATTTAGCGACATTCATGCATATTTCATTGTCCAAACTACCCTTTGAAACCGAAGGCCGAGGATGAATGATACCGTAACAGCAAACGTGCAGGCTCGCTCGCCTGTTTTTTCCCGCTCGCCTCGGTTCAACTTTCATGTCTTCTTGTTTCATTTCTGACTAGCATTTTTCCAACTGTGTTTTCACGTTTTCAGGGAAGTAATGTTTGACTCCGGCGGTAACTGACCATGTCATTTGAAACAGCCGCCTTCTCCTGGGCATATTTCTTCCGGTTCGTTACAGTCTGACTGTTGCAGTTCTCATTTTAACTTAATTCAACCATTTTTTGCGTTATTGAAATATTTCGCCCTGCACGAGAAAAATTGACCCATGGGCGAGAATATTTTCCTTTGCCCAACAGTTTTAGTTTCGCAAATACATAAAGGTGTGTCTACAAGCATGACACATGATTCAACTCATTTTAACTTAATTCAACTAATTTGTGGCGTTATTAAAATATTTCGCTCATGTTTTCGTCAGTCCCTTCAAAGCATTAACTAATTGTGTGCAAAGCATATTGTATCATGTAAAATATACTTTATATTATATCATTTTATTACTATTTAAAAAAGGGTCTTTGATTGGACGTTTCCCTCATTGAAGTTTTAAAAATTTCACCTGTTTTACATATTGTAACGATCTTTAAATGAACCCGGCCTTAAAATGAAATCATATCATGTACGAAAATAGAAATCATATCAACACAAAAAGAGAAAGTGCATGAATCATAAAACTCGCAATAGATATGCGTAACCTACGCACGCACATGAGTCCCATTCCACAGTCTACAACACACTAAAAACTGTCAAACAAGTTTGGGTATCGCTTGTGTTCAAGGCAAGCTGTTTAGTACAATAATGTTTTATTAAAATCTATTTCAATTTGTTTTCACCATTTTCCCTATTTCATTCCATGCATGTTTATATTGCTACATCTTATTGCTCATGTGCCCAAGTATTATAATACACTTAAATGTTTCTTTCTTCCTAATCTAACGTTATAACATTTCAGGTCATTATCATCATCTAATACACAAGAAATGATACCAAGACATTTTGTATTCGGTTTTATGGACTATGCGGTCTTAAAATTGATTTTATTAGTCTTTAAATCTTATGTCTAGTGCATATTTTCGCCACAGGAATGTTACATCCAGTTGAGGACTGTATACGACATACGTTAGTCTGTTAACGAACTTTTTACAATTAATATTTTGAATAAGCCGTTAATATAGAGTGAGTGAATGAGTTAAAATATAACGTCACATCGGCATTATTTCAGCCATATCGTGACGAGAAAAAATACTATATTCAAATTAGATATACTTAGACTATAAAAACCTGTAGTCGAAGGACAGTAAAATAACTAGATTTATCACAGATTTTATGTCAAACTAGCAGATAACCATAAAAATATAACTCCATATGCAACAATACAAGATACAAATGAGCTATAGATCGCCAGCCACTGAAGGTAGATCATCATACTAGGGTAAATGGGAACTTACAATGCCTTTGCTACCTGCATGGACCCCAGCAGGATTTACACCATCCCTTCAGTCATTGGCGATTGTACGTAAGTTTTAACTACAATTAAAATGACAAAAATTCTACGTTTAAAAACGTAGTAGAAGTAAATATTCTTTGAATGACAGGGACTTACGATATCCTCTCAGGGGGACAATAATTTTACAGTACTTTCACCCCCTTCGAGAATACTGCCACTAACAATCTCCGATATAATTTAATTCTACCAATTCTAAAAAGCTATTTCTTTATACAAAACAAATTATAGATGAAACCTTGAAATATTTATCCCTTGTGATGGAAAAATCAACACAATCAAGCAGGACATGCTTGACGGTGATTCTTTCATCACAAGGGATACAATATGCAGGATCCTCACCTTTTAATAGATATTCGAGTGTATATCTACTATGGCCAATACGACATCGTCGTAAAATGACCTCTTCAAATCTGGACAGACAACCCAAGTAGGTGTAACCGATATTTGGTTTAATTTCATGTAATTTATTGATACCTACTTGGGTGTCCCACTTCTTTTGCATCAGATCACGGATGTAAGATCTAATTGTAGGTTTATAATCACTATATGGGATAAGAAGTGGTGTCACAGTAAGCCGTTAATACGCCAGTTGTGACAGGGATGATGGTATAGTAGTTGTAGCAGACAGATTGACAGCCGTTGTTACGTGCGTCACTATGTTATATAAGTGCGACATTGGCCTTGTTGATTGTTGCTATACTTTGAGGATTTCTGTGGCCAGTGGCGGATGTAATTCAAACTCCTTCCACTCAGACGATATTTGTGTACCGATTACATATGTCTAACGGACAGGGTGGGGTAGTAGTTCACCGGGCGACACTGTGTATATTGGGTGGCGCCTTTGATATCGCCTTACAACATACTTTTAATGAATGACAAATTAAACGATGATACACATCAGGATCGCGGTGAAAATACAAGATTCGTTCCCATTGAAGATATCAAGGCACCAATTCATCTGTCATAAGCCTGTTGTCTTTGTGCTTAATATATAATATTATATCTACAAATTAATGAAAGTATGTAATACACGTATCCACAATATATATATATATATATATATATATATATATATATATATATATATATAAACTCAAGTTTTGAGTGAATATTATGACACAAAAGCAACTTTTAAATGCATTGCCACTTTTGGTATGAAAATGTGAACAGTTCAGAAAAACAACAACCTTCTTATGATAATTCTCATATTCTCATTAGTACGTTGTATCTGATTACAGTGTCGGCCTTATTTACAGGTGATTCTACAATACCTGCTCTCGTTCAATTACAATCTACCACACCAAGCATGAATAAACAGTTATACAGGTGTTGTGCAAGCACAGCAACACCTGTATAACTGTCTATTTTGTCGGGGCCAGAAGCAACACACCGTCAACGTAAAGCAATACAGAAACGTGTAGGTCGTCCATAATGACACCCTCCCTCAGGTTGTTGATATCAGTCCCTATGTCATTTATACAGAGAGTTAATAACGTGGGTGACAGTAAACAGCCCTGCTTCACACTTTCAGACGCATCAAAGAAAGGGGTCATCTTACCCTAGACACGCACAGCACATTTGTATCTTTCTGTACATTTTACCATTTACATTTACGCTCGCTTTCCTCAGTAACTTTGGACAATCTAACTTCGAACGTTATTCAGGGGAATATTAGTTCTAATCAGTAACTATTTAACAGAGTATACTCACCGACAAAAGAAACGTCAATGCCATACATGTTGGTTAATATATTAAGAATTACTCATTTTCAAGATATATTGGATTGGTTCGATGCACAAACGAACATACTGTTATGTGAACCGACGCTCGACTCGAGATGCTCCATTTGCACCATTTGTCTCGTGTCTGATTAGCGTGTAAAGATTTGATAAGAATAAAGACACTCTGTGGTAACATTTGACTGATTGTTAGGTTGGGCATTAATTGGTACACTTTGGAAACATCTCATCTTAACTTACATACTTTTCCATATGTTTCTAAAGGTCGCGTTTCTTTTGGCGGTGGGTATATATAACTGATTTTAGACTTGGCGAAAATGCTATTCTTGTGATGTTTGGTAAGGCTCTCTTCGGTTATAATATGGATATTTTATGTAGATTCTGTTAAATTAAACCAGAATGCTCATCTTGGTATGACGTCAAAGACTGTCGAAATGGATTGGAACTATAATTGAAGTTATAACTTAGTGTGCTCGAATAGTATACAGCGGTATCCGTTTTGGTGTTTGGAGACTTAAACGGCAGAACTAGGAGAGACGACGATTACGTCACAGATGTGGTATGTTAAGGGGGAGGATCTTTTTCGTGTCGGTTCAACGCCTTTGAAAACCAATACTGCCCTCCAATCAAAAGTTAAACACGTTTGGTACATGCCTAATGGAGTTGTGTTCACTGTGCGTCGATATACATATATGACCTTGGGTCATATCTCTCCACAATCACGCCTCGTAACGACAAAGGCTGTGTAAAGGTTGCAATTCTCATTCTCCACGTTCCAATGTCCACACACATGATTGTAGTAGTCTTACACACAAATCCTATATGATAGATAACGAGTTGTAATAAATATGCTCACTGTGTTTGGAAAATATCAGCTCAGCCGCCAACACCTTGCCTGTACCACGCAACCATGTTTTCGCATGATGAAATTAACATGGTCATTAATTTACCTATCCTAATATTCAGAACGTCTCACCATAATCTACCAATAGAAAGAGAGCGTTTCTTCGTTATCTGATGAGGTGTCAAGCCCTCAAGCCACAACGACTTAAACGAATTAAATATCACGAACGGCCAAATATTTTAACATTCTGCAGATCAATGACTCTATCAAATGTATTAGCTTATTAAACATCTGTCAAGAATTGTCACTTACCTTCCAAATGTATTATGTCAAAGCACTTAATGATATAACATTTGTAAACAGACACGTTGTTTGTTCGTTTCTTGTTTAACGCTGCACTCGGCAATATTCCAGCTATATGACGGCGGTCTGTAAATATTCGAGTCTAGACTAGACAATCCAGTGATTGATATCTTGAACATCGATCAACGCAATTGGGATACGTCAGCGAGCCTGACCACCCGATAACGTTTGTCGCCTCTTACGACAAGCATAGTCGCCTTTTACAGCGAGCATGGGTTTCTGAAGACCTATTCAGCACTCGTATGTTATGTATATGAACTGTATTCATTGTAATGTATGCTCATTTTTCCATCAACGGTGGTTGTTTCTGAGAATAAACAGAATCCAGAATCCATTCACCGTGGTTAATATATCAAAACTGTTTTGGATGCATGTGGTTTAAGCTATGTGAGACGTAATCAATTAATATGTAGTAAAGATTGATCCAGAACTGTCATAGTGCACATCAAAAAGGTGTATTTTACAGTGTTTAGAAACTTTGGTTTAGAAAAATATTTATCTGATAACAATAATGTTCCCTTGCATAAACTTCGCACAACTAATCATTCATTACCCACAGAAGAGGGGAGGAGGAACAACATCCCCATTAATGACAGAATAATTATTTTATTTTTGTAATTTTTTTGTAGATGAATATTTTCTCCAATGTCAATATTTTAGTAACGCACGGAAAAATTATTCCCCATAGAACATTAGTACAACTGTACAAGTGATTATAAGATGCAACGTTAATGACTTGTACAAAGCTTTTAACTGTCAGAAAGCTATGTAAATTTATTCAGTGTGGCCTTAAAGTTTTCATTTGCATTGAAAGGACAGTTACTGTATTACACTTGCTATCACTATTTTGAAATTATACACCATGCACCGCTGTGAACGGTCTTATTGAAATAAAATGATGGTGATGATGATGTCCCCAGGACACTGGTTGACAGGTGAAACAACAACTAGCCAGTGGTGCTCGCACAGAGGAATGGTATGGAGGGGTATTCAAGACGTAGACATCGTCAGTGTGGTCTTCTCCAATCACTTCTAACTGGATTTACCCTTGAAATTTGACCTGAATCTATAGAAGAGTCAATCTTAAAAACGTCCAATTGTTCATGGTCTTTTCATGCAGTGTAAAGTTATTTTCATTGAAATTTGTTTCTGTGATTAACAAGTTAATCATGGATATCAAAGTGGTATTGTCACACATTCGTCATTTTTATACATTTGATAACGACTAAGGAATCATTTTCAATCAGTAGCGAGTGATAATAATAGCAGCAAACAATGGCACCCTAAACAAACATCCATATGGCCGGGGAACGTTATAGTTGCGTGTGTAAGCCTAGCTGAAAAGATTAGCTCTTGGGTGACCGCAGTTTCGCACGTGCATTTGTTAGCAGGTCAGGGCCGACTCCGTGTAGGGTCTGAAATATGGTACAACATGCCATATGGTGGTCAGCGTTGACTATTGCACTAGAGACCTTACGTCAGATTCACCACGGAGTGGTCAGGGTCAGCGAACTGGACGTAATTTGCCCCCACAAAAGCCACATCCAACTCTGTAGGCTGATTTGCCGGGTAATTGTAGAAGTGGTAGTGAGAATCTAATACGGATTGCAATTACGAGAACAGTGTCCGGGGTATGCGCGGCTTGGCCGGACAAGGTCTTGCCCTTCATGTCATCTCGGTCAGCAAGTGAAAGAGGGATTTGTGTATAGAGGTGTTATGAGGTAACTACCGATCTGTCTGTCTTGTCACAGAAGCCCATTACTGCCTAAGGATATTACCATACTTGGTACCAATGTTACAACCCTTAATGTAAAACTTACTCTTAACGTAAAAATGTTTTACATTAAGGGTTGTGGGTAATCCTTGTTACAACTCTTAATGTAAAAATACTCTTAATGTAGAAAAAAAATACGTTAAGGGTTGAAGTGACAGTTAATATATTTTTTACATTAAGGGTTATCACTATGCAATAATACTTAATTTAACATTTATGAAACTTCGCAGTTTTAATTGATCGTTTCTTTGTCAAGATGTGCAAATGACAAGTCATTTTTAGATCCCTTCTCTCTGCTGGTTCTATAAAAGGAGTGTATGACCCCTCACCCTTTTAACCGATTTTTAGATCGTAGATGTAGGTGGGTTGTTAGAATGATCCGCTAACAGAGTCTTAGGCAAGGAATAATGGACATTTTGAAGCAGTATTACGCATATGACAGTTGAGCATACACCAGAACCATAAGATATCACAAACGATAGGAATCCTAATGCAATAATGTTTTTGTTAAAAATAAACATCCCATCGGTTTCACAAGTACCGTGTCGAGTCAAAAATAGCCATGAAAAGTTATATATTTTTCGGATATGAAGTCCATATCTTTTCTGTAGCAGTTTAGCATATCCTGTAGTAAAACCATTGCTGATTGAAAACAGCGGAAAAAGAACAGTCAGAGCTCCAGATAAGCTTTTTGTGTTGTGGGTATTTTACCCATGCATTTTAAAATCATTGGGTATCAGTAATTCTGTCTGGGTATTCAAATTTCTGTTACCCACTAGTTTTTACACATGTGGGTATTTAAGTTAAATACCTTAAACTGGTGTTGTGTGGTTTCGAGAGCTTTATTGGACTAAAATATACCACGATACTTCCACAAGAAAGTGTGATGGCAAATGATCATGATGTAACTGTCATCGTGGAGTTTGGCAAGGTTGACGGAATGCCCGGTAATAATTTCAAAATAAGTTGCTGATTTGCTAATCGAATACGCAGGGTTACTTCACAATATTTTGATGATATGCACAAGTTTTATTTTTTGTAGCGGATCTGTAATGTTCGTTGCGTATTTGATACGCTTGGATTATATTTTACTGCGTATTTCTGCATGTCTAATGCGTATTTTATGCGGATACGCAGCTTATCTGGAGCTCTGCTGAACATTAGGCATACGACCTGTAGAGTATTTCCTGTCAGTTAGGTGCCGACCATTCAATCTTTTGAGGGAGCTGAAATAAGCTCACCGTGGAACTTCGTACCAGACTAACTATAAATGCTATTTTTCGACATTTTTTTATGAATGAATCGTATTGGATTCTGAATAGGTTTCGCATGACGGATGACGCACGCAGTACAAAGACGGATGGCAATACGTCACATAAGCTTTTCGGCCATCTTAGCGACTGATTTACGACTACCATTGTCTGAAGTACATTTGATTGCAAAGGCTAATTACCCTGTAGCCATGACATGTATATGTCTCCGTAACTTAATTGTCATTATTTATAAGACACTAATCCCCGTTGTTAATCCTCACCAACATTTCATTGTATTTTGACTGTCAGTCAGCCTGGACTACCATATCACTTCCCTTTAACTACTGCTTTTTATAGTATGGCATTTACTGCCCTAATTGATCATCCCATGAACTGTGTTGGTTAATCACGCCCACATGTCCAATGTCCAAAGCAACGTCGTTGTCTCTTTGTCTGTCCATTGTTGTTCATTACTATATATGTGCTACCATTACACAGTTACTACGGTGTTAGTCAGGCTTGGTATTCCGAGTGCTGGCGCAGGGACGACCTCGATCAGGATGTGCCGCTCGTAGGAAACGCCCTGAGGTACCTCTTGTACGCCTGAGCTGGAAGGTCCGCTCATCGCTGTGTTTGTGTTGTCAGAGCAGGTATTCCGTTCATTGTGCAGTTGTTGTTTATTGTTAACATGTTGTGCATAAAGCGTTCCGGGACTGTGATGTCGATTTTGTCCTTTATTGCCCCAAGAGCTAATTCCCTGTCAACATGCGCGTTGACAAATGTATGGAAAAAAGATTAAGCTTACTAGAACTTCCTATGGGGAATTAAATACCTCCCGCAGACGCATGATAATGTTAACATGAGCATCCAAACGTCCCACTGCAATGATATTGGACGACACAGTCGCAACCTGTTTTTTTAAAGATTATACGAAATAGGGTAAAGTATTTAAGGAGCGGTGTGAAACCCATTTCTGGTGTCCCCCACCGTGATATTGCTGGAATATTGCTAAAAGCGGCGTAAAACCATACTCAGTCACTCACTATTTAAAGGAGCAATCAGAGACCCCCTTTTAATTAACATGGTAAAAACAAAACCTATGTGGTTGAGTTCGGAGTTCCGTAACATGTCGTAAATATACAAAATTTGAACGAAATCGGACAATGTCTAAATTTCGACCAATCAGAGGCCTTCGTTTCGTAAGGGAAATAAGGGAATGTCGTACAGTCTCTGGGGCTACATCTGAAAGAAATCGATGTAGTAGTTTAGAAGTTGCCAAGACAAAAAAAATGCCGAAACAGTAAAAGGCAATAACTCTGCCGAAACAAAAACACAATTGCAATGTTCCCAACTACATGACGTGGTCACGTTTACAAAATCTAATTGCAATCAGTCATTTAGTTCAGAAGGAATTGTCCGGAAAGTTATTTTCTGCGGACACACCGACAGACAGACGGACACGCTGATTCCATTATACCCCCTAACTTCGTTGCGGGGGTACAATGAACTAATAATCTAATGAAATGATATTCATGAGGTTTTTAAAAGGACTTCGTAAATATATATTTACTCATCTAGATTTTTGAGAGCTGTAATTAACAAAATGTGAGACCATCTTGGATTTCTGAAAGAGGTTATATTACTGGATGATCGATGTGCTAATCATCCACACCTAGTTTCATAAAGAGCTCTTATATGTAGGGGAAATCGTCTTAAATAGGGTTAACTATCTAAATTATCTAAAGAAAACAAGGTGCTCAAAGTGAAGCCCTTTTCCCTCTACATTCTCAACATAGTCTCTATCAGAAGTGTTTGGCTTGTTTTGGGTCCGAACACACAGGTGTATCATCAAATGTGTTGTCTACATCAGTGCAGAACCACTCAGGATTATGGAACCAAGATGGCAGCACATCCGTTTCCGGTCACGTGACCTGCGCAGTGCATGATGAGTCCTGCGTGCGCCTCCAAGATGGCGTCACTTCCGTTTCCGGTGGCGTGCGCCTCCAAGATGGCGGCGCTTCCGTTTCCGGTGGCATGGGCATCCAAGAGGGCGTCACTTCCGTTTCCGGTGGCGCACGCCTCCAAGAGGGCGTTGCCTCCGTTTCCGGGGAGAAGGAGGGGGAAACCCGGAGAAGCGCACGTAAAAGGTGAACGGGATCGACATGGAAAGAAGCGCGTCAAAAATCGTTTGTTGTTGTTGTTGTTGTTGTTGTTGTTGTTGTTGTTGTTCTAAACATAGACGGGGTGGCGGTGGTGAAGGGAGGGAGGGAGGGAGGGAGGGAGGGAGGAAAGGAGGAGGAGACGGGTTCATGGTTTGGTTTGGAGGGTCGTCAAAGCAAAGGAGGAAAGTTGTCTTTCGGGAGAGATGGGTGGCCCTGAAAAGGGCCGTTTTGATGTTTACATGCATGTACACGCCATGGTGCAAAGGCACGGGTGGGCTTTCATCTGTCTCCTGACAGGACACCTACTGGTGTGCGTTAACCGACGCACGTAGGTGTCCTTCAGCACAGTGCCGCAGTACACGCAGTCGAAAGTCCCATCCCGTACCCTTGTACCAAGGGCATAGACGGGCAGGCCCCCTTGACATCTGGCACATTGCCACGCTGGAGACCATGGTGGTGGTGGTGGGGGTGGTGATGCTTCTTTCCACCCGGGCAAAGGTTGTGTTACTCTGGCGATCTCTAGATCCCAGTTTTCTTTCATGTGGTAGTTGTTGCTGGTGCTGTTGCTGTTGCTGCTGCTCATCATGATGAATCAATTTTACAAGTGACACTGACCCACTCGAACCCACTCTTGTTTTATAGGAGAGGCACTGATACCCTGCCTCCTGGTTGGTTCGCCAGGCAGCAGCTCCGATTGGTTCGTTCCGGGGCCTGGCCAGCACCTCGGTTTTCCAAAACGGACCGACCCCTGTGTTTTTTTTCCATAGGAAATGGATTTTACCATGGGAGAGAAAGCACAACCCCGGTTCGACCAATCAGAGCCCACCATGGCCCGAGCGCGGCTTCTGATTGGTCGACAACCCAGGCTTCGGATTGGTCCAATTTCGATCCGGTTTTTTTCTTCTTGGGTAGCCTTGGTATTTTTTGAGGTAGACGGTCGTCTGAATGCTAAAGGAAGGTGGACCTTCATAGGTAGACATGAACGTGGGAATGCCTACGTGATGTACGTTGTGTCACTCCCATGCCAATCGGAATGTCATGTGGGTTCTTTGTTTTGGAGGGGGTGGGGGGTTGGGGGTTGGCAAAGCAAAGGAGGAAAGTTGTCTTTTGGGTGAGATGGGTGGCCCTGAAAAGGGCCGTTTTGGGGAAGAAAAACTTTTCTGCTGCTGTCCACTTGTGGGTCCAACAAAGAAAAGAAAAAACATTTTAACAGGAACTTGAACGGGAACTTGAACGGGAACGCAGGACACAGGAAACGTCCTCCTAGGCAGCCGGCTGTGCTACGTTATTCGTGTACCTCTGTTTCTCTTCGCAGAGATAGTGTAGTTGTAGCTGCTTCTGGTGTTTCACCAGCCCGGTTAGCTTGAGGTAATCGCAGTCTGGGGACCACTTGTGATGTGCCGCCCAAGGATTGTCGTGGGGTGCCCATTGTCTCAGCGGCACACCACATTGGAAACAGCACACACCATCGGCACCCTGAGTGTAGACAAAGCCCGCATGGGCCATCTCTTCAGCAGTCTGATACATTTGCGTGGGCCACGCCTCAAACGAAGCGAGCCTTCTTTCAAAGCGTAGATAATAGTGCGATGGCGTTTGACTGAGCAGTGACACCGCCTCCTCGGCATGACTCTTACTCCAACATACACGAGTATCTGTACTATCCATCACCACATCTTCGCCACGCGTCGTCGTACCACTCTTCTTTGTTTCAGCCATTCTTGATTTTATCTCATCAATTTTACAAGTGACACTGGCCCACTCGAATCCACTCTTGTTTTATGGGGGAAGAACCGGATCGAAATTGGCTGCTTCCTGGTTGGTCCAAAACGCAACGCACCGATTGGTTCGTTCCGGTGCCTGGCCTGCACCTCGGTTTTCTAAAACGACCCGACCCTTGTGTTTCTTTTCCATAGGAAATGGATTTTACCATGGGAGAGAAAGCACAACTCGGCTCGGGTGCTGTCTTCTGATTGGTCGATGCTGTCTTCTGATTGGTCGACAATCCAGGCTTCGGATTGGTCCGATTTCGATCCTGTTTTGGGGAAGGGTTGTCCATCCATCAGACGTTCAGACCCTCTTAGAGTACAGACGTTCATCAGACACACATCGCTATCATGACGAGCAACCAAAGTACGCCCTATCGTTTGGAGAGGAAAGATACCACCCGCTCCAGACGGTTAAGAACTGCTAATCATACCTATCGTTTGACTTTCAAACCAGACTACTTGGACACCGTACCACCGGAACGCGTCCCCATGGAACTGCCAGCTTTATTTGACAGGGTGATCGATGACTTTTATGAACAGATGTCAGGTCAGAAGGGAGATCGTATTGGTCTAGGTATCGATCATCCCGCTTTGAACACCCCCATACGGATTCCCTTTCGACGTTTTGAAGATCTCCATGGGCTAAATATTTTGCATGCCGTGGAAAAAGTCCAACAGTCCAACAAAGACCTGAACATCGATGCCACCATGGATGTGACTTTAGTACACGTCGCAGATCCCGACAGGCTAGGATCGGGCAGTGGTGCTCCCCGGCTGAAAAACGTGATTGGACTCGAAGCTTTTTTAACACGCAAAAGGTGCATCGTACGGATCAAGAACGAAGATCAATCCTGTTTGGCACGGGCCCTGGTGGTGGCACAGCATTATGCCCACAAGCCTCACCCTCTGACCCCAGCATGGAAAGCCCAGCTAGTGAGACTGACGAGAACGAATCGCGTCGACGTTCAAGGCATACGGGCGCGGGCCTTGTTTCGACGCCTTGGCCTGCCTGAAGGTCCCTGTCGGGGGCTGGACGACCTCGCACGCGTGGGACGGGCCTTGACCCGCCTGAATTATCAACTGAAAGTCTACAGTCAAGAGGTGGACCAGAGACTGTTGTACAAGTGTGATGAGGCTCCACCCCACGCCACGGTGCTGCATGTATACCATCATGATCAGCACTACGATGTCATCACTTCCATGTCCGCTTTTTATGGCTCTAACCATTACTGCGAACGCTGCGACAAACGTTACGACCATCCCGAAAAACATCCCTGCACCAAGGAATACCGCTGTCACCGCTGCTTCTACTCTAGCTATTGCGGACCCCAGGAAGAGCACGGGATCCCTTGCTTGACATGTCAAGGTTGGTTCCCCAATCCACCGTGTTACACCCGACATCTCCAGTCACCGTCAGAGGGAAAACCCAGCGCCTGTCAATCGATTCACAGGTGCCCGAACTGTTTTCAGCTGGTCCGCGTCTTGGAGACCCCCATGGTTCACCACGAGTGCTTTGATGAAGAACATCCCTGCTTGGTGTGCCGAGAACCCATGACCCCAGATCATCGCTGTTACATGACGCCTCTCCGTGTAGAAAACGAGGAGGAGGAGGAGGGGGAGGGAGAGGAAGCGGAGAAGGAGGGGGAAGAGGAACAACATCCCCTACGAGACAATGTCCAATACGTCTTCTACGATTTTGAATCCATGCAAGACACGGGGGAGCACATTCCAAATTTGTGCGTGGTGCAACTAGGATGTGGACGATGCATCAGTGAAGTGAGCAAGAACTTGTGCGAACACTGTCCATGGAGAGAAGAAGGGTATGGTCCCAGCCGTGAGATCGTGTTTCGAGGCCCCACCACGCGACATGATGTGTGTGTGTGGTTGACCACGTTGTCTGAAATACCCAAGAAGAAGCCCAACCCAGAGGAAGAGGAGGGCAGCACACGCAAGGGGACAACAGCCCACCTGGGGAAAAAAAGAAAACGGGATGGCACCCCCTCAAGAAAGTACGCTTCCCAACGTCAATGACATGCATCACCCCAGCAGGAGGCGGAGGAGGTGGAAGAGGTGGAAGAGGCCATGGAAGTGGAGAAAACAAAGAAGCCAAAGAACAAGAACACCCCCTGCCATACAGTCCCGAAGGAGGATCGCATTTATGTGATGGCCCACAATGCACGATCCTATGATTTACACTTAATCCTGAAGGGTCTGTCCCCCCTCCTGGTGACACTCCCCACCAAGATTCGACATGGCCAACAAATTTTGCAGATGACCCTGGGACGGTTGTGTTTCGAAGACAGCTTAAATTTCATCCCTTACCCCCTGAAAGCCTTTCACAAGAGCTTTGGGCTGAAAGAAATGAAGAAAGGGTACTTTCCACACTTTTTCAATACGAGAGTCAACCAGACCTACAGAGGTCCCTATCCAACAGCCGTCATGTACGATCCCGATGGCATGTCTCCCGCGGAACGCACAGCCTTCCTCCAGTGGCATACCCAAAAAGTGCAAGAAGGAGCCTTGTTCGACTTACAAGGAGAACTTTTAGCTTTCTGCCAGAGCGATGTGGACATTTTGAGACGGGGATGCGCCGACTTCCGACAGAACGGCATCCACTCGGTGGGTATGGATCCCTTTGTGGAAGTGATGACAGCTGCAGCGTTCACCATAAAATCCTTCCGAAAACACGACCTGAAACCCAATACCATCGCCATTCTTCCACCTCAAGGCTACCAACCCAAGAGAAACTATTCCCAGGCCTGTATGCACTGGCTCTACTATCTGATGGAAACGGACCCCCATCTGCACCTCCAGCACGCCAGCAATGGCGGTGAAAAAGAGTTCACGTGTGGAGAGGGCCAACATCGGTACAGCGTGGATGGGTACGATCCAGCGACAGGCACCATCTACGAATTCCTGGGCTGTTTCTGGCATGGGTGCCAGGTCTGTCACAAGACCCAACGTGGAGAACCGCATCCCATCCTGGGCTCGTCGTTGGGAGCCCGTTACACCGACACCCACTACCGCTTGAGTCTCTTGAGTCAACACCCTGAGGTGAAACGGATCGTCACCCTGTGGGAGCATGAGTTTACGAAAATGCAACGGGAGGACTCCGCTCTACGTGCTTTCTTGCAGGGACCCCACTGTAGTCACGTCCCTGGGCCGCTCAACCCTCGCGACGCCTTCTATGGAGGACGCACCAATGCCACATTTCAATGCCACATCGATCGACATTTCAAGGAGAAGCTCGAAGCCAGCGGATACCCCGAAGGATGTACGGATCGAGGATGTGACCGTTGTCAACGAACACATGGTGGAAGTGACCTATACCCAGCAGAAAGAATTCCAAACCCCTCATTCTCATTTCAATGTCGCCATCGCTGCTTGGGTCACCGCCCAAGCACGTCTCAAGCTGTACGAGACCCTTGCCCTGGTGGACCGCAGGGTCTTGTACTTTGACACAGACAGCGTCATTTACATTCATCGACCCCACGACGCGAATCCAGAGCTGGGTCATTCGTTGGGTGAGTTTACGGATGAACTGGACGGAAACACCATCAAGACGTTTGTGTCAGGAGGCCCCAAAAACTATGGCTATGAGTTAATGAACCCCAGACCCGATGGAACGCGCACGACCTGCAAAGTGCGAGGGTTCACTTTGAATTACCGAAACCAACGCCATCTCAACTTTGACACCATGAAAGGACTGATACTGGGACAACGGCCTGGGAAAGAGGAGGAGAAAATCAGTTTAGATTACCCTCATCAGATCATTCGAAAAGGACCTCGGCACGAAAACGCACTCGTGACCCGACCCACCCGAAAAGACTATCGTACCGTGTACGACAAGCGACGTGTCGTCTACGACGAAACCACAGGCCTACCTGTAGACACGCTCCCCTTTGGGTACAGAGACGACTTTCTATAATTTTTTTCATGACAGGGGATCGAAACTGAATCGACATGCACCCCTACAGAAAAAAACGGATCGAAAACTGACCAATCCGAAGCCTGGGTTGTCGACCAATCAGAGGCCGTGCTCGAGCCATGGTGGGCTCTGATTGGTCGAACCGAGGTTGTGCTTTCTCTCTCACGCTACAAGCCTAACCCTATGGAAAAGAAACACAAGGGTCGGTCCAGTTTGGAAAAATGGAGACTCAGACCAGACACCGGAATGGGCCAATCAGAAAGCAGGACCTCCATGGCTTTTAATACGACCGATGCTCTCTGGTCGTCACTTTTCACTGAACGGACCAAGCAACAACATCGCCCCTCTGATTGATGTTCCTCACGTTGTGTTGGTTGTTGGCGTTTTATCTGGAAGAAACACGTGTTTGGAGAGAGTACCATCAAGTGTTGACACACCTCTGTGAAGACTTGGAAAGAAACAACAACAACAACGAACAGAACATCCGGACAACATCATGTCGAAACGGTTGAATGACAAGACACGAAGCGACATGAGTGGCCAAGGAAGCAGTGGAGATGGGAACGGTGACATGACTGCTGAACTGTGGGGTGAAGTGTACGACTTGCTGTGTTTAAAGATGAAGACCGACGACGCGTACGCCAAGTTACGTGCGAAGGGCGACAACCTGATGTGCGAACAGATACGTTCAAAGATGAGGAAGCTGACTGAACCCGAGAAAGACACATCGAAGAAGACGATAAAGAAGATCCAGAAGAAAAGACAAGCAAACCCACAGCCGTTGTGGTCCCCACAGCAGCAGCAACACCCACCACCACCACCACCACCACCACAGCGCCAGTCCCCACCACCACCACAGCAGCAACAGCAACAACGGCTGCAGCGACAACAGACATCGAAACGATGGGGACATCCTTTTTGAAACCTGCAACGCCTGCAAAAAGACGATCACGGAAGAAATAAATTATCTCTGAAGATCTCTCCTCAAGAACAGCTGTAAGTACCCTGCTCTTCTTTGTCTCAGTCATTCTTGATGTGATGTTGATGTTGATGTCGATGTTGATGATGACTCTACCTATTCCTATGATAAATAGACTCTGTCCTATGATTGACAGGACCCCTGATGTCAGTTCAGCCCAGTCCGTGCTAGAACAGTGGTGGGAACAAACCCCTCGGGAGCCCACCTATTCACCGAATGCCCCTGTGACGATGGCGACGGGAGACCGTGATGATCATGAAGCGCTCAAGCTGGCCACTCTCCCTTCCATGGATCTGGACACGCTCCCACTGCTTGAGGCTTCTTGGTCACCAGCATCCCCGGAAGATGTTCATATCTACTCCTCAGGTACGCCCATGGTTTGCGACGATGATGATGATGTTGATGACAACGTTGACCTGGATCCTTATGGAGAAGCTCAACTCACTCCCCTACAACGCGAATGTCGTATTTGCCGACACAAGAACATGCTAAGATACATCAGTTGCAACAGCGGGCAAGTGATGTGTCATGTCTGTGGTCTGGAGCTCATAGACTGTACTTGTAGTATGTTGACCTATGACAGCATAATGACACTTGATGACATGCCTATCACATCTGAGGATCACATCTTATGGTGATCCTCCTCTTCACTCGAAGAACTTTACAACACGTAAGCTGCAACCGTGATCAAGTGATGTGTCATGTCTGTTTCAGGGAGGCCATAGACTGTACGTGTTGAACGGATGGACCTCTCATATGTTTGAGGGAGGGCCACCTCTTATGGGCTTGAAGATGGAAGAGCTTGAAGATGGAAGAGGAAAACGTTGTCGCGTTATTGTTGTTGTTGTGGTTGTTGTAGGGACATGCAAAGCACTCCCTCCTCCATTGACTTTTCGTATTTCCATTGTATCTGGTTGTGATTGGTTTTTTCATGATTAAACAGTGATTGATTGAACTGACTCTTTGTGTCTTGATTGATCTCAACTCCAATAGAGTGCCGAACCGAGGGTAGAGGTTGAGTTGAGATGTCGTTTACGTTGTCTGTCCGTCTGTCTGTCTGTCTGTGCATCTGTCATGTCAGTGCACACCCAAGTGTAAAATTAAAATAAAAATAGATAAAAGAGAAAGGCCATGCTTGAAAGATCAGCTGCCTGGTGTCAGTCATTCCAGTACGCATCGATCCCCACACCCCTCCCCGTGTACCATGTCATGTCATGGATCATGTCATGGATCATGCCGTGTGTCCGTCAACCCAAACACAGGATGACGTCACGTGATGAGGTGGAGGAGGTGGAAGCTAAGGTCATGACCTTCCGTTGAAGGGAGTAGGGTGGAGAGTTTCATAAAAGCAGGCGAACCCTCAGACCTTCTTTCAGTGAAGTCACCGTCATTATGGAGCAAAGACGTTCTATGAATGCCATGTCATCCTCACGAGATGTCGTCACCGATTCCGAGTGGGTGTCTGAAAAGGCGAGAGAACAAGAAGCGAGAAAACGTCCCCTCTTTAGGGACGACACATGGCGACTCAGTGACATTCTGGAGGGACCTTTTCCTTCTTACACCTTGTCATCCTTCTCATCCTCACTATGATTCATTTCAAGAACGTCTGAGGTCTTTAAAACGTGGCCTAAACAGATGACCCAGACCCCGTATGACAAGGCCATGGCTGGCTATTTCTATCCAGGACAAGGTGACTGTGTGACCTGTTATTGCTGCGGTGTGGCACTCCGCCAATGGGAAGCCACAGACCAACCCTGGAAAGAACATCTGAAGCACGCCAAAGTCCCCTGCGAATACTTGTGTGTGTTTTGTCCTGATGGAGAAGTGAACGAAAAATACAGACGTTTGGTGTCCCAAGAAGCACGGAAGAGAAGAGTCGAGTGTCTTGTTCACCCCAAGTGACAAAGTTTCTTTTTTTCAAAGTGTACAGACGTTCATACCCTCGTGGTCACCCCCGTGGTCACCACCCCGCCTCGTGTTCACAAAAATCACAGGGACGCCCCTAATCCTGTGACTTTTTGTTTTGTGGTGTTGGTTCATGTGAGCGGGGGATTAAAAAAAGTTGAACCCATAGTCGTGTTATGTGGTCTGTAGGATGAAGAAAAACAAAACAGGATCGAAATGCACACCCCGATAAAAACCGGATCGAAATCTGACCAATCAGAGGCTTGGGTTGTCAACCAATCAGAGACCGTGCTCGGGTCATGCGGGACTCTGAATGGCCGAACCGGGGTTGTGCTTTCTCTCCCATGGTAAAATCCATTTCCTATCGAAAAGAAACACAGGGGTCGGTCCGTTTTGGAAAACCGAGGTGCAGACCAGGCACCGAAACGAACCAATCGGGGGTGCGGCCTGGGGAACCAATCAGGAACCAGGGTGTCTGTGGCTCTCCTATAAAAACAAAACAAGAGCGAAGCCACTCACACACACACTGCATTCTATGAAACCAATCATGCCAGCTCGATACAGTTGTATGAAGTGCCAGACCGACAGTCACAGTTACCTGTACTGCCCTGAAGTGACATGCCTCGAGTGTGACACTCAAGGTCACCGTCACTATGTCTGTCCGAAGATGAACAGTCAAGAGAAGCAGAACCTGGGCCCCTGTTACAACTGTCAAGACATGGGTCATTTCGCTGCAGATTGCCCAGAACCCAGTCGAAAGAAGACACCCCAGCGTCCCTGTTACAACTGCCAAGTCGTGGGTCATTTCGCTGCAGATTGCCCAGAACCCAGTCGAAAGAAAACGCCAGCAACACCGTCCACGTCGACACCCGTGACACCCGTGACACAAGAAGACATGCACGCCGATGTCCTCGACCTAAAAGAATTCATCGCACAACTCCGTGGCGGCATCACACCTCGTGTAGAGAAAAGAAAACGGGTCAGAAGCCTCTCAAGAAAGCACGCTTCAAAGCGCCGACGACACCTTCAGTCCGAGGATGAGATGGAAGTAGAGGATGAAGAAGATAGATCATCTGAAGTGACTAACGCATGAGGGGCATGCTGCTCCACTGTTTGTACCAGTGTCCCATCGTTTCCAGTTTTTCCAGTTTTTCCAGTGTTCCAGTGTTCCTACCGTTTCCTGGCGTTTCCAGTTTCCAGTTTCCAGTTTGTTTTCCAACGGCCCTTTTCAGGGCCACCCATCTCTCCCGAAAGACAACTTTCCTCCTTTGCTTTGACGACCCTCCAAACCAAACCATGAACCCGTCTCCTCCTCCTTTCCTCCCTCCCTCCCTCCCTCCCTCCCTTCACCACCACCACCCTCCCTCCCTCCCTTCACCATCGCCACCCCGTCTATGTTTAGAACAACAACAACAACAACAACAAACGATTTTTGACGCGCTTCTTTCCATGTCGTTCCCGTTCACCTTTTACGTGCGCTTCTCCGGGTTTCCCCCTCCTTCTTCCCCTAAACGGAGGCAACGCCCTCTTGGAGGCGTGCGCCACCGGAAACGGAAGTGACGCCCTCTTGGATGCACCCGGAAACGGAAGCGCCGCCATCTTGGAGGCGCACGCCACCGGAAACGGAAGTGACGCCATCTTGGAGGCGCACGCAGGACCCATCATACACTGCGCAGGTCACGTGACCGGAAACGGATGTGCCGCCATCTTGGTTCCATAATCCTGAGTGGTTCTGCACTGATTCTGCGCTGCAGATTGCCCAGAACCCAGTCGAAAGAAGACACCCCAGCGTCCCTGTTACAACTGCCAAGTCGTGGGTCATTTCGCTGCAGATTGCCCAGAACCCAGTCGAAAGAAAACGCCAGCAACACCGTCCACGTCGACACCCGTGACACCCGTGACACAAGAAGACATGCACGCCGATGTCCTCGACCTAAAAGAATTCATCGCACAACTCCGTGGCGGCATCACACCTCGTGTAGAGAAAAGAAAACGGGTCAGAAGCCTCTCAAGAAAGCACGCTTCAAAGCGCCGACGACACCTTCAGTCCGAGGATGAGATGGAAGTAGAGGATGAAGAAGATAGATCATCTGAAGTGACTAACGCATGAGGGGCATGCTGCTCCACTGTTTGTACCAGTGTCCCATCGTTTCCAGTTTTTCCAGTTTTTCCAGTGTTCCAGTGTTCCTACCGTTTCCTGGCGTTTCCAGTTTCCAGTTTCCAGTTTGTTTTCCAACGGCCCTTTTCAGGGCCACCCATCTCTCCCGAAAGACAACTTTCCTCCTTTGCTTTGACGACCCTCCAAACCAAACCATGAACCCGTCTCCTCCTCCTTTCCTCCCTCCCTCCCTCCCTCCCTCCCTTCACCACCACCACCCTCCCTCCCTCCCTTCACCATCGCCACCCCGTCTATGTTTAGAACAACAACAACAACAACAACAAACGATTTTTGACGCGCTTCTTTCCATGTCGTTCCCGTTCACCTTTTACGTGCGCTTCTCCGGGTTTCCCCCTCCTTCTTCCCCTAAACGGAGGCAACGCCCTCTTGGAGGCGTGCGCCACCGGAAACGGAAGTGACGCCCTCTTGGATGCACCCGGAAACGGAAGCGCCGCCATCTTGGAGGCGCACGCCACCGGAAACGGAAGTGACGCCATCTTGGAGGCGCACGCAGGACCCATCATACACTGCGCAGGTCACGTGACCGGAAACGGATGTGCCGCCATCTTGGTTCCATAATCCTGAGTGGTTCTGCACTGATGTAGACAACTACTGTTTACATCTATACATTAGTATTATATCTACCTATATACCACTATATAGTGTCACAGTATGTAGCAGAATGTAAATAGTGTGTATTTTAACTTACGTATTTTAGACTTAGGTAAATAATTGAGTTAAGTATGGTAATAGCGCCTTAAACCGACCTGAGCACTCTACTAATCCTCAGGTAAAGTACGGGGTATAGTTATGTAAGGTCTTTAGTGATATGGTCCAGCCACAGCTTGGCCAGTGATTGCCTATCCTATTGCTTCTGTAGCATGGGATCAGGTTTTTAGCTTTAAACACTTCAATATTTCTCTTCTCTGGTCACTGCTGCATTACAACTCTGCATGATTCACAACACTGTACTGATTGGGGTAAGTTAATTTAGACTTATTTAGAATTTATATTTATCATAAGGAGGTTAGGATCTGTCTTGTTAAGTAGACAGACAGATTTATTTCGTATGTGTGGCCATGAGGCTAATAGTATAATGCCATTTTGTTTCATCGTGAAATTCATCGTGAAGCACCACTTGTATACTGATCAGATTGTAGCTAAATATGGTGAACACAGTTGTATTTATATTCAATGAATTATCCTTCTTTCAAATATCTTATAAACACAAACTGCAAGTCTGAGAAGAATATGGCAATCTTTGCTGTTCATTAACTTACAAATTTTCTTTGTGAATGGGGGGCGGTCGGGTAGCCTAGTGGTTAGAGCGTTAGATTGTCACGCCGAAGACCCGGGTTCGATTCCCGACATGGCTACAATGTATCCACTCACTCTTTGTGATGGATACGTATAATAAGAGTTAGGCAGGTATTTTATTCTTATATCTTCACATACTGGACATATCAATAAAACATGGTATTCATCTTCTTGGTAATATTTGCAGAAAGGACACATCGATGTTAAAACACCATTATCTTTGGAGTGTCTTTATAATTGTATATTGAGGGTATGTATACCACACATGAACTTCGTTAAACATCTGCGTAAAGATAAAGATCGAATTGTTCTTAAATACATTTCTGGTATTATTTCCATCTTAAACACTGAACACTGAACAGGCATTAAAATTGCCTTATTTGGTGACCGGTAGCCGACGCCAAGAACAAACTTACAAAAGTTTGTATGAATTTTCTCAATACTGTGGCGATATAAGGTTCCCAAAAGATCCGAGCCGTAAGTCAGTATTGGCTGTATTTTATTATCAAATATCATAACCAGCGATTCAACAGGTATATTCCTAAATTTACTAATAAATTTCTTCCTTGAATACATTGCTTTATCTGCTTGCCTCTAAAGTACTTCACATGCTTTTGTAAATAAATTTCGACATGAAATTGTTAAGCCAAGATATTTGTGGTATGATACTACTTCTAGTTTTTCTGGACCAAAGAACCATTTCTCATGTTTAGATATCTTTCCCCCATTCTTGAAAACAACAACTTTAGTTTTGTTAGTATTTACAGATACTCCCCACTTAGCACAATATTTATAAAGAACATCTATCTTTTTCTGTAAATTTAGAACACTATTTGCAAATATTACAACATCATCCGCAAATAGTAAAATCGATAATGCCTGTACAACTTCGTCTACAAAAATTCCACTACAATCAGTGTTCACGATATCCTTCACAAGTTCGTCAATGTACAAGATAAAGAGGAGTGGTGATAATATACATCCCTGTCTTGCACCTGCACTTGTATTGAATACATCAGTCATAGTATTTTTACTACACCTTACAGCTGCTTTTACATTTCCATATATACTTCTTGGTAGTGTACTTATCTTACCATGTATATCTTTACCAAGCAACGTATATATAAGTTTATTTCGATCCACGGTGTCAAATGCTGTTTTGAAGTCAACAAAAATACAGTAAAATGTTCTACGCTTCTTTCTAATTTTTTTTTTATGTGTCAATCGTGGAGTAGTATTCTCTAAACCCTGCTTGGCATTCTGATAGTATTTGTTGTGTGGAGACCCAAAGGTTTATTCGAGATTCAATAATTGATATGAGTATTTTACTTATAATGTCTTGTTAAGCACATTTTTATCGTTTTAATTGCATATTTGTTATATTGTATAATTTGCAGTATGATCCACATGATACGCAAGGTTGTAAATATATTACTCATTCTTCAAAGTCAGGATACATTAGTGTGTATTGTGATATTAAGTCATTGCTAGAGTAACCAATTAGAATATAATTGGTATTAAGCAACCATTTTGTTATAAGGTGATTTCAGTAATTTTTATAGTTTATAGCTTGAATCTATATCTGTTAGAATATATTGATCATTAGCAATAATTTATAGCTTTATAGCTATAAATGTAATAATATATTGTATTGCAGCTATAAATGTAATAATATATTGTACAGTATTTTGGTACACTGAGTCTTGTATGAGTTAGTTGATGATTATGTACATAGTTCTATGAAAGTTATAGTAAATATGTATATATTTATATTAGGTTTATACTAATGTTGGCATTGACGTGATGATCCTTGCGTCCCTGAGACGAGGTTGGTATTTATGTGCTAGTAGTTGTATGTATATATTGTTATATTTTGATGTGTATTGTATCATATAAATGGGATTTGTAGCTGTAATAAATATACAACTGATAGTTGTTCTGATAATATATGCTTTAATTCATGTTCATGGTAAACAGTAAATGTAATATGTTTGTTTAATTATAGATTCTTGTAATTATATATTACTTATTCAACCTTATTATATTATGTTTTAGGGAATTATCATCCATATCCATATTGTGGTGGGATCTCCATATCCCCGATGTGAACAGACAGAATAAATCCCATGAACCCCCAATCAGTATTCGTCGTCATTACATAGACGTTGTACCGCTGTAACAATGGCATCCCTCGTGGATATGATTGTCTGTCTGACGGAGAAGGCCAAGATGAACCCCAACAGTGACAGTGCGTTCACGGATGTCTCGTGTTCATGACTAACACGCGCCTGAGGTAGATTGTGATTCCCATTGACTTTATGTGTGATATGTGCACCGTGGGATATGACTCTGTGATTGACTCGGCATGTACTCAAAGTGATATTTGAGTAGACATTTCATCGTCGATGTTTCTTATAAATTGGAAGAGACTGTGCGCTACCTTTCATTCTATAAACATCTGTTATCATCAGCTGAGAATGTTTCTGAATACTTTGTGCATTGGTGATTTGCATGTAATATCATAAGTCCATGTTAGTATACAACTATATTTGTGATGTTCACATTTATTAGTTGTGCGGAAAACATGTTTGTTCCGCGATCGACCAGTCTGTGACTGGGTTTAGTATTTACAGAACTTTTGTATTGCCTGCTGCCATCATACTTTGCTAGCATATGCTAAGATATGTCATTTTAGACTAGTTAGTTAGTTTATATATTAGTTAGTCTTGATTAGTTCTCATAATTAGTCCCTCATTGTCGTAATTGCTATGTTTTAACGTGTAAAGTTATTCTTGTTAAGTTAAGATTAGTTTAGTTTAAGCCAGTTCAATTGTTGAATTTGATCAAAAGTCGTAATCCGACATACTCCTTGAAAGCGTTTATTGCCGAATTAGTTCAAGTAATAATTTCTTTTGATTTCTGGGTAAGTATGTAATTTCCTAACCTCATTCATATTAAATAGTGGTTAGTATTACACTGGTTCATTAGGTAAGGCACAGTACCACACGCTCTTCTGTCCTATATCCGTTCTTTGGTCTATCTGTGTACACATGGGTCATAATCTGTAAAATGGGTTGTATATATTATGGGTTAAGTAATCTGTGCACATTAACATTTTACTATTTTACTAAATTTAAACGAAAGCCACCTACTATATGTTGTCTACAAATTATTTCTCTTTTGTGTTGTAGAACACATCCAAACTATTCAATAAGTAATCATTTAGCATATAAACAATGTACTTGTGGATTTCTTCACATCCTAGCGCTGCGTCTCTATCATTACAGCATTCTGCCATCATTCAGTTTGCTTTGTCTTGTAGTTTGATAGTTGATTTTGATTAAAATATATTTATTCACAAGGAGTGAACGGGACTGGGGAACAAGTTCTTCCAACTTAGAATGCCCTCTCCCTGGTATTTACAAAATTTCACAATTTCAAATTAAATGTATATGCATACAGTACTGTAGAGGAGACATAAAATGAGAGAGAGAGAGAGAGAGAGAGAGAGAGAGAGAGAGAGAGAGAGAGAGAGAGAGATGCATTGTTGAATGAACAGTTCTTAACACAAATCTTTTAGTTGTACATATATAATGTTGTACTGCCTTAAATATAGCTTTATTTCTGTAACAACGTGATCTGCATTGCCGTATAACAGTAAGTGTACATCAACAGGTGTGTAATGAACAATATTTTTAAGGCTGTTAAACATAATTTCACGCTGATGATTTAACAATGTACATACCCTGAGATAATGATATGCATTTTCACATATTTTTGAACATGTACAGTTCGGGTGATCTTTTATACCAATTTTATATAAAACATAATTCAATTGACTGCACTTGTATCTCAGTTTTGTGTGTAAGATGTTATATTTTCTTTTTCCATATGCGAAGTACGCAGGTGACGTGGGACTGTGCTTTTGTAAATAATTTTTTAAACCAGAAATCGTCGAATTTCGATCTGATAACGGAATAGAGTTCCACAATCGGATAGACGATTGGTAAAAGGATTTACACGAATGTCTTAGTCTTGTGAGAGGAACACTGATGTTTTCAGTGAGTGAGAGAGTAAAAAATTTAACGTCACATCGGCAGTATTTCAGCCATATCGTGACGAGAAGTACATTACTAATACATATATTCAGACTAAATAAAAAGCTGTCAACGATGGACAGTACAATAACTAGGATATCACAGATTTGATTAAAACTAGTTGAGAATATTTAAAGGCAGAAGGTATTAGTTTACAACACAATATTGAAATGGGTTAGAGATCTTCAGTCACTGAAGGGTGATCACCACACCAGGGACTTATAGTGCCTTTGCTTCCTGCATGGACCCTGGCAGGATTTATATCACCCCCCTACAGCCACTGGCGATAATTGACCTGTTAGCCTAAGATTAAAATGACGAAAATACTACGTTTAAAAGTCTGGCATGCATAGAAAATACTTCGAATGGCGTGGAACCTACATACCCTCTTAGGGGGACAATAATTTTACGCTACTTCAACCCACCTCGAGGGTACAGCCACTAACAATATAAGTTATTAATTAGCATTACCGATATCTAAAAAGATATTATGTACATCAAAATTCTTGAATTAATTTAATTTCCTTTAAAAAGCACAATATTAAATGAGAATTTTACCTGACTAAAAGGTCCTTTACTGTTTTACACTATTAAATTTATCCCTTGTGATGGAAAAATCAATACAGTCAAACAAAACATGCTTGACTGTAATTCTTTCAGCAGAATAAGTTAAAGTTGATGGCAACTGATTAGCTACTTGCATTTTGGCTTCCAGATATGAAATATTGTTTTGATGTTTGACTTTTAATATCTGGGACTCAGTTTTCCACAGTGGACAGGACTTTGACCAGGCTTCATATTGGCCATAACAGTTGGCACACTTGACATCTGCCCTACATTCAGTGCTGTCATGTTTACCACCACAAAGCTGGCAAACCTTTGGTCGATCACAGGATTTGGAACCATGGCCAAACTTTTGGCATGTATAACACCGGAGTGGATTGGGGACATACACCTCCACTCCGATATTAACATAACTTTAATTGAACGTGGGATATTTGGTCGATCAAATGAGAAGAGATAGGTGTTCAGGGGAGTGCCTCGACTTGAGTTTTGAGTCTTGTGTGCTGAAACAGCAACCTCAACATTGGCAAACTGACTGATTGACAAGAGATTTAGAGATTGCTGTTTCTTCAGACACTCCACAAGAATAGAACCACTACAGAGACGAGTGACATTTTTCACTTCTCCACAATGTCTGTTCATAGCTTTTGAAATAGCAAACGGATTCAATTTTAAAGGTAGTTTGTCAGCAACCTCGATCACCAGGAATCGGAGTTGTTGGGAATTTTCCCAGAATCGTCATCTTCAAGACGTTTTTTTTTTGTCGTTACGAATTGATCCAGGTTGTTTGGTAGACATGGTGAAAGATAAGTGTTTCAGCATACCTGCTCCCCACCCACCATGGAGTGTCAAAAAGGACAGTGTTGTAGCGCATCGGATTTCCAGCATGCAAACACCAGGGATACAGGGATGTTATACTCCAGCAAATATGACTTGAATAGCTATATTTATCTACCAAATGTAGTGCCAGGCAGGCTCAGTCCATGATAAGAAACTGGAGATATATAGAATACAGAGGTCAACATCACCACATTGGCCCATGAGCCACCACCTTCTGGAGTAAGACTCTAGGCAAATTATTCCATCCAAAATTGTGAATTCATACAAGTAAGGCATGACCAAGAACAAAATACACATTAAAATATAACACAGGTGTGCATATACATTATAAACCTATTCATTGGGATCTCTATTAAGTAAGAGAGTTCTTTCTATAGGCATTAAAACCTATTGTGAGGTTTTACTTTCAAAGTAAAACCTATTATGAGGTTTTATTTTCGTTCTGGAGGTTTTACTTTGAATGTAAAACCTCAAATCCCAGATTTAACCAAGTAACTGAAAAAATGACTACAAGTAGCAATTCAAATTTTTAATTCAATTAAAATTGAATGTCATGTGTACAGTGAATGAAGACTGGGTAACAAAATGAAAGTCGTTGTCGCTCATCTTTCCACTTCAGAGTCTCTGGTGAAAGGACAGCGAGGTTTCAAAACACGTGCTTTTAAACAAGTGCTTATCAATGCTGCACAATTTGCACGTTAGGTCACAACTACCTCTATGTAACAGTTGGATTGTTTAAAGTCGTAAATCTTGTAAAGCAAAAGACACCTTTTAATTTTGCGAATTTTCGTTTTGAAAAGTTTAAAAGTAGTGGAATATTGCAACACAAACATTTAGAGACCGAAGATTTTGTGTTTTTGTTGTTGACACATCCAAGTGCTCTTGACCGCCTGGCAATTCAGCGAATTTCACGTGCAAGTAATGATATTACGTCTTCAAGGAAGCGCTATAATGAAGCGCCTCATTTATAGATGCTCGTTATAACATTTAATGAATTTAGACGGTTTATAAGTATGGAAAAACACTTTCCCTCGGTTTTGGTAGACAGAGCATGCATAAGACTCCAGGCAATTCAAATTATACACGTAGTTCAAAATCAAATAGTGTTTAATAAACAAATTTGGCCAAGACCTTAAGTCAAAAATACAATTTGTGCAAGTACAGTTAATGCACAGAGCTTGGCATAACCAGCCGATTGATAGAACCGGGCCCATTCTACCACCCGTCTAGGGGAAGTAAGGGTCAAAGTGGTGTATTGGGCAAAGGAACGCTATTCCTGGAACCAGTGGCCTCATCCACCAGAATCCCATCCTCCGCCGACACAGGGGCGCAAACCACGGCAAACAGGTTGCCCAATTCGGTCGCCTCATACGACCAGCAATGGGGTGCTGTCGACACATTCTGCCCCGGGTCCACACGGGGGAAGAGCTATTAGCGTTACCCAGCACTCACCACGGGGAGGTTGCTCTTCACGAGTGCCAGATGAACTAAGAGAATGGGTAACCGGTATGATTGCCACTCAGGGAGCTACTGCGAGCTCCTCTGCCTCCCATACATCTCCACCCTACCCAGAGTTTAACGGGTTCACTCAGTGTTAAACGATAAACGATTTTGACAAGCTTCGTGTTGCCGTGAGACGGATTGAGTATGACTAGGAACGGAGGAAACTGGAGACCCAGAAGAAACCTATCCCAGTCAAGGCGTTGACGCAGACTGAGCCTACGTCAGAAGTATCCATGTTGTTTGGCACAGTTTAACCAGCTGTCTGCTAAGATTGACAACAAGGAAACAAAGATGAGTCGGATGTCATCCAGACAGTCAGTATAACATGACGGTATCTATCTTACTGGCAACCAACTATCTCATTCCTGTTCTTGAGTCTCACAGGGAAGCTGTGGGACCTAATTTCCTTCAGAACAGCAAAATGCACACCACTTTGTATCTTGCCTTAGGTATATTGTTCTGCAAGACAAAGAGCTGATTAGGAATGATGGGAAACTTCTAGATTAGTGGTACCACCTAATACATCTGTGGGCACTCGTGAAGAGCAACCTCCTCGTGGTGAGTGATGGGTAACGCTAATAGCTCTTCCCCCGTGTGGACCCGGGGCAGAATGTGTCGACAGCATCCCATTGCTGGTTGCGTCCCTGTCTCGGCAGAGAAAGGTAGTCTGGTGGTTGAGAGTGCCGGAGCCAGCAATTGTGTTCCTTAGCCCAACACAACACTTTGGCCCTAACTTTGCCCAGACGGGTGGTAGAATGGGCCCGATTCTATCAATCGGCTGGTCATGCCAAGCCCTGAGCACTTTACTTTTCATGCTCTCTTTCAATATTTGGCTTGGAAGTCTGTTTATAATAAAAATGTTTGAATTTTCATGCATATTGATTTTTACACTACTGGATAAATTCAAAATTTGACTAGATGCCAGTGCCAGAAGGCTCATGGGCCAATCCGGTAGATTTATTAATCTTTGATTAGTACTTCTGCTTGAGTATACCCTCCTGGTATTCTTGGTGCCGTCTGTTGGAGATCCACAGACTTGTGGCGAGTGAGTGAGTTAAAGCTTTACGTCACTTCGGCAATATTTCAGCCATATCGTGATGATATACTTTTTAATACATATATTTAAATAAATTAAAACCTGTCATCGATGGGCAGTAAAATTACTAGAATATCACAGATTGATATTTAAAACTAGCATACAAGTATAACAAGATATCACTATACATAACGGTACAATATAAAAAGGGCTATAGATCGAAAGCAGCCGAAGGTAGATCACCATGCTAGGGTCCATGGGGACTTTTGCTTCATGCATGGACCACAGCCGGATTTACATCACCCCTTCCGCTGTTAGCGATTAATGACAAATCTAGCCAGAATAAACGAACATATATACAACGAATAAAAAGAGCAGAAATAAACAGACTTTGAAAGACGTGGTCTTACATACCCTCTCAGGGGGACAATAATTTTAAACTACTTTAACCCCCTTCGAGGATATAGCCACTAACAATCTCAGTTACTGATTAATTCTTCCAAATAATAAAAGTTATTTATTTATTTACAAAATATAGCAATCAAAATTTATGACATAATTCAATTTCCTTTAAAAAACAAGAATAAAATGAGTACTTACCGGTGTAAAAAGGTCCTTCATAGTTGAAACTTTGAAATACTTATCCCTTGTGATGGAAAAATCAACACAGTCAAGCAGGACATGCTTGACCGTGATTCTTTCATCACAAGGGATGCAGAAGTGAGGATCCTCACCTTTTAAAATATATTCATGAGTATAACGTCAATGGCCAATACGACATCGTGTAAAATGACCTCTTCAAGTCTGGACTGACAACCCAAGTAGGTATAGCCGATATTTGCTTTAATTGCATGTAATTTATTTATACCCACTTGGGTGTCCCACTTCTTTTGCATCAGATCACGGATGTAAGTGAGTGAGTGAGTGAGTGAGTGAGTGAGTTATTATTTAAAGTCACACCGACAATATTTCAGCCATATCGTTACTTGAACAAGTTATATCATATATAAAAAAACTGTCGTCAAAGGACAGTACAAGAACTAGCAAAAGATCACAGATTATAACTTTAAAACTAGTTTTAGAACAATAAAATGATTGGATTATGACAGACGATACATCATAAAAACAGGCTATTGATCACCAACAACCAAAGTTAGGCCACCATACCAGGGACCATGGGGGCTTACAGTACCTTTGCTACCTGCGTGGACCCCAGCAGGATTTACACCATCCCTTCAGTTATTTGTGGTTATGGAGACATTTAGCCAAAATTAAAACAAACAATCATTCTACGATTAAAAACCTGGTATATATGAATTACTTTGAATGAAGTGGGCTTATGCACCCTCTCAGGGGGACAATAATTTTACGCTACTTCAACCCCCATCAAGGGTACAGCCACTAACAATCACAGTTCATAATTATATATTACCAATTTATAAAATATATAACTTTCTACGTCAAAATTTAGTAATCAATTCAATTTCTTTTAAAAAATCAATAATTAAATGAGAGTTGATGTTGAAAAGATCCTCGAGTGATGAAACTTGGAAATAGTTATCCCTTGTGTCGGAAAAATCAATACAGTCAAGCAGGATATGCTTGACTGTGATTCTTTTTATCACAAGGTATGCAGAATGGAGGATCTTCACCTTTTAAAATATATTCCTGAGTGTAACGTGAATGGCCAATACGACATCGTCTTAAAATGACCTCTTCAAATCTGGACTGACAACCCAAGTAGATATAACCGATGTAAGTTATTTATACCTACTTGGGTGTCCCACTTCTTCTGCATTAGATCTCTGATGTAAGATCTAATAACAGGTTTATAATCACTGTATGGTAGAAGAAGTGGTGTCACAGATTTGTCGAGTGCTGCTTTTGCAGCAGCATCAGCCATTGTATTACCAACAATTCCAACATGGCTGGGCAACCAACAAAAGACGATGTCGTATTGGGCAGTGACGAGAACATTATGCAATTCTAAAATATCAAGAATCAGTGGATGATCCAAAGAACAATTATGTATGGCCTGAAGGCAGGACAAGGAATCAGAAAAGATGATGAACTGTTGAGATGATTGGGTTTGAATGTATTCCAATGCTATAAGAATAGCATTGGCCTCAGCTGTAAAAATAGAACTTTTACCAGGAATTCTCGAAAACACCCTTTTAGATCCAATGACAATGGCACTTGAAACTTTGCCACAATCCTTTGAAGCATCAGTAAAAATAGAGCGATGAGAAACATATTTGGACCTTAATTGAGCATATTCTTGTTGATACACCAATGGGTTTGTGTCAGATTTCTTTAGGGTAGTTAGTGTTAGGTCTACCTCTGGTTTAACTAGTTGCCAAGGATGTGTAGACAGTAGCCGGGAAGGTGAGATAATAGAAAGATCAATATTAGCTGCTGTAAGATGTGGCTGAATTCTGAACCCTAGAGGAGGAACAAGTTTTGGTTTTGATTGAAATAATTTGGCATACATGGGATTAAACACACACTCATATGCTGGATTGGAAGGATTTGAGTACAATTTAGTCACATATTGTAACGAAAGTTTGATTCGACGTTGTTTTAGAGATGGCTCATCGGCCTCAACATATAAGCTATCGACTGGTGAAGTTCGAAAGGCTCCAAGACAAAGTCTCAGGTCTTGATGATGTACTGAATCTAATAATTTTAAGTTGCTTTGACAGGCCCCACCATAAATGATGGAGCCATAATCGAGTTTGGAACGGATGAGAGAACGATATAAATGAAGGAGAGTTGTCTGATCCCCTCCCCATTTTGAATGAGAAACGACTTTCAACAAGTCAATTGCCTTCAGACATTTTGTCTTCAGATATTTTATGTGAGGTAAAAATGTTAAATGATTATCAAAAATAATAGCCAAGAACTTGGCTTCCTTAACAACTTTAATAGGAAAACCAGCCAAAAATAGCTCAGGATCCTTATGCGGTTTATACTTGCGGCAAAAATGGATACAGTTGGTTTTGACTTTTGAGAACTTAAACGCATTCTCTAGAGACCATATCTGTATTTTATTGAGTTGTAGCTGTCTCTCAATAGTGTGCATATTTTTACCACGACAAGATATATTAAAATCATCTACGAAAAGTGATCCATCCACTGCATCACTTAAAACCTTTGAAAGACTATTGATTTTAATACTAAATAGAGTAACTGACAAAATACTTCCTTGAGGGACACCTGCTCCTGATTATAATGGTCAGACAGGGTTGAACCCACTCGGACTTGAAATTGTCTGCCGGCTAAAAACTGTGATATAAAATGTGGTAAGCGGCCTCTCAGACCAAACTCGTGTAAATCTTTTAAAATGCCATGCTTCCACGTAGTGTCGTAAGCTTTCTCAAGATCGAAAAATATTGACACTGCATGTTGTTTGTTAACAATAGCATTTTTCACAAACGATTCCAATCGTACTAAATGATCAATAGTACTTCAAATTTTGCGGAAACCACATTGAATATTTGTTAGTAGGTTTTTGGTTTCTAAGAACCAAACTAATCTGTTATTTACCATTCGTTCTATGGTTTTACAGACACAACTGGTTAAAGATATAGGACGGTAATTTGATGCATCTGTATGATCCCGACCAGGCTTTGGGATAGGGACTACAATGGCATTATGCCAAGAAGGAGGAAAATTCTCCGACGTCCATATTTGGTCAAATATATCTAAAAGTGTTTCTAGACATGATTTAGGCAAATGTCTCAGGAGCTGATAGTGAATATTATGCTGTATCATGAGCTTGCCCTAGGGCTGTATGTAGCTCATGGAAGGAAAATACTTCATTATAGTCTTCCCCGTTATCAGAGTTAAAATTAACATTTTTCTTTTCCTGTTGTTTCTGATATTTTATGAATTCAGGGGCATAATTAGACGATGACGAGTGTTTTGCCAATGTTTCACCAAGTTTATTGGCAATGTCTGATTTATCAGTTAATAACTGATCACCTTCCTTAAGATGGTGAACAGAAGACTTTGATCCTTTGCCTTTAATTTTTTGTATCATGTTCCATACTTTTGATATAGGAGTACGGGAATTTATCTTGGAGACGTAGTTCCTCCAAGATTGACGCTTATTTTGTTTATAAGCCGGCCTGGCTTTTGCATTTGTAATTTTTACTTGATCTAAATTATGAACTGTGGGATGTCGGCGGAAGTACTTTTCCGCTTTCTTCCTACACTTCCGTGCCTGTTTACATTCGTAGGTAAACCACGGTTTGCGAATATGAGGATTTGCAGAGGACTTAGGAATTGTTTGATCAGCTATTGCATGGAGCTGATCTGAAAACAATTGAATCTGATCTTCAACATTTTGAAAATGATGAGGGATTAATTTTTCAGTACACAATGTTTCATACAATAACCAATTGGCCTTTGTAAAATTCCACCTTGATGTGGAGGTTTCAGGATTCGGGTTTACAGATTTAAGAATGGTGGGAAAGTGATCGCTTCCGCAGAGGTCATCATGGACAAACCTTTCAAACTCGTTAAATAGATTTGAATCCTTGAGAGACAGATCAAGCGCTGAGTATGTTCCAGTGGCAGGATGTAAATAGGTGCTCGAATCATCATTACATATACACAAATTATTATCAGAAATGAATTCCTCAAGTATTTTCCCTTTATTGTTTGTGGTAACACTTCCCCACAGGGGGTTGTGTCCATCCAGATCACCCACAATGATACATGGCTTGGGGAGCTGATCATATAGATTTTGAAGATCAGATTGTCGAAGCAAAGTAGATGGAGGAATATATACAAGGAACACAGAGTAAAGACAAAGTTCAAAGTTAAACGAACAGCAACAGCTTGAAGATTTGAATGGAGAGCAACAGGGCTGTGAATCACGCACTGTCCAACCAAGATAGACGACGGCTGCTTTGTCACCGGGGGGGGGGGGGGGGGGGGGGAATATGAATGATGACAGTTTTACTGCCTAATATCAAAGTTATCTGTACGTTGAAGGTATGTCTCCTGTAGACAGAAAGCAGACGGTTTGAGATCCTGTATCAATAATTGAATGTCATTAAAATTATTCCTAAGTCCTCTACAATTCCATCCAGTATAGTAGGTATAGTAGGTGAATGACTCATGGCGGTTCAATGGGCGATCTCTCACGTGAACGTGAGGGTTGAGAACTCCCATCAGTATGCTGTGAGGATGGAGTTACTTCCATATCCAGAGCACTATAAGAGTTGTGGATAGGCACCTCTGAAAGGTCAAGATTCCTGGGTGATTTGTTTCTTTGTGACTTTTTCCTTTCATTTTTTTGTGATGGATAGATTCAGTTGCAGGTCGGTCAAGTACTAAGTCAGGAGGAGTCTGACTCTCTGCCTGAGATGTTGTAGGTGGTGCCAATGTATGAGCATTAGATTTGTCAAGCTCGATATCAGTTGTAGTTGTCACGGGTCGATCTGATTTGACCCAAGTCATTTCCATCTGACACGAGACAGATGAAGATTGAACTGGCTTAGAGATAGCAGCAGAGTAGTTAAGGTTTGATTGAGGAGGTGACTGAAACTTAAAGAGTTGTCTAGCCTCTCCAAAGGTGATGTTTTTTTCACATTATATTTACAGTATTTTTTATTCATTTTGCCACACAGGGCAGAATTTAGAGGATGCCAAATGTTTTCCATCACAGTTTGCACATTTGAGTGTTTGCTGGCAATCAGTACTGTCACCACAACGTTGGCAAACAACGGAGCGAGTACATGACTTAGAGCCATGGCCAAAATGTTGACACTTAAAGCATCGGAGTGGATTGGGGACATACACCTCCACTCCGATGTTGACGTAACCAGCTTTGATTGACTGAGGTAATGGAGATCTACAAAATGTGAATAGGTAGGTGTTAGTCTTTTCAATAGTTGAATCGTCCTTCTTTCTTGTGAAACTTTTCACAGAAGACACTCCTTGATTTTCTAACTCATCTGCTATTTCTTGTTCTGACATGTCGGACAAGGAATGTGTCCTGTCACAAACAATGCCTCTGCAGGAGTTGAGTGTTCTGTGTTCAGTAACAACAACCTCAACATTGGCAAATGTATCTTAAACACTGAACACTGAACAGGCATGTAGCGATTTTGAACATCTTATATCAGCTGACCAGCCTTGTCAATACATATCTTTACATCGTTGTTTAAACAATGTTAAGAACATTATTTTATTTCCAACATCCTGGTATATCCACGCGTATGCAAATCCATGAGAAAAAAGAGTTTCTCTAGCAGCTGAAGCCCAGTTTATATCCCCAAAGTCATCAAGGCGCGTAATAGCACCGTCTAGAGTATCATGTATCTGGCTGTCTGAGCAAACGTATCCAATATGAGATAACCCTACATTGAAAGTGTATATATATTGGAAGCCTTCCGCATTCTGCTAAAATTGCCTTATTTGGTGACCGGTAGCCGACGCCAAGAACAAACTTACAAAAGTTTGTATGAATTTTCTCAATACTGTGGCGATATAAGGTTCCCAAAAGATCCGAGCCGTAAGTCAGTATTGGCTGTATTTTATTATCAAATATCATAACCAGCGATTCAACAGGTATATTCCTAAATTTACTAATAAATTTCTTCCTTGAATACATTGCTTTATCTGCTTGCCTCTAAAGTACTTCACATGCTTTTGTAAATAAATTTCGACATGAAATTGTTAAGCCAAGATATTTGTGGTATGATACTACTTCTAGTTTTTCTGGACCAAAGAACCATTTCTCATGTTTAGATATCTTTCCCCCATTCTTGAAAACAACAACTTTAGTTTTGTTAGTATTTACAGATACTCCCCACTTAGCACAATATTTATAAAGAACATCTATCTTTTTCTGTAAATTTAGAACACTATTTGCAAATATTACAACATCATCCGCAAATAGTAAAATCGATAATGCCTGTACAACTTCGTCTACAAAAATTCCACTACAATCAGTGTTCACGATATCCTTCACAAGTTCGTCAATGTACAAGATAAAGAGGAGTGGTGATAATATACATCCCTGTCTTGCACCTGCACTTGTATTGAATACATCAGTCATAGTATTTTTACTACACCTTACAGCTGCTTTTACATTTCCATATATACTTCTTGGTAGTGTACTTATCTTACCATGTATATCTTTACCAAGCAACGTATATATAAGTTTATTTCGATCCACGGTGTCAAATGCTGTTTTGAAGTCAACAAAAATACAGTAAAATGTTCTACGCTTCTTTCTAATTTTTTTTTTATGTGTCAATCGTGGAGTAGTATTCTCTAAACCCTGCTTGGCATTCTGATAGTATTTGTTGTGTGGAGACCCAAAGGTTTATTCGAGATTCAATAATTGATATGAGTATTTTACTTATAATGTCTTGTTAAGCACATTTTTATCGTTTTAATTGCATATTTGTTATATTGTATAATTTGCAGTATGATCCACATGATACGCAAGGTTGTAAATATATTACTCATTCTTCAAAGTCAGGATACATTAGTGTGTATTGTGATATTAAGTCATTGCTAGAGTAACCAATTAGAATATAATTGGTATTAAGCAACCATTTTGTTATAAGGTGATTTCAGTAATTTTTATAGTTTATAGCTTGAATCTATATCTGTTAGAATATATTGATCATTAGCAATAATTTATAGCTTTATAGCTATAAATGTAATAATATATTGTATTGCAGCTATAAATGTAATAATATATTGTACAGTATTTTGGTACACTGAGTCTTGTATGAGTTAGTTGATGATTATGTACATAGTTCTATGAAAGTTATAGTAAATATGTATATATTTATATTAGGTTTATACTAATGTTGGCATTGACGTGATGATCCTTGCGTCCCTGAGACGAGGTTGGTATTTATGTGCTAGTAGTTGTATGTATATATTGTTATATTTTGATGTGTATTGTATCATATAAATGGGATTTGTAGCTGTAATAAATATACAACTGATAGTTGTTCTGATAATATATGCTTTAATTCATGTTCATGGTAAACAGTAAATGTAATATGTTTGTTTAATTATAGATTCTTGTAATTATATATTACTTATTCAACCTTATTATATTATGTTTTAGGGAATTATCATCCATATCCATATTGTGGTGGGATCTCCATATCCCCGATGTGAACAGACAGAATAAATCCCATGAACCCCCAATCAGTATTCGTCGTCATTACATAGACGTTGTACCGCTGTAACAATGGCATCCCTCGTGGATATGATTGTCTGTCTGACGGAGAAGGCCAAGATGAACCCCAACAGTGACAGTGCGTTCACGGATGTCTCGTGTTCATGACTAACACGCGCCTGAGGTAGATTGTGATTCCCATTGACTTTATGTGTGATATGTGCACCGTGGGATATGACTCTGTGATTGACTCGGCATGTACTCAAAGTGATATTTGAGTAGACATTTCATCGTCGATGTTTCTTATAAATTGGAAGAGACTGTGCGCTACCTTTCATTCTATAAACATCTGTTATCATCAGCTGAGAATGTTTCTGAATACTTTGTGCATTGGTGATTTGCATGTAATATCATAAGTCCATGTTAGTATACAACTATATTTGTGATGTTCACATTTATTAGTTGTGCGGAAAACATGTTTGTTCCGCGATCGACCAGTCTGTGACTGGGTTTAGTATTTACAGAACTTTTGTATTGCCTGCTGCCATCATACTTTGCTAGCATATGCTAAGATATGTCATTTTAGACTAGTTAGTTAGTTTATATATTAGTTAGTCTTGATTAGTTCTCATAATTAGTCCCTCATTGTCGTAATTGCTATGTTTTAACGTGTAAAGTTATTCTTGTTAAGTTAAGATTAGTTTAGCCAGTTCAATTGTTGAATTTGATCAAAAGTCGTAATCCGACATACTCCTTGAAAGCGTTTATTGCCGAATTAGTTCAAGTAATAATTTCTTTTGATTTCTGGGTAAGTATGTAATTTCCTAACCTCATTCATATTAAATAGTGGTTAGTATTACACTGGTTCATTAGGTAAGGCACAGTACCACACGCTCTTCTGTCCTATATCCGTTCTTTGGTCTATCTGTGTACACATGGGTCATAATCTGTAAAATGGGTTGTATATATTATGGGTTAAGTAATCTGTGCACATTAACATTTTACTATTTTACTAAATTTAAACGAAAGCCACCTACTATATGTTGTCTACAAATTATTTCTCTTTTGTGTTGTAGAACACATCCAAACTATTCAATAAGTAATCATTTAGCATATAAACAATGTACTTGTGGATTTCTTCACATCCTAGCGCTGCGTCTCTATCATTACAGCATTCTGCCATCATTCAGTTTGCTTTGTCTTGTAGTTTGATAGTTGATTTTGATTAAAATATATTTATTCACAAGGAGTGAACGGGACTGGGGAACAAGTTCTTCCAACTTAGAATGCCCTCTCCCTGGTATTTACAAAATTTCACAATTTCAAATTAAATGTATATGCATACAGCACTGTAGAGGAGACATAAAATGAGAGAGAGAGAGAGAGAGAGAGAGAGAGAGAGAGAGAGAGAGAGAGAGAGAGAGAGAGAGAGAGAGAGAGAGATGCATTGTTGAATGAACAGTTCTTAACACAAATCTTTTAGTTGTACATATATAATGTTGTACTGCCTTAAATATAGCTTTATTTCTGTAACAACGTGATCTGCATTGCCGTATAACAGTAAGTGTACATCAACAGGTGTGTAATGAACAATATTTTTAAGGCTGTTAAACATAATTTCACGCTGATGATTTAACAATGTACATACCCTGAGATAATGATATGCATTTTCACATATTTTTGAACATGTACAGTTCGGGTGATCTTTTATACCAATTTTATATAAAACATAATTCAATTGACTGCACTTGTATCTCAGTTTTGTGTGTAAGATGTTATATTTTCTTTTTCCATATGCGAAGTACGCAGGTGACGTGGGACTGTGCTTTTGTAAATAATTTTTTAAACCAGAAATCGTCGAATTTCGATCTGATAACGGAATAGAGTTCCACAATCGGATAGACGATTGGTAAAAGGATTTACACGAATGTCTTAGTCTTGTGAGAGGAACACTGATGTTTTCAGTGAGTGAGTGAGTAAAAAATTTAACGTCACATCGGCAGTATTTCAGCCATATCGTGACGAGAAGTACATTACTAATACATATATTCAGACTAAATAAAAAGCTGTCAACGATGGACAGTACAATAACTAGGATATCACAGATTTGATTAAAACTAGTTGAGAATATTTAAAGGCAGAAGGTATTAGTTTACAACACAATATTGAAATGGGTTAGAGATCTTCAGTCACTGAAGGGTGATCACCACACCAGGGACTTATAGTGCCTTTGCTTCCTGCATGGACCCTGGCAGGATTTATATCACCCCCCTACAGCCACTGGCGATAATTGACCTGTTAGCCTAAGATTAAAATGACGAAAATACTACGTTTAAAAGTCTGGCATGCATAGAAAATACTTCGAATGGCGTGGAACCTACATACCCTCTTAGGGGGACAATAATTTTACGCTACTTCAACCCACCTCGAGGGTACAGCCACTAACAATATAAGTTATTAATTAGCATTACCGATATCTAAGAAGATATTATGTACATCAAAATTCTTGAATTAATTTAATTTCCTTTAAAAAGCACAATATTAAATGAGAATTTTACCTGACTAAAAGGTCCTTTACTGTTTTACACTATTAAATTTATCCCTTGTGATGGAAAAATCAATACAGTCAAACAAAACATGCTTGACTGTAATTCTTTCAGCAGAATAAGTTAAAGTTGATGGCAACTGATTAGCTACTTGCATTTTGGCTTCCAGATATGAAATATTGTTTTGATGTTTGACTTTTAATATCTGGGACTCAGTTTTCCACAGTGGACAGGACTTTGACCAGGCTTCATATTGGCCATAACAGTTGGCACACTTGACATCTGCCCTACATTCAGTGCTGTCATGTTTACCACCACAAAGCTGGCAAACCTTTGGTCGATCACAGGATTTGGAACCATGGCCAAACTTTTGGCATGTATAACACCGGAGTGGATTGGGGACATACACCTCCACTCCGATATTAACATAACTTTAATTGAACGTGGGATATTTGGTCGATCAAATGAGAAGAGATAGGTGTTCAGGGGAGTGCCTCGACTTGAGTTTTGAGTCTTGTGTGCTGAAACAGCAACCTCAACATTGGCAAACTGACTGATTGACAAGAGATTTAGAGATTGCTGTTTCTTCAGACACTCCACAAGAATAGAACCACTACAGAGACGAGTGACATTTTTCACTTCTCCACAATGTCTGTTCATAGCTTTTGAAATAGCAAACGGATTCAATTTTAAAGGTAGTTTGTCAGCAACCTCGATCACCAGGAATCGGAGTTGTTGGGAATTTTCCCAGAATCGTCATCTTCAAGACGTTTTTTTTTTGTCGTTACGAATTGATCCAGGTTGTTTGGTAGACATGGTGAAAGATAAGTGTTTCAGCATACCTGCTCCCCACCCACCATGGAGTGTCAAAAAGGACAGTGTTGTAGCGCATCGGATTTCCAGCATGCAAACACCAGGGATACAGGGATGTTATACTCCAGCAAATATGACTTGAATAGCTATATTTATCTACCAAATGTAGTGCCAGGCAGGCTCAGTCCATGATAAGAAACTGGAGATATATAGAATACAGAGGTCAACATCACCACATTGGCCCATGAGCCACCACCTTCTGGAGTAAGACTCTAGGCAAATTATTCCATCCAAAATTGTGAATTCATACAAGTAAGGCATGACCAAGAACAAAATACACATTAAAATATAACACAGGTGTGCATATACATTATAAACCTATTCATTGGGATCTCTATTAAGTAAGAGAGTTCTTTCTATAGGCATTAAAACCTATTGTGAGGTTTTACTTTCAAAGTAAAACCTATTATGAGGTTTTATTTTCGTTCTGGAGGTTTTACTTTGAATGTAAAACCTCAAATCCCAGATTTAACCAAGTAACTGAAAAAATGACTACAAGTAGCAATTCAAATTTTTAATTCAATTAAAATTGAATGTCATGTGTACAGTGAATGAAGACTGGGTAACAAAATGAAAGTCGTTGTCGCTCATCTTTCCACTTCAGAGTCTCTGGTGAAAGGACAGCGAGGTTTCAAAACACGTGCTTTTAAACAAGTGCTTATCAATGCTGCACAATTTGCACGTTAGGTCACAACTACCTCTATGTAACAGTTGGATTGTTTAAAGTCGTAAATCTTGTAAAGCAAAAGACACCTTTTAATTTTGCGAATTTTCGTTTTGAAAAGTTTAAAAGTAGTGGAATATTGCAACACAAACATTTAGAGACCGAAGATTTTGTGTTTTTGTTGTTGACACATCCAAGTGCTCTTGACCGCCTGGCAATTCAGCGAATTTCACGTGCAAGTAATGATATTACGTCTTCAAGGAAGCGCTATAATGAAGCGCCTCATTTATAGATGCTCGTTATAACATTTAATGAATTTAGACGGTTTATAAGTATGGAAAAACACTTTCCCTCGGTTTTGGTAGACAGAGCATGCATAAGACTCCAGGCAATTCAAATTATACACGTAGTTCAAAATCAAATAGTGTTTAATAAACAAATTTGGCCAAGACCTTAAGTCAAAAATACAATTTGTGCAAGTACAGTTAATGCACAGAGCTTGGCATAACCAGCCGATTGATAGAACCGGGCCCATTCTACCACCCGTCTAGGGGAAGTAAGGGTCAAAGTGGTGTATTGGGCAAAGGAACGCTATTCCTGGAACCAGTGGCCTCATCCACCAGAATCCCATCCTCCGCCGACACAGGGGCGCAAACCACGGCAAACAGGTTGCCCAATTCGGTCGCCTCATACGACCAGCAATGGGGTGCTGTCGACACATTCTGCCCCGGGTCCACACGGGGGAAGAGCTATTAGCGTTACCCAGCACTCACCACGGGGAGGTTGCTCTTCACGAGTGCCAGATGAACTAAGAGAATGGGTAACCGGTATGATTGCCACTCAGGGAGCTACTGCGAGCTCCTCTGCCTCCCATACATCTCCACCCTACCCAGAGTTTAACGGGTTCACTCAGTGTTAAACGATAAACGATTTTGACAAGCTTCGTGTTGCCGTGAGACGGATTGAGTATGACTAGGAACGGAGGAAACTGGAGACCCAGAAGAAACCTATCCCAGTCAAGGCGTTGACGCAGACTGAGCCTACGTCAGAAGTATCCATGTTGTTTGGCACAGTTTAACCAGCTGTCTGCTAAGATTGACAACAAGGAAACAAAGATGAGTCGGATGTCATCCAGACAGTCAGTATAACATGACGGTATCTATCTTACTGGCAACCAACTATCTCATTCCTGTTCTTGAGTCTCACAGGGAAGCTGTGGGACCTAATTTCCTTCAGAACAGCAAAATGCACACCACTTTGTATCTTGCCTTAGGTATATTGTTCTGCAAGACAAAGAGCTGATTAGGAATGATGGGAAACTTCTAGATTAGTGGTACCACCTAATACATCTGTGGGCACTCGTGAAGAGCAACCTCCTCGTGGTGAGTGATGGGTAACGCTAATAGCTCTTCCCCCGTGTGGACCCGGGGCAGAATGTGTCGACAGCATCCCATTGCTGGTTGCGTCCCTGTCTCGGCAGAGAAAGGTAGTCTGGTGGTTGAGAGTGCCGGAGCCAGCAATTGTGTTCCTTAGCCCAACACAACACTTTGGCCCTAACTTTGCCCAGACGGGTGGTAGAATGGGCCCGATTCTATCAATCGGCTGGTCATGCCAAGCCCTGAGCACTTTACTTTTCATGCTCTCTTTCAATATTTGGCTTGGAAGTCTGTTTATAATAAAAATGTTTGAATTTTCATGCATATTGATTTTTACACTACTGGATAAATTCAAAATTTGACTAGATGCCAGTGCCAGAAGGCTCATGGGCCAATCCGGTAGATTTATTAATCTTTGATTAGTACTTCTGCTTGAGTATACCCTCCTGGTATTCTTGGTGCCGTCTGTTGGAGATCCACAGACTTGTGGCGAGTGAGTGAGTTAAAGCTTTACGTCACTTCGGCAATATTTCAGCCATATCGTGATGATATACTTTTTAATACATATATTTAAATAAATTAAAACCTGTCATCGATGGGCAGTAAAATTACTAGAATATCACAGATTGATATTTAAAACTAGCATACAAGTATAACAAGATATCACTATACATAACGGTACAATATAAAAAGGGCTAAAGATCGAAAGCAGCCGAAGGTAGATCACCATGCTAGGGTCCATGGGGACTTTTGCTTCATGCATGGACCACAGCCGGATTTACATCACCCCTTCCGCTGTTAGCGATTAATGACAAATCTAGCCAGAATAAACGAACATATATACAACGAATAAAAAGAGCAGAAATAAACAGACTTTGAAAGACGTGGTCTTACATACCCTCTCAGGGGGACAATAATTTTAAACTACTTTAACCCCCTTCGAGGATATAGCCACTAACAATCTCAGTTACTGATTAATTCTTCCAAATAATAAAAGTTATTTATTTATTTACAAAATATAGCAATCAAAATTTATGACATAATTCAATTTCCTTTAAAAAACAAGAATAAAATGAGTACTTACCGGTGTAAAAAGGTCCTTCATAGTTGAAACTTTGAAATACTTATCCCTTGTGATGGAAAAATCAACACAGTCAAGCAGGACATGCTGGACCGTGATTCTTTCATCACAAGGGATGCAGAAGTGAGGATCCTCACCTTTTAAAATATATTCATGAGTATAACGTCAATGGCCAATACGACATCGTGTAAAATGACCTCTTCAAGTCTGGACTGACAACCCAAGTAGGTATAGCCGATATTTGCTTTAATTGCATGTAATTTATTTATGCCCACTTGGGTGTCCCACTTCTTTTGCATCAGATCACGGATGTAAGTGAGTGAGTGAGTGAGTGAGTGAGTGAGTTATTATTTAAAGTCACACCGACAATATTTCAGCCATATCGTTACTTGAACAAGTTATATCATATATAAAAAAACTGTCGTCAAAGGACAGTACAAGAACTAGCAAAAGATCACAGATTATAACTTTAAAACTAGTTTTAGAACAATAAAATGATTGGATTATGACAGACGATACATCATAAAAACAGGCTATTGATCACCAACAACCAAAGTTAGGCCACCATACCAGGGACCATGGGGGCTTACAGTACCTTTGCTACCTGCGTGGACCCCAGCAGGATTTACACCATCCCTTCAGTTATTTGTGGTTATGGAGACATTTAGCCAAAATTAAAACAAACAATCATTCTACGATTAAAAACCTGGTATATATGAATTACTTTGAATGAAGTGGGCTTATGCACCCTCTCAGGGGGACAATAATTTTACGCTACTTCAACCCCCATCAAGGGTACAGCCACTAACAATCACAGTTCATAATTATATATTACCAATTTATAAAATATATAACTTTCTACGTCAAAATTTAGTAATCAATTCAATTTCTTTTAAAAAATCAATAATTAAATGAGAGTTGATGTTGAAAAGATCCTCGAGTGATGAAACTTGGAAATAGTTATCCCTTGTGTCGGAAAAATCAATACAGTCAAGCAGGATATGCTTGACTGTGATTCTTTTTATCACAAGGTATGCAGAATGGAGGATCTTCACCTTTTAAAATATATTCCTGAGTGTAACGTGAATGGCCAATACGACATCGTCTTAAAATAACCTCTTCAAATCTGGACTGACAACCCAAGTAGGTATAACCGATGTAAGTTATTTATACCTACTTGGGTGTCCCACTTCTTCTGCATTAGATCTCTGATGTAAGATCTAATAACAGGTTTATAATCACTGTATGGTAGAAGAAGTGGTGTCACAGATTTGTCGAGTGCTGCTTTTGCAGCAGCATCAGCCATTGTATTACCAACAATTCCAACATGGCTGGGCAACCAACAAAAGACGATGTATTGGGCAGTGACGAGAACATTATGCAATTCTAAAATATCAAGAATCAGTGGATGATCCAAAGAACAATTATGTATGGCCTGAAGGCAGGACAAGGAATCAGAAAAGATGATGAACTGTTGAGATGATTGGGTTTGAAGGTATTCCAATGCTATAAGAATAGCATTGGCCTCAGCTGTAAAAATAGAACTTTTACCAGGAATTCTCGAAAACACCCTTTTAGATCCAATGACAATGGCACTTGAAACTTTGCCACAATCCTTTGAAGCATCAGTAAAAATAGAGCGATGAGAAACATATTTGGACCTTAATTGAGCATATTCTTGTTGATACACCAATGGGTTTGTGTCAGATTTCTTTAGGGTAGTTAGTGTTAGGTCTACCTCTGGTTTAACTAGTTGCCAAGGATGTGTAGACAGTAGCCGGGAAGGTGAGATAATAGAAAGATCAATATTAGCTGCTGTAAGATGTGGCTGAATTCTGAACCCTACAGGAGGAACAAGTTTTGGTTTTGATTGAAATAATTTGGCATACATGGGATTAAACACACACTCATATGCTGGATTGGAAGGATTTGAGTACAATTTAGTCACATATTGTAACGAAAGTTTGATTCGACGTTGTTTTAGAGATGGCTCATCGGCCTCAACATATAAGCTATCGACTGGTGAAGTTCGAAAGGCTCCAAGACAAAGTCTCAGGTCTTGATGATGTACTGAATCTAATAATTTTAAGTTGCTTTGACAGGCCCCACCATAAATGATGGAGCCATAATCGAGTTTGGAACGGATGAGAGAACGATATAAATGAAGGAGAGTTGTCTGATCCCCTCCCCATTTTGAATGAGAAACGACTTTCAACAAGTCAATTGCCTTCAGACATTTTGTCTTCAGATATTTTATGTGAGGTAAAAATGTTAAATGATTATCAAAAATAATAGCCAAGAACTTGGCTTCCTTAACAACTTTAATAGGAAAACCAGCCAAAAATAGCTCAGGATCCTTATGCGGTTTATACTTGCGGCAAAAATGGATACAGTTGGTTTTGACTTTTGAGAACTTAAACGCATTCTCTAGAGACCATATCTGTATTTTATTGAGTTGTAGCTGTCTCTCAATAGTGTGCATATTTTTACCACGACAAGATATATTAAAATCATCTACGAAAAGTGATCCATCCACTGCATCACTTAAAACCTTTGAAAGACTATTGATTTTAATACTAAATAGAGTAACTGACAAAATACTTCCTTGAGGGACACCTGCTCCTGATTATAATGGTCAGACAGGGTTGAACCCACTCGGACTTGAAATTGTCTGCCGGCTAAAAACTGTGATATAAAATGTGGTAAGCGGCCTCTCAGACCAAACTCGTGTAAATCTTTTAAAATGCCATGCTTCCACGTAGTGTCGTAAGCTTTCTCAAGATCGAAAAATATTGACACTGCATGTTGTTTGTTAACAATAGCATTTTTCACAAACGATTCCAATCGTACTAAATGATCAATAGTACTTCAAATTTTGCGGAAACCACATTGAATATTTGTTAGTAGGTTTTTGGTTTCTAAGAACCAAACTAATCTGTTATTTACCATTCGTTCTATGGTTTTACAGACACAACTGGTTAAAGATATAGGACGGTAATTTGATGCATCTGTATGATCCCGACCAGGCTTTGGGATAGGGACTACAATGGCATTATGCCAAGAAGGAGGAAAATTCTCCGACGTCCATATTTGGTCAAATATATCTAAAAGTGTTTCTAGACATGATTTAGGCAAATGTCTCAGGAGCTGATAGTGAATATTATGCTGTATCATGAGCTTGCCCTAGGGCTGTATGTAGCTCATGGAAGGAAAACACTTCATTATAGTCTTCCCCGTTATCAGAGTTAAAATTAACATTTTTCTTTTCCTGTTGTTTCTGATATTTTATGAATTCAGGGGCATAATTAGACGATGACGAGTGTTTTGCCAATGTTTCACCAAGTTTATTGGCAATGTCTGATTTATCAGTTAATAACTGATCACCTTCCTTAAGATGGTGAACAGAAGACTTTGATCCTTTGCCTTTAATTTTTTGTATCATGTTCCATACTTTTGATATAGGAGTACGGGAATTTATCTTGGAGACGTAGTTCCTCCAAGATTGACGCTTATTTTGTTTATAAGCCGGCCTGGCTTTTGCATTTGTAATTTTTACTTGATCTAAATTATGAACTGTGGGATGTCGGCGGAAGTACTTTTCCGCTTTCTTCCTACACTTCCGTGCCTGTTTACATTCGTAGGTAAACCACGGTTTGCGAATATGAGGATTTGCAGAGGACTTAGGAATTGTTTGATCAGCTATTGCATGGAGCTGATCTGAAAACAATTGAATCGGATCTTCAACATTTTGAAAATGATGAGGGATTAATTTTTCAGTACACAATGTTTCATACAATAACCAATTGGCCTTTGTAAAATTCCACCTTGATGTGGAGGTTTCAGGATTCGGGATTACAGATTTAAGAATGGTGGGAAAGTGATCACTTCCGCAGAGGTCATCATGGACAAACCTTTCAAACTCGTTAAATAGATTTGAATCCTTGAGAGACAGATCAAGCGCTGAGTATGTTCCAGTGGCAGGATGTAAATAGGTGCTCGAATCATCATTACATATACACAAATTATTATCAGAAATGAATTCCTCAAGTATTTTCCCTTTATTGTTTGTGGTAACACTTCCCCACAGGGGGTTGTGTCCATCCAGATCACCCACAATGATACATGGCTTGGGGAGCTGATCATATAGATTTTGAAGATCAGATTGTCGAAGCAAAGTAGATGGAGGAATATATACAAGGAACACAGAGTAAAGACAAAGTTCAAAGTTAAACGAACAGCAACAGCTTGAAGATTTGAATGGAGAGCAACAGGGCTGTGAATCACGCACTGTCCAACCAAGATAGACGACGGCTGCTTTGTCACCGGGGGGGGGGGGGGGGGGGGGGGGGGGGGGAGGGGAATATGAATGATGACAGTTTTACTGCCTAATATCAAAGTTATCTGTACGTTGAAGGTATGTCTCCTGTAGACAGAAAGCAGACGGTTTGAGATCCTGTATCAATAATTGAATGTCATTAAAATTATTCCTAAGTCCTCTACAATTCCATCCAGTATAGTAGGTATAGTAGGTGAATGACTCATGGCGGTTCAATGGGCGATCTCTCACGTGAACGTGAGGGTTGAGAACTCCCATCAGTATGCTGTGAGGATGGAGTTACTTCCATATCCAGAGCACTATAAGAGTTGTGGATAGGCACCTCTGAAAGGTCAAGATTCCTGGGTGATTTGTTTCTTTGTGACTTTTTCCTTTCATTTTTTTGTGATGGATAGATTCAGTTGCAGGTCGGTCAAGTACTAAGTCAGGAGGAGTCTGACTCTCTGCCTGAGATGTTGTAGGTGGTGCCAATGTATGAGCATTAGATTTGTCAAGCTCGATATCAGTTGTAGTTGTCACGGGTCGATCTGATTTGACCCAAGTCATTTCCATCTGACACGAGACAGATGAAGATTGAACTGGCTTAGAGATAGCAGCAGAGTAGTTAAGGTTTGATTGAGGAGGTGACTGAAACTTAAAGAGTTGTCTAGCCTCTCCAAAGGTGATGTTTTTTTCACATTATATTTACAGTATTTTTTATTCATTTTGCCACACAGGGCAGAATTTAGAGGATGCCAAATGTTTTCCATCACAGTTTGCACATTTGAGTGTTTGCTGGCAATCAGTACTGTCACCACAACGTTGGCAAACAACGGAGCGAGTACATGACTTAGAGCCATGGCCAAAATGTTGACACTTAAAGCATCGGAGTGGATTGGGGACATACACCTCCACTCCGATGTTGACGTAACCAGCTTTGATTGACTGAGGTAATGGAGATCTACAAAATGTGAATAGGTAGGTGTTAGTCTTTTCAATAGTTGAATCGTCCTTCTTTCTTGTGAAACTTTTCACAGAAGACACTCCTTGATTTTCTAACTCATCTGCTATTTCTTGTTCTGACATGTCGGACAAGGAATGTGTCCTGTCACAAACAATGCCTCTGCAGGAGTTGAGTGTTCGGTGTTCAGTAACAACAACCTCAACATTGGCAAATGTACTTACTGATAATAGATTGGGGGATTGTTGTTTTCTTATACATTCAACAAGAAGGGAGCCAGAACGAAGTCGGGTCACATTTTTAACATCACCACAATAGCCATGGATTGCCTCAGAAATGGCAAAGGGATTAAATTTGATATGTTGATGATCTTTAGTTTCGATCACGAGGAATCGAGCCCAGGAATCAAAATTTGCAACAGCCTCAGATTAGATGCATCAGATGAGCTTGATTCTAAATGTCTACGCTTTGAACCAGAATGATTGTAAGCCATGGTGAAAGAAAAGTGTTTCAGCACACCTGCTCCCCACCCACCATGGAGTATCAACAAGGACAGTGTTGTAGCGCATCGGATTTCCAGCATGCAAACACCAGGGATACAGGGATGTTATACTCCAGCAAATATGACTTAAATAGCAATATTTATCTACCAGATGTAGTGCCAGGCAGGTTCATTCCATGACAAGAAACTGGAGACATACAGAATACAGAGGTCAACATCACCAGATTGGCCCATGAGCCACCGCCTTCTGGCGTAAGACTCTAGGCAATTTATTCCATCCAAAATAGATAATTCACACAAGTTCAATACGGCCAAGACCAAAATATACATCAAAATACAACACAGGTGTGCATATACAATATTACGCACAGGGCCTGGCATGACCAGTCGATTGATAAGACCGGGCCCATTTTATCACCCGTCTAGGCGAAGTAAGGGTCGAAGTAGTGTGTTGGGCAAAGGAACACAGTTCCAGGAACCAATGCCCTCAACTACCAGACTCCCGTCCTCCGCCGACACAGGGACGCAACCCACTGCAAACGGGCTGCCCACTTTGGTCGCCTCTTACGACCAGCAATGGGGTGCTGTGGAAATATTCTACCCCGTTTCCACACCGGGGAAGAGCGATTAGCGTTACCCAGCACTCACCACGAGGATGTTGCTCTTCACTAGTGCCCACGGATGTAAGATCTAATTATAGGTTTATAATCACTGTATGGTAAAAGAAGTGGTGTCACAGATTTGTTGAGAGCTGCCTTTGCAGCAGCATCAGCCATTGTGTTACCAGTGATACCAACATGGCTTGGTAACCAACAATAGACGATGTCATATTGGCCAGTCGCAAGATCATTAAATAACTCAAGAATTTCAATTAAAAAGGGATGTCTGCAAAACATATTTTTAATAGCCTGAAGGCACGAAGGTGAATCTGAAAAAAATAATAAATTCTTTATAATTGGATTTGTTCTGGATATATTTTAGTGCTGTTAAAATTGCGTGTGCTTCTGCTGTGAACTATTATCGGGTAATCGGGAAGATACTGTTCTGGATCCAATGACAGTGGCACTAGCAACTGCGCCACCATCCTTGGATCCATCTGTAAATATAGATTTATAAGTGTTTTGTAATTGATTGTATTCTTGTTTATAAATTAGTGGATTTGTATCAGATTTCTTAAGTCTAGTTAATGTGAGGTCTACATTTGGCCTTACCATTTGCCAAGGAGCCGATGAAAAAAGTTGTGTTGGAGCTATATCATGAAAGTTAATGTTCACAGCAGAAACGACTGATTTTATTCTTATTCCAAGTGGTGGAACAAGAGATGTTTTCTTATTGTAAATATCTTCGTAAAGAGGATTAAATACGCAATTAAAAGCTGGATTTGACTGATTGGGATATAATTTAGTGATGTACTGTAAAGATAGATTCAGATGGCGTTGTTTAAGAGAAGGCTCATCCGCTTCAACAGACAGACTTGGAATAGGAGAAGTGCGAAAGGCTCCAAGGCAAAGCCTCAGTCCTTGGTGATGGATAGTATCAAGGTTTTTTTAAATTTCTTTTACAGGCTCCACCATAGACGATGGAGCCGTTGAACGGATCAGTGACCTGTTAAGTGTAAGAGGGTTGTCTGATCCCCTCCCCACTTTGAATTAGATACAACTTTCAACAAATCGAGTGCTTTCAGGCATTTAGCTTCAAGTGATTTAAAGTGTGGTAAGAAAGTTAAATGGCTATCAAAGATGAGTCCCAAGAATTTGGCCGCCTTTACCACTTTGATAGGAGTGCCATTCAAAAATAATTCAGGGTCTTTATGCGGCTTATATTTTCTGCAGAAGCGTATACAGTTCTCGAGAGACCACTTGTGAATTTTATTGAGACAGATCTGTAACTGCCTCTCTGTGGTATACATATTTTTACAAGATATATTAAAATCATCCTCGACCAGTGATCCATCCACTGAATTACTTAAAACCTTGGACAGACTATTTATTTTAATACTAAACAAGGTAACAGACAAAATACTGCCTTGTGGGACACCCTGATCCTGATTATAATGGTCAGACAGGGTGGTACCCACTCAGACTTGAAATTGTCTGTTTGTTAAAAATTGTGATATAAAATGAGGTAAACGACCTCTCAAACCAAGATCATGTAAATCCTTTAAAATGCCATGCTTCCAAGTAGTATCATGGAACTGTTCTAGGTGAACAATACCTTCCAAATGACGTGCTGGTTTTCTTGGGGAATTAGTCAGCAAAGAGCCAGAGTCACAGGAGACTAATCACAATTTTATTTACAAGAACAATTAACAATTTACAATATACTTAGAAATAACTGAGGGTGCCACAGAGAGTCGGTACACACTCTGGGCTGTGGGAGAGAGGTCTGCTTGGTAAGAGAGTCAAACCCCTTCTCTCCTAGAACTTGGCTACAGTATGTATTTAATGAAAGTTTGAACAATAGAAAGGAATGTGATTGGTTGATACACGATTGGTTGTGTCCTAAGCTAAATGGATGGCTAGACAGAGGGGAATACTAAATCCTGTTTATCCTGTTGGACTGGCACTAATCTTGTTGACATATTTACTGGATGCTTTGAAAGAGATTAGGGTGTCACTATAGATGAGCTTGTGTGGGAGCTAATCCTTAATGCCCTATAGACGAGCTTGTATGGGGGCTAATCCTTAATGAGTCTTAATTGAAGTAATGTTATTCTGATATACCCCGGTAGGTGATGACAGATATACTTAAATAAATATCCTTTGTCTGGGAGATGGGATCTTGATACCTTAGGCTAGCAACCATCTAAAAAGCTATAACTGAAACTACTGATATTTTATATATGCATTTTACCTGATGATAATTATTACTTGCTAAACTATAATTATATGAAATGGTGTATAAATATTACACCATGATAACTCATAAAAGCACTTGATGTAGATCTAATTATTATAAGATAACTTAGTATAAATGTTGTATCATGATAACTTCCCCTCCGTCTGAAAAAGTTTGGACCCCAAACGTGTAAAAATTAAAATAATTATGGCTTAGATGGACAATGTATTAAGTTAAACTGGTAGTATAGTAAATAACAATTATTATAGCGTCTCTTTGATATAAGGAAACATGATATAAAAATGCTGTCATCAGGGAATCTGGATGTGGAGCTGGCTTGTCTTGGCACTCTGTACTGGTGGTTTTATGGGTGATGTAGGAGGCCTTGAGTTCCACATCCTGGATTGGGGTTGTAAGATAGTAGGCTGTGTCCATGGAGGTTTTACATGGAAACAAAGAAAAGAGAGTTAGCATGTTCAAATAATATGTCATATATAAATACTTCCTCAGTTTGTCTGTATTAACAAGAAAATAAAACAAATATGATAATTATGATGTAAAAGATCAGTACATAATTATTACTAAACGGTGTCATGGCCAGGAAGAATGTATTGGCGGCAAATTACAAAAGTATATGAGAAAAATAGTAATATCCTTCTATTTTTGGATACAATCATTAGACGAATTATATATACATATATGTGCATGTGCATATAACAAGTGCTTCGATTTATTACACTAATACGGTATGCAAAAGGTGTTAGAAAGGTGTATATCCTTTTTAGAATTCTTTGTTAGTTTTCGTAACTATTTGGTTTGCCTTTTCTTTGTTTTGGTTCATTTCGGTTGTTAAGTTTGCTTTATTTCAATTTGGTTTGTTTCGCTTTGATTTTCGTTCAGTTCAATGTGATAGGGTTTGGTTTATTTTGCTTCGGTACGGTTTGCTTCGCTTCGGTATGGTTTGGGTTCGATTCGCAGTATGGTTTGCTTCGCTTCGGTATGGTTTGGGTTCGACTCGCAGTATGGTTTGCTTCGCTTCGGTGCGGTTTGGGTTTCGATTCGCAGTACGGTTTGCTTCGCTTCGGTGCGGTTTGGGTTTCGATTCGCAGTATGGTTTGCTTCGCTTCGGTGCGGTTTGGGTTTCGATTCGCAGTATGGTTTGCTTTGCTTCGGTGCGGTTTGGGTTCGATTCGCAGTATGGTTTGCTTCGCTTCGGTGCGGTTTGGGTTTCGATTCGCAGTATGGTTTGGTTTGTGTCATTTCACTTCGCTTTTGAGATTGGTTGATCAGGTCAATGCTCAAAATTTGCTGTGATACAAATAACTCAGATGATCAGGCTGATGCCATTTGTTCTCAACTGGCAACCCATAGTGAAAAGACTGGACACAAGTAAACATAACAAGATACAGCTAATAGCTGTTTCGTGATTTGCACCGTTTAATCAGGAGATTTTGTATTTTGATCAAGAATATGTTCAATTGGCATTGTTCGGTATGTACGGCGAGTTGATCCTGGTATGGTCCATGGGGACTAATGTCTGTGAGTGAAATACGGTAGTAAAAGGTGTTGATGTTTCCAAAGTCTTCATGTGGAAAAATAACCCTTTTGGATTTATAAATTGGTGCTTCCTCTGGATCATATGGAGGATTATCTTCTAGACAGGACCAATTACGGAGATCCTCCCAGCTATCATCAAGGTAGCGCTGTATGAGGTGGGGAGGAACACTTTCAAAATAGCATGTGAAGTCAGTATCAGGAAATCCTTTATATAAGACCTTGACATAACAGTCTCCTTGAATAATTTCAATGCCCAGAACTCTTTCTATTTTATGATCTATTTTTCGTAGGTGTTTTGGAAAAAACAGATATGGTTTGACATCTAATTCTATGCATGGTTTGGTTTTGACTTGCTGGACATTCCCTGACATTGAATTACCTGACAGAACATTGACTGATTTATTGTCTTGTGCTGTTTCCTTTTGGTCGAAAAACTTATGATTCTTCAGTGGACGTTTTCGACGTTTTCCTGACATACTTCTTTTGAGGTGAAATTCTCTCCGAATGGAGTCTGGAATGCTGCTGCCATACTCCCATGTGTTTCCTCTTTCTGGATCCTTCCATTTCACTCTGTAGTAGATTTTGCCATTTGCTCTCTTAGAACTAACAATTGAGTGGATGTCCTCTGGATTGAAAACCTGAGGGATATCCTTGGTTTGATTACCTGATGTTGGACTTGGAGGTTGTACCTGGCTGTCGTCGGGTTGTTTTCTGGATTTGGGCTGGTGATGCTTACTATTCACTCCTCTTTTCCCTTTGTTTACCTTTTCATTTACCTTGGTTGGAGCACTAGGACCTGGTGTGGCATGATTTTCCTTCATTGTTGCCGTGGGACTGGTAGGTTTTTCTGTTGAACTTGAAGCAGGGTTTTTCTTCTTTGTTGGGGTCTTTTGCTTCGGACTCTTGTTGCTGGAAGTACCTGCCTTTGATTTGCTGTCAGGCTGTGAATCACTGACTGGTTCCTCATTGTCATCCATGACTCCTGAATCTATGTTACTAGTGTCATTGAGGTATGGTTCTGGAGGATACTGTGGACGATCAGCAGGATCAAAATATGGCTTCAGACGGTTGGCATGGACCAGTGGTTTGTGTATTTTGTCGTCAGAACTTCGGCGCAGTTTGTAGGTATAATTTGGACCTGTATGGATGATATAATAGCTACCATACCACTTTTTGGTTAATTTGTTGGAAAGGCCTTTTTCAACTTTTTGACAGTAAAGCCAAACTCTTTGACCTGGGGCGAATTCTGGTTCTTTAGCCTTTCTATTGTATTGTTCTGTATACACCTCCTTAGCCCGAGCAGTGTTTTCAGCTGCGATTGTTCTAGTGATTTCAAGCTCCTCAAGCAAATTTGAAAGATAACTTTTGTTATTGTGGCCTAAATTTTCTTTTGGAATCAATGCTACATCTTGTGGAGCTCTCATTTCTCGGCCAAAAAGCATAACATATGGGGATTTTTGTGTTGATGAATTTGGGGCCATCCGATAGGCCATCATGATGCCAGGAATGAAACGGGGCCAATCATTTTGAGACTTGTTACAGTAGGCTCTTAGTGATTGATTGATATAAGAGTTGAGCCTTTCTACGCAGCTGTTAGTTTGAGGATGGTATGGGCTGGTATGGGTAAATTTAATTGCCAAAAGTTCACAAATTGCTTTGATAAGTTTGGACATGAAGTTCTGACCTCTGTCTGAAATTAAGGTCCTTGGTGCGCCATACCGACAAAATATTTCTCTGACGAGAACATCTGCTACTTCTTTGGCTTCTTGGGTCCGAAGTGGAAAGGCTTCACACCATCTAGATGATGCATCTGTGATGACCAAAATGTACTTGTACTTATCTGGTGTTGTTGGCAGGGGACCGAGAATGTCAACGTGCCATCGGGTGAAGACCTCTTCTACAGGTAGTGAACGAAGTGGTGCCTTCTTGCCATGGTAGTGCCTCTTGGTCTGTTGACATACCTCACATGTCTGGACATAAGTGGCAATATCGCTGTACATTTTGGGCCAGTAGTACTTAGGTCTCATGGTGTTGTGCATCCTTTCTTTCCCATGGTGGCAACCGCCAAACTCTGAGTCATGATAGGATTGCAGGACTTGATTTCTGAGGGTTCTTGGGACTGCCAGCTGTTTAAGGAACTTGTCTGCATGGCCTTTCTGTCTTTGTGGAACGAATCTGTATAGGATGCCTTCATCAATTTCAAAAGTATTGGCTTCGATAAGAATCTTTTGATGATCCTTTTCATTTCGTGGAAGGACATCATCCTCTTTGTAGTCAAAGATTTGGATGAAATCTGGACAAATCCTTTGTAAGTGACGTAAATTTGGATGTTCTTTTATACTTACTTCAACCAATGCGTCTTGGGTAACATCAGCATTTGTAGCATGTAATGCTGCGACAACATTAACTGGTACTGACTGATAATCCTCTTCATATTCAAAGGTGACTGACCAATGTGTTGTCTGTGTGTCTGATTCTAAGTGATTGACAATAGGTGTGCAAATATCCTCAGTCTGACTTGTCTGTGTGACTTGTGTGGATGAATGGGTTTTTGGCAAGATTGTGGTACTGCTAGTTGATTTGCTTTGCTGAGTTGAAGTTACTGAGAAGACTGTTTTCTCAGCATCTTCTTCTGTCTGATCATTACAGTTAATATTTTCCTCATATTCCCTACGTGAGAGAGCATCGGCATTCCCATTGGCTTTGCCGCTGCGGTGAACAATGTCAAAAGTGTAGGTAGAAAGTTCCAAAGACCATCGCCCTAACCTACCTGTGGCATCCTTGATGGATTTCAGCCATTTCAATGCTATATGATCAGTGTAGACTGTGAATTTTGAATTTGCAAGGTATGGACGAAAGGATCTAATGGCTTCAACTAGAGCTAAGCCTTCCTTTTCTGTAATGCTCCAGTTCTTTTCGCTGCCATGAAGAGCTCTACCACCAAAAGCTATTGGATGTTCATTATTTTTCTCGTCTTTTTGACTCAAAACAAAACCTATGCTCATATCACTGGCATCAGTTGCGAGAAGAAATTCTTTGTCAAAATTTGGATAAGCCAGAACAGGTGTATTACTCATAGCATGTTTGAGTGTGTTGAATGCCTGATCACACTCAAGTGACCATTGGAACTTTGGTTTCTTTCCTAATTCTGCCTCTGAATGCTTCTTTAGCAAGGCATTCAGTGGAAGCGCTATGTGAGCGTAATTTTTCACATACTTCCTGTAGAAGTTCGTGAGACCTAAGAAGGAGCGGATCTGCTTTTGTGATTTGGGCACTGGAAAGGTTCTAATTGCTTCAATCTTTTTGTCATCAACTTGAACACCTCCACATGATAAAACATGACCCAGAAAAGAAACTTTGTCTGTTGCAAAATTGCATTTGGATGGCTTTAGTGTCAATTTTGCCTGTTTCAGATAGTAAAATACTTGCTCCAAATGCTGGAGATGCTCTTCAAAGTTTTTGCTGTAAATTATCAAATCATCAATGTAGATCAGCGCAACCTTAAAAAGCAATTTTCTTAGCACTTTGCTCATGAGCTGTTGAAAACAAAGTGGAGAATTTGTCAAACCTTGGGGCAAACGTTTGAATTGATAAAGGCCTTGATGGGTGACGAAAGCAGTTTTATGCTTTGAATCTTCATGTAATGGCACTTGGAAGAAGCCATTAGCAAGGTCTAAAGTTGAGAAGATCTTAGCTTGTGCATTGGCTATGTTATCAACAACATCATCAAAAACTGGAAGAGTCCATGACATTGGTAAAGTGACAGAATTCAACTTGCTGTAGTCACAAACAAATCTAAATGAGCTATCACGTTTCTTGACTAGGATAATGGGAGCTGAATACATAGAAGTAGACTCCTCGATCAAATCATACTTCAGGAAATCATCTATAAGCTCTTCAGTGACTTTTTGGAGATGAGGGGATTGGCGATATGGTCTACACTTAACGGGTGGGTGGTCGCCAGTGTCAATGATATGCTGGTGCATGTCAGTCTTTCCTAAATCTGCAAGACTCGTTGAAAACATGTCTCTATTTTGTCCCAAGAATCTAAGTAGTCTGTGTCGTTGGTCTGGAGTCAGTTGTGTATTGGTCAAATCAAATCCTAATTCTTGTGCAATTTTAACATAATCCCTGGTGTCATTGTCTCTCTTCTCATTGTCGGTGTTAACGGTACTGATGAATGGTTGGTCAGAGCCGATTTCAAAAACAGAGTCTTTGTCAATGTAACTAAATTTGCCTACAACTGTACCCTTGTCAAGAACTTTTTCTTCTTGGGAGGGATTCATAAGCCTAAATGTAGCAGTTTTGCTTTTCACTTTGGAAAGAGTTCTACCACCTGCTACTTCAGAATGAGCAGTGAGGGAAGCAATGGGTTCAATCAGGATGACCTCTGATAGTCTAACCTTGAAATGAATTTCACTCTGAGGGGGGATGTAAATCTGATCTATTGTTTTTGCTAATCCACTAATCTCTTGCACTGAATTGGCTATGAAATTGATATATTGCCTATCTGAGGTGCTGTTGTTAAGTATCAAGGAATGACAGCTATAATCTAAGACTGCATCATTGTCATCAAGGAAGTTCTCACCTAGTATCACTGCTTCTGGTAGTGTAGGCAGAACATAGAATCTTTGAGAAAATTCCTGATCCTCAATGACAAAATCTAACACAACTGAACCTAACACTTTATGCAATTCGCCGCCAACACCTTTAACCTGTGGAAAGGGTGAGTTTCCAAGAGTAAGGTTTTCAAAAGCTGTGCTCAGAAAAGCAGACGAAATACAACAAATGGATGCCCCTGTATCTACTAAACAATTTGTTGTTTTTGTGCCAAATTTTGCCTGAATTACACTTTTGGCAAGGGGCGTAACTAAAGACACTGTTGGAATTTCACTTTCAAAGTTACTTTCCATACCAGACTCCATATTTGCCATGACACCTATTAGTATGTACCGTACTAAATTAAAGAAAGACAAGTAATCAACAATGTAGTACTTACAATATTTGAAGACTTTTTCTTCCTTTGTTGGTGTCTTTGCAGGAGTTGGTTGTCTTTAATCCAGTGTTGAGGTCAGAGGTAGATGCAGCTTGCTTGTTATTCCATCAGATGATCACGGTTGGGCATGTCCTCCAATGGGTTCTTGTAGTTGGTTGTAGTTAGTTCCTGGACTCCGTGGTTCCGAAAACGATGATTCTCCGCCAAATTATCATGGAACTGTTCTAGGTGAACAATACCTTCCAAATGACGTGCTGGTTTTCTTGGGGAATTAGTCAGCAAAGAGCCAGAGTCACAGGAGACTAATCACAATTTTATTTACAAGAACAATTAACAATTTACAATATACTTAGAAATAACTGAGGGTGCCACAGAGAGTCGGTACACACTCTGGGCTGTGGGAGAGAGGTCTGCTTGGTAAGAGAGTCAAACCCCTTCTCTCCTAGAACTTGGCTACAGTATGTATTTAATGAAAGTTTGAACAATAGAAAGGAATGTGATTGGTTGATACACGATTGGTTGTGTCCTAAGCTAAATGGATGGCTAGACAGAGGGGAATACTAAATCCTGTTTATCCTGTTGGACTGGCACTAATCTTGTTGACATATTTACTGGATGCTTTGAAAGAGATTAGGGTGTCACTATAGATGAGCTTGTGTGGGAGCTAATCCTTAATGCCCTATAGACGAGCTTGTATGGGGGCTAATCCTTAATGAGTCTAAATTGAAGTAATGTTATTCTGATATACCCCGGTAGGTGATGACAGATATACTTAAATAAATATCCTATGTCTGGGAGATGGGATCTTGATACCTTAGGCTAGCAACCATCTAAAAAGCTATAACTGAAACTACTGATATTTTATATATGCATTTTACCTGATGATAATTATTACTTGCTAAACTATAATTATATGAAATGGTGTATAAATATTACACCATGATAACTCATAAAAGCACTTGATGTAGATCTAATTATTATAAGATAACTTAGTATAAATGTTGTACCATGATAGTAGTATCGTATGCTTTCTCAAGAAAATAGATACTACGTGTTGTTTCTTTACAATAGCATTTTTCACAAAGGATTCTAATCGTACTAAATGGTCGATAGTACTTCTATTTTTTTGGAAACCACATTGGATATTTGTAATTAGATTATTGGTTTCCAGATACCAAATTAATCTATTATTAACCATTCGTTCCATGGTTTTACATACGCAACTTGTTAACGATATAATTCGATAGAGGGATCTGTATGATCCCGGCCAGGCTTTGGTATTGGGACTACAATGGCATTATGCCATGAAGGAGGAAAATTCCCTGATGTTCATATTTGATCCAATATATCTAAAAGTGTCTCCAGACAAGATTCAGGAAAATGTTTTAAAAGCTGGTAGTGTATGTTATCAGCTCCCGTTGCTGTGTCATGAGCTTGCCCAAGGGCGGTATGTAGCTCATGCAATGAGAAGACTTCATTATAGTCTTCACCATTATCAGAAGTGAAATTTACTTTTATCTTTTCCTGTTGTTTATTAAATTTATGAAACTCCGGGACATAATTAGATGTTGAAGAATGTTTTGCTAACGTTTCTCCAAGCTTATTTGCAATATCAGTTTTATCCGTTAATAACGTGTCACCTTCCTTAAGATGGTGAACAGATGATTTTGAACCTTTGCCTTATAATTTTTGTACCATATTCCACACCTTGGATATGGGCGTGCGGGAATTTTTTTTTGAGACATAGTTCCTCCAAGACTGACGCTTGTTTTGTTTAAAAGCACGTCGTGTCTTGGCATTTGTAATGTTGACTTTATCTAGATTATGGACTGTAAGATGGCGGCGGAAATACTTTTCCGCTTTCTTCCCATATTTTCGTGCCTGTTTGCATTCGTTGTTAAACCATGGTTTACGAATATGTGGAATTGATGAGGACTTTGGAATTTTTTCATCAGCAATGTCATTCAACATGTCCGAAAACAACTGTATTGGATAGTGAACATGTTGAAATATGTCAGGTGTTAATTTTTCAGTGGAAAATAATTCATATAATGACCAATCAGCCTTTGTAAAATTCCACCATGTTGTTGGTGGACGATCAGTAGAGTTATCAGTTTTAAGGATGGTAGGGAAATGGTCACTCCCACAAAGGTCATCATGAACTGACCATTCATATTCGTTGTAAAGGTTTGAATCTGTGATTGACAGATCCAGTGCTGAACCAGTGATGTACCAGTAGCAGGATGTAAATAAGTGTTTGAATCCTCATTAAATATGCAGAGATTGTTGTCAGAAATAAAGTCTTCAAGCACTTTTCCCTTACTGTTTGTATTTGGACTTCCCCATATAGGGTTATGCCCATTTAAATCGCCCATGATGATACAGGGCTTTGGTAACTGATCATAAAGATTCTGAAGATCAGCCTGCTGAAGAGTATTCGAAGGAGGAATATATAAGGAGCACAAAGTAAGTGCAATGTGCAATGTAAGTCGGACAGCTACAGCTTGAAGATTCGTATTGAGTGGAACAGTGCTATGGACGATGCCTCGCCTGATCAATATAGTAGAATCTCCAGTAGCTTTATCACCTGGAGGTGAAAACGAATTATAGCAATTGTATTGCCTTAAATCAAATATATCGTTTTGCTTTAGATATGTCTCTTGGAGACACAGTGCTGATGGTGTAAGTCCTGATCTAGTAATTGTATCTCATTAAAGTTTTACCTCAGTCCTCTGCAATTCCATTGAATTATATGAGGCGTTTGAGTCATGGTGGCTCAATAGGTGACCTCACACGCGAGCGTGAAGAACTCCTAGCACTGTCCTGTGAAGACGGAGTTACCTCCATATCCAAAGGTCCAAAGGAGTTATGGACAGGCACCTCTGAAGGAGAGGGTGTCCTAAGATGTTGTCTATTTAGTTTTTTTCTTTCTGTCTTTGTCATGTGAACAATTCCTGGTTTTTCAATAATTTGTAAAGATTCTGAATCAGTCTGTGATTCTGAAGATGATCTACTGGGCTGACAATCTGATTTGCTTGGCTGAATGACAGATGTTGTTTCAACTGGTTTGACAGAGTGAACCAATGTCAACTCAGTCTGACATTCTATGGATGAAGGGGCAACAGAACGAGATACTTCTGCGGAATAAGTTAAAGTTGATGGCAACTGATTTGCTACTTGCTTTTTGGTTTCCAGATATGAAATATTGTTGTGATGTTTCAGTTTTGATATCTGCGATTCAGTTTTCCATAGAGGACAGGACTTTGACCATGCTTCATGTTGGCCATTACAGTTTGCACACTTGACGTCTTCCCTACATTCATTGCTGTCATGTTGACCCCCACAACGCTGGCAAACATTTGGTCGATTACAGGTTATAGAACCATGGCCAAATTTTTGGCAATTATAACATCGGAGTGGATTGGGGACATACACCTCCACTCCGATATTAACATAATCAGCTTTAATTGAACGAGGAATATTTAGTCGATCAAAAGCGAAGAGATGGTGTTAAGGGGAGTGATAACACCATCGGCCTTTTTTGTGAAACGTTTCACAACTGCTTGATCTTTCAATTCTGAAACAATTTCCTGTTCGGACATGTACGAAAGGCATCGAGCTCTGTCTCGAACAATGGGCCTATGAATCATATTTGTTGGGAATGTTCCAAGAATCATCATCCTCAAGACGTCGTTTTTTGTCGTTGCGAATTGAACCAGGTAGTTGGGTAGACATGGTGAAAGAAAAGTGTTTCAGCATACCTGCTCCCCACCCGCCATCGAGTGTCAACAAGGACAGTGTTGTAGCGCATCGGATTTCCAGCATGCAAACACCAGGGATACAGGGATGTTATACTCCAGCAAATATGACTTGAATAGCTATATTTATTTACCAGATGTAGTGCCAGGCAGGTTCAGTCCATGACAAGAAACTGGAGTCCATGACAACATCACCAGATTGGCCCATGAGCCACCGCCTTCTAGGCAATTTATTCAATCCAAAATTGTGAATTCATACAAGTAATGCATAACCAAGACCAAAATACACATTTAAATATAACACAGGTTTGCATATACAATATTACGCACAGGGCTTGGCGTGACATGCCGATTGATAGAACCGGGTCCATTCTACCACCCGTCCAGGTGAAGTAAGGTTCGAAGTGGTGTGTTGGGCAAAAGGAACACTGGTTCCTGGTTCCAGTGCCTTCAACCACCAGACTCTCTCCCTCCACCGACACAGGGGCGCAACCCACGGCAAACAGGTTGCCCAATTCGGTCGCCTTTTACGACCATCAACGGGGTGCTATGGAAACATTCTTCCCCGGTTCCACACGGGGGAAGAGCTATTAGCGTTACCCATCACTCACCACGAGGAGGTTGCTCTTCACGAGTGCCACACACAGACATGTGGCATCGTCCACGTAGACATTCCATGGTGGGTGGGGAGCTTAGGAGGGTGAATCACATTTAATACTACCATGGCACCCCCACACAAAAAACGTTCACACGATTCGTGTGATTCGTTTTCTTCTGAGGATGAAGATACTACTAAAACTGTCATCAATCCTGATTACTGGTCTCAATTTCTCGTTCTGTCTGCTCCAGATGGTGGTCCTATCAAACTTAATCCGTTTGCGATAGCAAAGGGAATTGAAGGTTTCGCTGGCAATGTGAAGGAAGTTAAAAAACTAAGATCTGGTTCTCTATTAATTGAATATAGAAAACAAACACAATCTCAAATTCTGTTATCAACCAAATCACAGGCAAATGTTCCTGTTTCTCTTCACAGGACTTTGAATAGCAGTAAACGCATTGTCCGTGACAATGGACGTTGCCTTTCAGATATGACTGAGACTGACATTGTGACAGAGCTGCACTCACAAGGAGTTACTGCTGTCAAACGCTTCACAGCTAAAAAGAACATAGAAATCACCAATACTTATCTCTTCACATTTTGTCCTCCGGTGCGCCCAGAATCCCTTAAAGGTGGTAATTGCAGCTGAAGTGTGGATACATTTATACCAAATCCCTTGAGATGGTACACTTGCCAAAAGTACGGCCACGGATCAAAGTCATGTCATGTACCAGCTGCCTGCCATCGGTGCGCTGGAACATGTGAAGACAGTAATCTTTGTGATAAACATCCTCTCTGTGTCAACTGTTCTGGCAACCATCCATCTTCTTCGAAGGAATGCTCAACATGGAAACTTCAATCCAAAATTTCGAGAGTAAAGCATGAACAAAACATCTCCTTTTTCGAAGCAAAGAAGGTTGTTTTTGCTCAGGAACAACCAGGACAATCTTTTGCTTCTGTTGTTTCTGATTCTCTGCAGTCATCAAAGATCAAACATGTTTCATGTCATTCTGTTGGTTGCCAGACCGACTTCACATGGGCTAGGACATCTGCCCCTGCCTTGATGTCTACAGCAGTCCAGATGAGGTCCCCACAAGAGACCTCTAGCTCACAAACAGCCTCTACATTTCAAAACCTAACTCAATCACAGGCATCTGGTGATAGGGATTTGTCTCTATCTCAGAAACAATCACCTAAATCAGCTCAAGTACCCAAATCAGAAACAAATGTGAAACAAACTGCAAAAAGCATAAGGAAACCTAGACCAGAATCATCACAAAAATATCAAAGCGGCAGATCCTCTAAAGGAGACAACCAGATCCAACTGTTCAATAAGTTTGGGTCCTTAGAAGAGATGGATGTATCCGATAACAGCCATTATCGGACACATAGCTTGTCACCCTCAAGGAAGGTGAGGGGTAGATCCCCAGTTAATCCCCCGAAAAGATAGTTTCTTCGCCTAATATCATGTCGAGGTAAAAATATGCACACGATCGAGAGACAATTGCAACTTTGTCTGAATAAAATCAATGTTTGGGCAGAGCAGAACGGTTTTAATTTCTAAATCTAATTGTATTCATTTCTGTCGAAAATATAAACCACATAGGGACCCAGATTTACATCTATCTGGAACTCCAATTAAAGTTGTAAAAGAAGCTAAATTTTTAGGAATAATTTTTGATCATCACCTTACTTTCTTACCGCATACTAAATATTTGAAAGCTAAATGTCTGAAAGCACTAGATTTATTAAAGGTTGTTTCTAATTCCAAGTGGGGAGGTGATCAAACGACCCTCCTTCACTTATATAGATCACTTGTCCGTTCTAACCTCGATTATGGATCCAGCATCTTTGGTGGAGCCTGTAAAAGTAATCTTAAATTACTCGATCCCATACATCATCAGGGTTTAAGACTTTGTCTTTGATCTTTCAGAACCTCTCCCATTGACAGTCTGTACGCTGAGGCCGATGAGCCGCCACTTAAACTACGCCGAACTAAATTATCTTTGCAGTATATAACAAAATGATATGCTAATCCATCTAACCCCCCGCACAACTGTGTGTTTAATCCTCTTTATGAGGTTCTGTATAGCAAGAAGTCCTCTTTTATTCCGCCTCTTTGAATAAGAATAAAACCTTTTATTTCTGCTGCTGGTGTTAAACTGGAAAATATATACTCTTCAAAAAAAGAAACTTGACACTGACTTTCAAGATGTAATATAATGCGATCGTTTCAAAATAGGACACAGAAACCATAATTGAAACACTGTTTGAAGATCAATGTACACAATGTTCAAAACATTTATCGTGTCACCTACACAGACACACGTACACGACACAGTTAATGTCACAGGGGTACAGAAAATGTCAGTATCGGTTGTGCCCACCACGTGCATGAATCACCGCTTGACACCGACGACCCATAGATGCAATCAAGTTGTCAATAACACGCTGTTGGATGTGCTGCCATTCATGCTGAAGTGCATCAAGAAGCGCCGGAAGTGTTTGGGGCGGTGGATTCCTTCTGCGAACGTGTCGATCCAACTCGTCCCACAGATGCTCAATCGGGGATAAATCTGGTGACCGGGCTGGCCAAGGTAATGTCTGGATGTTGTTGTGCTGTAAGAAGTCCTGACGAACACGTGCAATATGCGGTCGAGCGTTGTCCTGTTGGAACTGTCCGCCATGAACGTTGACGTGAGGAAGAACGTAAGGCTGTAGGATCAAGTCTCTGTAACGCACACCTGTCAATGCACCTGCCACATGCACGAGAGGCGTCCTACCACCGTGATGAATTCCGGCCTATACCATGACACTCCCGCCGCCAAATGGGACAACCTGCTGCACACAGTTAGGGGCATAACATTCACCCCGACGTCTGTAGACACGTGCGCGCCCATCAGCACGTGTGGGTAGAAAACGGGACTCCGTCAGTAAACAGTACATTTCTCCACCTTGCACGTGCCCATCTAACCCTCTGTTGGCACCAAAGCTGACGGTCCGCCAGATGACGTTGGGTCAGTACATGACGTCGAACAGGTCTTCGTGCTAAAAGTCCAGCCTCCCTCAGTCTGTTGCGTACCGTTTGATGTGATATTCTGCGTACCCCAGGAATCTGTGTGGTTGTAGACATGGCTGAGGTAGTGCGGTCTCGGAGGTGTCACAGCCGGATGTATCGATCTTGTGCTTGGGTTGTCACCTTTGGTCTTCCTGACCTTGGTCTGTCGTGTTGGTGTTGTTGTATCGGGTCCACAGTGCGGAGATTGTCTGTCTGGATACGTCAAAGTGCCTGGCCACTTCTTGCTGAGTTACTCCAGTTTGTAATCTCCCAATGGCGTTGTTCCGTTGAGCTGCATTCAGTCTTTGCATTCTGTCACCGCCTCTACTGCCGTTATAAGGACTGTATGAACAGCCGTTGATGTGGAGTTTTATACCCATTCAGCAGGGGGAGCCTGCATGCCTAAATGCAGGATCCTGTGCTGCATGTTTTTTACAGGCGGTTGCGTTTGGATGAAGCTGTAAAATTGATCCCCAAACGCTACGTTTATGTGCTTTGCATGTGTTTTCAAGAATTGTAGACACATCATCTTTCTGTTTGACTTATTTGGTTCTCATTTAATGTAATTATTTTAGATATTTGGCAAAGAGTGGTTTTACATCTATGTCAAGTTTCTTTTTTTAAATAGTATATCTCCTTTCCGCCTGCTTCCTTCACCTCCTTGGCAATTGGTAAAGCCACGGGTGGATCTTACATTATCTAAACTTAAAAAATCTGACACTAGTCAACTACAATATCAACAGGCATTCAATACAATTTAAGGTTTGAATATGATTCTTATAAATCTATTTATACTGATGGATCCAAGGACGGTGATGCTGTTGCCAACGCCACTATCATTGGATCCAGAACTTTATCAGCTCGATTACCAGATAACTCATTCATTCTCACAGCTGAATCAAAGGCCATTTTAACTGCTTTAGAATATATAAATAAACAGACCAAACATAAGGACTTCATAATTTTTTCAGACTCTCTCTCCTGTCTTCAGGCTATTAAAAACACTTCGTGTCAGCATCCAATTTTACTCGACATCATAGAACTACATAATAACCTTGCTACTGGCCAATACGACATAGTCTTTTCTTGGTTACCAAGCCATGTTGGAATTGTTGGTAATACAATGGCTGATGCTGCTGCAAAAGCAGCAGTCGACAAATCTGTGACACCACTTCTTATACCATACAGTGATTATAAACCTGTCATTAGATCTTACATCAGAGATCTAATGCAGAAGAAGTGGGACACCCAAGTGGGTATAAATAAATTACATGCAACAAAAGCAAATATCGGTTATACCTACTTGGGTTGTCAGTCCAGATTTGAAGAGGTTATTTTAAGACGATGTCGTACTGGCCATTGACGGTATACTCATGAATATATTTTAAAAGGTGAGGATCCTCCATTCTGCATCCCTTGTGATGAAGGAATCACGGTCCAGCATGTCCTGCTTGATTGTGTTGATTATTCCATCACAAGGGATAATTATTTCCAGGTTTCATCTATGAAGGATCTTTTTAAGGTAAGTACTCATTTAATTATTGTTGTTTTTTAAGAGAAATTGAATAAATAGCTAAATTTTGAATGAATATATTGTAAAAAAGTATGTGCTATTAATTTGGTAAAATGATTATATAACTGTGATTGTTAGTGGCTGTACCTTCAAAGGGGGTTGAAGTAGCGTAAAATAATTGTCCCCCCAGAGAGGGTACATAAGTCCTATTTCATTCAAAGTATTTTTCATTTTCCATGTTTTTAATCGTAGAATTCTTGTTGTTTTTAACTGATTTGGCTTAAACTTGCTGACAATCACCAGTAGCCAGAGCGATGGTGTAAATCCTGCTGGGTTACCATGTAGGTAGCAGACGTATCGTAAGTCCCCATGGTACCTAGTATGGTGTCCTACCTTTTGCTATTGGTGATCTATAGCCCATTTTTATTGTGAACTGTTATGTATTGTTACGAATTTTATTATGATATGCTAGTTTTACAATCTACATTTGTGATAGTCTAGTGTTTTTACTGTCCTTTGTCGACAGATTTAATGTCTATATTTATGTATTATTAATGTACAAATTGATTTAGTCACGATATGGCTGAAATATTGCCGATGTGACTATAAATCTTAACTCACTCACTCACTCACTCATCACTTAAGGATCTTTTTAACATAAACTCTCATTTAATGATTGGGTTTTTTTAAAAAGAGTGAGTGAGTGAGTTTAATTTAAGTCACGTCGGCAATATTTCAGCCATATTGTGACTTGAACAAGTTATACAATAGGTATAAAAACTGTCGACGAGGGACAGTATAATAACTAGCAATATATCACAGATTGACTTAAAACTAGTTGTAGAACATTAAAAATATCTGATTATTGAGGTACGACCCAATATAAAAATGGGGCTATAGATCGCCAGCAACAAGGTTAAGATCACCATACTGGGGACCAAGGGGACTTACGGTACCTCTGCTACCTGCATGGTTCGAATTCCCCAGCAGGATTTACACTTCCCCAAGTTACTGGCGATTGTTGCGAGTTTAGCCGGAGATTAAAAGTTAACAAATATTCTGCAGTTAAAATAGAGTTAGATATAAATATGCTTTGAAAGAGGTGGTCTTACATACCCTCTCAGGGGGACAATAATTTTACGCTACTTCAACCCCGTCGAGGATATAGCCACGAACAGTCTCAGTTACTAATTATACCCAACCGGTTTATACGGTTTATAACTTTTTACATCAAAATTTATGAATTAGTTCTATATCTTTTAAAAAGTTAACGAGTAAACGTGAATTAACATTGCTAAAAAGGTCCTTAACTGTTTTGACATTGAAATATTTATCCTTTGTGATGGAAAAATCAATACAGTAAAGCAGGACATGCTTGACTGTGATTCTCTCATCACAAGGGATACAAAACGGAGGATAGTCACCTTTTAATAAATCTTCATTAGTATATCTACTATGGCCAATACGACATCGTCGTAAAATGATCTCTTTAAATCTGGACTGACAACCCAAGTAGGTGTAACTGATATTTGGTTTAATTTCATGTAACTTGGGTGTCCCACTTCTTTTGCATCAGATCTCGGATGTAACATCGAATCACAGGTTTGTAATCACTATATATGATAAGAAGTGGTGTCACAGATTTGGTGAGTGCTGCTTTTACAGCAGCAGCAGCCATCGTGTTACCGCTATGCCTATATGACTTGGTAACCAACAAAAGACGATGTCGAATTGGCCAGTTGAAGATCATTGTAAAGTTCTAAAATATCTAAAATCAGTGGATGAGTCGAAGACACATTATTTAGTGCCTGATGGCAAGAAAGAGAATCAGAAAAGATGATAAATTGTTTACATGCCGATTGTTGTTGAATGTTTATCAATGCTGTAAGAAGAGCATTGGCCTCAGCAGTGAAAATAGAGCTATTGTCTGGTATTCTAGAGGATATTATTTTTGATCCAACGACAGTGGCACTTGCTACTTTGCCACCATCCTTGGACCCATCAGTAAAGATTGAATGGTGAGTGTCGTATTTATTTCTTAATTGTAAATATTCCTGTTGATATAATAGCTGGTTAGTGTCAGGTTTAATATAACGTTTGAGGGAAATGTCTACTTCTGACCTCACCAACTGCCGGGGAGGAGAAGACAAAAGTCGGTAAGGAGAGATGATGTCCAGATCTAGATTTGCAGCATTAATATGAGATTTGAGCCGAATTCCATGTGGAGGAACCAGCTTTGGTTTCTTCTGAAACAATTCTTCCTATAGGGGGTTAAAAACGGAGTCATAGGCAGGGTTGGAGGTATTGGAATGTAATTTAGTAATATATTGGAGAGACAATTTAGTACGGCGTTGTTTTAGAGAGAGTTCATCAGCCTCGACATATAGGCTGTCAACTGGGGAAGTCCGAAAAGCACAAACACAAGGTCTTAATCCTTGATGGTGGATTGAATCCAGTTTTTTTTTAAATTACTCTTACAAGCTCCAGCATACACAATGGAGCCATAGTCCAGGTAAGAGCGAATTAGAGATCTGTATAAGTGAAGAAGGGTTATCTGATCCCCTCCCCACTTTGAGTTTGAGACGACTTTTAACAAATCTAGGGCCTTCAGGCATTTTGTCATTAGATATTTAATATGTGGTAAAAAAGTTAGATGATGGTCGAAAATTAATCCTAAAAATTTGGCTTCTCTTACAATCTTGATTGGAGTGCCATCTAAAAAGAGTTCAGGATCTTTGTGAGGTTTATATTTCCAACAAAAATGGATACAATTGGTCTTGGTCTGTGAAAAGTTAAAGCCATTTTCAAGACACCATTTATGAATTTTATTAAGACACAACTGTAATTGGCGTTCAATAGTACGCATATTTTTACCACGACATGAGATATTAAAATGGAGTCATTTAATACTTTTGATAGGCTATTTATTTTTATACTGAACAATGTGACAGAAAAAATACTGCCTTGTGGAACTCCCTGATCCTGATTATAATGATCAGACAGGGTTGATCCAACACGAACTTGAAATTGTCTGTCCGTTAAAAACTGCGATATAAAATGAGGCAAACGGCCTCTTAAACCGAAATCGTGTAAATCTTTTAAAATACCATGTTTCCATAAGCTTTTTCAAGATCAAAAAAGATTGATACAGCATGCTGGTTATTTACAATGGAATTTTTAATGAATGATTCTAAACGAACCAGATGGTCAATAGTACTGCGATTTTTGCGGAAACCACATTGAATATTGCTAATAATTGAGTAAGTGAGTTAATATTTAACGTCACGTCGGCAATATTGCAGCCATGTCGTGACGAGACAAAATTTGACTTTAATAATATATATGCAAACTGTATAAAATTCTGTCGACGAAGGACAGTAAAACAACTAGATTATCACAGATATATGTTTAAAACTAGTACATAACCATAAAATATGACAAATCATAACATTACAATAGATAAAATTGGGCTATATATCAATATTTATCCCTTGTGATGGTAAAATCAATACAGTCATGCAGGGCATGCTTGACTGTGATTCTCTCATCACAAGGGATACAAAATGGAGGATCCTCACCTTTCAATAAATATTCATTTGTATACCTGCTATGGCCAATACGACATCGTCGTATTATGACCTCCTCAAATCTGGACTGACAACCCAAGTAGGTGTAACAGATATTTGTTTTAATTTCATGTTATTTCTTGATACCTACTTTGGTGTCCCACTTCTTTTGCATCAGATCACGGATGTAAGATCTAATTATAGGTTTATAATCACTATATGGGATGAGAAGTGGTGTCACAGATTGAGTGCTGCTTTAGCAGCAGCATCGGCCATTGTGTAACCAGAGATACCCACATGGCTTGGTAACCAACAAAAGACGATGTCGTACTGGCCAGTAGCAAGATCATTATGTAGTTCTATAATTTCACGTAAAAGTGGATGTTGACAAGATATATTCTTAATTGCCTGAAGACAGGAAAGTGAATCAGAAAAGAAAATAAACCGTTTATGTTTAGATTTAGTATTCATATATTTGAGAGCAGTTAATATTGCATGTGATTCTGCTGTAAAAATGGAACTGTCATTTGTATATCTAGATTATATGGTTCTGGATCCAATGACACCATCCTTGGATCCATCTGTAAATATGGATGTGTAAGTATCATAAGTGCTCCTTAATTAACTATATTGTTGTTGATAAATTAGTTGATTTGTTTCAGATTTTTTAAATTTGGTTAATGTAAGATCTACCTCTGGCCGTACCATTTGCCAAGGAGGTGATGAAAACAGTTGAGAGGGAGCAATATGTTGCAGTTTAATATTTGAAGCAAACATAGCAGACTGGATTCTGATTTCAAGAGATGATTTTTTATTGTAAATATCTTGGTAAAGAGGATTAAAGACGCAATTAAAAGCTGGATTTGATTGATTAGAATATAATTTAGTGACATATTGTAAAGATAATTTCAGACGGCGTTGTTTAAGAGAAGGCTCATCCGCTTCTACATACAGACTGTGAATTGGAGACGTCCTGAAGCCTCCAAGGATAAGCCTCAGGCCCTGATGTTGGATAGTATCCAGTTTTTTAAATTACTTTTGCAAGCTCCACCATAGACGATGATGAAGCCATAATCGAGTTTTGAACGGATCAATGACCTGTACAAGTGTAAGAGGGTTGTTTGATCCCCTCCCCACTTAGAATTAGAAACTACTTTCAACAAATCGAGTGCCTTCGGGCATTGGGCTTTAAGGTAATTAATATGCGGAAGGAAAGTTAAATGACTTGGCCTCTTTTACAATTTTGATAGGGGTGCCATCTAAAAAAAAGTTCAGGGTCTTTATGCGGCTTATATTTTCTGCAAAAATGTATACAGTTAGTATTTTATTTGGAAAATTTAAAACCGTTTTCAAGGGACCATTTATGAATTTTATTGAGACAGATTTGCAACTGCCTCTCTATTGTATGCATATTTTTTCCACGACAAGAAACATTAAAATCATCCACGAAAAGTGATCCATCTACTGAATCACTTAAAACCTTTGAAAGACTATTTATTTTTATACTAAATAAAGTGACAGACAAAATACTGCCTTGTGGGACACCCTGATCCTGATGATAATGATCAGACAGTGTAGAACCCACGAGGACCTGAAATTGTCTGTCCTCTCAATCCGAAATCATGTAAATCCTTTAAAATCCCGTGTTTCCACGATGTGTCATACGCTTTTTCTAAATCGAAAAAGATAGACACTGTATGCTGGATATTAATGATTGTATTTTTCACAAATTATTCTAACCGTACTAAATGGTCAACGGTACTTCGATTCTTTCGAAAGCCACACTGAATATTTGTAATTAAATCATTTGATTCCAAGTACCATGTTAATCTATTGTTTACCATGCGTTCCATGGTTTTGCAAACGCAACTGGTCAATGAAACTGGTCTATAATTTGAGGGATCACTGTGATCCCGCCCAGGTTTGGGTATGGGTATAACTATGTCATCACGTCAGGAAGAAGGAAACTTACCTGATGTCCATATATCATCAAAAATTAACAAAAGGGTTTCTAAACACGGTTCTGGTAAGTGCTTCAGGAGTTGATAGTGTGCATTATCAGCTACTGCAGCAGTATCATGCGCTTGTCCAAGAGCTGTATGAAGTTCATGGATCGAAAATATTTCATTATAATCTTTCCCATTATCTGATATAAAATTTATAGTTTTCTTTTCCTGCTGTTTTTGAAATGTTTGGAATTGAGGGACATAATTTGAGGAAGAAGAATGTTTAGCTAACGTTTCACCGAGTTTATTTGCAATATCTGATTTATTAGTTATTAGGTCATCCCTATTCTTAAGATGGTGGACGATACATTTAGAACCCTTACCTTTAATTTTCTGTATCATGTTCCCTACCTTGGACATGGGCGTTTGTGAGTTTATTTTAGAAACATAATGTTGCCAAGATTGGCGTTTATTTTGTTTAAACGTACGCCTGGCTTTAGCATTTAAGATTATATATTTATTCAAATTATGGACCATGGGATGGCGACGGAAATAGTGTTCAGCCTTTTTCCGTGCCTTCCCTTGTTTGCGGTCATTGTTGAACCATGGTTTACGGGGGTGTGGATTTGTAGAGGACTTAGTAATACATTCATCTGCTATTTTGTTTAATTCCTCCCAAAATAATTGAACAGGATCAGTCGCGTCAAGAAATAGATCAGGTTTCAATTTATTGGATGCTAGCATTTCAAATAAAGGCCAGTTGAAGTTCCATCTTGTTGAAGGAGGAACATCTGAAGGTAAGACAGGTTTAAAAATAGTTGGGAAATGATCACTGCCACAGAGGTCTTTGTGGACGGATCGTTCAAATTCGTTTAATAAATCAGAGTGAGAGAGTGATAAATCCAGAGCAGAGTAGGTACCTGTACCGGGATGTAGATATGTGTTTGAACCATCGTTATAGATATATAAGTCATTGTTGGAAATGAAATCTTCCAAAAGTTTCCCCTTATTTTTTATCTGAACACTACCCCAAAGTGGATTGTGCCCATTTAGATCACCCATAATAATACAGGGCTTTGGGATTTGATCATAAAGAGCTTGAAGTTCAGACTGTCGAAGGGAAGAAGATTGCGAACACAAGAGCGAACACAAGGTAAAAACTGCATGTAAGGTTACACGGACGGCTACAGCCTGGAGAGGAGTAGCAAGATGAACAGGGCTGTGGATAATGCCCTGTTTCATCAATATTGAAGAACCTCCAGTGGCTTTAGCACCTGGAGGTGAAAAGACATTGTGAGGGTATGACCTCTTATATCGAATTTATCAGTGTCTTTGTAATATGTTTCTTGTAGACATGTCGCCGATGGTTTGAAATCCTGAATTAAAAGTTGTAAATCATTATAATTATTTTTAAGTCCTCTACAGTTCCATTGTATTAAATGTGGTGATTGAGTCATGGTGGCTCAATAGGTGAACGTGAGGAAGAAGAACTCCTACCGCTACCGCTCTATTTTTAATAACGATAACAACGAGAGTACATCTGAAGCCGTAATGTGAATTTCCAATAGGTTTAGTACTCTCATTTCTTCAGCATCTTCTGACTGGAAACTGACATCAAAGATACCGATCACCTCTTCAATGACTGGAGCTACGCATTTCACACAGCGGAAAGGGAAGTCTTCAGTCCGGCAAATTTCTCTTTAACGGGCCAAAGAAAGTCCTGTTCCACCTACACAAAGGCCATTGTGAATAATTGTGATCTGACAGCACCATGTTCGGCCTCTTGATACAGTTTCAGCTTAAATTGAGTAAAGGTACTTAAAACTTCAAAGCGTATAGTGTTTTCACAATAAGTTAAGCTAAGTTGGATTATAGTTGGAGCAGAGGCTAATTTCTAATGTAAACTTGTTTTAACATCTCACAATTATTGGCCTTTGCAAGTTACAATGTAAGTTTAATATCATTTATTTGACCAAGGTAAAAAATAAATAAGGTGCCGTTTTCGCTCGAGTCGAGGTGCCGTTTTCGCTTGAGTCGAGGTGCCGTTTTCGCCCGGTGACGTTTTGCTGAGGTGCCGTTTTCGCTATAACCTCATGGTTGCCACCACAACGCTTACAAACAATAGAGCGTGTACAAGTTTTCGAACCATGTCCAAACCTTTGACACTTATAGCATTGGAGTGGATTGGGGACATACGCCTCCACTCCGATGTTGACATAACCAGGTTTAATTGAGTTCGGAACCGTTGGACTGTCAAAAGTGAACAGATATGTGTTCGTTTGAACAATATTTAATTTTTCATCCTTTTGGGTGAAACGTTTGACTGACTGAAATCCTTGATTTTGAAGTTCTGAAACAATTTCAGCTTCTGACATATCGGATAGTGAACGTGTCCTGTCACAGACAATGCCACGGCAAGAGTTCAGAGCAAACTGGGTGATTGATAATAAATTGATAGATTGCTGCTTTCGCACACATTCCACCAAAAGAAATCCACTGCGCAAACGTGTCACATTTTTAACCTCCCCACAATTGCCACGAACAGCTTTAGATATAGCGAAGGGGTTCAATTTTTTTGGTTCATGATCTGCAGCTTCGATCACAAGGAATCGAGCCCAGGAATCAACATGTGTATCAGTCTCATAAGACGAACTTGTGTCTAAATGTCTTCACTTAGAACCAGAATGATTTTGAGCCATGGTGAAAGAAAATGATTCAGCAGTCCTGCTCCCCACCCACTATGGAGTATCAACAAGGACAGTGTTAAATTGCATCGGGTCTCCGAATGCAAACACCAGGGATACAGGGCTGTTATACGCCAGCGAATATGACACAAACAGCAATATTTGTATACCAAATTAAATGCCAGGCTGGTTCTGCCCATGACAAGAAAATGGATACATACTAAATTTGGAGGTCAACAACACCAGATTGGCCCATGAGCCGCCTTCTGGCATAGGACTCTAGGCAAAATTTATATTACAACATTTTCATAAATAACATTCAATTAAAGCATTAAAATAATGCAAAATAATTTTGACATGAATATTTCCATACATACACAGGGCTTGGCGTGACCAGCCGATTGATAGAACCGGTCCCATTCTACCACCCGTCTAGGTGAAGTCAGGGTCGAAGTGGTGTGTTGGGCAAAAGGAACACCGGTTCCTGGCTCTAGTGCCCTCAACCACCAGAATCTCTTCATCCACCGATACAGGGGCGCAACCAACGGCAAACAGGTTGCCCAATTCGGTCGCCTTTTACGACCAGCAATGGGGTGCTGTGGAAACATTCTGCCCCGGTTCCAAACGGGGGAAGATCTATAAGCGTTACCCAGCACTCACCACGAGGAGGTTGCTCTTCACGAGTGTCTATTGGTAATAAGATTATTGGTTTCTATAAACCATACTAATCGGTTATTGACCATGCGTTCCATGGTTTTACAAACGCAGCTAGTTAACGAAATAGGTCGATAATTAGATGGATCAGTATGATCCCGGCCAGGTTTTGGTATAGGGATAACAATGGCATTGTGCCAGGAAGGAGGAAAGTGTCCAGTTGTCCAAATATTATCAAAAATATTAAGAAGTGTTTCGAGTGAGTGAGTGAGTGAGTTAAAATTTTAAGCCACATCGGCAATATTTCCGCCATATCGTGTCTATCAATAGTTTAGCATAATCAATACAATTGAACTTATATAAAACCCTGCCCACTAGAATTACTAGACTTATCACAGAAAAAGTTATATAACTAGTATGGAAGCATTAAAAGGAAAATCACTATAATGATACAAGATAAAAACGGGCTATAGATCGCCAGCAATTGAAGGTAGATCACCATACTGGGGACCATGGGGACTTTCAGTACTTTTGCTTCCTGCATGGACCCCAGCAGGATTTACATCATCCCTTCAAGTGTTGGCGATTATTGGCAGAGTTATCCTAGCACATTAAAATGACACATATTCTACGATTAAAAACGTGGTAGTTCTAAATTTACTTTGAAAGATGTAGAACTTACGTATCCTCTCAGGGGGACACTAATTTTACAGTACCTTAACCCCCTTCGAGGATACAGCCACTAACAATCGCAGTTGTTAATTTAATTTACCAAATTTAAAACATTGTGTTTATACAAACCATATCAATCAAAAAATTTCTTACAATTCAATATCCTTTAAAAAAAACTATAATTAAACGAGAATCAATACCAGTAAAAAGATCCTTTAAAGAAGATGATTTGAAATATTGTTCCCCTGAGATGGAAAAATCAACACAGTCAAGCAGGACATGCTTGACCGTGATTCTTTCATCACAAGGGATACAAAATGGAGGATCCTCGCATTTCAATAAATATTCGTGAGTATATCTACTATGGCCAATCGACATCGTCGCATAATGACCTCTTCAAATCTGGACTGATATCTCAAGTAGGTGTAGGCATCAGCCGTTGTGTTGCTTTTATATTAATGCCCACATGACTGGGCAACCAACAAAAGACGATGGCCAGTAGCAAGTTCATTAAATAATTCAATAATTTTGATTAAAAGTGGATGTTGACATGATATGTTATGGATAGCCTGCAGGCAAGAAAGAGAATCGGAAAATATGATAAACTTATATTTTGACTGTTTACTGATATATTGTAAAGCTATTAAAATGGCATTGGCCTCTGCTGTGAAAATAGAACTATTATCGGGTAACCTGGAGGAGATAGTCCTGGATCCAAAGACAGTGGCGCTGGCAACAGCGCCACTATCCTTGGATCCATCTGTAAATATAGATTTGTAAGTTTTATATGTGGTTCTTAATTCATTATATGTTTGTTGATAGATAAGTTGATTTGTTTCCGATTTCTTTAATTTAGTTAATGTCAGATCCAAAGACATAGTCTTAGACTTTGATGATGGATAGTATCCAAAAGTTTAAGGTTGCTTTTGCAGGCTCCACCATAGATGATAGAGCCATAATCCAGTTTAGAGCGAATAACTGCTCTGTATAATTTGAGGGGGGGTTTCTGATCCCCTCCCCACTTGGAATTAGAGACTATTTTTAACAGATCTAAGGCTTTCAAACATTAATTCTTTAAATATTTTATATGAGGTAAAAAGGTTAAATGATGGTCGAAAATTATACCCGCAAACTTCGCTTCTTTTACAACTTTAATGGGGGTGTTATCTAATATTAGTTCTGGGTCTTTATGAGGTTTATATTTTCTGCAAAAATGAATACAGTTAGTTTTAGATTTGGAAAATTTATAGCCATTTTCTAAACACCATTTTTGGATTTTATTTGAACACAATTGCATTTGCCTCTCAATCGTATGCAGGTTCCTACCACGGCAAGAAACATTAAAGTCTTCCACAAACAACAATCCATCAATTGAATAGTTTAAAACCTTTGCTTAACTGTTGATTTTGATACTAAACAAAGTGTCAGACAAAATACTGCCTTGTGGGACACCCTGATCCTGATTATAATGATCAGACAGGGTTGAACCCACACGGACTTGAAATTGTCTGTCAGTTAAAAACTTGGATATAAATTGAGGCAAACGGCCTCTCAATCCAAAATCATGTAAATCTTTTAAAATACCGTACTTCCATGTAGTGTCATATGCTTTTTCTAGATCGAAAAAGATGGACACTGCATGTTGTTTGTTTATAATGGCATTCTTAACGAATGACTCCAATCGAACTAAATGGTCAATTGTACTGCGATTTTTACGGAACCCACATTGAATATTTGTGATTAAGTTATTGGATTCTAAGTACCAAGTTAATCTATTATTGACCATGCGTTCCATGGTTTTGAAAACGCAGCTAGTCAATGAAATGGGCCGATAATTGGAAGGATCAGTATGATCACGTCCAGGTTTAGGTATGGGAACAATGATAGCTTCACGCAATGAAGAAGGAAATTCTCCTGACGTCCAGATTTTATCAAATATTATCAAAAGGGTTTCCAAACAAGATTGGGGTAAATGTTTTAAGAGTTGATAATGTATATTATCAGACCCTGCAGCAGTATCATGAGCCTGCCCAAGTGCAGTATGGAGCTCATGAATGGAAAAGACTTCATTTTAATCTTCCCCGTTATCTGAATTAAAATGTAAAGGTTTCTTTTCCTGCAGATTTTTGTATTTTGGAAATTGAGGGACATGGTTAGACGAGCCAGAGTTTCACCAAGTTTATTTGTAATATCTGATGTATCTGTTAATAATTGATCCCCATCTTTGAGATAGTGGATGCTTGATTTAGTACCCTTACCTTTTATTTTCTGAATCATGTTCCATACCGTGGACAGAGGCGTCCGTGAATTTATCTTAGATACATAAATTTGCCAAGATTGACGTTAGTTTTGTTTGAAAGTGCGCCTGGTTTTAGCATTTACAATTTTAAATTTATTGAGATTATGGACCATTGGATGACGTCGGAAATATTGTTCAGCTTTTTTCCGTGCCTTCCTAGCTTGTTTGCAATCAATGTTGAACCATGGTTTACGTATGTTAGGATTTGAGGAGGACTTCGGAACACATTCATCAGCTATTTTAGTAAGTTCATCAGAGAACATTTGTATAGAGTCGGGAACATCAATAAAAAGTTCAGGTTTTAGTTTGTTAGAACAAAGGACTTCATATAATTCCCAGTTGGCTTTAGTAAAATTCCAACGTGTAGTTGGAGGAACATCAGAAGGTGTAACAGATTTTAAAATGGTAGGAAAATGGTCACTTCCACAGAGGTCGCCATTCATTTAAGTAAATTAGAATCTACCACTGACAAGTCCAGACAAGAGTATGTTCCAGTTGCAGGATGTAGATATGTATGAGAACCATCATTAAAAATGCACAGATCGTTATTTAAGGAAACATCCTCCAGTAATTTACCTTTAGTGTTGGTGACATTACTACCCCAAAGCGGTTAGGATAGTAGTTGAGGGCCCCGGTCTGGAACCGCTCCTTGCTTCTTATTGGTCGGTTTTGTCACGCATGCGCGAAGGGTCATTGTGGGTTATGCGTGCGCATGCAAGATGGCGACATTTCCGTTTCCGGCAGGCGTGCGCGCCTCCAAGATGGCGGCACGTCCGTTTCCGAGAGGCCATCTCCCCATCCAAGATGGCGGCTCGGCGCCTCAAAGAGGGTGGGAGGAGAGAGGGTGGGAAGGCGGGAGTGAGGAGGTGGGTTCTTTGTTTTGGTTTGAGGATAGTCAACGCAAAGGATGAAAAGCATTCTTTCGGGAGAGATAGGTGGCCCTGGAAAGGGCCGTTTTGGAGAAGAAGTAGATTACTTCTTCTCCCACATAGGTGCTGTGGTGCAAAGGCACGGATGGCCTGCCACGTGTCTCCTGACTGACTGGTGTGGCGATGGCATGTGGAGATGATAGATCACTGAGACGAGACTTTGTTGCTAGGTTGACGTCATATCGGCGAATGATCTTGCAACAAAATTCCACAAATCATGTCATCGGGTATTATGATGTGATTGTAAACTTTGAGGTGCAAGGTCTCGTTCCACAAGGCGATCGCATTGTAGCGCAATGACAGTCGTTCGTCTAAGTTACAGTAGGCGAGTGGCGATCACCTTGGCGCTACAATCATTGTGTGGAACGGACGCCTGAATTCTAAAGGTGAATCGACATGCACAGACATGGACGTGGTGTAGGAATGCAGGAAGCGGTCAGATGTCGATCTTGTTTTGTTTTTGTTTTTCTGGGGTGTGCATGGCGATTTCCATCCCACAGACAACATAAAACTTATGTTTGTTCAACTTGTGTTATCCCCCGCTCACATGAACCAACACAACAAAACAAAAGGCACAGGATTAGGGGCGTCCCTGTGATTTTTGTGAACACTAGGGTGGCCACTAGGGTGTGAACGTCTGTAAACTTTGGAAAAAAAGGAAACTTTGTCACTAGGAGTGAACAAGACACTCGACTCTCCTCTTCCTAGCTTCTTCGGACACCAGACGTCTGTATTTTTCGTTCACTTCTCCATCAGGACAAAACACACACAAGTATTCGCAAGGGACTTTGGCGTACTTCAGATGTTCTTTCCAGGGTTTGTCTGTGGCTTCCCATTGGCAGAGTGTCACACCGCAGCAATAACAGATAACACGGTCATCTCGTCCTTGATAGAAATAGCCAGCCATGGCCATGTCATAAGGGTACGGGTCATCTGTTTAGGCCACGTTTGAAATGACCTCAGACGTTCTTGAAATGAATCATAGTTAGGATGAGAAGGATGACACAAGGTGTAAGAAGGAAAAGGGTCCTCCAGAATGTCACTGAGTCGCCATGTGTCATCCATAAAGAGTGTGTCGTCCATAAAGAGTGTGTGTTTTCTCGCTTCTTCTCTCGCCTTTTCAGACACCCCCTTGGTATCGGGGACATTTCGAGATGATGGCATGGCATTCATAGATCGTCTTTGTCTCATGATGACTGTGGCTCAACTGAAGGAAGGTCTGGGCGGTTCGCCTGCTTTTTTTAAAGTCTCTACATCTCACAGGATCGGCACATACAAGAGGGGTAATTCGGATCTCGAAAACAGGCGGGCGCGTACGCGACGGTCTTGCAACGTGGTGGGCTTAAGGTCCAAGAACAGGTAAGTGTAAGGCTCTCGGGTGGCGTCTTCATAGGCTTCACGCAGAAAAGGAACTTTGCCTGGAAACACCTGGCGGGCCTGACTGTCGATCTGCGATGCATCTCTCGGATTTTTAAAGAGGACCATGTAGTGAGCATTCAGACTGATGGTGCGGTGTTGCGGCGATTGAGTCTTCTGGTGGGTGTCGTGGGGATGTCTGGTGAGGCGGTCAAGGTGGGTGGTGGAAGTATGTATCCCAAACAACTGGAAAGCAAGGGCTGTCCACAACTGTTTCTCTCCGTGATCCAAGGCCAAGTGAACCATGCTCATGATGATCACACCATATATCATCATGATCTGAGCAAAACAAAAACATGACTTTGCTGCTGCACCACATGTTTTTGTTTTTTGTTTTGCTCAGATCATGGTGATATATGGTGTGATCATCATGAGCATGGTTCAGTTGGCCTTGGTGAGTGAGTGAGTGAGTTTATACTTTACGTCACATCGGCAATATTTCAGCCATATCGTGACGAGAAATTATACATTTTTAATACATATGTTTTAACTAAATTAAAACCTGTCATCGATGTACAGTAAAATTACTAGAATATCACAGATTAATATTTAAAACTAGCACAGAACTATAAAAAGATATCACTATAAATAACGGTACAATATAAAAAAGGGCTATAGATCGCCAGCAGCTGAAGATAGATCACCATGCTAGGGTCCATGGGGAATTACAGTACTTTTGCTACCTGCATGGACCCCAACCGGATTGACATCATCCCTTCCGCTGTTGGCGATTAATGACAAATTATAATATAAAATATAATCATAAATGTAACGTGAATGGCCAAATACGACATCATCTTAAAATAACCTCTTCAAAATCTGGACTGACAACCCAAGTAGGTATAACCGATATTTGCTTTTATTGCATGCAATTTATTTATACCCACTTGGGTGTCTGACTTCTTCTGCATTAGATCTCTGATGTAACATCTAATAACAGATTTATACTCACTATAAGGTATAAGAAGTGGTGTCACAGATTTGTTGTGTGCTGCCTTAGCAGCAGCATCAGCCATTGTGTTACCAACAATTCCAACATGGCTTGGTAGCCAACAAAAGACGATGTCGTATTGGCCAGTAGCAAGTTTGTTTTGTAGTTCTATGATGTCGAGTATAATTCGATGCTGACACGAAGTCTTTTTAATAGCCAGGAGACAGGAGAGAGAGTCTGAAAAAATTACGAATTCCCTATGTTAAGTCTGTCCATTAATATATTCCAAAGCAGTCAAAATAGCCTTTGATTCAGTCATCAGGTAATCAAGTTGATAAAGTTCTGGATCCAATGACAGTGGCGCTGGAAACAGCATCATCATCCTTGGATCCATCAGAAAAAATAGATTTGTAAGTATCATATTCACTTCTTAACTGATTATATTCTTGCTGATATTGTAGTTGATTAGTGTCAGATTTTTTTAAGTTTAAATAAGGTAAGATCCACCAACTGCCAAGCAGGAGAAGAAAGCAGGCAAAAAGGAGCTATATTTTCGAGATCAATCTTTCCAGCATTTATAAAAGGTTTAATTCTTATTCCGAGAGGCGGAATAAGAGATGATTACTTACCGTAGAGGCCAAGGTCTGAGATTGATCCAACTTCTTTTTTCAGCCAAAAAGGCTAACAAATCTTCTTTTCAGCGAAAACTCAAACATGTCAGAACAGACTGAAAATTAAAAGGCAGGAAGACTTTCAAATTGCAAAGAGTTTGGAAGCCAAAAAAAACTTGGATGACATTTCTACTCGGGTGTTTCGGGGCTCCGATCATTCCTGATAAGAGGTACGCGGAAGTAAAAATTGACCGTCTCAGACCTCCAAGTAACTTCCATGGCCAACGGCTAACAAATCTGTCTTTTCGGCGAAAACTCAAACTTGTCGGAACAGAATCAGAAGTAATAGATAGGCGAACTTTGGCATTCACAACGTTCCGTTGTTGTCCCCGTTCCTACAAGTTTGAGTTTTCGCCGAAAAGACAGATTTGTTAACCGTTTTGGCTGAAAAAAAGAAGTTGTTGGGGGGCTCCGATCATTGCTGGTAAGAGGTACGCGGAAGCGAAAAATGACCGTCTCAGACCTCCAAGTTACTTCCATGGCCAATGTCTGATACTGATCCAACAACTTCTTATTTCAGCCTAAACGGCCAACACCTGTCTTTTTGGAGAAAACTCAAACTTGTCGGAACAGAATCAAAACTAATAGATAGGTAGACTTTAGCATTGCAAAGAGGATGGAAGCAAAAATAAAATTTGCTGACATTTCTAATGGGGTGTTTTGGGGCTCCGATCATTCGTGATGAGAGGTACGCGGAAGTAAAAATTGACCGTCTCACACCTCCAAGTAACTTCCATGGCCAACGGCTAACAAATCTGTCTTTTCCGCGAAAACTCAAACTTATCGAAACAGAATCAGAAGTAATAGATAGGTAGACTTTGGCATTGCGAAGAGGTAGAGGCAAAAATAAAACTTTCACCACATTCCATTGTTTACTCCGTTCCGACAAGTTTGAGTTTTGGCCGAAAAGACAAATTTGTTAGCCGTTTTGGCTGAAAAAAGAAGTTGTTGGGGGGCTCCGATCATTGCTGGTAAGAGGTTCGCGGAAGTGAAAAATGACCGTCTCAGACCTCGTTAATCTCCAAGTAACTTCCATGGCCAAGGTCTGAGACTGATCCAACAACTTCTTATTTCAGCCGAAACGGCTAACAAATCTACCTAAACTCAAACTTGTCGGAACAGAATCAAAACTAATAGGTAGGTAGACTTTAGCATTGCAAAGAGGATGGAAGCAAAAATAAAATTTGCTGACATTTCTAATGGGGTGTTTTGGGGCTCCGATCATTCGTGATGAGAGGTACGCGGAAGTAAAAATTGACCGTCTCACACCTCCAAGTAACTTCCATGGCCAACGGCTAACAAATCTGTCTTTTCCGCGAAAACTCAAACTTATCGAAACAGAATCAGAAGTAATAGATAGGTAGACTTTGGCATTGCGAAGAGGTAGAGGCAAAAATAAAACTTTCACCACATTCCATTGTTTACTCCGTTCCGACAAGTTTGAGTTTTGGCCGAAAAGACAAATTTGTTAGCCGTTTTGGCTGAAAAAAGAAGGGGGGGCTCCGATCATTGCTGGTAAGAGGTTCGCGGAAGTGAAAAATGACCGTCTCAACACCTCCAAGTAACATCCATAGCCAACGGCTAACAAATCTGTCTTTTCGGCGAAAACTCAAACTTGTCGGAACAGAATCAAAAGTAATAGATAGGTAAACTTTGGCATTGCGAAGAGGTAGAGGCAAAAATAAAATTTTAACCACGTTCCGTTGTTTACCCCGTTTCGACAAGTTTGAGTTTTCGCCAAAAATTCAGATTTGTTAGCCGTTTTGGCTGAAAAAGAAGTTGTTGGGGGGCTCCGATCATTGCTGGTAAGAGGTTCGCGGAAGTGAAAAATGACCGTCTCAGACCTCGTTAATCTCCAAGTAACTTCCATGGCCAAGGTCTGAGACTGATCCAACAACTTCTTATTTCAGCCGAAACGGCTAACAAATCTACCGAAACTCAAACTTGTCGGAACAGAATCAAAACTAATAGGTAGGTAGACTTTAGCATTGCAAAGAGGATGGAAGCAAAAATAAAATTTGCTGACATTTCTAATGGGGTGTTTTGGGGCTCCGATCATTCGTGATGAGAGGTACGCGGAAGTAAAAATTGACCGTCTCACACCTCCAAGTAACTTCCATGGCCAACGGCTAACAAATCTGTCTTTTCCGCGAAAACTCAAACTTATCGAAACAGAATCAGAAGTAATAGATAGGTAGACTTTGGCATTGCGAAGAGGTAGAGGCAAAAATAAAACTTTCACCACATTCCATTGTTTACTCCGTTCCGACAAGTTTGAGTTTTGGCCGAAAAGACAAATTTGTTAGCCGTTTTGGCTGAAAAAAGAAGTTGTTGGGGGGCTCCGATCATTGCTGGTAAGAGGTTCGCGGAAGTGAAAAATGACCGTCTCAGACCTCGTTAATCTCCAAGTAACTTCCATGGCCAAGGTCTGAGACTGATCCAACAACTTCTTATTTCAGCCGAAACGGCTAACAAATCTACCTAAACTCAAACTTGTCGGAACAGAATCAAAAGTAATAGGTAGGTAGACTTTGGCATTGCGAAGAGGATGGAATCAAAAATAAAATTTGTTGACATTTTTCTAAGTCTACCTGTCTATATATTTTCACCACGTTCCGTTGTTGTCCCCGTTCCTACAAGTTTGAGTTTTCGCCGAAAAGACAGATTTGTTAACCGTTTTGGCTGAAAAAAAGAAGTTGTTGGGGGGCTCCGATCATTGCTGGTAAGAGGTACGCGGAAGCGAAAAATGACCGTCTCAGACCTCCAAGTTACTTCCATGGCCAAGGTCTGATACTGATCCAACAACTTCTTATTTCAGCCTAAACGGCCAACACCTGTCTTTTTGGAGAAAACTCAAACTTGTCGGAACAGAATCAAAACTAATAGGTAGGTAGACTTTAGCATTGCAAAGAGGATGGAAGCAAAAATAAAATTTGCTGACATTTCTAATGGGGTGTTTTGGGGCTCCGATCATTCGTGATGAGAGGTACGCGGAAGTAAAAATTGACCGTCTCACACCTCCAAGTAACTTCCATGGCCAACGGCTAACAAATCTGTCTTTTCCGCGAAAACTCAAACTTATCGAAACAGAATCAGAAGTAATAGATAGGTAGACTTTGGCATTGCGAAGAGGTAGAGGCAAAAATAAAACTTTCACCACATTCCATTGTTTACTCCGTTCCGACAAGTTTGAGTTTTGGCCGAAAAGACAAATTTGTTAGCTGTTTTGGCTGAAAAAAGAAGGGGGGGCTCCGATCATTGCTGGTAAGAGGTTCGCGGAAGTGAAAAATGACCGTCTCAACACCTCCAAGTAACATCCATAGCCAACGGCTAACAAATCTGTCTTTTCGGCGAAAACTCAAACTTGTCGGAACAGAATCAAAAGTAATAGATAGGTAAACTTTGGCATTGCGAAGAGGTAGAGGCAAAAAAAAATTTTAACCACGTTCCGTTGTTTACCCCGTTTCGACAAGTTTGAGTTTTCGCCAAAAATTCAGATTTGTTAGCCGTTTTGGCTGAAAAAGAAGTTGTTGGGGGGCTCCGATCATTGCTGGTAAGAGGTTCGCGGAAGTGAAAAATGACCGTCTCAGACCTCGTTAATCTCCAAGTAACTTCCATGGCCAAGGTCTGAGACTGATCCAACAACTTCTTATTTCAGCCGAAACGGCTAACAAATCTACCTAAACTCAAACTTGTCGGAACAGAATCAAAACTAATAGGTAGGTAGACTTTAGCATTGCAAAGAGGATGGAAGCAAAAATAAAATTTGCTGACATTTCTAATGGGGTGTTTTGGGGCTCCGATCATTCGTGATGAGAGGTACGCGGAAGTAAAAATTGACCGTCTCACACCTCCAAGTAACTTCCATGGCCAACGGCTAACAAATCTGTCTTTTCCGCGAAAACTCAAACTTATCGAAACAGAATCAGAAGTAATAGATAGGTAGACTTTGGCATTGCGAAGAGGTAGAGGCAAAAATAAAACTTTCACCACATTCCATTGTTTACTCCGTTCCGACAAGTTTGAGTTTTGGCCGAAAAGACAAATTTGTTAGCCGTTTTGGCTGAAAAAAGAAGTTGTTGGGGGGCTCCGATCATTGCTGGTAAGAGGTTCGCGGAAGTGAAAAATGACCGTCTCAGACCTCGTTAATCTCCAAGTAACTTCCATGGCCAAGGTCTGAGACTGATCCAACAACTTCTTATTTCAGCCGAAACGGCTAACAAATCTACCTAAACTCAAACTTGTCGGAACAGAATCAAAAGTAATAGGTAGGTAGACTTTGGCATTGCGAAGAGGATGGAATCAAAAATAAAATTTGTTGACATTTTTCTAAGTCTACCTGTCTATATATTTTCACCACGTTCCGTTGTTGTCCCCGTTCCTACAAGTTTGAGTTTTCGCCGAAAAGACAGATTTGTTAACCGTTTTGGCTGAAAAAAAGAAGTTGTTGGGGGGCTCCGATCATTGCTGGTAAGAGGTACGCGGAAGCGAAAAATGACCGTCTCAGACCTCCAAGTTACTTCCATGGCCAAGGTCTGATACTGATCCAACAACTTCTTATTTCAGCCTAAACGGCCAACACCTGTCTTTTTGGAGAAAACTCAAACTTGTCGGAACAGAATCAAAACTAATAGGTAGGTAGACTTTAGCATTGCAAAGAGGATGGAAGCAAAAATAAAATTTGCTGACATTTCTAATGGGGTGTTTTGGGGCTCCGATCATTCGTGATGAGAGGTACGCGGAAGTAAAAATTGACCGTCTCACACCTCCAAGTAACTTCCATGGCCAACGGCTAACAAATCTGTCTTTTCCGCGAAACTCAAACTTATCGAAACAGAATCAGAAGTAATAGATAGGTAGACTTTGGCATTGCGAAGAGGTAGAGGCAAAAATAAAACTTTCACCACATTCCATTGTTTACTCCGTTCCGACAAGTTTGAGTTTTGGCCGAAAAGACAAATTTGTTAGCCGTTTTGGCTGAAAAAAGAAGTTGTTGGGGGGCTCCGATCATTGCTGGTAAGAGGTTCGCGGAAGTGAAAAATGACCGTCTCAGACCTCGTTAATCTCCAAGTAACTTCCATGGCCAAGGTCTGAGACTGATCCAACAACTTCTTATTTCAGCCGAAACGGCTAACAAATCTAACTAAACTCAAACTTGTCGGAACAGAATCAAAAGTAATAGGTAGGTAGACTTTGGCATTGCGAAGAGGATGGAATCAAAAATAAAATTTGTTGACATTTTTCTAAGTCTACCTGTCTATATATTTTCACCACGTTCCGTTGTTGTCCCCGTTCCTACAAGTTTGAGTTTTCGCCGAAAAGACAGATTTGTTAACCGTTTTGGCTGAAAAAAAGAAGTTGTTGGGGGGCTCCGATCATTGCTGGTAAGAGGTACGCGGAAGCGAAAAATGACCGTCTCAGACCTCCAAGTTACTTCCATGGCCAAGGTCTGATACTGATCCAACAACTTCTTATTTCAGCCTAAACGGCCAACACCTGTCTTTTTGGAGAAAACTCAAACTTGTCGGAACAGAATCAAAACTAATAGGTAGGTAGACTTTAGCATTGCAAAGAGGATGGAAGCAAAAATAAAATTTGCTGACATTTCTAATGGGGTGTTTTGGGGCTCCGATCATTCGTGATGAGAGGTACGCGGAAGTAAAAATTGACCGTCTCACACCTCCAAGTAACTTCCATGGCCAACGGCTAACAAATCTGTCTTTTCCGCGAAAACTCAAACTTATCGAAACAGAATCAGAAGTAATAGATAGGTAGACTTTGGCATTGCGAAGAGGTAGAGGCAAAAATAAAACTTTCACCACATTCCATTGTTTACTCCGTTCCGACAAGTTTGAGTTTTGGCCGAAAAGACAAATTTGTTAGCCGTTTTGGCTGAAAAAAGAAGGGGGGGCTCCGATCATTGCTGGTAAGAGGTTCGCGGAAGTGAAAAATGACCGTCTCAACACCTCCAAGTAACATCCATAGCCAACGGCTAACAAATCTGTCTTTTCGGCGAAAACTCAAACTTGTCGGAACAGAATCAAAAGTAATAGATAGGTAAACTTTGGCATTGCGAAGAGGTAGAGGCAAAAATAAAATTTTAACCACGTTCCGTTGTTTACCCCGTTTCGACAAGTTTGAGTTTTCGCCAAAAATTCAGATTTGTTAGCCGTTTTGGCTGAAAAAGAAGTTGTTGGGGGGCTCCGATCATTGCTGGTAAGAGGTTCGCGGAAGTGAAAAATGACCGTCTCAGACCTCGTTAATCTCCAAGTAACTTCCATGGCCAAGGTCTGAGACTGATCCAACAACTTCTTATTTCAGCCGAAACGGCTAACAAATCTACCTAAACTCAAACTTGTCGGAACAGAATCAAAACTAATAGGTAGGTAGACTTTAGCATTGCAAAGAGGATGGAAGCAAAAATAAAATTTGCTGACATTTCTAATGGGGTGTTTTGGGGCTCCGATCATTCGTGATGAGAGGTACGCGGAAGTAAAAATTGACCGTCTCACACCTCCGAGTAACTTCCATGGCCAACGGCTAACAAATCTGTCTTTTCCGCGAAAACTCAAACTTATCGAAACAGAATCAGAAGTAATAGATAGGTAGACTTTGGCATTGCTAAGAGGTAGAGGCAAAAATAAAACTTTCACCACATTCCATTGTTTACTCCGTTCCGACAAGTTTGAGTTTTGGCCGAAAAGACAAATTTGTTAGCCGTTTTGGCTGAAAAAAGAAGTTGTTGGGGGGGCTCCGATCATTGCTGGTAAGAGGTTCGCGGAAGTGAAAAATGACCGTCTCAGACCTCGTTAATCTCCAAGTAACTTCCATGGCCAAGGTCTGAGACTGATCCAACAACTTCTTATTTCAGCCGAAACGGCTAACAAATCTACCTAAACTCAAACTTGTCGGAACAGAATCAAAAGTAATAGGTAGGTAGACTTTGGCATTGCGAAGAGGATGGAATCAAAAATAAAATTTGTTGACATTTTTCTAAGTCTACCTGTCTATATATTTTCACCACGTTCCGTTGTTGTCCCCGTTCCTACAAGTTTGAGTTTTCGCCGAAAAGACAGATTTGTTAACCGTTTTGGCTGAAAAAAAGAAGTTGTTGGGGGGCTCCGATCATTGCTGGTAAGAGGTACGCGGAAGCGAAAAATGACCGTCTCAGACCTCCAAGTTACTTCCATGGCCAAGGTCTGATACTGATCCAACAACTTCTTATTTCAGCCTAAACGGCCAACACCTGTCTTTTTGGAGAAAACTCAAACTTGTCGGAACAGAATCAAAACTAATAGGTAGGTAGACTTTAGCATTGCAAAGAGGATGGAAGCAAAAATAAAATTTGCTGACATTTCTAATGGGGTGTTTTGGGGCTCCGATCATTCGTGATGAGAGGTACGCGGAAGTAAAAATTGACCGTCTCACACCTCCAAGTAACTTCCATGGCCAACGGCTAACAAATCTGTCTTTTCCGCGAAAACTCAACCTTATCGAAACAGAATCAGAAGTAATAGATAGGTAGACTTTGGCATTGCGAAGAGGTAGAGGCAAAAATAAAACTTTCACCACATTCCATTGTTTACTCCGTTCCGACAAGTTTGAGTTTTGGCCGAAAAGACAAATTTGTTAGCCGTTTTGGCTGAAAAAAGAAGTTGTTGGGGGGCTCCGATCATTGCTGGTAAGAGGTTCGCGGAAGTGAAAAATGACCGTCTCAGACCTCGTTAATCTCCAAGTAACTTCCATGGCCAAGGTCTGAGACTGATCCAACAACTTCTTATTTCAGCCAAAACGGCTAACAAATCTACCTAAACTCAAACTTGTCGGAACAGAATCAAAAGTAATAGGTAGGTAGACTTTGGCATTGCGAAGAGGATGGAATCAAAAATAAAATTTGTTGACATTTTTCTAAGTCTACCTGTCTATATATTTTCACCACGTTCCGTTGTTGTCCCCGTTCCTACAAGTTTGAGTTTTCGCCGAAAAGACAGATTTGTTAACCGTTTTGGCTGAAAAAAAGAAGTTGTTGGGGGGCTCCGATCATTGCTGGTAAGAGGTACGCGGAAGCGAAAAATGACCGTCTCAGACCTCCAAGTTACTTCCATGGCCAAGGTCTGATACTGATCCAACAACTTCTTATTTCAGCCTAAACGGCCAACACCTGTCTTTTTGGAGAAAACTCAAACTTGTCGGAACAGAATCAAAACTAATAGGTAGGTAGACTTTAGCATTGCAAAGAGGATGGAAGCAAAAATAAAATTTGCTGACATTTCTAATGGGGTGTTTTGGGGCTCCGATCATTCGTGATGAGAGGTACGCGGAAGTAAAAATTGACCGTCTCACACCTCCAAGTAACTTCCATGGCCAACGGCTAACAAATCTGTCTTTTCCGCGAAAACTCAAACTTATCGAAACAGAATCAGAAGTAATAGATAGGTAGACTTTGGCATTGCGAAGAGGTAGAGGCAAAAATAAAACTTTCACCACATTCCATTGTTTACTCCGTTCCGACAAGTTTGAGTTTTGGCCGAAAAGACAAATTTGTTAGCCGTTTTGGCTGAAAAAAGAAGGGGGGGCTCCGATCATTGCTGGTAAGAGGTTCGCGGAAGTGAAAAATGACCGTCTCAACACCTCCAAGTAACATCCATAGCCAACGGCTAACAAATCTGTCTTTTCGGCGAAAACTCAAACTTGTCGGAACAGAATCAAAAGTAATAGATAGGTAAACTTTGGCATTGCGAAGAGGTAGAGGCAAAAATAAAATTTTAACCACGTTCCGTTGTTTACCCCGTTTCGACAAGTTTGAGTTTTCGCCAAAAATTCAGATTTGTTAGCCGTTTTGGCTGAAAAAGAAGTTGTTGGGGGGCTCCGATCATTGCTGGTAAGAGGTTCGCGGAAGTGAAAAATGACCGTCTCAGACCTCGTTAATCTCCAAGTAACTTCCATGGCCAAGGTCTGAGACTGATCCAACAACTTCTTATTTCAGCCGAAACGGCTAACAAATCTACCTAAACTCAAACTTGTCGGAACAGAATCAAAACTAATAGGTAGGTAGACTTTAGCATTGCAAAGAGGATGGAAGCAAAAATAAAATTTGCTGACATTTCTAATGGGGTGTTTTGGGGCTCCGATCATTCGTGATGAGAGGTACGCGGAAGTAAAAATTGACCGTCTCACACCTCCAAGTAACTTCCATGGCCAACGGCTAACAAATCTGTCTTTTCCGCGAAAACTCAAACTTATCGAAACAGAATCAGAAGTAATAGATAGGTAGACTTTGGCATTGCGAAGAGGTAGAGGCAAAAATAAAACTTTCACCACATTCCATTGTTTACTCCGTTCCGACAAGTTTGAGTTTTGGCCGAAAAGACAAATTTGTTAGCCGTTTTGGCTGAAAAAAGAAGTTGTTGGGGGGCTCCGATCATTGCTGGTAAGAGGTTCGCGGAAGTGAAAAATGACCGTCTCAGACCTCGTTAATCTCCAAGTAACTTCCATGGCCAAGGTCTGAGACTGATCCAACAACTTCTTATTTCAGCCGAAACGGCTAACAAATCTACCTAAACTCAAACTTGTCGGAACAGAATCAAAAGTAATAGGTAGGTAGACTTTGGCATTGCGAAGAGGATGGAATCAAAAATAAAATTTGTTGACATTTTTCTAAGTCTACCTGTCTATATATTTTCACCACGTTCCGTTGTTGTCCCCGTTCCTACAAGTTTGAGTTTTCGCCGAAAAGACAGATTTGTTAACCGTTTTGGCTGAAAAAAAGAAGTTGTTGGGGGGCTCCGATCATTGCTGGTAAGAGGTACACGGAAGCGAAAAATGACCGTCTCAGACCTCCAAGTTACTTCCATGGCCAAGGTCTGATACTGATCCAACAACTTCTTATTTCAGCCTAAACGGCCAACACCTGTCTTTTTGGAGAAAACTCAAACTTGTCGGAACAGAATCAAAACTAATAGGTAGGTAGACTTTAGCATTGCAAAGAGGATGGAAGCAAAAATAAAATTTGCTGATATTTCTAATGGGGTGTTTTGGGGCTCCGATCATTCGTGATGAGAGGTACGCGGAAGTAAAAATTGACCGTCTCACACCTCCAAGTAACTTCCATGGCCAACGGCTAACAAATCTGTCTTTTCCGCGAAAACTCAAACTTATCGAAACAGAATCAGAAGTAATAGATAGGTAGACTTTGGCATTGCGAAGAGGTAGAGGCAAAAATAAAACTTTCACCACATTCCATTGTTTACTCCGTTCCGACAAGTTTGAGTTTTGGCCGAAAAGACAAATTTGTTAGCCGTTTTGGCTGAAAAAAGAAGGGGGGGCTCCGATCATTGCTGGTAAGAGGTTCGCGGAAGTGAAAAATGACCGTCTCAACACCTCCAAGTAACATCCATAGCCAACGGCTAACAAATCTGTCTTTTCGGCGAAAACTCAAACTTGTCGGAACAGAATCAAAAGTAATAGATAGGTAAACTTTGGCATTGCGAAGAGGTAGAGGCAAAAATAAAATTTTAACCACGTTCCGTTGTTTACCCCGTTTCGACAAGTTTGAGTTTTCGCCAAAAATTCAGATTTGTTAGCCGTTTTGGCTGAAAAAGAAGTTGTTGGGGGGCTCCGATCATTGCTGGTAAGAGGTTCGCGGAAGTGAAAAATGACCGTCTCAGACCTCGTTAATCTCCAAGTTACTTCCATGGCCAAGGTCTGAGACTGATCCAACAACTTCTTATTTCAGCCGAAACGGCTAACAAATCTACCTAAACTCAAACTTGTCGGAACAGAATCAAAACTAATAGGTAGGTAGACTTTAGCATTGCAAAGAGGATGGAAGCAAAAATAAAATTTGCTGACATTTCTAATGGGGTGTTTTGGGGCTCCGATCATTCGTGATGAGAGGTACGCGGAAGTAAAAATTGACCGTCTCACACCTCCAAGTAACTTCCATGGTCTACGGCTAACAAATCTGTCTTTTTGGTCGAAAACTCAAACTTATCGAAACAGAATCAGAAGTAATAGATAGGTAGACTTTGGCATTGCGAAGAGGTAGAGGCAAAAATAAAACTTTCACCACATTCCATTGTTTACTCCGTTCCGACAAGTTTGAGTTTTGGCCGAAAAGACAAATTTGTTAGCCGTTTTGGCTGAAAAAAGAAGTTGTTGGGGGGCTCCGATCATTGCTGGTAAGAGGTTCGCGGAAGTGAAAAATGACCGTCTCAGACCTCGTTAATCTCCAAGTAACTTCCATGGCCAAGGTCTGAGACTGATCCAACAACTTCTTATTTCAGCCGAAACGGCTAACAAATCTACCTAAACTCAAACTTGTCGGAACAGAATCAAAAGTAATAGGTAGGTAGACTTTGGCATTGCAAAGAGGATGGAATCAAAAATAAAATTTGTTGACATTTTTCTAAGTCTACCTGTCTATATATTTTCACCACGTTCCGTTGTTGTCCCCGTTCCTACAAGTTTGAGTTTTCGCCGAAAAGACAGATTTGTTAACCGTTTTGGCTGAAAAAAAGAAGTTGTTGGGGGGCTCCGATCATTGCTGGTAAGAGGTACGCGGAAGCGAAAAATGACCGTCTCAGACCTCCAAGTTACTTCCATGGCCAAGGTCTGATACTGATCCAACAACTTCTTATTTCAGCCTAAACGGCCAACACCTGTCTTTTTGGAGAAAACTCAAACTTGTCGGAACAGAATCAAAACTAATAGGTAGGTAGACTTTAGCATTGCAAAGAGGATGGAAGCAAAAATAAAATTTGCTGACATTTCTAATGGGGTGTTTTGGGGCTCCGATCATTCGTGATGAGAGGTACGCGGAAGTAAAAATTGACCGTCTCACACCTCCAAGTAACTTCCATGGCCAACGGCTAACAAATCTGTCTTTTCCGCGAAAACTCAAACTTATCGAAACAGAATCAGAAGTAATAGATAGGTAGACTTTGGCATTGCGAAGAGGTAGAGGCAAAAATAAAACTTTCACCACATTCCATTGTTTACTCCGTTCCGACAAGTTTGAGTTTTGGCCGAAAAGACAAATTTGTTAGCCGTTTTGGCTGAAAAAAGAAGTTGTTGGGGGGCTCCGATCATTGCTGGTAAGAGGTTCGCGGAAGTGAAAAATGACCGTCTCAGACCTCGTTAATCTCCAAGTAACTTCCATGGCCAAGGTCTGAGACTGATCCAACAACTTCTTATTTCAGCCGAAACGGCTAACAAATCTACCTAAACTCAAACTTATCGAAACAGAATCAGAAGTAATAGATAGGTAGACTTTGGCATTGCGAAGAGGTAGAGGCAAAAATAAAACTTTCACCACATTCCATTGTTTACTCCGTTCCGACAAGTTTGAGTTTTGGCCGAAAAGACAAATTTGTTAGCCGTTTTGGCTGAAAAAAGAAGGGGGGGCTCCGATCATTGCTGGTAAGAGGTTCGCGGAAGTGAAAAATGACCGTCTCAACACCTCCAAGTAACATCCATAGCCAACGGCTAACAAATCTGTCTTTTCCGCGAAAACTCAAACTTGTCGGAACAGAATCAAAAGTAATAGATAGGTAAACTTTGGCATTGCGAAGAGGTAGAGGCAAAAATAAAATTTTAACCACGTTCCGTTGTTTACCCCGTTTCGACAAGTTTGAGTTTTCGCCAAAAATTCAGATTTGTTAGCCGTTTTGGCTGAAAAAGAAGTTGTTGGGGGGCTCCGATCATTGCTGGTAAGAGGTTCGCGGAAGCGAAAAATGACCGTCTCAGACCTCGTTAATCTCCAAGTAACTTCCATGGCCAAGGTCTGAGACTGATCCAACAACTTCTTATTTCAGCCGAAACGGCTAACAAATCTACCTAAACTCAAACTTGTCGGAACAGAATCAAAACTAATAGGTAGGTAGACTTTAGCATTGCAAAGAGGATGGAAGCAAAAATAAAATTTGCTGACATTTCTAATGGGGTGTTTTGGGGCTCCGATCATTCGTGATGAGAGGTACGCGGAAGTAAAAATTGACCGTCTCACACCTCCAAGTAACTTCCATGGCCAACGGCTAACAAATCTGTCTTTTCGGCGAAAACTCAAACTTATCGAAACAGAATCAGAAGTAATAGATAGGTAGACTTTGGCATTGCGAAGAGGTAGAGGCAAAAATAAAACTTTCACCACATTCCATTGTTTACTCCGTTCCGACAAGTTTGAGTTTTGGCCGAAAAGACAAATTTGTTAGCCGTTTTGGCTGAAAAAAGAAGTTGTTGGGGGGCTCCGATCATTGCTGGTAAGAGGTTCGCGGAAGTGAAAAATGACCGTCTCAGACCTCGTTAATCTCCAAGTAACTTCCATGGCCAAGGTCTGAGACTGATCCAACAACTTCTTATTTCAGCCGAAACGGCTAACAGATCTACCTAAACTCAAACTTGTCGGAACAGAATCAAAAGTAATAGGTAGGTAGACTTTGGCATTGCGAAGAGGATGGAATCAAAAATAAAATTTGTTGACATTTTTCTAAGTCTACCTGTCTATATATTTTCACCACGTTCCGTTGTTGTCCCCGTTCCTACAAGTTTGAGTTTTCGCCGAAAAGACAGATTTGTTAACCGTTTTGGCTGAAAAAAAGAAGTTGTTGGGGGGCTCCGATCATTGCTGGTAAGAGGTACACGGAAGCGAAAAATGACCGTCTCAGACCTCCAAGTTACTTCCATGGCCAAGGTCTGATACTGATCCAACAACTTCTTATTTCAGCCTAAACGGCCAACACCTGTCTTTTTGGAGAAAACTCAAACTTGTCGGAACAGAATCAAAACTAATAGGTAGGTAGACTTTAGCATTGCAAAAAGGATGGAAGCAAAAATAAAATTTGCTGACATTTCTAATGGGGTGTTTTGGGGCTCCGATCATTCGTGATGAGAGGTACGCGGAAGAAAAAATTGACCGTCTCACACCTCCAAGTAACTTCTATGGCCAACGGCTAACAAATCTGTCTTTTCGGCGAAAACTCAAACTTATCGAAACAGAATCAGAAGTAATAGATAGGTAGACTTTGGCATTGCGAAGAGGTAGAGGCAAAAATAAAACTTTCACCACATTCCATTGTTTACTCCGTTCCGACAAGTTTGAGTTTTGGCCGAAAAGACAAATTTGTTAGCCGTTTTGGCTGAAAAAAGAAGGGGGGGCTCCGATCATTACTGGTAAGAGGTTCGCGGAAGTGAAAAATGACCGTCTCAACACCTCCAAGTAACATCCATAGCCAACGGCTAACAAATCAGTCTTTTCGGCGAAAACTCAAACTTGTCGGAACAGAATCAAAAGTAATAGATAGGTAAACTTTGGCATTGCGAAGAGGTAGAGGCAAAAATAAAATTTTAACCACGTTCCGTTGTTTACCCCGTTTCGAGAAGTTTGAGTTTTCGCCAAAAATTCAGATTTGTTAGCCGTTTTGGCTGAAAAAGAAGTTGTTGGGGGGCTCCGATCATTGCTGGTAAGAGGTTCGCGGAAGTGAAAAATGACCGTCTCAGACCTCGTTAATCTCCAAGTAACTTCCATGGCCAAGGTCTGAGACTGATCCAACAACTTCTTATTTCAGCCGAAACGGCTAACAAATCTACCTAAACTCAAACTTGTCGGAACAGAATCAAAACTAATAGGTAGGTAGACTTTAGCATTGCAAAGAGGATGGAAGCAAAAATAAAATTTGCTGACATTTCTAATGGGGTGTTTTGGGGCTCCGATCATTCGTGATGAGAGGTACGCGGAAGTAAAAATTGACCGTCTCACACCTCCAAGTAACTTCCATGGCCAACGGCTAACAAATCTGTCTTTTCGGCGAAAACTCAAACTTATCGAAACAGAATCAGAAGTAATAGATAGGTAGACTTTGGCATTGCGAAGAGGTAGAGGCAAAAATAAAACTTTCACCACATTCCATTGTTTACTCCGTTCCGACAAGTTTGAGTTTTGGCCGAAAAGACAAATTTGTTAGCCGTTTTGGCTGAAAAAAGAAGTTGTTGGGGGGCTCCGATCATTGCTGGTAAGAGGTTCGCGGAAGTGAAAAATGACCGTCTCAGACCTCGTTAATCTCCAAGTAACTTCCATGGCCAAGGTCTGAGACTGATCCAACAACTTCTTATTTCAGCCGAAACGGCTAACAAATCTACCTAAACTCAAACTTATCGAAACAGAATCAGAAGTAATAGATAGGTAGACTTTGGCATTGGGAAGAGGTAGAGGCAAAAATAAAACTTTCACCACATTCCATTGTTTACTCCGTTCCGACAAGTTTGAGTTTTGGCCGAAAAGACAAATTTGTTAGCCGTTTTGGCTGAAAAAAGAAGGGGGGGCTCCGATCATTGCTGGTAAGAGGTTCGCGGAAGTGAAAAATGACCGTCTCAACACCTCCAAGTAACATCCATAGCCAACGGCTAACAAATCAGTCTTTTCGGCGAAAACTCAAACTTGTCGGAACAGAATCAAAAGTAATAGATAGGTAAACTTTGGCATTGCGAAGAGGTAGAGGCAAAAATAAAATTTTAACCACGTTCCGTTGTTTACCCCGTTTCGAGAAGTTTGAGTTTTCGCCAAAAATTCAGATTTGTTAGCCGTTTTGGCTGAAAAAGAAGTTGTTGGGGGGCTCCGATCATTGCTGGTAAGAGGTTCGCGGAAGTGAAAAATGACCGTCTCAGACCTCGTTAATCTCCAAGTAACTTCCATGGCCAAGGTCTGAGACTGATCCAACAACTTCTTATTTCAGCCGAAACGGCTAACAAATCTACCTAAACTCAAACTTGTCGGAACAGAATCAAAACTAATAGGTAGGTAGACTTTAGCATTGCAAAGAGGATGGAAGCAAAAATAAAATTTGCTGACATTTCTAATGAGGTGTTTTGGGGCTCCGATCATTCGTGATGAGAGGTACGCGGAAGTAAAAATTGACCGTCTCACACCTCCAAGTAACTTCCATGGCCAACGGCTAACAAATCTGTCTTTTCGGCGAAAACTCAAACTTATCGAAACAGAATCAGAAGTAATAGATAGGTAGACTTTGGCATTGCGAAGAGGTAGAGGCAAAAATAAAACTTTCACCACATTCCATTGTTTACTCCGTTCCGACAAGTTTGAGTTTTGGCCGAAAAGACAAATTTGTTAGCCGTTTTGGCTGAAAAAAGAAGTTGTTGGGGGGCTCCGATCATTGCTGGTAAGAGGTTCGCGGAAGTGAAAAATGACCGTCTCAGACCTCGTTAATCTCCAAGTAACTTCCATGGCCAAGGTCTGAGACTGATCCAACAACTTCTTATTTCAGCCGAAACGGCTAACAAATCTACCTAAACTCAAACTTATCGAAACAGAATCAGAAGTAATAGATAGGTAGACTTTGGCATTGCGAAGAGGTAGAGGCAAAAATAAAACTTTCACCACATTCCATTGTTTACTCCGTTCCGACAAGTTTGAGTTTTGGCCGAAAAGACAAATTTGTTAGCCGTTTTGGCTGAAAAAAGAAGGGGGGGCTCCGATCATTGCTGGTAAGAGGTTCGCGGAAGTGAAAAATGACCGTCTCAACACCTCCAAGTAACATCCATAGCCAACGGCTAACAAATCTGTCTTTTCGGCGAAAACTCAAACTTGTCGGAACAGAATCAAAAGTAATAGATAGGTAAACTTTGGCATTGCGAAGAGGTAGAGGCAAAAATAAAATTTTAACCACGTTCCGTTGTTTACCCCGTTTCGACAAGTTTGAGTTTTCGCCAAAAATTCAGATTTGTTAGCCGTTTTGGCTGAAAAAGAAGTTGTTGGGGGGCTCCGATCATTGCTGGTAAGAGGTTCGCGGAAGCGAAAAATGACCGTCTCAGACCTCGTTAATCTCCAAGTAACTTCCATGGCCAAGGTCTGAGACTGATCCAACAACTTCTTATTTCAGCCGAAACGGCTAACAAATCTACCTAAACTCAAACTTGTCGGAACAGAATCAAAACTAATAGGTAGGTAGACTTTAGCATTGCAAAGAGGATGGAAGCAAAAATAAAATTTGCTGACATTTCTAATGGGGTGTTTTGGGGCTCCGATCATTCGTGATGAGAGGTACGCGGAAGTAAAAATTGACCGTCTCACACCTCCAAGTAACTTCCATGGCCAACGGCTAACAAATCTGTCTTTTCCGCGAAAACTCAAACTTATCGAAACAGAATCAGAAGTAATAGATAGGTAGACTTTGGCATTGCGAAGAGGTAGAGGCAAAAATAAAACTTTCACCACATTCCATTGTTTACTCCGTTCCGACAAGTTTGAGTTTTGGCCGAAAAGACAAATTTGTTAGCCGTTTTGGCTGAAAAAAGAAGTTGTTGGGGGGCTCCGATCATTGCTGGTAAGAGGTTCGCGGAAGTGAAAAATGACCGTCTCAGACCTCGTTAATCTCCAAGTAACTTCCATGGCCAAGGTCTGAGACTGATCCAACAACTTCTTATTTCAGCCGAAACGGCTAACAAATCTACCTAAACTCAAACTTGTCGGAACAGAATCAAAAGTAATAGGTAGGTAGACTTTGGCATTGCGAAGAGGATGGAATCAAAAATAAAATTTGTTGACATTTTTCTAAGTCTACCTGTCTATATATTTTCACCACGTTCCGTTGTTGTCCCCGTTCCTACAAGTTTGAGTTTTCGCCGAAAAGACAGATTTGTTAACCGTTTTGGCTGAAAAAAAGAAGTTGTTGGGGGGCTCCGATCATTGCTGGTAAGAGGTACACGGAAGCGAAAAATGACCGTCTCAGACCTCCAAGTTACTTCCATGGCCAAGGTCTGATACTGATCCAACAACTTCTTATTTCAGCCTAAACGGCCAACACCTGTCTTTTTGGAGAAAACTCAAACTTGTCGGAACAGAATCAAAACTAATAGATAGGTAGACTTTAGCATTGCAAAAAGGATGGAAGCAAAAATAAAATTTGCTGACATTTCTAATGGGGTGTTTTGGGGCTCCGATCATTCGTGATGAGAGGTACGCGGAAGAAAAAATTGACCGTCTCACACCTCCAAGTAACTTCTATGGCCAACGGCTAACAAATCTGTCTTTTCGGCGAAAACTCAAACTTATCGAAACAGAATCAGAAGTAATAGATAGGTAGACTTTGGCATTGCGAAGAGGTAGAGGCAAAAATAAAACTTTCACCACATTCCATTGTTTACTCCGTTCCGACAAGTTTGAGTTTTGGCCGAAAAGACAAATTTGTTAGCCGTTTTGGCTGAAAAAAGAAGTTGTTGGGGGGCTCCGATCATTGCTGGTAGGAGGTTCGCGAAAGTGAAAAATGACCGTCTCAGACCTCGTTAATCTCCAAGTAACTTCCATGGCCAAGGTCTGAGACTGATCCAACAACTTCTTATTTCAGCCGAAACGGCTAACAAATCTACCTAAACTCAAACTTGTCGGAACAGAATCAAAAGTAATAGGTAGGTAGACTTTGGCATTGCGAAGAGGATGGAATCAAAAATAAAATTTGTTGACATTTTTCTAAGTCTACCTGTCTATATATTTTCACCACGTTCCGTTGTTGTCCCCGTTCCTACAAGTTTGAGTTTTCGCCGAAAAGACAGATTTGTTAACCGTTTTGGCTGAAAAAAAGAAGTTGTTGGGGGGCTCCGATCATTGCTGGTAAGAGGTACGCGGAAGCGAAAAATGACCGTCTCAGACCTCCAAGTTACTTCCATGGCCAAGGTCTGATACTGATCCAACAACTTCTTATTTCAGCCTAAACGGCCAACACCTGTCTTTTTGGAGAAAACTCAAACTTGTCGGAACAGAATCAAAACTAATAGGTAGGTAGACTTTAGCATTGCAAAGAGGATGGAAGCAAAAATAAAATTTGCTGACATTTCTAATGGGGTGTTTTGGGGCTCCGATCATTCGTGATGAGAGGTACGCGGAAGTAAAAATTGACCGTCTCACACCTCCAAGTAACTTCCATGGCCAACGGCTAACAAATCTGTCTTTTCCGCGAAAACTCAAACTTATCGAAACAGAATCAGAAGTAATAGATAGGTAGACTTTGGCATTGCGAAGAGGTAGAGGCAAAAATAAAACTTTCACCACATTCCATTGTTTACTCCGTTCCGACAAGTTTGAGTTTTGGCCGAAAAGACAAATTTGTTAGCCGTTTTGGCTGAAAAAAGAAGTTGTTGGGGGGCTCCGATCATTGCTGGTAAGAGGTTCGCGGAAGTGAAAAATGACCGTCTCAACACCTCCAAGTAACATCCATAGCCAACGGCTAACAAATCTGTCTTTTCGGCGAAAACTCAAACTTGTCGGAACAGAATCAAAAGTAATAGATAGGTAAACTTTGGCATTGCGAAGAGGTAGAGGCAAAAATAAAATTTTAACCACGTTCCGTTGTTTACCCCGTTTCGACAAGTTTGAGTTTTCGCCAAAAATTCAGATTTGTTAGCCGTTTTGGCTGAAAAAAGAAGTTGTTGGGGGGCTCCGATCATTGCTGGTAAGAGGTTCGCGGAAGTGAAAAATGACCGTCTCAGACCTCGTTAATCTCCAAGTAACTTCCATGGCCAACAACTTCTTATTTCAGTCGAAACGGCTAACAAATCTACCTAAACTCAAACTTGTCGGAACAGAATCAAAAGTAATAGGTAGGTAGACTTTGGCATTGCGAAGAGGATGGAATCAAAAATAAAATTTGTTGACATTTTTCTAAGTCTACCTGTCTATATATTTTCACCACGTTCCGTTGTTGTCCCCGTTCCTACAAGTTTGAGTTTTCGCCGAAAAGACAGATTTGTTAACCGTTTTGGCTGAAAAAAAAGTTGTTGGGGGGCTCCGATCATTGCTGGTAAGAGGTACGCGGAAGCGAAAAATGACCGTCTCAGACCTCCAAGTTACTTCCATGGCCAAGGTCTGATACTGATCCAACAACTTCTTATTTCAGCCTAAACGGCCAACACCTGTCTTTTTGGAGAAAACTCAAACTTGTCGGAACAGAATCAAAACTAATAGGTAGGTAGACTTTAGCATTGCAAAGAGGATGGAAGCAAAAATAAAATTTGCTAACATTTCTAATGGGGTGTTTTGGGGGCTTCGATCATTCGTGATGAGAGGTACGCGGAAGAAAAAATTGACCGTCTCACACCTCCAAGTAACTTCTATGGCCAACGGCTAACAAATCTGTCTTTTCGGCCAAAACAAACTTATCGAAACAGAATCAGAAGTAATAGATAGGTAGACTTTGGCATTGCGAAGAGGTAGAGGCAAAAATAAAACTTTCACCACATTCCATTGTTTATTCTGTTCCGACAAGTTTGAGTTTTGGCCGAAAAGACAAATTTGTTAGCCGTTTTGGCTGAAAAAAGAAGTTGTTGGGGGGCTCCGATCATTGCTGGTAAGAGGTTCGCGGAAGTGAAAAATGACCGTCTCACACCTCCAAGTAACATCCATGGCCAACGGCTAACAAATCTGTATTTTCGGCCAAAACAAACTTATCGAAACAGAATCAGAAGTAATAGATAGGTAGACTTTGGCATTGCGAAGAGGTAATGGCAAAAATAAAACTTTCACCACATTCCATTGTTTATTCTGTTCCGACAAGTTTGAGTTTTGGCCGAAAAGACAAATTTGTTAGCCGTTTTGGCTGAAAAAAGAAGTTGTTGGGGGGCTCCGATCATTGCTGGTAAGAGGTTCGCGGAAGTGAAAAATGACCGTCTCACACCTCCAAGTAACTTCCATGGCCAACGGCTAACAAATCTGTCTTTTCGGCGAAAACTCAAACTTATCGAAACAGAATCAGAAGTAATAGGTAGGTAGACTTTGGCATTGCGAAGAGGTAGAGGCAAAAATAAAACTTTCACCACATTCCATTGTTTACTCCGTTCCGACAAGTTTGAGTTTTGGCCGAAAAGACAAATTTGTTAGCCGTTTTGGCTGAAAAAAGAAGTTGTTGGGGGCTCCGATCATTGCTGGTAAGAGGTTCGCGGAAGTGAAAAATGACCGTCTCACACCTCCAAGTAACTTCCATGGCCAACGGCTAACAAATCTGTCTTTTCGGCGAAAACTCAAACTTATTGAAACAGAATCAGAAGTAATAGATAGGTAGACTTTGGCATTGCGAAGAGGTAGAGGCAAAAATAAAATTTTAACCACGTTCCGTTGTTTTCCCCCGTTTCGACAAGTTTGAGTTTTCGCCAAAAATTCAGATTTGTTAGCCGTTTTGGCTGAAAAAGAAGTTGTTGGGGGGCTCCGATCATTGCTGGTAAGAGGTTCGCAGAAGTGAAAAATGACCGTCTCAGACCTCGTTAATCTCCAAGTAACTTCCATGGCCAACAACTTCTTATTTCAGTCGAAACGGCTAACAAATATACCTAAACTCAAACTTGTCGGAACAGAATCAAAAGTAATAGGTAGGTAGACTTTGGCATTGCGAAGAGGATGGAATCAAAAATAAAATTTGTTGACATTTTTCTAAGTCTACCTGTCTATATATTTTCACCACGTTCCGTTGTTGTCCCCGTTCCTACAAGTTTGAGTTTTCGCCGAAAAGACAGATTTGTTAACCGTTTTGGCTGAAAAAAAGAAGTTGTTGGGGGGCTCCGATCATTGCTGGTAAGAGGTACGCGGAAGCGAAAAATGACCGTCTCAGACCTCCAAGTTACTTCCATGGCCAAGGTCTGATACTGATCCAACAACTTCTTATTTCAGCCTAAACGGCCAACACCTGTCTTTTTGGAGAAAACTCAAACTTGTCGGAACAGAATCAAAACTAATAGGTAGGTAGACTTTAGCATTGCAAAGAGGATGGAAGCAAAAATAAAATTTGCTGACATTTCTAATGGGGTGTTTTGGGGCTCCGATCATTCGTGATGAGAGGTACGCGGAAGTAAAAATTGACCGTCTCACACCTCCAAGTAACTTCCATGGCCAACGGCTAACAAATCTGTCTTTTCCGCGAAAACTCAAACTTATCGAAACAGAATCAGAAGTAATAGATAGGTAGACTTTGGCATTGCGAAGAGGTAGAGGCAAAAATAAAACTTTCACCACATTCCATTGTTTACTCCGTTCCGACAAGTTTGAGTTTTGGCCGAAAAGACAAATTTGTTAGCCGTTTTGGCTGAAAAAAGAAGGGGGGGCTCCGATCATTGCTGGTAAGAGGTTCGCGGAAGTGAAAAATGACCGTCTCAACACCTCCAAGTAACATCCATAGCCAACGGCTAACAAATCTGTCTTTTCGGCGAAAACTCAAACTTGTCGGAACAGAATCAAAAGTAATAGATAGGTAAACTTTGGCATTGCGAAGAGGTAGAGGCAAAAATAAAATTTTAACCACGTTCCGTTGTTTACCCCGTTTCGACAAGTTTGAGTTTTCGCCAAAAATTCAGATTTGTTAGCCGTTTTGGCTGAAAAAGAAGTTGTTGGGGGGCTCCGATCATTGCTGGTAAGAGGTTCGCGGAAGTGAAAAATGACCGTCTCAGACCTCGTTAATCTCCAAGTTACTTCCATGGCCAAGGTCTGAGACTGATCCAACAACTTCTTATTTCAGCCGAAACGGCTAACAAATCTACCTAAACTCAAACTTGTCGGAACAGAATCAAAACTAATAGGTAGGTAGACTTTAGCATTGCAAAGAGGATGGAAGCAAAAATAAAATTTGCTGACATTTCTAATGGGGTGTTTTGGGGCTCCGATCATTCGTGATGAGAGGTACGCGGAAGTAAAAATTGACCGTCTCACACCTCCAAGTAACTTCCATGGCCAACGGCTAACAAATCTGTCTTTTCGGCGAAAACTCAAACTTATCGAAACAGAATCAGAAGTAATAGATAGGTAGACTTTGGCATTGCGAAGAGGTAGAGGCAAAAATAAAACTTTCACCACATTCCATTGTTTACTCCGTTCCGACAAGTTTGAGTTTTGGCCGAAAAGACAAATTTGTTAGCCGTTTTGGCTGAAAAAAGAAGTTGTTGGGGGGCTCCGATCATTGCTGGTAAGAGGTTCGCGGAAGTGAAAAATGACCGTCTCAGACCTCGTTAATCTCCAAGTAACTTCCATGGCCAAGGTCTGAGACTGATCCAACAACTTCTTATTTCAGCCGAAACGGCTAACAAATCTACCTAAACTCAAACTTGTCGGAACAGAATCAAAAGTAATAGGTAGGTAGACTTTGGCATTGCAAAGAGGATGGAATCAAAAATAAAATTTGTTGACATTTTTCTAAGTCTACCTGTCTATATATTTTCACCACGTTCCGTTGTTGTCCCCGTTCCTACAAGTTTGAGTTTTCGCCGAAAAGACAGATTTGTTAACCGTTTTGGCTGAAAAAAAGAAGTTGTTGGGGGGCTCCGATCATTGCTGGTAAGAGGTACGCGGAAGCGAAAAATGACCGTCTCAGACCTCCAAGTTACTTCCATGGCCAAGGTCTGATACTGATCCAACAACTTCTTATTTCAGCCTAAACGGCCAACACCTGTCTTTTTGGAGAAAACTCAAACTTGTCGGAACAGAATCAAAACTAATAGGTAGGTAGACTTTAGCATTGCAAAGAGGATGGAAGCAAAAATAAAATTTGCTGACATTTCTAATGGGGTGTTTTGGGGCTCCGATCATTCGTGATGAGAGGTACGCGGAAGTAAAAATTGACCGTCTCACACCTCCAAGTAACTTCCATGGCCAACGGCTAACAAATCTGTCTTTTCCGCGAAAACTCAAACTTATCGAAACAGAATCAGAAGTAATAGATAGGTAGACTTTGGCATTGCGAAGAGGTAGAGGCAAAAATAAAACTTTCACCACATTCCATTGTTTACTCCGTTCCGACAAGTTTGAGTTTTGGCCGAAAAGACAAATTTGTTAGCCGTTTTGGCTGAAAAAAGAAGTTGTTGGGGGGCTCCGATCATTGCTGGTAAGAGGTTCGCGGAAGTGAAAAATGACCGTCTCAGACCTCGTTAATCTCCAAGTAACTTCCATGGCCAAGGTCTGAGACTGATCCAACAACTTCTTATTTCAGCCGAAACGGCTAACAAATCTACCTAAACTCAAACTTATCGAAACAGAATCAGAAGTAATAGATAGGTAGACTTTGGCATTGCGAAGAGGTAGAGGCAAAAATAAAACTTTCACCACATTCCATTGTTTACTCCGTTCCGACAAGTTTGAGTTTTGGCCGAAAAGACAAATTTGTTAGCCGTTTTGGCTGAAAAAAGAAGGGGGGGGCTCCGATCATTGCTGGTAAGAGGTTCGCGGAAGTGAAAAATGACCGTCTCAACACCTCCAAGTAACATCCATAGCCAACGGCTAACAAATCTGTCTTTTCCGCGAAAACTCAAACTTGTCGGAACAGAATCAAAAGTAATAGATAGGTAAACTTTGGCATTGCGAAGAGGTAGAGGCAAAAATAAAATTTTAACCACGTTCCGTTGTTTACCCCGTTTCGACAAGTTTGAGTTTTCGCCAAAAATTCAGATTTGTTAGCCGTTTTGGCTGAAAAAGAAGTTGTTGGGGGGCTCCGATCATTGCTGGTAAGAGGTTCGCGGAAGCGAAAAATGACCGTCTCAGACCTCGTTAATCTCCAAGTAACTTCCATGGCCAAGGTCTGAGACTGATCCAACAACTTCTTATTTCAGCCGAAACGGCTAACAAATCTACCTAAACTCAAACTTGTCGGAACAGAATCAAAACTAATAGGTAGGTAGACTTTAGCATTGCAAAGAGGATGGAAGCAAAAATAAAATTTGCTGACATTTCTAATGGGGTGTTTTGGGGCTCCGATCATTCGTGATGAGAGGTACGCGGAAGTAAAAATTGACCGTCTCACACCTCCAAGTAACTTCCATGGCCAACGGCTAACAAATCTGTCTTTTCGGCGAAAACTCAAACTTATCGAAACAGAATCAGAAGTAATAGATAGGTAGACTTTGGCATTGCGAAGAGGTAGAGGCAAAAATAAAACTTTCACCACATTCCATTGTTTACTCCGTTCCGACAAGTTTGAGTTTTGGCCGAAAAGACAAATTTGTTAGCCGTTTTGGCTGAAAAAAGAAGTTGTTGGGGGGCTCCGATCATTGCTGGTAAGAGGTTCGCGGAAGTGAAAAATGACCGTCTCAGACCTCGTTAATCTCCAAGTAACTTCCATGGCCAAGGTCTGAGACTGATCCAACAACTTCTTATTTCAGCCGAAACGGCTAACAGATCTACCTAAACTCAAACTTGTCGGAACAGAATCAAAAGTAATAGGTAGGTAGACTTTGGCATTGCGAAGAGGATGGAATCAAAAATAAAATTTGTTGACATTTTTCTAAGTCTACCTGTCTATATATTTTCACCACGTTCCGTTGTTGTCCCCGTTCCTACAAGTTTGAGTTTTCGCCGAAAAGACAGATTTGTTAACCGTTTTGGCTGAAAAAAAGAAGTTGTTGGGGGGCTCCGATCATTGCTGGTAAGAGGTACACGGAAGCGAAAAATGACCGTCTCAGACCTCCAAGTTACTTCCATGGCCAAGGTCTGATACTGATCCAACAACTTCTTATTTCAGCCTAAACGGCCAACACCTGTCTTTTTGGAGAAAACTCAAACTTGTCGGAACAGAATCAAAACTAATAGGTAGGTAGACTTTAGCATTGCAAAAAGGATGGAAGCAAAAATAAAATTTGCTGACATTTCTAATGGGGTGTTTTGGGGCTCCGATCATTCGTGATGAGAGGTACGCGGAAGAAAAAATTGACCGTCTCACACCTCCAAGTAACTTCTATGGCCAACGGCTAACAAATCTGTCTTTTCGGCGAAAACTCAAACTTATCGAAACAGAATCAGAAGTAATAGATAGGTAGACTTTGGCATTGCGAAGAGGTAGAGGCAAAAATAAAACTTTCACCACATTCCATTGTTTACTCCGTTCCGACAAGTTTGAGTTTTGGCCGAAAAGACAAATTTGTTAGCCGTTTTGGCTGAAAAAAGAAGGGGGGGCTCCGATCATTGCTGGTAAGAGGTTCGCGGAAGTGAAAAATGACCGTCTCAACACCTCCAAGTAACATCCATAGCCAACGGCTAACAAATCAGTCTTTTCGGCGAAAACTCAAACTTGTCGGAACAGAATCAAAAGTAATAGATAGGTAAACTTTGGCATTGCGAAGAGGTAGAGGCAAAAATAAAATTTTAACCACGTTCCGTTGTTTACCCCGTTTCGAGAAGTTTGAGTTTTCGCCAAAAATTCAGATTTGTTAGCCGTTTTGGCTGAAAAAGAAGTTGTTGGGGGGCTCCGATCATTGCTGGTAAGAGGTTCGCGGAAGTGAAAAATGACCGTCTCAGACCTCGTTAATCTCCAAGTAACTTCCATGGCCAAGGTCTGAGACTGATCCAACAACTTCTTATTTCAGCCGAAACGGCTAACAAATCTACCTAAACTCAAACTTGTCGGAACAGAATCAAAACTAATAGGTAGGTAGACTTTAGCATTGCAAAGAGGATGGAAGCAAAAATAAAATTTGCTGACATTTCTAATGGGGTGTTTTGGGGCTCCGATCATTCGTGATGAGAGGTACGCGGAAGTAAAAATTGACCGTCTCACACCTCCAAGTAACTTCCATGGCCAACGGCTAACAAATCTGTCTTTTCGGCGAAAACTCAAACTTATCGAAACAGAATCAGAAGTAATAGATAGGTAGACTTTGGCATTGCGAAGAGGTAGAGGCAAAAATAAAACTTTCACCACATTCCATTGTTTACTCCGTTCCGACAAGTTTGAGTTTTGGCCGTAAAGACAAATTTGTTAGCCGTTTTGGCTGAAAAAAGAAGTTGTTGGGGGGCTCCGATCATTGCTGGTAAGAGGTTCGCGGAAGTGAAAAATGACCGTCTCAGACCTCGTTAATCTCCAAGTAACTTCCATGGCCAAGGTCTGAGACTGATCCAACAACTTCTTATTTCAGCCGAAACGGCTAACAAATCTACCTAAACTCAAACTTATCGAAACAGAATCAGAAGTAATAGATAGGTAGACTTTGGCATTGGGAAGAGGTAGAGGCAAAAATAAAACTTTCACCACATTCCATTGTTTACTCCGTTCCGACAAGTTTGAGTTTTGGCCGAAAAGACAAATTTGTTAGCCGTTTTGGCTGAAAAAAGAAGGGGGGGCTCCGATCATTGCTGGTAAGAGGTTCGCGGAAGTGAAAAATGACCGTCTCAACACCTCCAAGTAACATCCATAGCCAACGGCTAACAAATCAGTCTTTTCGGCGAAAACTCAAACTTGTCGGAACAGAATCAAAAGTAATAGATAGGTAAACTTTGGCATTGCGAAGAGGTAGAGGCAAAAATAAAATTTTAACCACGTTCCGTTGTTTACCCCGTTTCGAGAAGTTTGAGTTTTCGCCAAAAATTCAGATTTGTTAGCCGTTTTGGCTGAAAAAGAAGTTGTTGGGGGGCTCCGATCATTGCTGGTAAGAGGTTCGCGGAAGTGAAAAATGACCGTCTCAGACCTCGTTAATCTCCAAGTAACTTCCATGGCCAAGGTCTGAGACTGATCCAACAACTTCTTATTTCAGCCGAAACGGCTAACAAATCTACCTAAACTCAAACTTGTCGGAACAGAATCAAAACTAATAGGTAGGTAGACTTTAGCATTGCAAAGAGGATGGAAGCAAAAATAAAATTTGCTGACATTTCTAATGAGGTGTTTTGGGGCTCCGATCATTCGTGATGAGAGGTACGCGGAAGTAAAAATTGACCGTCTCACACCTCCAAGTAACTTCCATGGCCAACGGCTAACAAATCTGTCTTTTCGGCGAAAACTCAAACTTATCGAAACAGAATCAGAAGTAATAGATAGGTAGACTTTGGCATTGCGAAGAGGTAGAGGCAAAAATAAAACTTTCACCACATTCCATTGTTTACTCCGTTCCGACAAGTTTGAGTTTTGGCCGAAAAGACAAATTTGTTAGCCGTTTTGGCTGAAAAAAGAAGTTGTTGGGGGGCTCCGATCATTGCTGGTAAGAGGTTCGCGGAAGTGAAAAATGACCGTCTCAGACCTCGTTAATCTCCAAGTAACTTCCATGGCCAAGGTCTGAGACTGATCCAACAACTTCTTATTTCAGCCGAAACGGCTAACAAATCTACCTAAACTCAAACTTATCGAAACAGAATCAGAAGTAATAGATAGGTAGACTTTGGCATTGCGAAGAGGTAGAGGCAAAAATAAAACTTTCACCACATTCCATTGTTTACTCCGTTCCGACAAGTTTGAGTTTTGGCCGAAAAGACAAATTTGTTAGCCGTTTTGGCTGAAAAAAGAAGGGGGGGCTCCGATCATTGCTGGTAAGAGGTTCGCGGAAGTGAAAAATGACCGTCTCAACACCTCCAAGTAACATCCATAGCCAACGGCTAACAAATCTGTCTTTTCGGCGAAAACTCAAACTTGTCGGAACAGAATCAAAAGTAATAGATAGGTAGACTTTGGCATTGCGAAGAGGTAGAGGCAAAAATAAAATTTTAACCACGTTCCGTTGTTTACCCCGTTTCGACAAGTTTGAGTTTTCGCCAAAAATTCAGATTTGTTAGCCGTTTTGGCTGAAAAAGAAGTTGTTGGGGGGCTCCGATCATTGCTGGTAAGAGGTTCGCGGAAGCGAAAAATGACCGTCTCAGACCTCGTTAATCTCCAAGTAACTTCCATGGCCAAGGTCTGAGACTGATCCAACAACTTCTTATTTCAGCCGAAACGGCTAACAAATCTACCTAAACTCAAACTTGTCGGAACAGAATCAAAACTAATAGGTAGGTAGACTTTAGCATTGCAAAGAGGATGGAAGCAAAAATAAAATTTGCTGACATTTCTAATGGGGTGTTTTGGGGCTCCGATCATTCGTGATGAGAGGTACGCGGAAGTAAAAATTGACCGTCTCACACCTCCAAGTAACTTCCATGGCCAACGGCTAACAAATCTGTCTTTTCCGCGAAAACTCAAACTTATCGAAACAGAATCAGAAGTAATAGATAGGTAGACTTTGGCATTGCGAAGAGGTAGAGGCAAAAATAAAACTTTCACCACATTCCATTGTTTACTCCGTTCCGACAAGTTTGAGTTTTGGCCGAAAAGACAAATTTGTTAGCCGTTTTGGCTGAAAAAAGAAGTTGTTGGGGGGCTCCGATCATTGCTGGTAAGAGGTTCGCGGAAGTGAAAAATGACCGTCTCAGACCTCGTTAATCTCCAAGTAACTTCCATGGCCAAGGTCTGAGACTGATCCAACAACTTCTTATTTCAGCCGAAACGGCTAACAAATCTACCTAAACTCAAACTTGTCGGAACAGAATCAAAAGTAATAGGTAGGTAGACTTTGGCATTGCGAAGAGGATGGAATCAAAAATAAAATTTGTTGACATTTTTCTAAGTCTACCTGTCTATATATTTTCACCACGTTCCGTTGTTGTCCCCGTTCCTACAAGTTTGAGTTTTCGCCGAAAAGACAGATGTGTTAACCGTTTTGGCTGAAAAAAAGAAGTTGTTGGGGGGCTCCGATCATTGCTGGTAAGAGGTACGCGGAAGCGAAAAATGACCGTCTCAGACCTCCAAGTTACTTCCATGGCCAAGGTCTGATACTGATCCAACAACTTCTTATTTCAGCCTAAACGGCCAACACCTGTCTTTTTGGAGAAAACTCAAACTTGTCGGAACAGAATCAAAACTAATAGATAGGTAGACTTTAGCATTGCAAAAAGGATGGAAGCAAAAATAAAATTTGCTGACATTTCTAATGGGGTGTTTTGGGGCTCCGATCATTCGTGATGAGAGGTACGCGGAAGAAAAAATTGACCGTCTCACACCTCCAAGTAACTTCTATGGCCAACGGCTAACAAATCTGTCTTTTCGGCGAAAACTCAAACTTATCGAAACAGAATCAGAAGTAATAGATAGGTAGACTTTGGCATTGCGAAGAGGTAGAGGCAAAAATAAAACTTTCACCACATTCCATTGTTTACTCCGTTCCGACAAGTTTGAGTTTTGGCCGAAAAGACAAATTTGTTAGCCGTTTTGGCTGAAAAAAGAAGTTGTTGGGGGGCTCCGATCATTGCTGGTAGGAGGTTCGCGAAAGTGAAAAATGACCGTCTCAGACCTCGTTAATCTCCAAGTAACTTCCATGGCCAAGGTCTGAGACTGATCCAACAACTTCTTATTTCAGCCGAAACGGCTAACAAATCTACCTAAACTCAAACTTGTCGGAACAGAATCAAAAGTAATAGGTAGGTAGACTTTGGCATTGCGAAGAGGATGGAATCAAAAATAAAATTTGTTGACATTTTTCTAAGTCTACCTGTCTATATATTTTCACCACGTTCCGTTGTTGTCCCCGTTCCTACAAGTTTGAGTTTTCGCCGAAAAGACAGATTTGTTAACCGTTTTGGCTGAAAAAAAGAAGTTGTTGGGGGGCTCCGATCATTGCTGGTAAGAGGTACGCGGAAGCGAAAAATGACCGTCTCAGACCTCCAAGTTACTTCCATGGCCAAGGTCTGATACTGATCCAACAACTTCTTATTTCAGCCTAAACGGCCAACACCTGTCTTTTTGGAGAAAACTCAAACTTGTCGGAACAGAATCAAAACTAATAGGTAGGTAGACTTTAGCATTGCAAAGAGGATGGAAGCAAAAATAAAATTTGCTGACATTTCTAATGGGGTGTTTTGGGGCTCCGATCATTCGTGATGAGAGGTACGCGGAAGTAAAAATTGACCGTCTCACACCTCCAAGTAACTTCCATGGCCAACGGCTAACAAATCTGTCTTTTCCGCGAAAACTCAAACTTATCGAAACAGAATCAGAAGTAATAGATAGGTAGACTTTGGCATTGCGAAGAGGTAGAGGCAAAAATAAAACTTTCACCACATTCCATTGTTTACTCCGTTCCGACAAGTTTGAGTTTTGGCCGAAAAGACAAATTTGTTAGCCGTTTTGGCTGAAAAAAGAAGTTGTTGGGGGGCTCCGATCATTGCTGGTAAGAGGTTCGCGGAAGTGAAAAATGACCGTCTCAACACCTCCAAGTAACATCCATAGCCAACGGCTAACAAATCTGTCTTTTCGGCGAAAACTCAAACTTGTCGGAACAGAATCAAAAGTAATAGATAGGTAAACTTTGGCATTGCGAAGAGGTAGAGGCAAAAATAAAATTTTAACCACGTTCCGTTGTTTACCCCGTTTCGACAAGTTTGAGTTTTCGCCAAAAATTCAGATTTGTTAGCCGTTTTGGCTGAAAAAAGAAGTTGTTGGGGGGCTCCGATCATTGCTGGTAAGAGGTTCGCGGAAGTGAAAAATGACCGTCTCAGACCTCGTTAATCTCCAAGTAACTTCCATGGCCAACAACTTCTTATTTCAGTCGAAACGGCTAACAAATCTACCTAAACTCAAACTTGTCGGAACAGAATCAAAAGTAATAGGTAGGTAGACTTTGGCATTGCGAAGAGGATGGAATCAAAAATAAAATTTGTTGACATTTTTCTAAGTCTACCTGTCTATATATTTTCACCACGTTCCGTTGTTGTCCCCGTTCCTACAAGTTTGAGTTTTCGCCGAAAAGACAGATTTGTTAACCGTTTTGGCTGAAAAAAAAGTTGTTGGGGGGCTCCGATCATTGCTGGTAAGAGGTACGCGGAAGCGAAAAATGACCGTCTCAGACCTCCAAGTTACTTCCATGGCCAAGGTCTGATACTGATCCAACAACTTCTTATTTCAGCCTAAACGGCCAACACCTGTCTTTTTGGAGAAAACTCAAACTTGTCGGAACAGAATCAAAACTAATAGGTAGGTAGACTTTAGCATTGCAAAGAGGATGGAAGCAAAAATAAAATTTGCTAACATTTCTAATGGGGTGTTTTGGGGCTCCGATCATTCGTGATGAGAGGTACGCGGAAGAAAAAATTGACCGTCTCACACCTCCAAGTAACTTCTATGGCCAACGGCTAACAAATCTGTCTTTTCGGCCAAAACAAACTTATCGAAACAGAATCAGAAGTAATAGATAGGTAGACTTTGGCATTGCGAAGAGGTAGAGGCAAAAATAAAACTTTCACCACATTCCATTGTTTATTCTGTTCCGACAAGTTTGAGTTTTGGCCGAAAAGACAAATTTGTTAGCCGTTTTGGCTGAAAAAAGAAGTTGTTGGGGGGCTCCGATCATTGCTGGTAAGAGGTTCGCGGAAGTGAAAAATGACCGTCTCACACCTCCAAGTAACATCCATGGCCAACGGCTAACAAATCTGTATTTTCGGCCAAAACAAACTTATCGAAACAGAATCAGAAGTAATAGATAGGTAGACTTTGGCATTGCGAAGAGGTAATGGCAAAAATAAAACTTTCACCACATTCCATTGTTTATTCTGTTCCGACAAGTTTGAGTTTTGGCCGAAAAGACAAATTTGTTAGCCGTTTTGGCTGAAAAAAGAAGTTGTTGGGGGGCTCCGATCATTGCTGGTAAGAGGTTCGCGGAAGTGAAAAATGACCGTCTCACACCTCCAAGTAACTTCCATGGCCAACGGCTAACAAATCTGTCTTTTCGGCGAAAACTCAAACTTATCGAAACAGAATCAGAAGTAATAGGTAGGTAGACTTTGGCATTGCGAAGAGGTAGAGGCAAAAATAAAACTTTCACCACATTCCATTGTTTACTCCGTTCCGACAAGTTTGAGTTTTGGCCGAAAAGACAAATTTGTTAGCCGTTTTGGCTGAAAAAAGAAGTTGTTGGGGGCTCCGATCATTGCTGGTAAGAGGTTCGCGGAAGTGAAAAATGACCGTCTCACACCTCCAAGTAACTTCCATGGCCAACGGCTAACAAATCTGTCTTTTCGGCGAAAACTCAAACTTATCGAAACAGAATCAGAAGTAATAGATAGGTAGACTTTGGCATTGCGAAGAGGTAGAGGCAAAAATAAAATTTTAACCACGTTCCGTTGTTTTCCCCCGTTTCGACAAGTTTGAGTTTTCGCCAAAAATTCAGATTTGTTAGCCGTTTTGGCTGAAAAAGAAGTTGTTGGGGGGCTCCGATCATTGCTGGTAAGAGGTTCGCAGAAGTGAAAAATGACCGTCTCAGACCTCGTTAATCTCCAAGTAACTTCCATGGCCAACAACTTCTTATTTCAGTCGAAACGGCTAACAAATATACCTAAACTCAAACTTGTCGGAACAGAATCAAAAGTAATAGGTAGGTAGACTTTGGCATTGCGAAGAGGATGGAATCAAAAATAAAATTTGTTGACATTTTTCTAAGTCTACCTGTCTATATATTTTCACCACGTTCCGTTGTTGTCCCCGTTCCTACAAGTTTGAGTTTTCGCCGAAAAGACAGATTTGTTAACCGTTTTGGCTGAAAAAAAGAAGTTGTTGGGGGGCTCCGATCATTGCTGGTAAGAGGTACGCGGAAGCGAAAAATGACCGTCTCAGACCTCCAAGTTACTTCCATGGCCAAGGTCTGATACTGATCCAACAACTTCTTATTTCAGCCTAAACGGCCAACACCTGTCTTTTTGGAGAAAACTCAAACTTGTCGGAACAGAATCAAAACTAATAGGTAGGTAGACTTTAGCATTGCAAAGAGGATGGAAGCAAAAATAAAATTTGCTGACATTTCTAATGGGGTGTTTTGGGGCTCCGATCATTCGTGATGAGAGGTACGCGGAAGTAAAAATTGACCGTCTCACACCTCCAAGTAACTTCCATGGCCAACGGCTAACAAATCTGTCTTTTCCGCGAAAACTCAAACTTATCGAAACAGAATCAGAAGTAATAGATAGGTAGACTTTGGCATTGCGAAGAGGTAGAGGCAAAAATAAAACTTTCACCACATTCCATTGTTTACTCCGTTCCGACAAGTTTGAGTTTTGGCCGAAAAGACAAATTTGTTAGCCGTTTTGGCTGAAAAAAGAAGTTGTTGGGGGGCTCCGATCATTGCTGGTAAGAGGTTCGCGGAAGTGAAAAATGACCGTCTCAGACCTCGTTAATCTCCAAGTAACTTCCATGGCCAACAACTTCTTATTTCAGTCGAAACGGCTAACAAATCTACCTAAACTCAAACTTGTCGGAACAGAATCAAAAGTAATAGGTAGGTAGACTTTGGCATTGCGAAGAGGATGGAATCAAAAATAAAATTTGTTGACATTTTTCTAAGTCTACCTGTCTATATATTTTCACCACGTTCCGTTGTTGTCCCCGTTCCTACAAGTTTGAGTTTTCGCCGAAAAGACAGATTTGTTAACCGTTTTGGCTGAAAAAAAAGTTGTTGGGGGGCTCCGATCATTGCTGGTAAGAGGTACGCGGAAGCGAAAAATGACCGTCTCAGACCTCCAAGTTACTTCCATGGCCAAGGTCTGATACTGATCCAACAACTTCTTATTTCAGCCTAAACGGCCAACACCTGTCTTTTTGGAGAAAACTCAAACTTGTCGGAACAGAATCAAAACTAATAGATAGGTAGACTTTAGCATTGCAAAGAGGATGGAAGCAAAAATAAAATTTGCTAACATTTCTAATGGGGTGTTTTGGGGCTCCGATCATTCGTGATGAGAGGTACGCGGAAGAAAAAATTGACCGTCTCACACCTCCAAGTAACTTCTATGGCCAACGGCTAACAAATCTGTCTTTTCGGCGAAAACTCAAACTTATCGAAACAGAATCAGAAGTAATAGATAGGTAGACTTTGGCATTGCGAAGAGGCAGAGGCAAAAATAAAACTTTCACCACATTCCATTGTTTACTCCGTTCCTACAAGTTTGAGTTTTGGCCGAAAAGACAAATTTGTTAGCCGTTTTGGCTGAAAAAAGAAGGGGGGGCTCCGATCATTGCTGGTAAGAGGTTCGCGGAAGTGAAAAATGACCGTCTCAACACCTCCAAGTAACATCCATAGCCAACGGCTAACAAATCTGTCTTTTCGGCGAAAACTCAAACTTGTCGGAACAGAATCAAAAGTAATAGATAGGTAAACTTTGGCATTGCGAAGAGGTAGAGGCAAAAATAAAATTTTAACCACGTTCCGTTGTTTACCCCGTTTCGACAAGTTTGAGTTTTCGCCAAAAATTCAGATTTGTTAGCCGTTTTGGCTGAAAAAGAAGTTGTTGGGGGGCTCCGATCATTGCTGTAAGAGGTTCGCGGAAGTGAAAAATGACCGTCTCAGACCTTGTTAATCTCCAAGTAACTTCCATGGCCAAGGTCTGAGACTGATCCCAACAACTTCTTATTTCAGCCTAAACGGCCAACACCTGTCTTTTTGGAGAAAACTCAAACTTGTCGGAACAGAATCAAAACTAATAGGTAGGTAGACTTTAGCATTGCAAAGAGGATGGAAGCAAAAATAAAATTTGCTAACATTTCTAATGGGGTGTTTTGGGGCTCCGATCATTCGTGATGAGAGGTACGCGGAAGAAAAAATTGACCGTCTCACACCTCCAAGTAACTTCTATGGCCAACGGCTAACAAATCTGTCTTTTCGGCCAAAACAAACTTATCGAAACAGAATCAGAAGTAATAGATAGGTAGACTTTGGCATTGCGAAGAGGTAGAGGCAAAAATAAAACTTTCACCACATTCCATTGTTTATTCTGTTCCGACAAGTTTGAGTTTTGGCCGAAAAGACAAATTTGTTAGCCGTTTTGGCTGAAAAAAGAAGTTGTTGGGGGGCTCCGATCATTGCTGGTAAGAGGTTCGCGGAAGTGAAAAATGACCGTCTCACACCTCCAAGTAACATCCATGGCCAACGGCTAACAAATCTGTATTTTCGGCCAAAACAAACTTATCGAAACAGAATCAGAAGTAATAGATAGGTAGACTTTGGCATTGCGAAGAGGTAGAGGCAAAAATAAAACTTTCACCACATTCCATTGTTTACTCCGTTCCGACAAGTTTGAGTTTTGGCCGAAAAGACAAATTTGTTAGCCGTTTTGGCTGAAAAAAGAAGTTGTTGGGGGCTCCGATCATTGCTGGTAAGAGGTTCGCGGAAGTGAAAAATGACCGTCTCACACCTCCAAGTAACTTCCATGGCCAACGGCTAACAAATCTGTCTTTTCGGCGAAAACTCAAACTTATCGAAACAGAATCAGAAGTAATAGATAGGTAGACTTTGGCATTGCGAAGAGGTAGAGGCAAAAATAAAATTTTAACCACGTTCCGTTGTTTACCCCGTTTCGACAAGTTTGAGTTTTCGCCAAAAATTCAGATTTGTTAGCCGTTTTGGCTGAAAAAGAAGTTGTTGGGGGGCTCCGATCATTGCTGGTAAGAGGTTCGCAGAAGTGAAAAATGACCGTCTCAGACCTCGTTAATCTCCAAGTAACTTCCATGGCCAACAACTTCTTATTTCAGTCGAAACGGCTAACAAATCTACCTAAACTCAAACTTGTCGGAACAGAATCAAAAGTAATAGGTAGGTAGACTTTGGCATTGCGAAGAGGATGGAATCAAAAATAAAATTTGTTGACATTTTTCTAAGTCTACCTGTCTATATATTTTCACCACGTTCCGTTGTTGTCCCCGTTCCTACAAGTTTGAGTTTTCGCCGAAAAGACAGATGTGTTAACCGTTTTGGCTGAAAAAAAGAAGTTGTTGGGGGGCTCCGATCATTGCTGGTAAGAGGTACGCGGAAGCGAAAAATGACCGTCTCAGACCTCCAAGTTACTTCCATGGCCAAGGTCTGATACTGATCCAACAACTTCTTATTTCAGCCTAAACGGCCAACACCTGTCTTTTTGGAGAAAACTCAAACTTGTCGGAACAGAATCAAAACTAATAGATAGGTAGACTTTAGCATTGCGAAGAGGATGGAAGCAAAAATAAAATTTGCTGACATTTCTAATGGGGTGTTTTGGGGCTCCGATCATTCGTGATAAGAGGTACGCGGAAGTAAAAATTGACCGTCTCACACCTCCAAGTAACTTCCATGGCCAACGGCTAACAAATCTGTCTTTTCCGCGAAAACTCAAACTTATCAAAACAGAATCAGAAGTAATAGATAGGTAGACTTTGGCATTGCGAAGAGGTAGAGGCAAAAATAAAACTTTCACCACATTCCATTGTTTACTCCGTTCCGACAAGTTTGAGTTTTGGCCGAAAAGACAAATTTGTTAACCGTTTTGGCTGAAAAAAAGTTGTTGGGGGGCTCCGATCATTGCTGGTAAGAGGTTCGCGGAAGTGAAAAATGACCGTCTCACACCTCCAAGTAACATCCATGGCCAACGGCTAACAAATCTGTCTTTTCGGCGAAAACAAACTTATCGAAACAGAATCAGAAGTAATAGATAGGTAGACTTTGGCATTGCGAAGAGGTAGAGGCAAAAATAAAACTTTCACCACATTCCATTGTTTACTCCGTTCCGACAAGTTTGAGTTTTGGCCGAAAAGACAAATTTGTTAACCGTTTTGGCTGAAAAAAGAAGTTGTTGGGGGGCTCCGATCATTGCTGGTAAGAGGTTCGCGGAAGTGAAAAATGACCGTCTCACACCTCCAAGTAACATCCATGGCCAACGGCTAACAAATCTGTCTTTTCGGCGAAAACTCAAACTTGTCGGAACAGAATCAAAAGTAATAGATAGGTAAACTTTGGCATTGCGAAGAGGTAGAGGCAAAAATAAAATTTTAACCACGTTCCGTTGTTTACCCCGTTCCGACAAGTTTGAGTTTTCGCCAAAAATTCAGATTTGTTAGCCGTTTTGGCTGAAAAAGAAGTTGTTGGGGGGCTCCGATCATTGCTGGTAAGAGGTTCGCAGAAGTGAAAAATGACCGTCTCAGACCTCGTTAATCTCCAAGTAACTTCCATGGCCAAGGTCTGAGACTGATCCAACAACTTCTTATTTCAGCCTAAACGGCTAACAAATCTACCTAAACTCAAACTTGTCGGAACAGAATCAAAAGTAATAGGTAGGTAGACTTTGGCATTGCGAAGAGGATGGAATCAAAAATAAAATTTGTTGACATTTTTCTAAGTCTACCTGTCTATATATTTTCACCACGTTCCGTTGTTGTCCCCGTTCCTACAAGTTTGAGTTTTCGCCAAAAATTCAGATTTGTTAGCCGTTTTGGCTGAAAAAGAAGTTGTTGGGGGGCTCCGATCATTGCTGGTAAGAGGTACGCGGAAGCGAAAAATGACCGTCTCAGACCTCCAAGTTACTTCCATGGCCAAGGTCTGATACTGATCCAACAACTTCTTATTTCAGCCTAAACGGCCAACACCTGTCTTTTTGGAGAAAACTCAAACTTGTCGGAACAGAATCAAAACTAATAGATAGGTAGACTTTAGCATTGCAAAGAGGATGGAAGCAAAAATAAAATTTGCTGACATTTCTAATGGGGTGTTTTGGGGCTCCGATCATTCGTGATAAGAGGTACGCGGATGTAAAAATTGACCGTCTCACACCTCCAAGTAACTTCCATGGCCAACGGCTAACAAATCTGTCTTTTCGGCGAAAACTCAAACTTATCGAAACAGAATCAGAAGTAATAGATAGGTAGACTTTGGCATTGCGAAGAGGTAGAGGCAAAAATAAAACTTTCACCACATTCCATTGTTTACTCCGTTCCGACAAGTTTGAGTTTTGGCCGAAAAGACAAATTTGTTAGCCGTTTTGGCTGAAAAAAGAAGTTGTTGGGGGGCTCCGATCATTGCTGGTAAGAGGTTCGCGGAAGTGAAAAATGACCGTCTCACACCTCCAAGTAACATCCATGGCCAACGGCTAACAAATCTGTCTTTTCGGCGAAAACTCAAACTTGTCAGAACAGAATCAAAAGTAATAGATAGGTAAACTTTGGCATTGCGAAGAGGTAGAGGCAAAAATAAAAATTGCTGACATTTCTAATGGAGGATATATAGTACAGGCTGCCACAGCCGAGAGTGAGTTAAGGGAAACGGAAATAATGAAGGTGGCACGTCCACACTTCCTATCAACAATGCAATTAATGTGCAATCTGCACAGCTTATTAATGCTACGCAGGCTACTAATTTGGGTAGCCAGGGTAAACCAGTAACTGAAAAAAATACTTCAGTTACTTGAACTTTCAGTGCCCAGCTCTGTCAGCGCAAACCAGCAGGGGAGACTTGTTTTCAGTCCACCCAAGATTTCGTCCAACACAGGGAGAATCTCCTTCCTTTAATCTCATAACGATGAGGCCAGTAATGCGACTGATTACGAACAATTTGAGGGGGAAAATTTGACATGGCGAGTTCGTGGATCTAGGCACCATAATACCAAACAAGGGGGATAGTGTGATAACCATGGCCTTAGATCAATTTTAAACCGATTAACCCAAGGGACGGCGCCGCACAGACTCGGCGAGGATGCCTGGTTGACCTATGACCAACAATTCTAGCATAGTATGTCAAAGGACCCCTAAAGCCGCTTGGACAACATTGAAGAGAGGGTCACGCGGACAGGACGCAACGACACAGGGGGACATCGCCAGTATAATCTATGGTGGAACTTTAATAAATTTGGTTGTAGCAGGCACAATTGCAAGAACCCTCACAAATGTGGTAAGTGTGGCAGAAATTCACATGGCACAAGGACCTGCTTTTGAGAGAATAGGGTCCAACATCCTGTTGACAGGAAACATAAAAATCACTAAAAGGACCCTTCAGTCATAGGTAAGCTCAACTTTATGTGCAGGGCTAGACAATTGCAAGGGCCTTAGACTAATCAAACGCAAAGATAAGCAACCATTTCACCACATTAGGATTACCAACTGGGTCAAGGAAGACTTACAAATGTGGTTAATATTTCAGGGTTTCAGGATCAGGGTATATTCTTCAGCTGTTTACAGACGCAGACGTTTGGGGCTGGCTTTAGGGCCTACCTGCAGGGCAAATCGCTTAGCAGCAGATTGCCAAACCAGTGGAATGGACTTGACTACTCTGGAGCTGTTCCCAGCCAAGCCGAGCAACAATCAACAAACAGTATACCAAGGCCCCCAGAGTGATGAGCCTACTCCACCACTTATTCCTGCAGTCGCTCTCGTATAATATTCTGTTACACTATTGTTACACTATTGCCAATGCTCTCATGAGGTTGCAGCAAAACGCTTTCGAGCAGCAGCAGCATATGTGGTCCAGTGCAACGTATGGCTTATCTGGACAAGAGGCTGGTAGACTACAACCATCTCTGTCTGCGAACTCTGTCAGTCACTCACCACTTCCCTTACACACCCAAGATTTACATTGCAACACTGTCTTCACAGCACAAATTCCTTTGGTTCACCGATTGTTCAAGCCATTTCCTGGTGGGTAAGCTATTAACAGGCTTATACAAACTGGCAGGACAACCGAACAGCAGAAAATCCACCATACCAGACCTGCTGCTGCTGTCTGCCACACCTATGTTCTAATGGTTGTCTGCATATGAAGCAAGGCTGGTCAAGGCAGTCTACAGTACAGCCTTCTTCATTTTCCTTGAGGTAAGTGAGCATGTCTAAACGGGACCCTCCAAACCAAGTTGTTCCATCCATAATCTAAGGTTCTCTGGCAACACCGACTGGTACCTGCACACCCTCGGCCATTTAATCCACTCTCATGTAATGTTGTTATTCTAGGCACAAGCCTCCAAAGTTTGGATGCCCGTGCCTCAACTTTGGCATATAATGCGATAATTTGAAGTCTTTACCTCAAGGCTCTACACTTTATATTGAGGTCTTATTTGGGGATGTTCATAGAACAAGGGAAACAACAAGAATGCCAAGCATTCCATGCCAAAACAAAAGAACTGGTAGGAGATTAAGAATAAATTGTTTCCTTGCATGGAAGCATTTTCAGGGCCTGGACCTCGTAGTGTTGGGTGAGGCCGTACACCCATCGTCTATACTACTCCCCAAATCAGATTCAAATGAAATAATAGGACAATCATTGACAAAATAGTATTCAGTTTAGATATTTTATTTATAATATTAAAGTTTCACTTTAACAATTGTACCATGATTCAATTTATAGAAAATCAACATCAAATCTAAATGCATTAATATTTCAATTATATTGCTATAAAATTACTTTTTGTACGAGTCTATTTTACCCATGAATATATAGCTTACACATTTTTTCTGAAGTTCTGAAGCAAATGATCCTATCAGTAAATACAGTGTGATCAGGGGTACAGTATGCATGCTATATCTGGAGTGAAGTATGTGGTCATATAAAACAGAAATGTAATAACAAACAGTATTTTCGACACAATTCACAGGCCTTCAGGAATACCATGGGCATTTCTTTTAATTGGTATGCCAAACATCTTCCCGTCATCAAACCGGATATCCCCGATTTATCTCCCTGCCAGTTTCCGTCATTGAGTGTATCCATTACCACACAGCCTCTGTCACATATTTTGATAGATATGTGTGACATATAATGAAAGAGAGGTGTGTGGAAAATAGTGACTGACATAAGTCATTCAGTGACAGATATATATATATAAACTGTAAAACACGAAATTAATGCGTCTCCAAAAGAATGCGACCACTGGCCCCTAGCCAAAAATGCGACTCAATATGAATGCGACAACCCCTCCTCTGAAGCTTCAGTGGATTTATATCTAAACAAAATGTCCTCTGTCAGGTTTACATGTGAATCCTCACCTTAATCCAACCTTACATTAATCCAATCACACGCCAAATAGCACGGCTTATTAGCACTGAGTAGAGTTCTTCGCTAAAACAATATGTGCGCGCTGGCTCGTGTCGGCCTTTGACACAGTCGCAAAGAACAAAGACACCGTGTTGGGTGGGAGGCGTCTGTCTGGACATGCACGTGTGATCAGTGATGACAGAAGTGAGTAGAACTCTTGTCTTGGGCCCAAGCACAGACAATTCACAAGATGTAATTAGTGCTTGAATGACATTGTTTATATACTTGTTACAAGTGCTGCTCAATAAACAGTAATGTGGAATACATAGTTGTTTGGTTTTAGTGTATGTCTAAGTTGGTATTTCTGCTAACCAAAGTGTCTTATTGTTGATATAAATGCGATGTTTATTAATGCGAGCAAAGACCACTTGCATTTTTCGCATTTAATTCACGCTTGCGTTAATTTCATGATTTACAGTATATATATATTGATAGACAGGAGCTGAGTGGCAGTTGCAGTTTGTACCCCAAGCGAGCAACACCTCCCAAGCCAGCACAGAGCATTGCCTGATAGCCAGCCAAGGAGAACTCCAACATCGGTAATTATCACGTCATCCTTTCAGCCTTATTCACATACTCTTACAATCACTCTCACCGTTTGTTTGTTTGTTGTTTAACGCCGAACCTAGCAGTGTTCCAGCTACAGGACAGCGGTTTGAAAATAAACGAGTCTTGGCCAGACAATCAGTTGCAGTTTGTACTCCCAGCGAGCAACACTTCCCAAGCCAGCACAGAGCATTGCCTGATAGCCAGCCAAGGAAACTCCATCATCGGTAATTATCACGTTATCCTTATTCACATACTCTTAAAATCACTCTCACCGAATTAATCATAAAACCCCTAAATCCTTAAAAAACAACAACACTAAATAACCAACACCTTATCCTACCCAATCTCCCTAACACAGCTCGCACTCATTTCTACTCACACCCACGCCCACCACTCAAACACACCCTTTGACCCAACTCCTAAAAGCAAAAAACACCTAATCCCCCCTTCTCCTAAACACAACGCTCGCTCTTTCCTACTCACCACCCACGCCCACCACTCACATACCTCCACTCCTTCGACTAAATATCTCTTAATCCCCGCTTTCCACTTGTCTCACCTTATCCCAGCCTTCCAGAATCAAACTTAATCTTCAATAAATAATCCATTTCCCAAACCCTCCTACTAAAACCAACAACAAATAACCACCGCAACCTCCTCCGCCTCCTAAACACAAATCACCAAGTAAAAACAACAAACCAACTCACCTCCCCAAAACCACCACCACTCACCACAACACACGCTCTCCAACACAACACCCAAACAATATGACTGACACCCGCAACGCCACACTCGCAGACATTCCAGCTCCTTACTCACCCACGCCTGCGGAAGCGCACAACACTTCTGGGAGGTCACTCGAAAACATCGTCCCGACCGAGTATGGCGAAAACACGACATACACCACCCCAACCAAACCAGCTAACTCGCCACCACAAAACACCAAAAAACGCAAACTCGACACATCCACTCCACCTCCATCGCCAACACCCTCCCCGGCCGCCTTCCTCACCACCTTCGCCCTCTACTTCTTCTCAGCAGGCTCAGGCACCACTCTCTCACTAGAACTTTCGGCAGACAAAATAGGACTTTGGTTCAAAAGACAAAAAATAAATTACAACAATATTAAAAAAGCCAACAAAGGATACCAGATAATCTTTCCTAACCGAGAATCTTACAACGCAGCAAATAAAATAACTCAAATATTCCACGTCACGGTAATCAAACAAACACCTAATTGGCAACAATATACCCGAGGCGTAATAAGGGTTAACCCAAGGGAAACAACTGAGGACTTACAATTATACTCTCTAGAAGCTAACATAAACCAAGACCAAAACCCTCAACCCCTAATCACCAGCACGCGCAGAATAACCTCAACTAGAAACGGAAAAACGGTCCCAACCTCCATTGCCATAATCAACTTTAAAAAAACCGCTAAATTCCCTGAAGCCCCCAAACACATATCCTTCGGAGCCCACACAAACTTAGAAGTCAAACCCTATATAAAGCAGGTTAAGCAATGTTCAAAGTGCCTCAAATACAACCACACTGCTTCCCAATGCACCTACCCTAAAACTAAATGTAAAAAATGCGCACAAACAGACTGCCCAGGCACATGCACACCCTGGTGCATCCACTGCAAATCCACCCAACACACTTCACTTTCAAACCAATGCCCACACAGACACACACTCACCCAGCAGGCCAACAAACACATAAACATAGAAACGGCTAAAATCCAAACACGAAAATTTGCTACACCTGCATCTAAACCACTCCTCCCTACACCACACCCAAACACCATCCCACAAACAAACACCACACCCATAACCGACAGCTCTGTCTGGGACCCCTACCGAGAAACCGCACCCACCTCACACACACAAGCAGCCACTCAACCAACCACGAACCCTCCCAAAACATCAACCCCCGCATGCAAAACAAACCTCAAAATGACCACCACAACACGACCCTCATCCAAGCACCCTACAGCCCATATGGCAACAACGCTCTCCCACAAGCAAGCACAACAACAAAACACAAACACTAAGAAAACATCAGCTACACCCATCCCGCCAACACCTTCACAACCCTCCACATCACATGCCTCCCCCATGGAAACTCAACCAGCTAAACCTAATCCTACCCATGACGAAGATTTCTCCACTACTGAGGAAACAATAGACACTACTCCAACTAAAACAAACCAAACTTCCCAACCAGCCAACACCCCAAACCTAAATAACCTCACCTTACTCCTAGCATATATGCATAGTCAAAACTCACCAAAAGCTAGTATGGAATCCTTCCACAAAGTAGCTTTCAATCTAAAATTAACCGATCTTCCCTTCTTCCTCTTTAACCTCCATCTAAAAGAACTCACCGAATAAAATAAAAACTAAAAACTAAATCACCAATCACCCGAACCCAATATTCGAAGGACTAAATATTTTTCAGTGGAACGCCAACGGACTCACCTCCCACGGCCATGAACTAAAAACTAAATTTAAACTAAATAAAGGCCCTCACATTGCTTGTATACAGGAAACCAAATTCTCAAAAAAATCGAAATTCACACTACCTAACTACAACTCAGTTAGAACTGACAGAGCTAAACCGAAAACAAGAAGAGCCGCAGGAGGACTAATCATATTTATCAGGGAAGATATAAATTACGAAGAAATAAAAATAGACACGCCAAACCTAGAAGCCAACGGCATTAAAATCACATTAAATAACCGAAACATAAACATCATAAATATTTACCACTGGGCGGAACAAAAAGTCCAACCTGAGGATCTAAACAAACTACTCAAAATAAGCGATAAATCTACTATATTCCTAGGAGACTTTAACGCTCACCATCCTACATGGAGCATAGATGATAAAATAGATACTCATGGCAAATTAATCTCCGAATGGATAGAAACAAACGACCTAGTACTCCTTAATAGCAACCAACCCACGAGGTACGATAAGATAAACCAAAAAATGTCGGCTATCGACCTAACCATATGCACCGCAGATCTAGCCCAAAGCACTCAATGGGAAGTGCACGACGTCCCGCTAGGTAGCGACCACTTCCCCATAAACATAACCATAGGAAATACAAACGTACCAATCCAAACAGAAAACCAAGAACCAAAATTCCATTACAACAAAGCTAACTGGGACCAATTCCAAGATATCTGCAACGAAGCTAACTTAAACGAAATAGAAAATAATGATCCAGAAACCTATTGTAAAAACCTAACAGACTATATAATAAACGCAGCCAAAACCTCCATCCCCTTCAAAGTATCTAAGACAGGCAAACCGACGGTACCATGGTGGAATGAGGAAATAGAACAGACTAGACGAAAACGTAAATCAGCCTTCAATAAAGCAAAACGCGACTACAAATATTTAAACATAGCCCACGAACTAAACCACCAGGTTCAAAAACTAGTCCAAATAGCCAAAAGTAGAGACTGGAAAAAATTCTGCGAAGGTATAAATAACCGTACAGATGCCAGAACGGTCTGGCGCAAAATCCACGCCATTAGAGGCTTAAAACGACATAACAAAACCCCTAACATTAACAACTCAACCAACCCCGCCCAAAAAGCAAATAATCTCGCCAACCACTTTTCGGCCGTTAGCAGTAACAGCAACTTCAGCCAAAAATTCCAAGATAAACTTAAAACAGAAAACAAACCCACAAAAGAACCAAACAATAACAATCTAGAAATAAATCAACCCTACACAATGGAGGAGCTCCTCTACGTAATCCAAAACAGGAAAAAGGGCACAGCCCCAGGATTAGACCTAACCTCTTACCAAATAATTAAAAAACTCCCCCTAAAACTGCTCCAGGCACTACTCAAACTATACAATCTCATCTACCTAAACGGACAGGTTCCTACACCCTGGAAACAGGCCCTAGTCATACCAATCCCTAAACCTAATAAACCAGCTAATCAAGCTAACTCATATAGACCAATATCCCTAACTTCAAACTTATGTAAAGTAATGGAATCAATGGCTAAAAATAGATTACAACATTACTTAACCCAAAATAACACCATAAACCCAGATCAAAGCGGTTTCACTCCTGGCCGCTCAACCCTAGATAACCTCGCCCGACTAGAACAAGATATTAAGACAGGACAACTAAATAAACAATATACCACAGGCATCTTCTTAGACTTCTCTAAAGCTTTCGACATGGTATGGCACGATGGGCTAATACAAAAACTTAAAAAAATAGGACTCAAAGGTCAGATAATAAACTACATCCAGGACTTCCTAAACAATCGTAAAATAACCGTGTGTATAGACCAAACTCTATCGGACCAATGTCCCCTAGAAAATGGCACTCCACAGGGCAGTATCCTCAGCCCCACCCTCTTCAATATAATGATAAACGATCTATTCGAGGGTCTATCCCCTAAAGTAAACACATCAAAATTCGCGGATGATGGAGCCATCTGGATCCGCACTAAAAGCATGAAAATGGCCACAAATCTACTCCAAAAATCTCTTAATAAAATACAACAATGGGCTGACAAATGGGGCTTCTCCCTTAACTCAGAAAAAACAACAGGAATAGTATTCAAACATAAAAACATGAAACCCGCCTCCCCAATCCTCCAGCTAAACAATCAAACAATCAAATTTCAAAAACAAACCAAATTCTTAGGACTTATTTTCGATGAACATCTCACCTGGGATGCTCACATCCAAAACCTAACAACTAAATGCAGTAAAGACCTAAACACCCTAAGATGCCTAACTGGCTCTAACTGGGGAGCCTCCAAAGATACTCTCCTCTCTCTCTACATATCCCTAATTAGATCAAAACTAGACTACGGCTGCGCCATATACAACACCCTAAACAACTCTCTATCCAAAAAACTTGACTCAATACAATATCAGGCTCTCAAACTCATTACACGCACCCAACATGGCACCTCCTACACCTCACTTCAGGCCTTAACAGGAGAAATGCCACTAAGTCTACGCAGGGAACAGCTAAGCTTAAATTTCTGGGCCGCGTCCCAATCAAACCCTCTCATCCAAAACTTAATAAACCAAAACATCAGCCCTAAAAACCAAGCTCTAGCTCGTAAACACCCCTTACTTACCCCAATATCCCAAAGAATAACAAACTACCTAAATGAACACCAAATTAAAAATCTTAAACAAAACTGCAAACAATCAAATATCTTCACCCCTAAACTTAAAATACCCAAAATAGACACAACACTAGCTAGCCAAATAAATAAACAAACCGACCCAAACATAGCTAAAACTACCACACTAGCATACATACACAAAAATTGGCCAAATTGGTGTCACATTTACACGGACGGATCCTCAGATCCGACCTCCAAACACACGGGTTTCGGAGTCCATACCACACAACCAACTAAAACCACACAATCCTTCCGACTCCCAAATAACCAATCAATATTCACGGCCGAACTAATGGGCATGGCCTCAGCCCTCCACAATCAAGAATCCAAAAACAACCAAAAAATCCTAATACTTACTGACTCCCTAAGTGGACTACAAGCCCTCCAAAACAAAAATACCAAAAACCGACCTAAATTAATAAATCAAATACTTAAAAGCTCCAACGACCTAACAAAAGCAGGCAAACAAATAACCTTCTTGTGGATACCCGCCCACGTAGGAATATACGGTAATGAAAACGCCGATAAAGCAGCTAAACTATCCCTTAAAATCCCAGAAATAAGCTTAAACTTACCCATCTCAAAATCAGAAATTAAAAGTGTAAACAAACAAAAAATCACAAAAAAATGGCATAACCTATATCTAAACTCAAATAGCAAAATCAAAAGAGTGCTCAGCAAACCACTAACCAAACCAAAAATTCTCCATCCATCAAAAAAAATCGACAGAGTAATCACTAAACTCCAAACAGGACACACCAACCTAAATAACCACCTAAAAAAATTTAAAAAACACACTACAGGTAACTGCCCACACTGCAAACAACCAGAAACCCCAGAACACGCACTCATCCACTGCACACACTACCTAACACATCGAACCGCATTACAAACCACCCTCAATCTAAACAAGGCTCTCACTCTAGAAGCAATACTAAACCCACAAAATAAACTAGAAAACTTCAAGGCCTTAGGCGTATTCTTAATAAAAACGGAACTAATAAAACGCATCTAAAACCATAATAACCTACCAAATCAAAATCACATAAACAAACAATCATCCACCATACCCAGCTCCCTTAGTTCTCCTCCCCAACCCCATCAGCATCTATTCCAAATCTCAAAATTCCCAAATTCTATATAAGCAACCCCTAAAGCCCCCTCTTGGGTTGCACAGACCACCCTCGCCCCTTTCGGAAACACATTAAATGGCCTGGCCGGGCCCGTGTGCGAAATACGCATCAGTCGGAAAGCGCACGTTAAATCTCCAAAGTAAGTAAGTAAGTAAGTAAGCTGAGTGGCATCGTGACAGTTTGTAACATTTTATATAAAGTGAGTGTGCAACATTGTGATAAAGAGGTCACAGAGTTTGCTTGTTTGTTGTTTAACGCTGCACTCAACATTATTCCAGCTATATGACGGCAGTCTGTATATTATTGAGACATGCATCAACCAAGTCAGTGAGCCTTTCCACCCGATCCCGTTAGTCGCCTCTTTCGACAAGCATAGTCGCCTTTTACAGCAAGCATGCATGGTTGAAGACCTATTCTACTGAAGTGTGCGCATGATGCTGAAGAATATAAATGTGTAGATTACAGCACGCTGAATGACACACAGGTTGAGTGAGTGAATCTGCAAGTACTGTCTTACACTGCTGTTGGCAAATATTAGAGCAATATCATGACGGGGCACACCAAAATTGGCATCACTCATTGTACCCTTGTGGTGAATCAAACCCGGGCCTTCGGAATATAGCAAACACTTTAACCACTAGGCTACCCCATTGTCACAACATAGGTGGATCCACTGTACATCATGCCTAAATGGGGGAGCATGTACAGGTGGGTGGATATACTACATGCCTAACTAGGGCATCAGGTACACACAAGTGGATGGACATCATGCTTATCTTGGCTATTACACTACTGCCTAAAAGTTCATTCCCCTAACACGCGTTGAGAACGCGTGTAACACGCATGTGACACGGGTGCTCAACGGGTTGCACACGGGGTGACCACCCGTTGCACACGGGTGTGCAACGGGTGTGCATCGCGTGTGCAACCCGTTGCACACGCGTGTGCCACGCGTGTAACACGGGACCGGGTTCCAGTTGAAGTTGACAAAATTATCAAATGAATAGTGAGATAAAACAAAACAGTGAGATGTGAAATTTGAGTTAATGAGCGGCCATTGAGCTGTGTTCACCAGACCGTAAATACAAGGTCGGCCCGTCTTAATTAGTGTTCGGTTGCTAGACTTTTATGGCATGAACCATTCCACTAGGGTTCCGTCTAGCCATTGTGGCTAGCCGACAGTAGAACAGTAGTGAATTTAGATGCGAGTTTATTGCTAGGGGAACCCCCGTGTTGACACGATTGTCGCGGGTTGGTAAATGTTCGCCATTAATAAAATGATTGTTTGTGGATTGCGAACATATTCATTTGCCCACACGAGTCATTCCATTTGATTGCAAATATAATGTTTTTCGTTCGCCAAATTTATGCTTTAGACAGTACAATTATGATATAGCCGTCACCACTACTAATGTCTCATTATTTCTCGTAGGAATATGTCCCATTTCCCCACACCCCACTTTCTGTTTTGTATTTTGAAAGAATAAATAAAAGAAGGTTTTGTGTGGGACACTTTTATACTAATTATAAGAGGATGTTGTAAATGAATATGAACAGCCATGCTGTCTGACTGTTGATAGAATTTGAGATCTTCACAATCACGGGTGTGACCATGTAGACAGAATCACGTTAGGGTTTGTGATTTTTACATTTGCCCAATGACCAAAGTGAGTATTGCTGGGGATACCAAACGTAACAGTTTATTATTAGAGGTTGTGAGTACCTATACCACGTAGATAGGATATATTTAGGATTTTAATCCTTCTTTGAGAGGCATTTAGAAGTTGGAGTACTACGTTAGGATAAGATTTATGGGTGACTTTAATCCTTTCTTTCTCTGTGGGTAATCCTTTCACGTTGATTGGAGGAAGTCACTCAACCACGTCATGACGGGTCGTGAGTTTACTCACTAACTACTGTGAGCGTTTTTGGCATAACATCTTTTCTTGTATAAACATAGAAACGATGCTCACTCACTGTTAATCTTCTGCAGTTTGCTGGCAAAGTGGGGATAAACCTCAGTGTCAAAGACGATCAAACTTAGTTCGAATCCTTGTTTATATGTGACATCTCCCAAATGGGGACATGTTCATAAACTTGGCAAGTAATGATGAATTTTAATATTAATATTATTATAGTTTAGGAAATTGTTAATAAAACTTTAATAAAATTGTGCTTCACTCTCACGAAAAATATATTGCCTGTGAGTAAATTTATATGTCACGTTTCATCGGCATTTTTCAGTGATATTGGGACTACATGAAACATGGCTGGTTTTACATTTCTGATACAGGTGCTTGACTGACTGAGTAGTTCGTGATCAATTAGATATGTTTAAATCAGTCAAGTTTGCAACAATAGATGAATAAGTTGATACATTTGGACCGCAGTTACCGATTAACAACTTAAGACATAGAGACAGGGAGGAGATATATAACCAAACCTATGGTCCTGTTGAGACAGTTGACAGTTAGAACGTTGGATTAAATGACACTAACTAATTTGAACATTCCCCAGTAATATCATAAAATACATCATAACTCATAACAGTCCGAGAAACAGCTTCCAGCCATATACTAGTATTGAAGGGACAATCGCTTTTGACAGTTTAAAAATAAACTCACCTTAAGGTGCTTGGCAAGTCAAAACTGACCTCTCTAAATATGTTTTTTAGGTTTGACAGCAACTATACTTGTGGATTTCAGAGATAGACATGATTTGTTCGCTAGATGTTATTACAATAAGCGAAAATGTCTTAAAAGTCCACAGTTTGTTTAATAGTACAAAAAGTGTGTTATAGATCTATCAACGTTTTCTTTTATTGAACATAATATTTGCACTATATTGCTTTTAGCTGTAAATAATCTAGCCTCCCCATGTACGTAACTTACATATATTTATGTATGACCAGAACAGCAAATAAAGTTCTGGTAGATAGGTACCTCGGAGATTTAACGTGCGCTTTCCGACTTAAGCCTATCTCGCACACGGGGAAGCACTTATACTATTATGGTAAAAAAGCGTAATGATTAAATAAAGAAGTGCACCCGTGGGAGATAAAAGAATATTCAATAATATGGAAAAGTTTGGGCCTAGGGGTGGGGGTGGGGGTGGGGGGGCAAGCGTAGGAAGGCACGGCGTCGGTTGGCGAGCATGTGTGGCTAGAAGTCTAGCGGCGGTATCCTTCTAGTAGTCTCATGGTCAGCTTCTCATCCTGGGGGTTGGGATTCTGGTAGAGACTCTTGGCAAGGAGGGCGGCGGTATTGGCGACGAAGTGATTTGAGGTCGGTACGCCACTACTCTGGAAGAAGTGGTACACGTCTGTGTAGTTTGTGATGTCGTACTCGATGTCCTGTCCCCCCTTCTGGTAGTGGTTGATCGGAATGTCTGACTTTTCCACTAGTAATTAAAGTTCTTTGGTATGACCTCTTTTATCCCTGCTGACGTTATCCTAACGTTCAATTTCAGTGTGCCTCACCAAGCGTAAGAAAGCATTGTACATGTTCTGATAAACCACACTGATGCAATTAAGCAAATGAATATTTGCTGTGGGCAAATATCTATTTTCTATATATATATTTGTGGATATGAAGCATTCTAGTTAATTGTGGATACACTGGGCGGACAGAATTGTGTTTATTTCCAGGCCATACTGATCGTCGTTTACTACTATAAGGTGTATGTTTTGAGGCAAGATCAAAGGCGCCGCACAGCATTTATTAGATAACAGACGGGGTCGTCCGTTTCGCTTTAAACAACCACCCCACCCTGTCTGTAGGAGTTATATAATCGGTGCGCAAATAACTGTGTCAAGTCCACTGCCGGGCTGATGCGGTGTCAGTGTCAGCGATGAACAGGAATGCTCAAATTATAGACCTGTAGCACTCACAAGTTGCTCAGCCAAAATATTTGAAAAGTGTATATTCAATTCTCCGATAACAGCAAATATAACCTTAGAAATAGATTCAACATACAAACAATCAAATGTAGAACACAGACCTATGCTTAATGATAATTTCTTCTGGATATGATCAACCTGCGGAACCCTCTATCCGATGAAGTAACTAATGCTCGCTCATTAAAAGAAATCAAATCCTTAATTAATCGTTCTGATGTAATTACTAATAATTTTGACTTCAAATATTTTCATAGATCATGCCAAATTGTCCACTTAGGCTCGGATGCAGTGACTTAAACGCTGATAAGTTTAGACGACATGTATCAGACATACCAGACTGCACTTGTGGATATCACCTTGAAGATGAAATTCACTTTTTCTATAACTGTCAAAAAATACGATAATATCAGAAACACTGTGTATTTCTACACACATGGGTATGGTCTAAAAATGATATTACGTGGCAGTAGTGAAGCAGTTCTACAAACATGACTCTTCTTAAATCAGTTCACGACATCATTGTCAAAAGCAAAAGGTTTGAGTAGCTTAATTTTATGCATGTAGTAAAGGAAAACTGCATTAGCTTATTTCACAGACACCACTTGCTTCAGTGTATTGGCTTCGTGTATTTCAATTGTGCATCTTGTATGTTTATGTTCATCACTCTCTTATATATATATATCCAGCTGTTGTTAAGTTGTTACCTGGAGAGGTATTACATAAGCAAGTTTTGCTTGTTTACCGATCCAGATTTCTTTTGAAATAGAAATACGTTTAAGCCAACACAGCTAACCCTAAAACACATGATTGTAAACTATTCAAAAAGGGGCACTAATCTCTGGCTTCATCTCGGGTGTCGGACTCAAACTCAAACACATTTATTCTTAGAATAACATGACATACAATTATCTACAATTTTTATTATGTACAATTTAACAAAAATAATAAAAATAGGATACGTGGATACTAATACAATTTACCAATTGTATTGTACACATTGTTAAGGAATTTAGATAGGCCTTTTAGATTTCTTACACTGTTAGTGGTCATAATTTTCTTGGAAACTTAAGATATTGCTTATTTAAGAGTTCATATCGCCGTTGGTGAAAAGCTTCACATTGGAATAAATAATGCAATTCATCTCCCACAGCATAGCTTCACAGAGTGGACACTGGCTGTCTTCCCTGGGAATGTTCAGCCATCGACCTGTTTCAACTGGTAATCCTTGGTTAGAAAGTTCTGACTTTAATTTTGAGAGCAGTAGATATTTCGCAAAATGAAGGTTGATTCTTCAGGTTGATTTCCGCTTGGGCTTTCTAGCTGCCGTGAGTCAATTTGCTCGTTAACGCAACCGAGCGTGACAAAAGACTGGGACCAGTCTGCAAGGACAGCTAAATAAGCTTACGTATTTTTGAAAACTGATTGGTTACCCGTGATCTATGAAGATTTCAACAAAGGGCGCATGGTAATTAATTTCTTCAGCCTAAACAAACAGACAAATAACGGCGAAAGCTCATCGGATGTCGTTATTTGGAAATACCCCTGATGGTTACAGTTTAATAATAAAAAAATATCCCAGAGTGAAAGCATTTGCGGATTTCGGATTGCGTGGATACAATTACTACTCCCTTGTTGTCATCCACATTTTCTGGTATAACCCTACACTTGTGTATTTGTCGTAATTCACTTGCCGCTCAGTTAATGAATTTATAACATGTATACTTAGTTGTAGCACCACTCAGATTAACCGATAAAGGTTCAAAATTGGTCTTTCTTGTACCTGGGGTAATTATTCAATCTAAATCCAGGTTTGAAGTGAGGTTGAATGTGAGTTATGTGATATGCACGTGGCGGCCCAGCAAGAGATGTATGGTCAGTGGCTTTACTTTTTTGGTAAATCAACTGATCATTCCCAGACATCAAAGGATCAACAGGAAATACGTTGATTGATTAATTACTGTTATCTTGCACAGTGGATATGTCAAAAGTAAGTGTTTACATGTGAAGGTAGGTTTACTAAACCTAGGCAATACAGTCATATCATGTCGGGAAGTACAGATGTAAAAACAACATACTTTGTTCAAAGGGTAACCGATAATACACTGACTGGTTGTTCATTGTTATCTAACTCAATGTATGTTTTTAAGAACCGAGGACATTATAAAGATAGTTGTCACGTGGGCTTTCTCAGCTAACTTGGCACCTATGTGAAACAATTGAAACAAACTAAGTGATCAGTTAAGAAACGAACACGGGTTATAATATTCGATACATTTAAATAACGTTTAAAAACGATATATTCAAATATTTTAATATTTCATATATATTCCAAATATTGTTTCCAAATAATTATTATTAAAGTATTTGATTCTCACATAGACATTTGACATCGAATAAGTATTTTTGTACAGCTGCAGACGCAATGGATATCGTTCCTTTACGTTGAAATTCCCGGAGTCATTATAACTTTGGTAGGTTGTAATAATTATATTTGCATTTTGTTTTCATTCATTCGCTGCAGCTTTGAACAGAATCATTCTTGTTCCTTTCCGTTTGGTTGGGAAGTTTTTCGATGCGCGATAGACGTTGTTTTCACAAGTATTTTCTTTTGTAAGCGTGTATATGTTACAGTCAATGTGTAAAATATGATTCACTCAGGCAATTTATTAAATATCTAAATATTACAAATTGACTGAATAATCCATTCATTTATTTAACCGACTGACTAAAAATGATAAAAACGATCAAAAGAGCTTAAACACATCACAATATATTAATTATGCTAAGAAAAGAAGCCCAACAATACAGAACTGTACTTGGTGATGATATTAAACATAAACATTTATTTGGAATTCGTTATCATATTAATAAAGATGGACATATTTTTCAGTTAATTTGTAAAATAAACTGAATATTTAGGCGTTTAATAAATTGCCTTAGTGAAATATGTTTACATTTTGAATGTAAACATATACACACAGTAAAATAAGCAATGTTCAGATGAAATATTTACTTTGTGTTGCAAGTCAAAATAGTGTACACAAAGATCGCACAATTACCAAGCAAGTGACCTATCAAAACTGCATCACCATTACCGATGCTCCCCACAAATATACCTACATTTCCAAAACTGTATTTTATTTTTGTTGATCAATGTGACCATACGTCCTTCTACTATCAATAAAAATGCGCCTACGAATGGGGAGCACAGGTCGCGAACAAGTCTAGATTTCTGCTATATCATCCGGGTACTCACTGGGAAAATACAGTAATGCACAGGTAGCAACTACTCCTGCGGAATTGCTTTAGATCAGTGCTCCTTTGTACATTGAAATACTATATATTGTGAATGCCAAACTGATGTATCAAGGATCAAGTAGAAGATACATTGACCGTAGCGCTGGGAGTTTATTCAACAGACCCGTGAAAATAACACTGCTGTATCTTACTATTTATTTTAGATGACGCAGTCAAAGCTCACTTCTCCTTGCGGCCATTATCGAACGGCCAGCTAAAACACAACCCCGTGCTTACGTCTACAGGTCTCTTCCTGTAGTACGGTAATTAGTATTCTCTCCCTCAAGTGTATCCTGAATGATATAACCCACCCTCATTAATTACATGCTGTTTTTTTCCAGCCTCACGGCTATGGAGCTGAGATAAAGAGTCCAAGTCATCATAAATTAATTAGGGTCCAATAAAAACAATGCGCCGCCAAAGCTCATACATATTATCACTGAAAGTCGTACTACAGACGGTTAATGTCAAATCACAATAAAAGCATTTCAATTGCAATAACATGTTCCAGGACCATGTATTCTCTTAACACCATCGGATTTAGAAGCAATGGTCGTATAAAACAAGACAGATCTATTTAAACACAACAGTATTCATGTTATTCCCACAAAATCACACAAAGAAAGGAGACATTAGCAAATACATGTGTATTATCATTTTTCGTCAGGATAACAACATTTTCTCTCCTTGTTACCACCTCCAGGTTCAGCTTAAGACGGGTCTTCCTTTGGTCAAAAGTTTGTTCCCCCTCTAATGAGTGTGTCACGCGTTGCACACGAGTGGCGGACGGGGTGCACACCCGTGTGCAACGCGTTGCACACGGGTATCACACGCGTGACCAACCCGATGCACACTGGTTGCGTAACGCGTTGCCCATGCGTGTAAGGGGAATGAACTTCTAGGCAGTAGTGTATGTACACACAAGTGGATGGACATCATGCCTAACTGAGGTATCATGTACACACAAGTGGGAGGACATCATGCCTAACTGAGGTATCAGGTACACACAAGTGGATGGACATCATGCCTAACTGAGGTATCATGTACACACAAGTGGATGGACATCATGCCTAACTGAGGTATCATGTACACACAAGTGGATGGACATCATGCCTAACTGAGGTATCATGTACACACAAGTGGATGGACATCATGCCTAACTAGGGTAAAATGTACACACAAGTGGTTGAAAAAAAATATGATGTTTTTGAAAAAATACCTAATAAGGTTGATTGGTGCCCACCATGTTTATCTTCATCATTTGGTCTGCTCCCTATAAGAAAACAAAATAGTAAAGAAAAAACATAAATACATATAATACTTTTTTGAGTTTACATAGATTTAGGTATGACTTAATACATTCAAGTTTAAACGTGGTAATGTTGTTTTTTATAATGAGTTTCTTAATTGTCCTGAGATAGTATGTTTAAATAATTGATGTCTTCATGTTTATAAAAACCCAAATAATTATAGGCCAAATAAATTAATTCTATTCATCTGGATAAACACAACCTGTTGAAAGGGGAAACAACTGCTGTGGTTGCAAAAACATCTTGGTCGTGAGATGTACAGTCCGTCCGGCAAAGATTGATCGTTTCCTGCATTAACACTGAGTATTGCTTTAGAACCAAATCTTTTTAGTCTTTATTTTCTTAAAATATGAACTTTAAGTCTCGATTATTTTAATATAACTATGAAATATGTTTTTGATTGATCGGCTCTAGATCAACACTTTGTTATAACGCGACATTTATTATGTGGTTGATAGTTATTTTTTTTAAAAATACCAAAAACAATATGGTTTGTTTCACTATTTCATCAGTATTTTTACATGAATTAATTAACTGTTTCATTAGCTTTGTTGTTGAAAACGCGCAGTAAAGAATGTACTGGAGTGGCTCACCTGGTCCCGTAATATCGATTCGGTATCTCGCTTCGGTTAAGGTCTCCCCATTCTGCAACTGAATCACATACATTGGGAAGCTGAAATTCTCTGATATATCTCCACATATCACACCCCTTCTTCCCCTACAAATTTTCTCTCGGTCAGCAATTTTCGGAGATGGAAACATCGCACTACAGTAATGTTTTGTCAGCTGGGGATTTCCTGTACCGGACGACCTCGAGTATCCCCGATCTGAAAATAGTGCCGTCAATTATTTCTAGCCAGCCAATCAAAACGCGATGACACAGCTCCCCAACTCTCAGCCAGCCAATCAGATTGGGTGAATAAAAGTAAACCACTGCTGGCGATTAAATATCAAGCCCTGTTATGGGAGAAACACAAAAAATTTCATACTTTGAAGTTTACACTGTTTCTTTCATGCTGACTGGCTGAATGGGGGAGCACCTTTAGAATACAGTACCACAACTTCTCGTGAGGATGGTCTCTGCCTTAGGTCACGGGTCTCAAAGACATGCAACCAGTTTTTGTGGGAATCTGTCGGACGCGAACTCGCGACCTTCAGATTGCTAGCCAGACAGCTAAACGACTGAGCTACGTCCAAACTGTGAAACAAAATGCAAATTTACCTAGTCATGCCTACGACGTTACGGAACTGAACGTAAAGGGTCGAATAGGTGACGGACTCTCGAACGTTATGGGAAGGCATGGTGTCTTGCGACTTTAGTCTATCGACACTTTCGAATGATCCTGTTGCCATTTGGCACACTCGTCCCATTCCGTAATCTACAAGAAACCGAGTGGCGAGGAATGATCCTATATGGCGTGAACTGAAAACGGCTCAAGGCGTCAGACGTCAAACTCGTGAGTGCTCATGAATGACGTGTTATTTAATAATTCGTAGGGTGGATTTTGTGACAGAAAAGTGTTGTAGGGAACACTGTAAGGATGATGTAGATAATAGTAAGGAACGAGGGAGGCATGTGCATGCATGGCTAGTGACAACACAACGGTGAGTTCGCTTTTGAATCAGTACTGAAAAAATGTAGCCGGTGAAAGTGGCTTGTGTGAATGTTCACGGACAGTTTCCAGTAGCCAAAGTATTCGACACAAAACCATTTCATTCTTTTTACTCGATGTTTTTGTGTGAAGAATATTAGGAGCCGCTACAGAATCTATAATAGAAACTAAACGAGTAGGTTTACCGAATCCTAATGATTGTGAAGGGATGATTGCTCGTAAAGGGGATCCAAGGGCTAAGTACAGAATTCGGGTAATCTAATAGCCACTAAATGGGTACCTAACCCTAATGATCGAAAAGGGGTGATTGATCGTAAAGGGGATCCAAGGGCTAAGGATAGAGTTCGGGGTAACCTACCCTAACACGAGCGATATTTGGATGTGTTCAGCGCCAATATAATATCCCTAATAAACTACATTCTTGTTCATAATAATGAAAATTAATGAACCGAAAAAATAATATATGTATATTAGTTCCCATTTATAACCCTTTTAGCCACTTGAATTACGAGAAAAACTAAATAAAAAATATATAAAAAATGAAAGTGCTTTCGTAAACTAGCGCTTGCTATAAAATGAGCCGCCGCAGCCTATATTCAGTAAACAAATATTCAAAACTCTCCACAGCGCTTGGCGTATTCAATGTTATTTCGTGTAGAGATGATAGATCACTGGGAGGAGCTTATGCACACTCGATGACCCCTGACGTCACAGGGCATTGTTTCGCCGGTGTGACTGGCAACAAAATACTACAAATTACGTCATAGGGTATTGTCATGTGTTTGAAAAGTTTGTGGTACTGTATTCTAAAGGTAGGCCTAAGCTGGTTCCCAGCTCTCTATGCGCGTCGTCAACTTGCGCCAAGCTAGGAGCCGGTACAGGCCAAAATAAAAAACACTCAGTGTGATTATTTGACGTCACATCCGGTGATTTTCAAAAATGGCGACGCTAATGCCGATACAGGGGAGGGAGGGACACACCTGTGAAAAGCGTGTCATCTTGCGTTTGCTGTGGTTAAACCAAAATCTGATGGCGGGCAATTTTATAGAGTGGAAAATAGACAAACAAAATCAACTGACAACAGTCTTGCTAATCTTTTAGAGCGCTAAGGCAGATTAAAAGTGGTTCATGGGTTGAATTCTAAGTGAAGACAGAAAATATTAATAAAAATTGCATTTCTGAAATTCGATGATTTTGTTTGCGTTTGTATATTCACAAAAACCTAAAACAATTAGATCCTGCCCTCTAAATGGTTTAAAGAGCTGTGCATTGTGGACATATTTATTTACAAGAATTCACTTCTATATTTTGGAGCTCCATTAGAATACGGTACTGAATTCTAAAGGTAGGCCGAAGATTTTATAGATTTTTATAGGTCCATTTACACCTTGTCCAGAATGAAGGCTTACAAAATTCCTAAATATGTTATGAAGTAGAGAAACTGACACAGGCTTTCCCCTTGGATGATAGAAGGACATATTTGTCCCTCCTCTTCAACCCTCACTGTGAAGTCGAATAAAATTCAAACTGCAGCAGTCGCAGAGACACTTCACAGTTTTGAAAACTGTTTGGTCATGCCATCCACTGGCATTTTTGGCCAAGCAAAATTACTGTAAATTAGGTGCATAGTAAATGTCGACATTTTTTTACACATTACTAAATTACCACTCGCAGCGTTATTTATCACGTTAATTTTATACTCAGCTGCGATACATACATCTTTGAATTCCTCATACAGAGTAGAATCAAATGACACATGGTCCTTGTCACCAATACAAAGTGTGTAGATGAAATCAATCAAAAATAAATTAGGTGTGAAAACGAACGCTGTACTCGAAAAACTACACTTGTTTGAAATGTAAACAAAGCAAAATTCAGATTTTACACAGTGTAGCATTTTCTCCTATTTTGAACTATCCATCGGCTATTCATTGAATACATTGGCACAACAATTTCAGAATATGCATGGGAAGAGAATCGTATGAAGAATTAGGGAACTTAAAATAGATACATTGCAATGGTTGATATTTTCAACAGAAATTGTCAAAATTTCCGTCCTGTGTGACGCCATGACTGACGCAAAATCACGCACAACGACAACGGTATTTATCGGAATTTCTGGCTATTTCCGTTGGTTTCAATGAAAAATATCACAACAAATAACAATACACTGATTGTCGGAATGTTTCTGATTACTTACATGTCACATTCATGCATGCACGATGCCTGAATCAACGAAAGTCCCATATTAAAATCCCGCGTACTGTTGACAGTGAACACGCCATTTTGTAAAAGTCGACCACCGGTAGTGATGTCATACGCCAACATTGTTGAACATATTAGGTAATTTCTTGGAGGTGGAGGTCCTTAAACAATATTTTGAATGAAAGCACACACGATCATTGTATCCTGCTGTTTACAGTTATAATTATTATGTAGATTTTGCATATCTTACATACATGTTTTCGCATACTATGGATATTTGTAAATGTTCGAGATGATATTATACGTAGATCTAGGCCACAACATGAATCTACCTTTGATAATTTCCTGTTTGTTTGGACAAGAAATTGACAATCTCATTAAAATCAGATCTTAGTTTTTGCTACCGCTAAACAAACTTTGTTTAGCGATAGCGAGAAAAAAGAGTATGATTTTAATGAGATTGAGAAATTGATAAGTTTATACATAGTGTCGTATACGATATTTCTTTAATCTGGACAAGTGTTACATCATTACCTTACGTTGAGTCTCATATTTTTGACAATGCAGTTAATAATGGACTGTACAATAAGAGAAATGTTTTTATTATGCTAAATATTGAGATATGCAGCAAGACAACGATGTCCGAGACGAGGTAAGAGAACCTCTTCTCTCTGATTGTTTGTAATGCATTAATAAAAGGTTCGATGCCACAGAGATAACTCCTTTTGAGGATGATGCCCATGTTCAGTAATATGGAAAGCAGTTTTCTAAGAACGCATACCATAAGACCCCATACCATCTTTCCAACGATCTTGAAAATTAATCACTTACACAGGTTTGATTTATGTAAATAGTTACTAAATACCATCCATGTTTAAAAGAAAATCGACACCTGGCCGCACCCAGATGAAATCTTAGACTACATTACTGCTATAGTATTATTTGTAACACTTTGAAACGGAATGTCACCTTCATTCTGCTGCCACTCAGCTACAATGTTGTACAAAGTTAGAAGTGATGACGGGTGAATGGATAGAAACCATCTATTATGATTCTGCCCATGTGTTGAGTAACGGACATTGACTTATTTCGTTGGTATTAATAATTGTATTGCATTTGAATGTTGTTTAAAAAATATATAGCTAGAAAATATCAACATCGGCCATGGTTAATTGCTATTCTATTCCAATTTCAATATTTTCAACAGAGGTAAAATTTCATCATTTTCAACGTAATCATCCAAAAGATATATTGCAACCACATACGAGTCGTACAACAAATTTCTATTTTGTCAGAAGCAGGGATGTGAGCAGGTTTTGCCGAAAAAAGAGGAAAAGTCTAGGGGGGTCTGGGGGCTTTTCATCCGTTTCATGTTTGACAAGTCTACACATTTTCATAAACAAATGTCAAAGAATGGTTAACTTTCATTGAGAAAGAATGCAAATACGTAAAAATCTACTTGTTTTTGCGTAGTTATCCTATGTTTACATTGGTTGTACGGCTCCACGTGCTGTCATCGAAGCCCAACGGAGAGCTAGCGACACGGTCACTTTGATGCATAAATATATATTGTCATGCAACTCACTGTCGCAATGTAGTAGCATATCTATATAGTTATGCAAAACAATATGTAAAGCGCCCCCAAATACTTGCATTAGTCCGTTCTCTACTGATTTCTGAAAAAGCTCGTTTGTTTACAAACAAGAGAAAAGTCCGATCACGTGATATGCAAATTGGCCTGTGGCAGTGGTGTTATGCTGAGTCACCACTGCGACGGAGTGTGTCCTATATTGTGATATTGGAGACGGGGCCCAGCTTAAAGGTATGCCCTAAATTGGTAGTCACGTGATTTGATATTTGGAGTTAACACACTTGTGAACGGAAAAAAAGTTCATACGATGTGAACAATTTGTGAAATTGAGCGTGTGAACTTTTGCCGGAACTACTTTCGGGGCTTACCCCGAATTCTCGATCAATGTTTACGATGAACTCGTTTTTCTATTTTCTAGGGGCATATCCTAGTTCGGACTAGGTTGTGGTTAAGGGAAATTTGGTTTAACCTCACCTTCTTCGAATCATTGACCGCCTTGAGGGTACTGTTTCAACAGGAAAAGGCTCCAGCACACACAGCTCGTTACACGGTAGACTACCTTCATAATGCCAACATCAACGTCTTGCCCCTGCTGTCGCGATCTCCAGGTCTCAATCCCTCTGGGATGAACTCGATCGACTTGTACGTCAACGTCAGAACACATCGCAGATACTCCCACAACTAGCCAACGAGTTACAAACAGAATGGCGCAGAATTCCGCAGGACAGAATTCATATCTGTGCCGAGGAGTTGTGATTGCTGCCCGGGGCGGTCACATGAACTATCCAGTTTGACACTCAAGTAGGCAATAAAGTGCTGTTTGTATATTGCTGATCGAATGACCCATTTCCCCAGTGAAATATGCCTTCACACCATTACAACACAAGATCTATCTATGAGCTCTGTTCAAGTATGAAATCTGTAGTTGTAACCCAAGTTGAATCCTCCTTCCTTGCACTGCAGACCAGTAAGGCAACACTTGCTGATGCTATCTGGAAAACCATCCAATTGAAACGAGAACCTGGATATGTCCAGTGCATTCTTGATAGTATTGCTCTACTTTTTTTCCACTGGCTACCCTGACCAAGAGGTTCTACGTTATATCATGTATGTGAACTATATAGCATCAATATGTTGTCAGAAATATGCTGCTAACATTGTCTTTAATGGCCACATAAAAAAGATGCCACACAGGGGTTCTAGTAAGAAAGATTATTTCACGGGGGAAATTGTCATTCAATTGTAGAAGAAAGAATTCTTGAAGAAAGCAAAAACACAAACATTACCTGTCTTGGTGACAAACTGGAGCGAGCAGCACAGTCCATGCAAAACAAGAAGCTGTCACACTGTCCTGGTGGGAGATTATGCAGACTTGCTCATCCTCCTTCTTCAATATGAAATGATGAAATGATGCACATAGCTTTTTCCTGGTACCAGGACCATGCCAGCTTCAAGGACTAGGATTTGGTGCATGAAGCAATCAAAGCATCTTCTGTGCAGTGATGTATGTGAGCAATTTGTACATGCAATTCTTGGCTGTGACACCACTCCTTGCATGTTTGGCTTAAGAAAGGATCTAGCATTGCAGAATGATGCCTTCTTTTGTGATCAGGTTAAAAGTTTCAGCCAAACAGTAGAAACTGGGGGATGAAAAAGTCATCACCGAAGCAGGTAAACATGCATTAGTGTTTTTATATGGCAGATGTAAGAAGGAAGGACTGGAAAGCTTATGATACCAGAGATTTTTTGGGGAACCTATCACACGTAGAGCCAGAATTCTGCCACCATCCTACGCGGCAGCAAGATACCACAGCCCCTGCGTCTACTACCAGATAATGGAGTGCAAAGGGTTCACTATGAATCCATTGGAGTAGGGATGGCACATGATAGATGGGCGGTGCTCACCAATACAGACAAATCTGCCTGCTGCACTTTCAGCACTCCTTGACATCATCTGCTGTAATTTAAAAAAACAACTATAACTCACGAAGATGTACTTGCCGTTAATATGGTCTCAGTTGCAGTGTTGTATGCCGGGAAAGCCATGGTACAAGCTGTGCCAATGAACAGTTACTTCTCAGAGGATGACAAACCTGTTGAGACTTTAACTTCGAGGTACATGTAAATAAACTGACGCCCAAAAGAAACTTTACCAACTGAAAATATAAATTTCAGACAAAGTATAATTTATTTTCCGATGAAGTCTATCTAAAACACATAACCTAAACACAACAATAGTGTATGCAGAAAATGTTGATCGTCTGTTACATGTTTGCGAGATAACACGTGAAAAACATGTGCACCACGGATAACTGCAAATACACGTGCGGGTAAGGGTATAAAACGATTGCAACGGCAAATCACACATCCACATATTGCACGAACCTTTGGTTGCTCCCGTGTTGCCGTTACCAACTTGATGCAACGTTACGGACAGACAGGGCGGACCGCTAACAGGCCAAGAACAGGCAGACCCAGGGTGACCACGCCCCATGATGACCGGTACTTGCGTACCTTGCACCTCCGAAATCGCTTCCTGACAGTGACGTCATCGGCGATAAATACCTTAGGTCACAGGGTTCGTCGACAGACAGTGGCTAGGAGACTCAGGGCTCATGGAATCAGGGCTTTTAGACCATACAGAGGACAGCTATTGACAGCGCAACATCGTCGTCTGCGATTGAGATGGGCCCGGACTGTACGATGTTGGCAACGACGTGACTGAGTCTTCACTGACGAACGTCGATTCTGTATGTTTAGGGCTAATGGAAGACAACGTGTTTACCGCCGAAGGGGTGAACGAACGGCGGCGTGTTGCGTGCAGGAGGTCGTACCATATGGTGGAAGGAGTGTCATTGTGTGGGGAGCGATCTGTGGGCAGGAGAGGACACCGCTGGCCATCGTTGACGGGAACTTGACAGCTCAGCGTTACATGGATAACATTCTTCGTCCAGTTGTCCTACCATTTCTCCAACAGCAGCCACGTGGTGTCACTTATCAGCATGACAACGCTAGAGCCCATACAGCCAGAATTGTCACTAACTTCCTCGCAGCCAACAACGTCAACGCCCTGCCGTGGCCGGCACGCTCACCCAACATGTCCCCCATAGAACACCTCTGGGACTTGATGGATCGTCGTGTTCAACAACGACCACACTCTCCAGACAACCGGCAAGAACTGATCTTGGCCCTCCAAGAAGAATGGCGTCAAATCCCACGTGACCTCATCAGATGACTGACTATTTCTGTGCGTCGAAGAGTTTTTGCGTGTATTGAGGCATTTGGGGTTCACACACGCTACTAATGACTTGTTATTGAACGTGAGCGATTGTTTATGTACTCTGCCTATTGTCCATGATTCTGGTAGCTCGAGTTTTGTACCACACCCAACTTGGGGGGGCTCTGACGTCATTCTCGGTCGCGGTATGATTGTCATTTTCAGTGTTGATTATGTTGATATAATGATCTTCTCAATACACTTTATTTTATGTATGTATGTTTTTTGTTTTTTTTAGCAAGAGTGATTCTTTTGGACGTCAGTTTATTAAAATGATGAAACTGACCATCAAAGTTGAAATAAAAGTGTCAAATGTTCTTAAAGTGAAACACAACACTAGTCTGTGAGAAAATGGAATCACAAGTCAGTATCTCGTGTGCATTGATGACTGCCGTGCAACGTCGATACATGGAATGGATGAGGCACTTGAACCCACACTCTGAGGAACATCTGACGCAGTTCAGCTGCAGTTTTCGGCCTTTGTAGGACGTCATTCAGCCATCTTTGAATCTCACCCCACAGGTTTATCAATGGGATTTAAATCGGTACTGAGGACAGGCCACTGCATGGTTCTGATGCCATTCTGCTGGAGAAAGTCTGTTGTTGCTCTCGCAATGTGGGCACAGGGGTTATCATGCTGAAACACGTGGTTGCGGCAACATGACAAATGAGGTATGGCCTGTGGTCTCAAAACTTGATCAATGTACCGAGCTGCTGTGACACCATTGCCTCTACCTGAACCAATGTTCTGGAAGACCACAGGACCGATCCTCTGTGCAAGACCAATTCCACCCAACATCATGATCCTTGGACCACCCCACGGGTCTCCCTCAACAACACACGCATCCAAATAAAATTCCCCACGGCATCGCCAGACTCTCTCTCTCTGTCATCTGCTGTTGAGATACAGTTACGGCTCTCGTCTGAGAAGAGGACTCTTCTCCACTGCTGGTGGTGCCAATGATGGTGAAGTGTTGCCCACTGAAGTCGGTCCCGGTGATGACGTTGTGTCAAAATGGGTCCTTGGTGTGGCCTGTGACAGTGGAGGCGTCTGCTTGTCAATCGCCGACGAACGGTGTCCACACTAATGTGTCGCTGGTGTGTCCCCATGGTCTGTCGAGCAGTTTCCGCAGCAGTAACAAAGCGACCTTGAAGATGCTGTTGCACAATCTGACGATCCTGACGTTCGGTGGTGACCATTGGTCTTCCACTATGTGGTCGATCATCTGTTGTGTTGGTGGTCTGGTGCCATTGCTGGAGCTTGTATATGGTCCTTACGTTAAGTTGTAATGCACTGGCTACTTGCCCGACAGTTTGTCCAGCTTGCAATCGTCCAAGGCCTTGGTGTCGCTGATTTCTTGTCAATCTTGGCATGTGGTAGCAATTCAATAATGAATGAATGTTATCCGATCTGGGTGGATTTTTATAGGGCAAGAAATGGGGAAACGCATATGCATTTCAATTTGCACGGAACTCACGTGCATCGGGTTACCATGGCCGTTGCCGTGATGCGTTTGGGCGATCGGTTTTATTGTCATCTGCTTTGGGTTTTTTATCATCAAATTTCATTTTTCCGGACAAGGTATAGTTAAATTTTAGAAACTTTGACAAAAATTACCTAGATATTTAAACTTTTCATGCAGTGTTACTTGAGGTGACGTTCCTTTTGCGGCTCAGTATATATATTATTGTTCCGTAAAATATGAATAACAGCATGTGAAAATATAATTCCCTATCACAAGACTGGAAATCAGGACAAATTAAAAGTTGTTAAAAATATAGCCAGTAATATCTCTCACACAAAATATTATTATGGTGTTTCAATTGGTGATGGCACATTGTCCCTTTTACAGCTAAGTGATGTAACGTTGGTTATACAGAGTAGTTTACGGATTACGGACGATGTTTGGCAAGATTATTTGAGTTTTCCATGGCATGTGGTTTCTCCTTTGGCACCTGACTTTGTTGCCCCAGAAGTGAATTGGGACCTGGGAAGATGCGATGTTAAGGTGACTAATACCCTCTAGTGCCCTATCCGAGTGACCCATTGACCGGGGTAAATATTGAGCGCTTCGAGTGTATTTGGTGTATTATTAGGGCTCCAAGCCGAAAGACTGTAGAGCTCTATTGTAATCGCTCGATTTATTATTATTTGTTAGGGCTCCTGCCTAAAAGGCAAGAGCCCTATTGTAATTGTTCGATTTATTATTATTATTCCGCCGTTTTTGTTCCAATCGTAACTCAAGAACCAGTAGCCAGAAGCTCTTGAAAATTTGCACCAAGATACCTTAGGTCCTGAAGTTATATCCACAAAAAATCTCAAGGCTCTAGGCTCAAGGACTAAGGGCAGGTAACTCAAAACATTTTCAAAAATGGCAATTTCAAAAGCTTCCAAATTCCTTGTACAGGTGCGGAATCAGATGCCCAACAATTTCTCTTCACGTCCAATGTAGCGAAATTGCTTCGTTTGGCCCCCATATTAGATTTAAGGTTCTGGTTCTGTTTTTTTACCATTTTTCTCAGTACTTGTCTCCCAAAATCTGCTCAGCTCAAACTACCACACTTTCCATAATTTTTCTCCAAGTACCATACTACCAAGTTCGGAGAAAACATACTTAAGTCATGTGTTTTCCTGATAGCCCATGTCCTGGCGATTCCAGAACACCAAACCGTTTGACTGTAGATCAATGGACAAGTACCATACTACCAAGTGCGGAGAAAACATACTTAAGTCATGTGTTTTCCTGATAGCCCATGTCCTGGCGATTCCAGAACACCAAACTGTAGCTCAATGGACAACGGAGCTACATCCTTTGAAAAAGTGGTACTCTTTGGCCCCCTGTCATAAACTTGCCGCATAGCAGAACTCTAAACAACTGTAACTCCGAAACTACTGGTCCTATTTCGGCCGAACTTCGTGTGTATTTGTAGTGTGGGATTGGCTGTTACCATGCCTAATTGTAGTCACTCAGTATATAAGAGAGAAATGATACATAATTCATGTATAACTAGATTTTTAACCTATTGCTCCTAACCAGATCATGGAAAACGCAGGATGAAGGGGATTTTAGAAATAGATTTACATTTGACCTGGTATCTTCAACGGTACTGCAAAGAAAACAGTGCAACTTGGTATAATATACTCTTCAAAAAAAGAAACTTGACACTGACTTTCAAAATGTAATATAATGCGATTGTTTCAAAATAGGACACAGAAACCATAATTGAAACACTGTTTGAAGATCAATGTACACAATGTCCAAAACATTAATCGTACCACCTAGAGAGACACACGTACACGATACAGTTAATGTCACAGGGATACAGAAAATGTCAGTATCGGTCGTGCCCACCACGTGCATCAATCACCGCTTGACACCGCTGACCCATAGATGCAATCAAGTTGTCAATAACACGCTGTTGGATGTGCTGCCATTCATGCTGAAGTGCATCAAGAAGCCCCGGAAGTGTTTGGGGCGGTGGATTCCTTCTGCGAACGCGTCGATCCAACTCGTCCCACAGATGCTCAATCGGGGACAAATCTGGTGACCGGGCTGGCCAAGGTAATGTTTGGATGTTGTTAGTAGTTGAGGGCCCCACTCTAGTAACCACTTTGGGTTCTGCGCATGCGCGATGACGTCACTACCGGTTCCGGTGGTGTGCCCATCCAAGATAGCGGCACATCCGTTTCCGGGGAGGAGGGGCGACCCAAAGAAGCGTTCGTGCAATATGAAAAAGATCAAAATTGAAAGAAGCACCTGTAAAACTCTTGATGTTCATTCTTTTCTTTTTTGAAAAAAAAAAAAAAAAGGGTGGTGGTGGTGGTGGGAGGGAGGGAGGCATGACCTCCCCTTTGACTCTACGCCATCTTTTTACGATGTTCATTGCGGGACCCACAGGATCAGGAAAAAGTTCCCTTGTGAAATCATGTATGGAGTAGATGCATCGCCCCGAGGTGTTGAATACACCACCCCATCGCATCATGTGGGTGTGGGTGTACAGCGAATGGCAACCGCTTCATCATGAGTTGGAAGAGATGGCAGACCACTTAGGGGTCACTCTTGAGTTTGTGCAGAGCATGAAAGAATCGGATCGTGCCTTGCCAGAAAAAGGGGTGGCCCCGCATTGGTTGGTCATCGATGACTTGCCTGGTGACAATAAGAAAGAAGAAAAAATGAAAGTGCTGCAATGGTTCACCAAGAAAAGTCATCACCGAAACACATCCGTGCTGTTTCACACTCAGAACTTGTTTACCCAATCGTCGCAACATCGCACCATCAGTCTGAATGCTCACTACATGGTCCTCTTTAAAAATCCGAGAAATGCATCCCAAATCGACAGTCTGGCTCGCCAGGTGTTTCCATAGGTTTGCGTGAAGCCTATGAAGATGCCACCCGAGAGCCTTACACTTACCTGTTCTTCGACTTGAAACCCACCACGTTGCAAGACCATCGCATACGCGCTCGCCTGTTTTTGAGATCCGAGATGCCCCTCGTGTATGTGCCGAACCTATGAGATGTAGAGACTTTCATAAAAGCAGGTGAACCCACTGACCTTCCTTCAGCTGACCTACATCCATCATGGGGCAAAGACGGAAACAGGTTCATCCTACGAAGGGAAAGAACAAAGACAAAGAGACGATGAATGATGTCTATGACAGTATGGTCTCCCCCTCACCGCTACAGGGAGTTGTGTCCTTTGCATTTCACACGACTCCTTTGCATTTCACACGACTCCTTCACCAGGATCGTCTCCCTCTTCAATGGTACCCCTGAACATGCATCGTCAGCAGCAGCCATCACCACGTCCTTCAACATCATCAGTACCCTCGCCATCCTCGTCACCACATGATCTTCAACGCTTTCAACCTCTGCAGCAGCTGCAGCAGCAGCAGCAGCCGAAGTCCCCGCCAGGCCCGTCTTACCCATGATGGTACCCTTGAACATGCATCGTCAGGAACAACAACGACCTTCCTCATCAGCCTCCTCGCCACCCTCGCCACCACTCGATCTTCAACACTTTCAACGTCTGCAGCAGCAGAAGTCCCCACGAAAGAAGAAAAAAGACAAGAGACCTCTATTTTTCCGACAAGGGATGCGACAACCCTTGCTGTCAAAGGAAGAAATCGGCTTTTGCAGTGGTTTGCGATTGTCATGCGGAACCTGAGAGCAGGACACATCCAATTGAAAGCTCAACATAAGACGTGGTTGCAGAGACATAATGATACCCTGACTAAAATTGTCGATCCACGTCTGCCTATGGATGAACGTCTTGGCTACCTGATGCAACGCAGTGGTAGTGGAACACTTGCAGGGGTCTTGACACCCATTCTGTTTCAATGACAACATTATCTTCAAGCACCACTCCTCAAACAAGGTAACATCAGGCGCCACCGACTTACAACAACAACAACTACTACTAAGCCAAAAGTAAAGGCTCATGAAAATCTCATGAAAGCGTATCAAGCTGATGCTCTCAGACGATTGGCGCACATGCGGACCCAAAGAAAGTCCAAGAAGGCAGATTAACAGTTGCAACTCCCTCCTGCCACTGCCTGATTAAAGAGAAGATGCAGATCAGGTGCCTCATTCAGGCTAACACCTCCATGCAGGAAAGATGTCTCAGTGCCTCAGGAAACAGAAACATGCTCTGTGTCATTTGTGTGCTGCCGCTCCAGCAATGCGCAAAGCCATTCTCAAACATGCTCCTACCAATCTCATCCGTGCCCTTTGTGAATGTGTGGTGAACTTGTATGCAGGCAATATTCCCATGACCACGACTCAACGTCAAAACTTGCAACGACACGGTAAAGTCTTGAACACGCTCATGAAAAAACAAGTACCTCTAAGCAAGAAACATAAACTTTTTCAACATGGAGGAGAATTATTAGGAGGACTCATCCCTCTTATTGGTTCTGCCCTAGCCTCGTTGTTTGGAGGAAAGTAATAAATGGTCTGACACCAGGAAGGTTGGGATCAGTGTGTGGTGTGCCACCATGAAGTACGCACGCAAGATGGTGTTGGTGCCTGAAGACACATGGCAAAGTCTACAGGCCACTAAACAACGTCATAGTCAGACGCTTCACACCCCTCTTTTGGAAAAGAAATGTCTGCAAAATTTGGAAGAGATGGACACGTTGATGCATAGGTCACAGCAGCCTTTTCACATGCGGGAACAAGAATACAACCAGCTGTTGCAACGCATGCACAACAACAACAACAACATCAAACAACTACAACCCAAAGTGTCACCACCTATACCGCCATCACCATCAACTATGGACACCACAGGTAGACCTGCCCCTCCTCAAGAAGTGATAGACGAAGTGGTCATGAGTGTCCCTAAAGCCATATCCAGTAAAGGCCATGAATTTGATGACAAGGAATCAAAACAATCCCGACTTGAGTTGGACTCCAGAGGGAACCCTGACCGTGGAAGAGAAACCTGTCCCTGGGACACACATGGTGGACTTGATCAACGATTTAGTGCGTCACCAAAAAACCAAAGAGGGGCCTGCAGGTTGGACCATTTTGAGTCACCATTTGGCCAACAGTCATGTCCCTCATGAAATGATTGGAAATCCTCAACGATGGCAATGGAGGCAGAAGCAGCAACAACAACAACAACACCACCATCCTCACATCACAAAAACACCCAATAGCCAGTTCCCCCTCCCCAAGTTCTCCCCGCAAAGTCACAAAGAGAGAAGAGGCGGCAGCAGCTGGATCCACAAGCAGAAGAAGATGAGATGCCACCCCCACCTCCTTCGTGGCAGCTGGATCCACAAGTGGAAGAAGAAAAAGATGAGATGCCAAACCCATGGTTGATGACCCCACCTCCGTCTGATACCAAACAGGACAGTTTCATCAACAGGCGAGGTTCATCTCAAAGTCAAATCAAGCGTTGGTTGCAAACCCATAGTACCTACACCTAGCACAAACCAGCCAGACGCTCCTTTCCGAGAGACCACTATCGTGTGGGAAGCGTCACTAGATTGTGGCAAGCAGACTTGAGTGACATGATTGCCTTACAAGACGACAGCCAAGGATTCAAATATTTGCTGTGCGTGATCGATGTGTTTTCAAAGATGGCATGGGTGCAACCCTTGACGGCGAAGAGCAGTTCTGCTTTGACCGAAGGTTTTCAAACCTTGCTGATGCAACAAGCCAAAGGCCGACTCCCTGCTCAATTGCAAACAGACAAAGGCAGAGAATTTGTCAACCGCCCTTTCCAGGCTCTCATGACGAAGCATGGCATTCATTTCTACACCAGTCAAAATCCTGAAACGAAAGCAGCCATAATTAACAGTATTTTGGCACTATGTACCACAAAAAGACCAAATCATGAGAAAATTTAACTAAAAGAATTTCTGTCATTTTAAGTGGCTACTCTTTATATTTAGTTTCTCATCTTCCTTGTCTATAATCATATGACATTGACTTTGAACTTTGAACAATTAAACAAATATTTTGTTTTCCCATACCGACTTACGGTTGTCGTAGAACAAAGACCGTTTCGAGAATATAGAGGGCCTCATTATTATAATTTGAACTAATATACATATGTACATAATAGTACTAGGTATAAATGAATTTTGATAAGTGTTCGTACAAGAATATGAACTTCGAATTATCTCGGAATTATGCGCAACACATGGGGCTGGAAATTTTATAATTGTTCTGGAACTATCTGACGGTAATTCAAAACAGGGAACAAGATTTCGTCAAATGAATCATTGAGCCAGGAATGCAACGATTTAAATGCTGACAAAATGAATAAACATATCTGGAACAGAGTAGACTGTTCATGCGGACAATTATATGCTACGTCTATTGCCAATGAAGTTTATCACCCCATGTTATAGCATTTGTTTCATATAAAAGATAGAAGCCACATAAATGGGACAATTAGTTGTTATGAATTAGCTTTACCTCTGTGACATATCACGCAACTAAATGTGAATATGTTTATCAAATAATCAATTATAGTAATTAACCTAATGTTCTTATTTATACACAATTTAATTACGTATTGGGGTACAATATATAATACACATATACACGGAATTATTTCTTATTTCGTCAATTTAATCATAACCCAAATCATACAAATCAAAATGTGAAAGTAGTGACTAACTTTATGATCAAGGGTATAAATACTCAATCTATTAATCCTAATAGTATAACAATAAACCCTGTGTATATACTGAGCATATTTGGATACATCCGGATCTACGATCGCAGCCATATAAACAATCAAGGAAAGTATATTAGATTGAATTACAAATGTGCTATCACTTAAACAAAATTTTCCGTTATCCACGTAAGCCTAAACTTTGGAGAAATAAAGTTCTGTTCTGTTCTGAAGACGCCGTCCTGATTAGTTGGCGCCAGTCTAGACTGTCCAATCAACGTGAATATACAAACCGTGATGTTACTTGACCAGTTGATGACACCTGTCAAACTCAAAGTGCCCCTGGTCCTCCATCCACCATGTGTAATACTTTAGTAGTATAGGTAATGATGGTTCTGGACCACTTCCACTGGAGCCAGATTCATATACCTATACTGCTACTACAGATGGAATTTTTTATGCCAAAATGATTATGCGATTTAACGATAGTCATGAGATTCAGCTCTAGCTCACCAATACCTGGGTCCAATCATTGCTTTAGATGAGTCTAAATGGTAATAAAAATATTCTTCATTATTTTTATCGATAAAGCGATATTCAACATTTTTATTAAGTTCTTCGTTCATTTTACTAGGAGACCAGACTATATAACTACACTCTTTTTGTAAATTGATAAGAAACAATTGATTACCGTATTTGGTTGGTTTGACATCACTGATATAATAAAAACCTTGTGGTAATTCTCTCCATTTAATAGTTTTTTCCATTATTATATATTTATGTAAGCATTTGTCTAAATGTAATCACACGATAGTAAGCAATTTATTTTTAATCTCCAACCAGTTCTTTGGTTTTGGCACGGAATAATTGACGCGCTTGTTGCCTCCCCTGTTCTATGAACTTTTTTTTATCGTCTTCGCTAATACCACTGGTCTTACGAGATTTTGATCGAATCTCCTGCTTCATTACGTTGTATTTGGTGAGTTCTGACAACACTAAACGAAACTCCTCCTCGGATATCTTACAATCGGCCATTGCTGTCGAAATATGATCCTCAATGCTGTTCAACTTTGCTTCGGCGAGTATCCGAATACTATCGTGTTTTAATGCTTTCTTTTGCAACCTACGAGAAATGAATTTTATCGCTATTCCTGCCAGTCCCGAGACTCCGGCGGTTATTTCCATGCCGAGCACGATAGGCGCGGCGATTATAGTTGATAGTAAACCGACACCGGCTACACCGAGTCCCATGCCAGCTACTACAAGAGCGGTGTCAACTCCGTCCAGAGCATTCCCGGCTCTGCGATACTTTTTATACAATCCAAGTCTCAACTCCCTATCCTTTCCTATTCCATGTTTTATGTCGCTTATTTGATGTAATCGAAATCCATCAACAGTTTCCATCTTTTCATCGAGCGCTGGATATAAATTCATAGTGTATATTACGAATATATAATAGTCTTTAATTGGTCTTGCTTAAATGTTTTGAGAGTATACATCAACCTTATCAAATGTATATTATACGGCAAGAATATCTTAGAAAGAGAAATTCTGTCACTTTTAATAATTTGAACCCCCTCGAGGGTTGTAACGGGTGATGCTCCGACATGAATAATACTGCAACGTTGACGCTCGTGTTTCTTGAGCCATTTAATCGATAGACCTGGTATATTTCGAAGGCATCTACCGGTGCATCTCCGAACAAGACTTCAATAATAAGCGTAGAAATATTAGGTATTGCACTCAAGTTAACTTTAATATCATCGAATTCTGTAACCAAATTTAAACTAACATTTTGAATTGCCGGACGACTATATAACATATGACCTGGTTTTTCTGGCAGGGCAGTGACTAACACACTTTTTCGTTTTGACGGGATATAGGCCGCGAGTACGATGCCACTATTTATTATCTTAGTTAAATTATGTCCCTTACCCATCATCGCATAAGGTGGGTAAATGGCGATATTCAGCAGCCACTTGATGTTTGCTTCGACCATAGTCCATTTATTCTCACTGTTGTAAATAATATTGTACGGAGTGGTTTTAAGGAGTCTACTAACGTCGACATCGCTTAAATCTTCTAGATTACCCGTGAATGTGACTTCTTTCCGCTTGTATACATTATCGTGTAAGTGTAAAGCGTATAACTTACCATTGTAAGCGGGTTTATCAAATCCTTCTGTGTCTCCGAGATCGGAAAGCGCAATTGTATTACATTGTCTTATCGTTCCAGGGCCTGATGCATCAACCATTATTTATAATATGGAGTGTTACACTTAAGTATCCTATATGTACAGGTTGGTGTTTTACATCTAATACAGAAATTTTGAGGTCTGAAATAATACCACGCTTTAATTTTTTATATTGTAATAACGAGAAAGATTCCGTTATACCACTATTATATTTTTCATTTTTCACTGGAACACTTCTGAGCAGAGTTGAAGGACTTTCTAGTTGAATATTATCCGTCGTGCTTATTTGATCAAGATGGATGAACAACTCTTTATAGGGAACTAAATCGGGTAATGTATCTCCATGTATTGTTATGTTGGGTTTTATAGGTCCATCGAGGAGTGGAAATCCAAGTTTAAGTACTAAGTTAATGAAAATAATTACACTTTTTTCTCCAGTGGCTAATTTCAGCATCCCAGTCGCCTCATTTTGTGTTAGACTAATTCCATTAGGCTTAAAAACTTCATCATTGAGTGAGCTTACGCTGTAATACCCATCAGGTATAGTAATGTATTTGTCAAGTGTATATCTGTTTATCATTAAAAGTATCACATTATTTAATCTCGCAGCACTTATATTGATCCACCTAGGGTAATACGTTACATCGCATAGAGCGACTTCGAGTTGTCCATCCGAGTTATCGATAGTACGAAGCAGTTGAACAGACTGACCATTTGTTATTCCCAGGAGTGTAACATACATATCAAATATACAATGATACTATATCATAACTTAAATATGGAATCAACCATTATTTATAATATGGAGTGTTACACTTAAGTATCCTATATGTACAGGTTGGTGTTTTACATCTAATACAGAAATTTTGAGGTCTGAAATAATACCCCTCTTTAATTTTTTATATTGTAATGTTGAAAAAGATTCCGTTCTACCGCTATTGTATTTTTCATTTTTCACTGGAACACTTCTGAGCAAAGTTGAAGGACTTTCTTGTTGAATATTATCCGTTGTACTGATTTGATCAAGATGGATGCACAGCTCTTTATAGGGAACTAAATCGGGTAATTTAGATCCCTCATTTGATGAATCGATTATTATATTATCATCGGTTGCAAATCCAAGTGTAATTGTAAAGTTCCCGTTAGGAACTACACCATTTTCTCCAGGGGATAATTTCAGTCTCCCAGTCGCCTCATTTTGTGTGAGACTAGCTCCCATAGGCTTAAAAAATTCATCATTGAGTGAGCTGTAATACCCATCAGGTATAGCAATAATTCTACCTTTGTCATGTAATATCAATATCTTATTATTATCTTTCGCGGCACTTATATTGGTCCATCGTGGGTAATACGTTACATCACAGATAGCTACTTCGAGCTGTCCATCCGAGTTATCGATAGTATAAAGCAGTTCAATAGACTGACCATTTGTTATTCCCGGGAGTGTAACATACATATTAAATATACAATGATACTATATCATAACTTAAATATGAAATCGAGATACATTACTAATCAATCGATTATAGTAACTGCCTCTGGTGCTGAATTTTTAGTTAAATTCCCCGATATCTTTGAAAAGTACACGGTCACGGCAACTAGCGATAAAATGGTGCATGATTGGTTTCACAATCCGATGCAATTTTGGCAGAATCAGTTAAACTTTGCCATATGGTGTGCCACAACGGGATGTGGCGTACCTCTTTACGCTCCAGGATTTGAACTGAATAAGTCTGTTATGTCATTTCACGTGTACTATCAGATTAGACGTATACTTAAAGAAATTAGTGCTCCATTACCGCAGGATCGAGCGTGGAATTCCACAAATAATAATTATGATAGGTCTGCGTATGAGCGTATTTGTCAGGAATTTAATGTTTCTACGAGTAAAGATTGGCGTATTAAAGGAGCAAACCATGGTCTAGGTGTTCCTTACACAGAGGAAAATAAATCCGTCAAAGAAGAAAGCGATTATGTATATAAAGTACTTAATAAACTTCCAGTTAATTTTGGTAAGTTGTATAGTACCAGCAAACTTTACGCAAGAATATATGATCATTGGCATAAAACCGGTGATTGGTATAAAGGCTGGGAACTTTATAGTAACGATTGGAGAGGGGATATTATGAGTTTTAAGAGTGGTTTAATTTATATTGTTACAAAATTTATACAAATGAACGATACCGCAGACGCTTGGAATGAATTTCTTAATGATAAAACGGAAAATAATTTTACTAATCGAGGATTTGTAAGAGTTAATGAATCGATATACCATCGTCTATAAAGCGTTTTCAAGATGCATTACAGTACGCTCGATCCAAAGTGGACTTCGTTTATGCACCGGGACTATACATGTCTCCGAGTAATATGGAACTTAAGATCGGTCAAGTGATAGGCTATAATAATAAAATTGTTATCGCTACCGATCAACAAAAAACAGGTATAAATTCAGATATGAACGTCGAATTAATAACGCAAACGATCACGGGTGAAAAGGGAATAGTCAAGCCACAAACACCACATGTTTCACAAACATCTACTGACGCACAAGTGTCACCGCATATTGCGGCTAAAAATCAACAACATATAGATGAAAAAACAGCGCTTGTAGTGGGTGGAGTCTCGGTTGGTTTACTCATGATTTGGTGGTTAAATAGTTCTTAGCGAATACGTACAACAGCCCTGCAATTGCTACGATCAACCCCCACAAGTTTTGACTAAGCCAAGTGGTGGTCTTAGCTAATAAATTCAATAGCCAGGAAACAACACTCCCTATTATACCGGGAAGTGCGGCCGCGGCTTTCTCAGCTAGCTTTCCCAGTGCTGAACCTAATGCTTTTAAATGCTTTTTTATCCACTCTTTTATACCGTTTTTATCGTTAGGGGGTGATCCGCCGCTACCACCTGTCAACGAGAGAGTCAAAGTCAATATAATAAATCCCAACGCGGTTAAAATACTAGCAATTGTTATTCCCTGTTCTCTGAACAATGTTTTAATTTTATCGGCCAGTGTAGTGTCATCGTTGAGGACTTGATCGATAGTTTCTCGAATACGACTGATTTGCGAACGAAGTGCCTTTCTATTACTGGAAGCTGCTTCGAGGCGGGCCAATCTTTCCTCTTCTAGGTTACGCAATCTTTCAGCAACGCGGCGTCTACTGAATTCATCGCCCGCCTGTTCGAGTTTTGTTTTCTCTTGAGCTATATGTTTGTCGATTTCGGATAGCTTGGCTATATTATTTATCAGTTCTCCCTGCATAGTTCGCATTGCTTTGTCAAGACCTCGTAATTCCCTAATACTGAACTCCGAATATGGTACCTGTAACGTGGAATTATCGTAATAGGTATCCAAGATTTCTCCGAGTCCGTCCGAGGCCACTATCGAGGCTGCTTCCAAATCATCTGTATTAACGAGTTCTTTCCTCATAGTCTGAAGAGCCTTAGTAGTCTTCGCGGAAAGTCGTCGGTAGTCTACAAAACCTAATTCATCACGAACAAAGCCGATGCCTTTTTTAGCGGCTATCGTAGACAAGGCTAGGGGCTTACGAGTACGAGAATGCATAAGATCAATATCCGGAGCGCCACGCAGTCACAATATTCCTTTACTATCTATCTCAAACTTTGAATATTCACGACCTATTGGAGTAACATAATTTTTATCATCTTTTAATGCATCGTAATAATCATTGACGGTTGATTGTAAAATTTCATCGTTAAGATTTGTGCCACCAAAGTGGGTTTCATCAGTATCTTCGATTGGGTTATCAAAGTCACCAAAGGTACTTAGATCAAAGTCATTATGTTCAAAATTAGTCATTTTTATATTAAACATAGGGTACATGTTTTCAATATAACAATGTCTTCGCAATACGGACGCAAGTTAAACCCACAACGTAGACTTCGAGATCCATTAGGGGTCAAAGCAATTCGTCAGTCTGTAACTATAACTAATAACCCTAGTACCATCGATCAGAATCAAACGCTTCTGGTTCGCTTTCCTAATCTCGGCGGACACGATGTGTTAGTTCCGGGAACTGTCCGACTAGCATTTACGATTAGTTTGACTTCTACCGACGTTAACAGGGAGCCCGTTCAGAACTTAGGTCGTGCTATCGTAAAGAAAATCGCTATTAAAATTAGCGGTAATGAGGTTTTGAGTATCGACGATAGCGATGTATACTATTGTTACATGGATCTCTGGAGAACGGATAAAGAGCGGGAAAACTTACAGTACCAAGGAATTTGTAATAAGAACACATTGAGACTGCGCGTAGGTGCTGAAAATGGTGTTGATACCAACGAAAAAGATAAGGCCGTTGCCGACACATTAGGTAACAGATTCTATATTCCCCTAGACTTTAAATTACTAGATTCCCACATGCCTTTGTATCAAGCATCCTTAGGCGATAGGTTAGAATACGAACTCACTTTTAACGACTACGGTAGAGTAATCAGAGCTGCTGAAGATGCTAGCTATTCCATTGACAATATCTCGCTCGAGTACGATATGATAACGGATCCCGAATTAGCCAGACAAATTCGTAACCAGTATTCGGGAAGTTTAGCCATTTTGTACAATCGCGTGCTGCGACATCGAAAGATCACGAGGGACAAAAAAGATACGATGTGGAATATCAATCTAAACGTCCCCACGAGGTCGTTGAAGGGTATTTTAATGTTGTTCAAGGACCCCTCCGATGCGTTTAAAAGAAATACCGAGAAGTTCTACAATCCCAAGATTACAAAAGTAGAATTGACTATCGAGGGCGTTCCTAATCAACTATATAGCCAAGGAATGCTAGCGTATCACCAGTGGGATGAGATTAAAAAACTTCCTTCTATAAAACGCTCCCCGGAAGTTAACGTGGTCGTGAAAGATCTGTCTCTCGGGAGTGTATCGATGGGTGAATACCTCACCACGAAGTACGCGCTATGGCTCGACATGCGAACAACGGACGATGACCAATTACACGGTAGTGGGAAGAGAATAGAAAATGCTAGCGAGGGTGTCACCATACAGATAACAAAGCTTCAGGAATCGGCTGGTAAATTAAACATATATTTGTACGTGATTATGGATGTGCAACTTAATATACAAAATGGGAGATTCGTGCAAGCAATCTATTAATAATCTTTTACCTAAAGATCCCCACTGCGCTATCATATGTGGGCAAACGGGCTGCGGAAAAACAGCCTTTATTCTAGATATTTTAGAAAGTCATTATTGGGACGTTTTCGATCATATTATTATTCTGTGCCCGACTATAAGCGTTAATAAAACATACTTATCGAGAGATTGGGTAATGAATGACGACGGGGTACACAGAGTTGATCCGGGCGATCGTTTACAAGACTGTCTCCGAGTATGTCACGAAAAATACAAAGGAGAATCAACCCTTTTCGTAATAGACGACTGCAGCGCGAGTCAAGAATTAACAAAAAAGAAAGATATGCTTTCATATTTAGCATTTTCCGGTCGGCATACTCAACATAGCGTTTGGGTACTTACTCAAAAATACAACTCTGTCCTGAAAGATCTGAGAGAGCAGACCAAATTGGTAGCGCTGTTTCATTGCAAAGATCGAGATTCATTTGAGGAATGTTTACGCAAAAATGATGTCATTTATACCAAGGGTGAACGAGATAAAGTCAGAAAAGTGTTAGCGGCAACGAAGCACTGTAAACTCGTATTAAAAACCGATCAACCAGCTGCATATGCAATTGCTTAGCAAAATGTAGCAAAATTATAGCAAATATAGCAAAATTGTAGCAAAAATGTAGCAAATTGAACATTAGCGGTTAATATTACATAAAATGTGGTTCGAAATCATCATTCTTTCGCAACAGTTCATTATTACAGGATGTATTGGATATGTCATATTATATTATGTTAGACTTAAATATCTCCTTAGGTATTACATTATGGAATGCGACGAACTCATCGAACAAATGCTCAAAGAATCTGATGTAGATAAATCTTTAGATAAACATAGAGAAAGACTCGCGGCTTTGGTAGCCGGTGGAAAATGTTCCCAATATTTGGGAGAAAATTATACCATCGAAAAAATTGATAACATGACCGACGAAGAGATTAAAAAACTGTACGCGCGTTACGAGTCTAGACTGGGAGCTACCATGACTAAAACTATAGGGTCGTCTATATTACAACAGTCGTAGCTAGTACGTTTCTCCCCATCCCGGCAGAACATCGCATGTATTTATGCGAATCTCTAGAGAAAGACCCATTCATCGAACACGCTATAAGCTCAGTGAGCTGTGAGTTTTATCATAGATTCGGAATGTTCTTAGCTCCGTTCACCACAGCTTTAATAACGGCTAGGTATTGTCAATTTAAACATACGTGCCCACTTAATAATAATGGAGACACAACAGGTGACACCACAACAGATTGCGCAACCACAACAGATTGCGGAAACGCAACAACAGATTGCAGAAACGGAACCACATGTGAATGAGGAACCACAAGTGAATGAGAAAATACTAAAACCCAGAGTTACTAAGAACCCCCCAAAAATAGCTGCAGGAAAAAAGGGAGGGCTGACGCGCAAAGCAAAATTAATAAATAATTCAAATCCGATTAAAACATGGGCACTAGTAGGAGTTGCTGGTATAGCGGCTGTATGGTTCTTTTATAAGACCGGAGAAGAGAAAACGTCACCCCCTATGCAACAACAAGTTCAATTAGAGGTTAGTCCTCATATAATGCTATAAGAAGCATGACTACTCCAGTTACAGACGGTAAAATGTTGGTAAACGCGACGTATCATTCAGCGGTGGTCACCGGCTTGGCCATTGGCTATGCCCGTATGGCTAAAATGATTACTAAAGCCACACCTCCCAAGCTAGATTTTAATGGATTTGATATAGGTATGATGGTTCTGGATATTGGATTAGCAATGGCAACGAAGGATATGCTCATCAAACAAGGACTTATCCCGGAAGACATAATAAAGTAATTAAACATTTGAATATTTATATTCATATAAATATGGCATCAATTGCGATGATGGTCGGTGGAGCTGTTGTTAATGCTCTAGCTTTTTCGGGGAGTAATTATTTATTTTCCAGTATGAGGGAATCAAACGCTAAAGAAGTTGAAGAGAAGCGTAAACGACATAATAAAGCATTAAAACAATACCAAGCAGCTCAGTTACAATATACGCAGCAGAGAATGAAGAGATTAGACTTTATTCATGAACAACTGATTAAGGAAGGACATTCAATTCAAACGTTTAAGGATGTTGAATCTGCCATGCACGAATACTTCCTCGACCCAATACCGAGACTAACAATGAGTCAGTTTTATACACCCTCAGAGGCTCAGAAAGACCGAGAGGTCACATTTGTGATTATTGGATTGACTGCTCTATTGATTTTCAGCTATACCATGAATATGCAGTGACAGCTGTGGCTATGCATAAACCATGATCTATAAACAGACTAATCAATATCTCGCCTAGTGTAGATGTGATTTGCATTTAGACAAATGATATGATAGATGTATATACCATGAATAACTGCAAGTTTACACTCATGGGGAAGACGACTCTATGTAACTGCCGCTGTGTTGAAATTTACTGCGGTATACACAATTATTACATCAAGCGTGGACACATAAACTATACGTGTTCTGAATGCGGGATAGGGGTCAAAGGTCGTTATTGTTTATGTAAGAAACACGGTGCTGATAGGGTCAGGAATCAGATTATTTATGCTAGGAAGAGAGATTACATCAATGAGAGGAATAGGTTGGGGAGAATACGTATTTAGATATATGAAAACAACCAATTAGACATTTGTTTCATTTTGCATATACCATTCAACCACTATGGTTTTTGTCAGAGAGTTGAAGGCTATGGCAAAGCAACGTGGTCTACGTAGATATTCTCGTATGAGAAAAGCTGAATTGATTACCTTACTCGGTTTGGAATACAACAGACCACAGACTGTTAGAGAACTCAAAGTTCGAGCGAGAAACAGTGGGCTGAGAGGTTATTCTCGAATGAGAAGAGCTGAATTGATCGCTTTACAAGATAATAATAATGATGATAATGATGATGTTGAGAATAAACAACAAGAATTAATATTTGTACCCACATCCGCCGGCGTTGGTAAATATCTAAGAGGTTGGAAGATGGATATTAATTCCAACATGGATGTTAATGATATTAAGCCCATCATATCGAGTAAAATTAACTAGGAATTAGATGATTTACAAAGTATAAAATACCAGCTGACGATTAAAATGTCATTGAGTAAAAGTAACGCAGACGATAGCGTCGAATATACCGAACCATATTTCCGAAGCAATCAAGAAGTTATAACCGAATCCGATACTATAAACGCATCATTAGATACATCAATTCAGAGGATACAGGAAACTTTAGAACGCTGGACTAATAGAGGTTTGGGTTTGGGTTTGGATAAAATCGATAGTTTATATTTAGATATAGCGAATTATATGCCCTTCAAAGGTGGATCTTATATAGATTTACCCCCGTATTATAAGAAGAAAAAAGCCATAATTAACGTAAAAAATAAATCCGATGATTGTTTAAGAATGATGATAAGATCTGCATTGTTCCCTGTAGACAAGCATCCGGATAGACCTTCTAGCTATCCCCAAAACGATGGACTCAACTTCGATGGTACAGACAAACCTACACCAATATCACAAATTGATAAGGTGGAAAAGCAAAATAATTTAGCTATAAATGTTTTCGGACATTCTAAAGGAATTGTTGTACACAGGATAAGCTCCGCTCCGGAACATATTCCCAGAATCAATTCATTTCTGATCGAAAAAGATGGAAAATATCATTATAGATGGATAAAGAGTTTAAACAGGCTATTATACGATCAAACAAAACATGCTAGAAAGAAATATTTCTGCGAAAGATGCCTGCATGGGTACAGCAGACAAGATCTATTAGAAGCGCATAAAGAAGACTGTAGAGGTGTTGGACAGACCGCTATCAGGATCGATATGCCTAAAGAGGGAAAAAATATATTAAAATTTGAACATTAATGTAATCAAATGCCAGTACCGTACGTAATTTACGCCGACTTCGAAGCGCTTATCAAGCCCATAGAAAATACCAACCAAAGCAATCAAGGTAGTAGTTTTACGTACAAAACTCAAGAACATATTCCTTGTGGGTTTGGATATATAGTTGTAAGGTATGATGGGAAAACACAACACTCCCGTGATTTACAGAGGTCCCGATGCAGCGGGAAAGTTCCTAGAATATCTACAAAATGAAGAGAGAATAATCAGGGAAAAATTATCGTGTAAGAAACCCATGCGTATGACGATAGATGATTGGAGGGCGCACAAGAAGTCAACGAGTTGTCACGTTTGTAATAAACCCCTGGATGGGGATTCCGTAAGAGATCATTGTCACGTCACGGGTAATTATCGGGGAGCCGCTCATAACGAGTGTAACTTGAAACTAAAAATGAATGCTCAAACAATACCCATCCCCGTTGTGTTTCATAACCTTAGAGGATACGATTCACATCTCATTATGCAAGCTATCTCAAAGACCGACGGCGGTTTAACGTGCATTCCTAACAATATGGAAAAATACATATCGTTCTCGTTGACTAAACCTATACATTATAGGGACAAGGATGGGAAATCTAGAATAAAGCAAAGTAATGGGCTTAGATTCATAGACTCCGTACAGTTTCTGTTATCTTCCCTGGACAATTTAGCTAAAGCGAACAATCCCGATGACTTCGCTATAACAAATCAATATACCGATAAGATAACTCGTCATTTGCTGCTGAGAAAAGGTGTATATCCATACGAATATATGGATGATTGGTCTAGATTCGAAGAAACTGAATTACCACCCCTCGAATCATTCTATAGTAACTTAACGGAATCTAGAATAACTGATGCCGATTATGAACACACTCTGACGGTCTGGGATAAATTAGGTTGTAAGAATTTAGGTGATTATCACGATCTGTACTTAAAAACCGATGTACTCGAGATATATTCGAGATATTTAGAAAGACGTGTTTAAAACAATACGGCTTGGACCCGGCATGGTACTATTCCAGTCCCGGACTATCGTGGGATGCATTGTTGAAGAAGACCGGCGTAGAACTAAAATTACTCACAGATTACGATATGCACTTGTTTATTGAGAAAGGATTAAGAGGTGGTATATCGATGGCAGCGAAAAGGTATTCTAAGGCTAATAATAAATTAGTGGAAGGATACGATCCGAGTAAACCCGACACGCATATATTATATCTCGACGCTAACAATTTGTACGGATGGGCTATGAGTCAACCTTTACCCACGGGTGGTTTTGAGTGGGTCGATGATATCGATAATAATGATGAGAATAAAGGGTACATACTAGAAGTTGACTTGGAATATCCGAGTTCCTTACATAAAGACCATAACAGTTATCCGCTAGCTCCCGAAAGATTAATGGTCAATAAAGATTGGATGTCTGAATATCAACGCTCCTTGATGGGTAATAGTATGTTAGCTAACGTAGAAAAACACGTACCAAATTTGATGGATAAGACAAAATATATAGTTCACTACAGAAATCTCCAGTTATATCTATCATTAGGTATGAAACTAAAGAAAATACACAGAGTTCTAAAGTTCGATCAAAGCCCTTGGATGGAGCCCTATATAAGGTTGAACACAGATTTAAGAATGATAGCTACCAGCGATTTCGAAAAGAATCTGTATAAGCTCATGAATAACTCGGTATTCGGTAAAACTATGGAGAATCTAAGGAAGCGTGTTGATGTTAAATTGGTCAGATCTAATGAGGAAGAAAGACTCAGGAAACTTGTAGCCAGTCCGGCTTTTAACAGAAGCAAGATATTCGATAACGACTTAGCTGCGTTGCATATGCAGAAAAGTAATATAAAATTCAACAGACCGGTGTACGTCGGTATGAGTATTCTCGACTTGTCAAAACACTTAATGTATGACTTTTATTACAACGAACTTAAGAAGCTATAGATGCGAGGTGCTATATACCGACACAGATTCTTTGTTGATGGAAATAAAACCCGAGGATGTGTATAAAGATATGGCAGAAAAAATAGATATGTACGACACGAGCGATTACCCAAAAGATAATCCACTGCACAGCGTAGTAAATAAAAAGGTGTTAGGTAAGATGAAGGATGAATGTGCTGGGACCCCTATAGCGGAGTATGTGGGATTAAGACCTAAGATGTATTCTATAAAAAAGTCTGATAATGGAGAGATAAGAAAAGCCAAGGGTGTTAAGAAGTATGTTGTAAAAAAGCATATCAAACACGAACAGTATAAAGAATCATTATTCAACGGTAGAACGTTCAAACACGAGATGAACTCTTTAAGAAGTTACGATCATAGGATATATGGATTAAGAATGAACAAGACATCATTATCCCCCTTAGATACAAAGAGATGGATTGATAATGATGGTGTAACTACCTATGCTTATGGTTATGGTGGTAATACCGTACCGTCGGGAACTATGAACAACTCTTCTCGTACAAATGCCCTACCCGTCCATCTTGAAGATAATAAAGAATAGGCTCTCCTTCTTTCGTAACCAATCGACTAATGTTATACGTCTTAAGGGACCATATGGGATCGGTTACGCGACGTAGGCCTCCTTCGAGTTCACCGGGCTGGTATAAATATCTTACCCTTACTCTTTCCGGAAGTTTTTGTTCTTTGCCTCTCCTCGGTGCTGAAGATTCGGAAGTCACGGATTTCATTTTAATCGCATCGGATGGTTTCTTCCCTATTAATCTTGTCACTTCATTATTCAGCGCTGATACAACGGCTGATAATCGTGTCACCCATTCGGTTGATCTCAATCGCTCGGATTTCATTTCGATCCCATACTGATAGCCAAACAAACGTTCCGCTAATGTCCTGTTAAATCTTTCAACGATAGCTTGACAGCGGTGGGCCTCTCTTTCACCACGGACGATTTTGACGTCGTGCTTTGTTAACAGTTTAGTTACCGATCCCATAAACTCTCGACCGGGATCTACTTGAAATAGCTTAGGCCATTTTAGCGGTCCGCGTTTATATATGCGACTCAGTGCATTAGCTACTTCTGTTGAATCTTTCGAGGTTAATGGCTCAGCCTCTTTGTATCGACTAGCCACATCCACTACTGTTAAAGCGTATTTATACGTTTTGCGTTTTACCTTATCGTGAGGAAGAAACAAGAGGTCAGCCTGATAAACTTCATTCGTTGTAAAAATATCAAACTTCTTCCTCGGTATATAACGCGGTGCCGGTAAATATATTTGCCACAACGCTTGTTTCTTTAACCAATCCTTGGCCACATCTTTAGATACCTTAGCCGCGGTGGCTAATTTTTTTATTGCTCCTACACCTTTCCAATATCCTCGTGGGCTATAGTAAATTTTATTCATTATTAATTAATATTGATGTTTCGTTTAATACAACTCATGACTATCGTTAAATCGCATAATCATTTTGGCATAAAAAATTCCATCTGTAGTAGCAGTATAGGTATATGGATCTGGCTCCAGTGGAAGTGGTCCAGAACCATCATTACCTATACTACTACTTTAGCGTACTTGATTGTTTAATTTGCAGTTATATCACTGTTAGGCTGAGTGATGAGAGAATACATCTTGTTGTTTTTGTTAACGATCGTTTCCATTTTCAACGTGGTAACCTTATAAGTGACTAACTTTTTTATCATGATGAAATGAAACATATTAAAATAATCAGAGGGACTGACGATCGCATTTTTCGCATAAATGTCATGCTCGCATCAATTTCATGATTTACTGAAGATAGATTTGAACATTTTGAGCAACGATCATGTTTGGGTAAGGGAAGTAATCTTGTCTCCGCTTGCAATTGGATTCAGTTCCGAGATCGCAGCTTGACTGTTCGGTACGTCCGAAAGGCGGCATCCATGTTGTTCACGCTCCGCTGATCACGGGGCCTCATTTGTCTGTATTCTGCTTATGAGCCGGGATGCGCATGAAACACGGGTGTCAAAACGAATATATTTACCAATTATACGTACTGTCAATTAGCCAGTCCAAGAGACAATACCCTGGTTCTACCACCTTTAGGTGTAATTACGTCGCATGCCCCTGGTTCACGATTCGTCTGATCTCCCGTCATAAAACCACGATGTTTATTTATCTGGAGCCTCCGACAGCGCCGACTTCCTGTGTACATGTACGTACATGCCAATAAATGGTTTGACAGTTGTTTGGCGGAATCAATCAATAATTATTGACACGGTGATGTAATTAAAATTTGTCACTATTCACAACTCCTATTTTTATTTTTCTATTGTTCAGCTGCATTTTCGACCAGTTTTATATGTATAAAAAAATTTCTCTTGTATTTATAAACCAAACCAAAAAACATTATATAAGAACAATTGTGTTTTTAAACCGTAAGTTAACAACCATGCAAGTAAGATTTCAGCCGTAATATTACTTTAGTCACTCCACAGATTACACATCTTATATGCTGCAAACGCAGCGAATGTAATGCTACTACGTCACAGCTGCCTCGGTAATTAAGGGCTGGAATGTTTTTGTGAAGGCAGATAGAGCAGACGAATTTCCCCCCTCGCTGTATAATGACGGTCTACTTCGTAATGTAAATCTACTTCGTGATGAATGAAGCATGGCAATAAATGTATGCATCTGATTCTTCATTTGTTCTGTATTCTTTGACGAGAATGAGTTTCGTTAATGATGATCACTCTCGCAGATTTTTTGATAAGAGGATAGGACTTTAATTGGAGAATAGTTATGAAAAATATATATATAAGTATAGGCGGTCTGTGCACATGTGGTGAAACTGATACCTCATTGATTTGCTAATCGGGACTTGGAAATCATAGTCTGTCATTAAATTGATTTTAAAATATATGGTTTTGACTGTAGTACGTCCTGACATCATAATAATATGTTGAGTAAAACAATTATCGATAACTTCCTGAATTCCAATTGTTCAATGAACAGAATTATTCACAGCTCTGGCGTGAGACAACAATAAATTAGATGTTACCAAAGATTGTCCATTTTATAATCTTAGGCACATGTCGGCGCACTTACATGTGAGCCGTCTAGACGACTGTCTGTTTTGTAATTAAATGGCAGCTGCCATCCAGCCGAATACTTAATCTTGAGACCTATTAGTTGTCTCACAATCAGCAATCTAAAAAACAACAAAAAATCCTCATCCTAACCGACTCCCTCAGAGGACTACAAGCCCTCAAAAATAAAAACACTAAAAAAACACCCCAAACTAATAAATCAAATACTCAATAGCTCAAACAACTTAACTAGGGCAGGTAAACATATAGAGTTCATTCGGACCCCCGCCCACGTAGGAATCTTTGGAAATGAAAAGGCAGATAAAGCAGCAAAATTATCCCTTAAACTCCCAGAAATAAGCTTAAACTTACCCAGCTCAAAATCAGAAATCAAAAGTCTCACTAAACAAAAAATCAACAAAAAGTGGCAAATCAGGAAAGTACTAAAAAAAACCACCTAAATAAACCAAAAATTCTACACCCATCCAAAAAATCTACAGAATAATTAATAAACTACAAACAGGCCACACCAAACTAAATAATCACCATAAAATAGCTAATCTACAGACAACAGGAAACTGCCCACATTGCAAACAACAAGAAACACCAGAACACGTACTCATTCACTGCACACACTACCAAACACACCTAACAACACTACAGACCACCCTGAATATCTTAAAACCGGACTTACACTAGAATCAATCCTAAATCCACAAAATAAATTAGAAAAATTCAAAGCCTTAGGTTTATACCTAATTAAAACAGGACTAATTAGTCGCATTTAAACCCCAAATAAAATAATAAAACCAAAACTACCTCATCTAACAACCCACCCAACACACACAGCTCCCTTAGTTTGTCCCCCACCCACTCAAAATTTCAAAATTACTATATAAGCAACCCCTAAAGCCCCCCCCCCCCGGGTTGCACAAACTCACTTTTCCCCTATTTGGAAACACATTAAATGGCCTGGCTGGGCCCGTATGCGACATATGCTTGAAGTCGGAAAGCGCACGTTAAATCTCCAATATAAGTAAGTAAGTGTCTTTTCGAGTCAAGTGCGGGTCTCTCTCCTTAGGGAGAATGCGACTGTAAAAGCCCCTCGCTAGACAGACAAGTAGTGAATGTTTGAGATAAATTTATTATTTATTATGTATAGTTTAAACTCAATAAATAATTCATAGTCTTTTTATTGTTCAAAATACTGATAAAACATATTTTAACTTGTTCCTTCTAACCATATTTCCAAACAACTCCAAACCATTCCAAGTCATTTCAAACATTTCCTGTGTTGGAAATATGTTTGGAAATGTTGCCATTCCAATTTTGGATTTTCTGGAAAGATCGATCTTTCCAAGCTTTGGAAAGTTTGGAATGAGCGATCTTTCCAAAGCATTCCAACGTTCATTCCAAATTGGAATGGACGCTATTTGGTCTTGTGCAAAGACAAGATCCCCCTCTCTTTTACTGCCGGGCATCCGTGTACATCTGAACAAAACCAAAGGCACCTTTGAGAAAGGTTATCTCCCCAACTGGACCACTGAACTGTTTACGGCAGACCGACTGGTCACAGGGAGAACACCTCCTGTGTATCGGATCAAAGATGATCATGGTGAAGTCCTCAAAGGAACCTTTTACCATGAAGAAATACAACCCATTTTGAAAACAGACGATGTGTATGCTGTGGATCGCGTGCTGAAAAGACGTCCAGGACCGAAACAGGGTCAAGAAGAGGTCTTGGTGAAAATGACTGGCTACCCTGCCAGTTTTAATTCGTGGATCCGTGCAGATCATTTACAGATAAAATAAGGTGCATGCTGTCTCTCAGGCTCATTCAGAGGGTGGACACACACGATGACAGAACCACCACCACCACCACCACCACCACCACCCCTGCAGAGAAGCCTGTCAGCATCCGTGGGTACCGATGAACCGCCCCTTGCTGCTGCACCACATCATCACCAGCGCCGACACTCACCTTGGTGTTGTTTTGGCATGACGTTACCCTGCAGTGAAGTCGTGTTTTTTGCTCAGATCATGGTGATATATGGCGTGATCATCATGAGCATGGTACAGTTGGCCTTGGATCATCAAGAAAAACAGTTGTGGACAGCCCTGCTCTCCAGTTGTTTGGTATACATACCTGATACCATATCCACCCATTTCTACCTTAGCTCACGACATCATGGCTGCCACCTTTTTTTCCAAACAAGACTTTTTACATGACCCTGCCCAGTGATGCCTCCATGGACATCTATCCAAACAACACCGTCAATGCATATGAAATCAAATTGCCTTATCCTCTGCACCTGGATCGCCAACAGTGGGAGGTAGGCATCAGCGAAATTCACTTTCCAATGACATGGTACAATGTCGCCCCACCCTTTTGACTGGTTTGCGCTGAACCTCGAACTGAAAAAAAAATCCCTTGTGTATGAAAGCGTTGAGAGCGCTATACCCCAGACACAATATGGAGCCCTCCGTTACGAAAGCAAGAAGATTCCTATCGAGAAAGGCGTCTATTCATCTGCAGTTTGATTCAGGAACATATTACGGATGTCTTGAAAGAACAGTCCTCAGACAGCGTCCAAAGTGATGGGAGATGGTTTGTCATTTCTGCCAGGTATCCTCAAGATAGTCTACAATTTGACATGCTCGGAGATGGAAAGGATTCCAAGCCCCTGAAGAAGTAGCACTCCATTCCGGCGAATCGCTCTATTCCACGGAAGTGATCATGCTAAGTCCACTCTCGAGAATGCTCAGATTTGTTCAACTACCGCTCCTTGGTGAGGAGGACTATAAAACCTACACAGAGACGCCTGTTCCCTCGAGTGCCTTGGCCCAGTGGCAAGAGGGGGCAACTCCCTTGACAGGTGGCTATGTGGAAATCACAGGTGAAACAAAAGCGCATCGTCTGTCAGGATTTGATACTGTGTACATTTACACTAACCTGGTCGAAGATCAAATTGTGGGCAATACGATGGCCCCATTGCTGATCCATGTGCCTGTGTCAAAGAAGATGATGCAAGATAGTGTGGTGATTAAAAGTCCGCAGCACATTCACTACCTTGGGCTGCGTCATGGTTCCTTTGACGGTATTAAACTCTATATCATGGACGACAAGGTGCGACCCGTGCCATTTCAAATGGGGAAAGCCATCGTGACACTTCACTTCAGATGCCGCTACTAACGCATAAAGCAACATGTTGGGACACGCGTTGGCACACCAGTTTTATCGAGGACAGTTCGGCCAACGTGGGAGTGGCATCAAAGTATACAAAGGACGATATCATCAACGTGGCAGTGGCCTGGGAGGTATCTTGAAAATTGCGTTGCCTTTCCTTAAATCTGCCGGAACATCAGTGCTCAAGATGGGTAAAAAGTTCCTACCTGGGTTGGTGAGTGATGTGGTTGCAGGCACACGCAAATGGTCAGAGAGTCTAAAACATCGTGGCACAGCACCCCGGTGGATGACTGGAGGAACGTGAGGAGCCGAGACCCCCTATTAGAAGTAAAGTCGTCCAAACCACCACCACCATCACCCACCAGAAACAGCGTAAAAGGAAAAGAAAATGGTTTAAAGGTCAGTCCTCATCAGACTTTCAACCTGACCAGACGTCCTTCAAGGCAGAGAAAGGGAGGAACCAAAGAAGTCGAACTGACAGGACGTCTACACTGTGACCTGTTTCTTCAAGAACGCTATCAGTTGGATTGTGTCCCTATGAAACTGGAATTGCTACGAAGTCCCGATGAGTTCTTCTTCATGTGAGCTGCTGATGGTGTCTACAAACTAGCCCTGACCAAAGTCGAATTTATGTTCGTCAACTCAACATCGATCCTGCTGTCCGAGAAACACATGTGTCCAGTCTGAAACTAGTGGTGACTGCCAAGTATCCCCTTTCACGTGTGCGAGTGACAGCCCATGACATCCCCACAGGCGGTAGAGACTTTCACAAGGATCAGCTCATCGGTGGCCAATTACCAAAACACGTGGTCCTGGGACTGGTGGACAATGGTGCCTATGTGGGAAGCAAAGAGAAGAATCCATACAACTTCAAACACAACCATGTCACCATGATGAAGCTGAAACTCAATGGCCAGGAAGTCCATGGGATGGAAATGAAAAGCGACTTCAGCAACAACAGTGCCAATTTGAAACAAATCTACATGAATCTGTTCCGAAACACGGGACAGCTGTGGCGACGACCTGGGACCTGTGAGGTGTCTGTCAAGGCCTTTGATCAAGGTTACATCTTGTGGGTGGTGGATCTCACACCAGACCTTGGCGCTGATGAAGGCCTCCAACTATCCTCGACACACTGGCAGGTTGGGTTTGGAAATCCAGTTTGGACAAGCTCTCAAGAACCCAGTCACCCTCATCTGCTAAGAGGAATACGAAAATGTTCTAGAAATAGATCGTTTCCGGAATGCGATGATGGTATAAAAAGAGCAGCGACAGACGGTCACGGCACACTTTTTCCCCCTCCTACAAGGACCATGGATGAACCACTCAGGCTGAGCACCTTTGATTTAGAAGCCCTCGTGGCTGATGACGAACCACTTCATGCCATCTCCCGGGGCACCCTGGCCAGAGATGACTTTGCCAGACTGGGATGGCAACAGGATGACCCCTTTTACCCCAAAGCCTACATGGTCAACATAGATTCAAGCGATCAACCTGGCACACACTGGGTGAGCATCTATCGTCCAGCTCCTGGATCTGTGGAAATGATGGATAGCTATGGACTGTATTCATTACCTCTGTTTAAAGAGACAGTGAATCGCATGGGTCAGATTCAACAATGATGGAATACACACCCCTTACAACATGGATACAGCACGTTGTGTGGCGTGTACTGTCTCTACATGCTGACCTATCGCATGCGTGGGTGGACTTTTTTAATCAAGTGTTAGATACGTTGGACTGGAAGGACACCGCCAAAAATGATGCCACGGTATTAGCATGGTTTCATACCAAAGTGTCTACCTCCGTTCCTGTGGATGAGATGCCTGCCTTTCGACGGAGTGCCCAGACGCGTACCCTACATCAAAAAACCAACCTTTCTGCCCTTATTGACCTGACACTTGTTCACTGAACCTACGATTACCTGACTGTCAACGTTCCTGTTTGAGAAGTGTACATACGTTCACTGCGTTTTAGGAATGACCAAGTGACAAAGTTCCTGTTCACTGCGTTTTAGGATTGGTATAAAGAAAAGAAAAATGTTCACAAAAATCACAGGGACGCCCCTAATCCTGCGGCTTTTGTTTTGTTGTGTTGGTTCATGTGAGCGGGGGATTAAAAAGTTGAACAAACATAAGTGTTATGTTGTCTGTAGGATGGAAATCGCCATGCACACACCAGAGAAAAACAAAAACAAAATCGACATTTGACCGGTTCCTGCATTCCTACACCACGTCCATGTCTGTTGCATGTCGATTCACCTTTAGAATTCAGGCGTCCGTTCCACACCATCATCGTAGCGCTAAGAAGATCGCCACTCACCTACTGTAACTTAGACGAACGGCTGTCATTGCGCTACAATACGATTGCCTTGTGGAACGAAACCTTACACCTCAAAGTTTACAATCACATCATCATACCCGATGATGTTTGTGGAATTTTGTTGAAAGATCCTTCGCCAATATGACGTCAAACTAGCAACAAAGTTGCTTGGTCGTCGACTGTGTATTATAAGCTCGTCTCAGTGATCTATCATCTCCACATGCCATCCACACACACACACACACACCCTCCCCCTCCTCCCTCCCTCCCCGCCTCCCTCCCTCCACCACCCCTTTTTCTTTTTAAAAAAAAAGAAAAAATGAACATCAAGGATTTTACAGGCGCTTCTTTCTGACATGCCGCCATCTTGGATGTGCGTGCCACCGGAAACGGAAGTGCCGCCATCTTGAATGCGCACCGTGATGAATTCCGGCCCATACCATGACACTCCCGCCACCAAATGGGACAACCTGCTGCACACAGTTGGGGGCGTAACGTTCACCCCGACATCTGTAGAAGCGTGCGCGCCCATCAGCACGTGTGAGTACGAAACGGGACTCGTCAGTAAACAGTACATTTCTCCACCTTGCACATGCCCATCTAACCCTCTGTTGGCGCCAAAGCAGACGGTCCGCCAGATGACGTGCGGTCAATACATGACGTCGAACAGGTCTTCGTGCAAAAAGTCCAGCCTCCCTCAGTCTGTTGCGTACCGTTTGATCTGATATTCTGCGTACCCCAGGGATATGTGTGGTTGTAGACGTGGCTGTGGTCGTGCGGTCTCGGAGGTGTATCGATCTTACGCTTGGGTTGTCACCCTTGGTCTTCCTGACCTTGATCTGTCGTCAACTCTGTTGGTGTTGTTGTCTCGGGTCCACAGTGCGGAGATTGTTGCTCCAGCTTGTATATCTCCCAGTGGCGTTGTTCCGTTGAGCTGCATTCAGTCTTGGCATTCTGGCACAGCCTCCACTGCTGTTATAAGGACTGTATGAAGAGCCGTTGATGTGGATTTTTATACCTATTTAGCAGGGGGGCCTGCATGCCTAAATGCAAGATCCTGTGCTGCACATGTTTTACAGGCGGTTGCCTTTGGATGAAGCTGTAAAATTGATCCCTAAACGCTACGTTTATGTGCTTTGCATGTGTTTTCGCGAATTATAGACACATCATCTTTCTGTTAGACTTATTTGGTTCTCATTTAATGTAATTACTTTAGATATTTGGCAAAAAGTGGTTTTACATCTGTCAAGTTTCTTTTTTTTGAAGAGTATATATTGACATCGCAGCGTGTCAGCTTGAGGATGGGTCAGTCGATTGCATATTGGAGCGAGAGCCACGGTAAAGGTATAGCGAATTAGCAGTAGGGTGTGTATTACCACAACTAAAGGTATTAACAGACGGGTAATCCGTTCACTTGATGTTTCGACGGTAGAAGTGACATTTTAACATGGTGTGAGAGTGCTCTAGATTTCACTAGTCTGTTTTTGTATGGATTTTCTTCATGCTTTATGTAGTACCCTCTGCCAGCAGAAAGCACGCAGTTTCACGCACTTGCACGTATTGAGGATACATCTTGTTGTGTGTTAAAAGCATAACACATTGTACGACATGATGTATGGAGAGCATTAATGTTTTCAGCTGGATCTATATCAAATTGATTTTTTTGTTGGTTAGTGGTGCACATGAAAGCTCATATCGGCATTGGCGCGAATTCACCTTTTTATAATGCGAACCTTTTCATTATTGAAAATTCCATTGTGTTTTCTGAAACATCCCTGATATAATGCCAACTTTAGGAAGTATTGTTTACCAATGACATTATCGTTTAGAAACCAGTCCCTTTCTTAACTTACTTAAGAGCAATATCTCTATTGCGTTTACGGCTAATCCTCTTTTAAACTTTGATCACAAAAGCTTGAAAGACTGGGGTTTTCTTTGCTGATTGGTTGAATTGCTTCAACAAGAAGATGACAAGAGGTGACCGACATGTGTTGTTACTGTCAGATATTGTCCTAAGCCTTCCATCCCTTAGCACGTGTCAAATGTCAACATCCATTTCCTGCAAATTACAACAAGAAGTTACCAACGCCCCTGCATGCTGGTATCATCCATCCTAAACAGGTCCAGAGCCAAAATGGACATTTTTCTTGGTGAAAACAGACCTGTGAAATATGCTATTGATAATCCAGATCATCTTATAGTCGTACACGGTAGTGTACATATCCTTCAGAATATCGGAATGCACTTATATAACAACAGGAGAAAATGCCTTTATGGTCATAGATTAGAGTCATTAAGAATTCAGTTTCAATGGTTTTTAGTACTCTGTATAACCAAAGTGCGATTTTGTAAAAGGACTTCTATGAATAGAGAGCAGGATCCGCTGCTACAATTTCCGATAGGGAGCCCGCATCGTTGCTTGCAACTATGTTTATTATTATTTTAGTAAAATCTAAATATTTTTTACATTTGTATACTTATCCTGCATTACTCCGTATTGCATTTACTGCTGTCTTTGACAGAGAGACGAACTGTGTGAGATCCAGCTACTGAAGAAAGTTGTTTCCATCTGTCCAGGAAGCAGCGCCCCCTCCCACACAGTCGGCACGTGACCCGGAAGACATGACGTCATGTCAAAACACATAACTGCTTTAACATAACATCGGAAACTTCGTGGGGAGGAAGCGGAGCGCTGGGGGGGCACTTAGACTTCATAATGCAGGATAAGTATACAAATGTAAAAAATATTTAGATTTTACTAAATTTTTTAACTTATCCTGCATTACTCCGTATTGCATCTTTATCAGACGGCACGGCCAGTGGGCATACCTTCAGATGTGAGCCAGAAGAAAACCCTCGACAAAGGTCCGATGAAATCGCCTCGCATGGACAAGAGATGACCGGAACACCAGCGACCATTCCTGTCGAAGGAAACGAGAGTCGATGCAAAAGAGGGAACCCGAAATGCAGAAATAGTATGAGGCGGGAATGCCAAAACTAGAACTGACCTAAGAGCGAATGCGGAACGCAGTAGAGCCCTCTAATCTGGGGTGATAAACACCAGAGAGTTCGACGGGCCCCGCTCAGGGTAACGGAGAATCAGTGGCGTCGGGGGTTGGAGACCTGTTGAGCTACCACCAGGGGACCAAAGCTATGAACGCCGGCGACATCCTCAAGGCTACATCACGGAGGTAGTGGTTGGCGAAAACGGTGTCGGATCTCCAAAAACAGCCTTCCATGATCGATTTGAGGGAACAGTTACTGTGCAGAGCCATGGTAGACGCGACGAATCTCGTGGGGGTTGTTAGCCTTGGGGGGGGGGGGGGGGGGGGGGGGGGGTCCAATCCGGCGACTTTATAATCTTGGAGGATGACCGCCCGGAGCCACAGGGAGATAGTATTCCGGCTGACCTCCGACAGCGACGAAGGGGAGACCGGTAGGAAAAGGCGTTTCCTAGACTTACGTCAGGCTTTAGACCGTCGCAGGAAAACCCTCAGGGCCCTAACTGGGCATAATAAAAGCTCCTCCACGTCGTCGGCACCCACAATCGACGAAAGGGGAGGGATGGTGAAGGATCTATCAGGCTGTCCGGGGAGTAGATTCTTTGCGATGAATGCCCAGCACAGCCCAAGATGAACTGCTCCATGAGTCCCGCGTTCGAACCGGACCCGAGAGACGTCGAGGGCGTGGAGCTCACTAACCCGGGCGGCCGTAGCCAAGGCCAGTAGAAACACCGTCTTCTTCGTTAAGTCGTAAAAGGAAGACGTGTGGAGTGGTTAGAAGGGAGCCTCCCGAAGAGCCTTTAAGACCACATTCAGATCCGGTGGTCTGAACTTGGCTTTCTGGTCGTCGAGACGAAACAAGCGCAGCAACGCCTGGAGTTCGGGAATTGTCGTCATTCTCCAGTCGTCCGGGATGGCAAGGACGGAGTTAATGGCGACCAGGTACGTGGAGATGGTAGAGATGGTACAGAAGAAACTCAGCCAGGAACTGCGGTGATGCCATCATCGGATCCTGATGCTTGTCAGAGCAGAACGCCTGGAACGAGGACCATTTATCATCATATAGTCCCCGTGTAGATGGACGATGGGCGAAAGCAATAGCCTTGGACTCTCTAGTCGAATAGCCCTTGGCTCCTAGGGCTTTTTGCAGATGTGCCAGGCGTGCAGATGAAACCGAGCGGGACTTGGGTGGGGCAACCGACTGTGTGGGTGGAGCAGCAGGTTGGACCACGCTGGCAGTTCTAGAGGGTTGTCTCTGGTGACGTTTCGGAGGTCGACAAACCAACTTCTGGCCGGCCACCTAGGCGCGACCAAAATCAGTGTCAAGTGCCGAGTGGCCTGGATCTTTTGAAGAACCCTGGGAAGGAGAACCGGAGGCGGAAAAGCGTACGCGCTTAATCTCTCCCAGGGAACACTGAAGGCGTCGACTGCTACAGTGGCCGGATCCGGGACCGGCGAGATGTAAGTCGGCAGCTGACAGTTCTGAGACGTGGCGAACAGATCGATGTTTGGAGTGGCGATCGTTTGACAAAGGACTGTGAAGATCTCTGGGTGGAGTCGCCATTCGGTGGGAGCCACCTTGTCCGGTCTGGACAGAGCATTCTTGCAACCTGGAATGTGCTGAACAAGGAATTGCAGGTCTAAGCGGTCCACCAGGTCGAAGAATCGGAAGGTCTGGTTGAGCAGGGACTGAGGGTGGAGAGTACCCTGATTCCTCAGACACCACACCACGGTGATGTTGTCCGTGGAGATGGTCAACTGGGCGTGACGGAGAATGCTCTGCCAGTGGGAGACGGCCAGTATGAGAGCTTCGAGTTCGAGGTTGTTGCTGTGCCAGTGGAGTCGATCTCCGGACAACAGCCCTGCAACTGTTTGAGTCCCCAGATGAGCCCCCCCAACCCTGTTTGGATGCGTCGACGAACAAGTGGAGGGAGGGCTGTAGCGCGGTCAAGGAGACGCCGCCGCAGATGTTCGATTCCACCGTCCACCATCGGAGGAAGGGGTGGAGGTGGACCGGGAGAACGATGAGGGACTCCGGATCCTGCTGCCGGATGAAGGGTGCGAGAAACCGTTGAATTTGACGGAGTTGGAGGCGACCTCTGGCAGTCAGGTCTTGAGCCGACGTAAGGAGACCCAACAGAACCTGGCATTGGTGCAGAGTTTGAGCCTGTTGGAGGGCAGGGAAGAGATGAGCGAGGATTTTCAACCACCTGTCTCTGGGGACTTGGAGGTCCTGATTCGTGAGAAACAGGCCCCCGATAAACTGCAGACGGAACGATGGGGTCAGCTCCGACTTCATCTGATTGACGATCCAACCCAACTGATTGAAGAGCCGCAGGGTAAAATCCCTGTGACGCAGTAGCAACGCCGAGTCCCGATTGTTGAGGAGACAATCGTCGATGTATGGATCGAAGTTGATGTTCCTCAGGTGTAGGTAGGCGGCGACCGGTCGGGTGATCCGTGTGAAAAGCCACGGGGCAGTTGAAATTCCAAATGGTAGGACCGCCCACTGGTAATGGGTACCATTGAAAAAGAACCTGAGGAAGCGCCGGTTGTTGGGGTGGATGGGTACATGAAGATAGGCATCCTGGATGTCGAGGCTGATCAGGGAATCGCCAGCGGAGATTCTCGTCCTGAGCAGTCGCAACGTCGTCATTCGGAAGTAGGGAGGACGTTCCAGGTAGTGCCGGTTGAAAGTGGAGAGATTGTGTATCATGCGCCAGCTGGTGGTCCCCTTCTTGGGCACCAGAAACACCGGAAAGTAAAATCCTGGGTGTCGAGCCGGGTCGTGTACGATCTCTATGGCCTCCTTCTGCAGTAGGGAAACGATGCTGTCGTGAAGGGGCCGAAGTTGGTGGGGTGAATAAGCGGCTGTTGACGGAGTAGACGTCAGAGGAGGCAGCGCAGCCAATGGGAGCCGGTACCCCTGACGGAGGACGTTGGTGACGAACGGGTCCTCCAGTATGGACCAGTTTCTCCAAAACCGGCCTAGTCTCCCACCCACAGGTGTGTCGGTGACCGGAACGGCTGGGGGTGGGAGGTCCCAGTCGTTGAGGTCCCGCCGGTCAACGCTTTGAGGTGGAATCGGCACCCTTGCCGGGGCGATGATCCCTTCGGGGCTGGTAGTTGCCACGGGATCTACCACGACCACGCCCTGTCTGGCCACGAAAGGGCGAGGTATGTTTGGAGACGACCTTGAGGGAGGAACGGCGTGGTTTATAGTTGCCTTTGGAGGACTTGGCCGCTGATTGGTGTGTGACATGCTCCAAGGCTCTGTGAGCAGTTTCATCCCTGGCGAAGCTGGAGACTCGGGCGTGGGTAGCGGAGATAGCACCAAGGTTGTCGTAGTAAGGAACGCTTGAATTCGGAATCCCAGTCCGTGGAAGTCAAGTAACCCAACCGTCGAGTAGTGGTGATCTCCGATTGCGCAAGTGATCGATCTGGCAAAGTTGGAATGTCACAACCGTGCGTAGGTGGTCGATCCTGTTAGGATTGGATTCAGCGAGATCCTGGTCAATGGCTCTGGCAGAAGAGGCAAGTGTAGATAGTGGCTTCAAAGTACGCCGCAGTTCCGTTTCCACGAAAGCGAGTCGGGAGTCCGGCATACGTATGGTGACGGACTGGGAAGACCCGGTCATTCGATGTAAGTCCTCGTCAAGGATATGTGCACCGTCGGCCACGTCGAAGGAGTGGACGGGGAAATCATCCCGCCGGAAACGAGGAGCCTTGAACGACGGCGTGAGGGACAACTTAGCGAAGTCCTCGTCCAACGCCGTAACCAGGTCAGTCAGCATTGGGTCGGGTGGTAGAGAAGTCGGATTAGACCAAATCGTCGACTTTTTATTCACATCGGAGCCCGGGGAGGGAGCGACGGAGGCCAAACGGTCCGCCAGCCAATCAGCAACCTATGATATGGCATGTTGGAGTGCCGACGCACACGCTGGGTGAAGGAGACTGGCGACAGGGGACTACAATAACTGCAACGCTCTGTGAGGGTACACGGGGTTGTACAGCCCAGGCAGCAGGGGTGGGGGTCCTGTCCAGATTTATTCCTGCGGCAGCGAGAGCAGCGAGACATACTGGAATTGAAGCAAAAGCATAACGATGTGTAAACACACAACGTGAAACATAATGTAACTCAACATAACTTATTCTTGTTACAAAGTTAATAAGAGCAAACAATTACGCTTCAAACACGCCAAAAACAATCATTAAACTTAATGTAAAACTCCAACCATAGAGCGAATTCAAGACACAAATCACGAAAGTACGTGGACACGTAGTGAATCGCAAAAGGGCGGGAAAAAATGGCGGGAAACAACAATACGCTCGGAAAAACCGTGACGAGAGTCACAACCTGAGCGAGAAACGTTACCAATTAACAATATAATGAAGGCAAAGGTAACAAGACACAACATAGCAGACTTTTGTCGTAGGAAACGATAGAAAGTCAGGACCAATAAAGCTTAAATAATTCCACTGAGGGATACAGTTCACGTCCGATCCATGTGGTTGACAAAGCAGTTATGTGTTTTGACATGATGTCATGTCTTCCGGGTCACGTGCCGAATGTGTGGGAGGGGGCGCTGCTTCCTGGACAGATGGAAACAACTTTCTTCAGCAGCTGGATCTCACACAGTTTGTCTCTCTGTCAAAGACAGCAGTAAATGCAATACGGAGTAAATATTATTATTATTATTTATTCTGCCGTTTTTTTGTTCCAGAGATAGCAGAATAACCACTGGCTCGATTTTTTTCAAATTTTGTGTGTGCATGGAGATAGTTCAGTACCAGATACCACACAAATTCCAAGGATGTATGCCAAATGGCAAAGGGCAGATAACTGAAAAACAAGTATTTTTTGAAAATATATTTTGCCCTATTGTTCGTTAACCGCTTGTGCGATTACTTTCAAACTTTACACATGTCTGCTGCTTTCGGTGCTTGGCATTTTTTGTTCTTTGACTTTGGTCATTGGTCATGTGGTTTGGCAGCCATATTGGATTCAAGGTTTTCACAGTGTCTTTAGGGTATCTGTCTTCAAAAGCAAACAACTTGAGTCCACTGCATGAAATGTTTCTAAACTTTCTGATAATTGTCTCCATACATAACACATCAAACCTTAATAACCGTTTTGGGATATCTTTTTTGGTTGGGGCTGTATTAGATTTTGATTTTGAATATTTCTTTTCACTGGAATTTTAATCTAAAGATCATATCTTGTAAGGTTGTTGACAGAAACTATTGCAAGATTACATGAAGTAAGTGTGCCATATGCATCTCATGTTTTGTTTTAGGTTGGCTGCTTATAGTAAGATCACTTGGTGGTGATACTTCATTAATATTTGGGACACGGTGCAAACGGTGACTATGTGACTTTGAGCATTCGAACATGTTCGAGGTCAGAAATGGGTTCAGAAGAAACTTATCACACGCCAACTTCGCAGCGGTGATACCCTGCAAGTTGTGCCCTTCATGTCACAGATTTGATACAAGGAAACCCTTTGAGGATTCGAACATGGACGTTTGTGCACAGTGTAACCTGGAGCCCGCCATTGCTGCTTTTCAGCTATATTTATCATTATTATTATTATTATTATTATTATTATTATAAGCAAAGAGGGTTTGGGTGATCCTGGCACAGTCATGCTGGTTAGGCTCATCCTCAGCTCAGGGCCCTTGCCCCCTCTACACGCAGCCCAGACAGCGAATGGGACTTCTCTCAGGAAGTGCTGCCTAGTCAAACCTACCAAGAACTTTTCTGAGAATGTGAAGACTCCCCAACACTGCAGCCTTCTGACATTACCCAGATTGTCAGAAGGGCTGTATTCCTGGTAGCTAACCCGGGTACTCTCCCAATGTCAGTCAACAGATTGGGAGGTACCAAACCTAAGGCACAGAGAACAATGGGGAGTCAGACAACTTGGTACTTGGGATGCAAGCGTTACATTTCGAAAGCGAGGTCGGCATATTTGCCATGTATTTCCTCAATCTTGTCAATCACATTACTGTCAAAGGGGACAGAAAATTAAATGATTTCATTGGATTTATCAAAAAGGACAAGATCAGGTTTGTTAGCCTGGATACATCTGAGGCTGTAAATGTGCCTATTCCAAAGAATTTTGTATTTATCATTTTCCATAATGCCCTCTACAAATTCCGGGTCATACCATGGATGGACCTCTGTGTCAAAACCACAAGCACGGCGAAGACGGTAATCAAATGATCGAGCTACACCATCATGTTGTTTTTTATTATTATTATTATTATTATTATTATTGTTATTATAGTACAAGCTAGAGAAAATATTCAGCTAATATTTTCTATATTGGGACAGTGCTGCTGTTGTCATACAGTAACTGTATTACTGATTTACATGTTCCATAAACACAAAAATGAAAGGAAATATCAAATGTCAGAAAAAAAGTGCAAATTAACAAAAGTTTTACCATATCCAGATCACCTGTGGAATATCTATGTTGAGACATTGTTTGAATACAAAAGAAATTGACGCACATACCTGAAAACGTTACTACTGGTCCAAACATGTGTGCCAAGCCCCTTATTATATGCAGACAAAGGAAAAAATTATTGTGAAGTGGATTTTTCCACATACAAACCTTTATATAACGTTTCACCTTTGAACTAGGCAAAACATTTATGAAAGGCTTGAAGGAACTAAACCAACCAACTTTTGATGATATTGCATGTCTTTTTGCAAGATAAACAACTAATTTTCAGGAGAAATTGCTTCAAATGCTTTGTATAAAATGCCAGAGTCTAGATTTATTTAACAATCTTATTTGTGATTAATCTTAAAAACTTACGTTCCACAATAAAATATCTAAAGTTTTAGATTAATTACATTTTTGAAACTGTCTTAAACCTGTTGCAAATGATACAAAGCTGTGACAGCTATCGGAACACTAACAGAGAACTTGTGTGTTGTGAGATAGAAAATGTGGGGTGTTTCCCAATGACGTCACAGGTATTTCCCAGCCACTGGCAATCACAACAATATAGAACAGTAACAAATAGTCAAATGGTCTGGTGTAGAATCCGCAGAACTTTGTGTAAGTAAAAGAAAGTAAGGGACGTTATTCTAAATAACAATGATACCTTTGATTGAACAGCAGACATTCAGCATTCAAGAAATGTGTTCAATAAATATGTACACTATATACTTAAACTTCAATTATTAAAACTGCTCATCCCTCACAATTTTAGATGTAAAAACCGAAGAGAAACACTTATGGTTTTGCACGTCGTCATAAATGTAGAATGTTTACTTGTAAAAAATGCAAAATAAAGACAAAAGCATTGACACAAATATGATCAAGAAGACATAACAGCAGAACTCTGTGCTTTATGAGAACTGTAACATTGAGCAAGGCCTCAATGGGGAACCGGGGAACCACTCTCAACTCGCATATGAACTAAGATTGGCAGACCCTGAGTTATCAATAAGGTCATGGTCATTACTATTGCTGCCGACACCTTCAGATTGGTATGTTGGTTCACACTTTTTTCACTATCAACAAGGATAAAAATCAAAATAATAGTTATCATTGTTAATAATTCTAAGAATACAACCTCTATTGCATCATCCTCATAATCCTGTATTTTGGCTGCAATAACACTTAAACTAAAAAAGTCCTCTTCACTGTCAATTACACATCAAAAGTAGTATTCCTTATAGCACACTGGACTACCTCTTGCATGTGCAAGGCCAGGAATATCCTCACTTCTTTCCAAACATCCATCACTAGAGATAGATGATTGGGGAGGTGGGAGGGCGTGCTTCAAATGTAATAAAGATTGTATTCTTAGAGTTATTAACAATGATTGAAACTATTTATTGTTAATGATTGTTTCTAGAACCTTCTAAGACATCCTTCTCTGATTAATTTAGGTTCTGACGTCACTTCCGGTTCCATTCATTCCGGGAGTGACATCACTTTCGGACTTTATGATGCCATATCCTTTCTACATGCCATTTCTGGTCTCCTAAAAGTTGTTTTGACATCATTCCTGGTCCCTTTGACGTCATTACGATGTATGTTTACTTCCGTCTCAAATCTTCCAATTGTGATGTCACTTCCGGTAATTCTGAGAGACAAGTAGACAATAACATCTGTTCTTCTAGAGCTTTTAGCTGCTCATAAAAGCACCCCCACTCGCTATGTTTTTCAAAGAAGGGAGGAAAACCTATTGCTTGATGAAAGCCTGAGCACCTATAACAGGGCCTAGAGAGTATACACCCTGAAGTTCTGGCTGCATCACTGTCATCCTGCAATGACATATTCAACAGATACCATGAGTCCATGATGCTAGATTGGTGCCCAGAGCTCTGATCTCATGTACTGAACATGGGCCCAGAATGACATGGTAAATCGGTCTGTATGATCTTCCTTAGGTCCAAGTGCAGGAATAATATAATACATTTGGCATAAATGTCCCATTGGATACAAAGTCAGGCCGAGAATGTGATCTGATGGCTCTCCATTCCATCTCGTGAGTAAGGCTCGAGTAGTCCTGGGCATGTAATTCGGACACTATATTGCTGCCATTGTCATGGCTAACAGAAAGACAATGTTCTTAGCATTCTGAAGCAATGTGGCATTAGCTAGGGGTCCATAAGGTTCAGTTAGTAGGACTGACAGAACTACAGATAAAATTCCATTCAGGAAATATCCTAGGAATGCATCTTCCAAAAGAAAAGATCGAATGAGCGTCTTCAAAATGGGGTGGTTGTTGATAATAAATCCGTCATGTCGGGTAACAGAGTGATGAGCGGAAATAAATCCTGCGATCATACCTTGGTGGAATGTATTATCCTGTCTAAGATGGAGTAGAAAATCGGCAACCAAATAGTAACGTGGAAGTCTTCTAATCCACAGTGTCTTCGCCACTTAACAAATTTGTCTCATCTGTTGTAAAGAAACGGAGGATGACCATGATTGAGCAACATCTGAGGAGGCAGATTTAGAAAATCGGAGGAACATCCACCATCTGATTGAAAGACGTGGTTGAGATAGTGCCTTGTTGATCATCAGGAGCATGGGGGTGAATCAATTGTCTGGAGGGCAGAGATATCCTGTGGTCAGAAGGGAGTGAGTTCCTATGTAAATGATATCTTGTGTAGGAGTTGACTCCAACTTTGTGGGATGAATAAGGAAATCCAGATGCGTCATGAGCTGGGTTAGGAAAACCTGGTCCTGAATAGGTGTGTCCTGTTTGGCTGCTAGAAAATCATCCAAGTATCCGTGGAGATGCACAAGATGGAAATGATGACTGGCTCCATTATCCTGGCAAAAAACCATAAGGCAATCGACATCCCAAACGGATGTACCCAGAACTTGTAGCAGTGTCCATTGACTGCAAACCAAATATGTCTGGGACAAAGGATGAATTGGCACATGTAGATACGCATTTTCGAAGTCGATGCTGAAGAGCCTTTCCCACGGACGTAGTGTCAAGTGTAGTTTTAGGACAGATTCCATCTGACATTTTGATGGTAGCCATAACGGGAACTCTATGGTGATGAGCTGAGTCCATGCAGTGATCACATGGGAAAACAGAAGATCCGGCTACAGGGAGGGTGCTTATGCGGGTATCATAAGGTAGCTTAACGATCCCATAACTTCAGACTCATAGTCTGTGCAGTCCAGGCGGGACCAGTGGGGGAATCCAAATGGTGAACACTTTGCTGAGGGTCCATACAATCTTGCAGTCCTAGTGACAATCGTGATGGTTGTGGGGATTCTTCTGAGCCTGTTGTGCAGCATTCCGTTTCAGCTGTTCTATCTCCAAAATAGGCCACACTTCTTGCATGTTGGTGAAGCAGATTACACCATAGTATAAAATCACACCAACACAAACTTATACTCACATAACAAGTGCTTCTAAACAATTACTTAAGCAAAATCTAGTTGAATAAATAGTAAATACGGACTATTTAAACTGAAACAGACTAGTAATTAGTGTGACTTCACTAACCAGGTGCTAGAGGGGAGCAGCTTTATTTAGATGTTGGTCACAGCACACAAAGGAAAGAAGTGAAGATTTTCCTGCTTCTGCACATGGAAGAGGTAGTCCAAAGTGCGACAAGTGGTGTGTAGTAGACAGTGAAGAGGACTTCTGTTGCAAATGTGTGATGCAGCCACAATGCACAGTTATGGCAATTATGTAATAGAGGTAGAGATTCATAAGAATGATATATTTTAAGCTAGCGACTACATGGCAATGTGAGTAACAAAATTCTGATGTGAAATCTTTAATTCGTTCTCTGTGTTTTTGAAGGGTCAGTTTGTATCACAAAGTTCAACAAAATAAAATGTCAATGTTTCAAAGCAGATTATTTGTATGAACAATATCTATGGCAAAGTATGCACCCATGTTGGTGGATGAAGATAAAAAAAATTTACAACAGGTATAAAGGTATCTTTCATTTACGAAAATCTTACAACATCTAAGGGCTTAGATAGTTTCAAAAATAGGCTACAACAGAGTATGATTTCCTAATGATAACTTTATGATAATCTGAGATTGTTTCGAAACTCTAGGCCCAGATACCCAACCCCATATCACCGTCACTCTAAGCAATCTTCGGAATTGCAAAGTTCAGAAAAACACCACTTTGGATTATTTCTTTATGAGACTTCACCCAGCTAAGGTGAACATGACAGATGGTGGGCCACAAGAAGGTTTTAACTAGGTACCTTGCAGCAAGATGTTATATGTCAATTTACCATCTACAGAAATACCAAATTATCAACAGAACAACCATGTTAAAGACCATGCTGTATTGGCTGCTGACGCATGACTACCCCTCTCCATGACATGGATTAGAACCATGCATCTTCGATATACAGTAGGTTCCAGACAGCAACTCTCACAGAAGTATCAAAAACTGCAACAGAAGGGTATCTACAAGAACAGTAGGCAATCAATCCTAATGGTAGAACGTCTTGGTTAATGTTTATGTGTTTCCCAGGCCTGCAAGATCCCCTGACCTGTCACCAATTGATAATTTCTTGGATGAAACTGAATGATGTTAGCAACATTTTTCAAATTCTCCATCAATGTTGCAGAAACTCCAGCTCAATTTTCCTCAGACATGTAATGCCACTCCCTCTGGCTTTCATCACCATTTAGGGACCTCAATGAGGTGAATGTGTGAGGCTTGCATCAATGCATAAGGTAGACACATTCACTAGCAATCTTGCCTCTGAACCTCCTTGTATGACATGACTTGTTCACATATGGCAGGAGCGCTCTTCATTTGGAATGACAGATTCTCATTATTTTTCTCAAATACTTTTGCCTTTGAGTATATTAGAATAGGTTGTATATATACAAGGACAAGAGGAATGAAAACATTTTTTGTGGTTGCTAGCTAACATACTATTGTGAATGACTTTTTATCTTGCTCATTGTAAATGTTTGAATATCTTGACTTATACTAAACAGAACATGTTGACATCTGCATAACCACAAATGCCACTGAGAGGGCAAAAGCAAATTTGTCATTGCTTAACCTGCTGTTCTCCTTGTGCATGTGGATAGTGTTGACAGGTACTTCATATTGCAAATGTCTGTTCTTGGTGAACTCCACAACTGTTCATGATGTTCATGTATGTTTACAGTCGCAACAGTTGAGATGAGGTTTGGTGTTGCCTCAATGATCTTCATAGAAGTTGGAATTCAATACTGTGTCTGTCACATCAGGCTTCACAGGTTATTCATTGTGGTGCTGATACAACTGACAATCGTGACTGTTTGGGCTCTATTCCTAGTGAAGCCTTGTAAGTTTGTTCCTCATCAAGTAGGTTCAATGGGTCTAGTAGATAGTTTGTAACCTGAAAATGATGTTTGAAAAAGGATTATATATAGTAGGTCCTACTGCACACAAATAGTCAAACAAATTACATCAAATTATCTCCATAATTTAGGTACACATGTAAACATCTTTTCAATATTGTTGCCATCGGAACCACCTTCAACTTTGGATAGAGACAAAACAAATTTAACAATCTTGACACACACCTTTTTCGTAATCATCCATGCAAGGTTTCAACCTTAAAAGTTCTGTACGTTAGGAGACAAATTTAAACACAAACTTATGTAGTGGAAATTTTGATGGAGGTTAGACTACGAAACTGAATGTATAGGCCAAGTGTCAGCAGTTCCTGAAAAAGAAATTTTGTGCCGTTCCACTGTAGCTCACCCAAATATGTAGTCAACATTTTAAAATGTCCACAAATTACTTGAATTATTTTATAGTTAACAAGTTTTTATTGTTTGTAACAAGCAGCAGCAGCTGCAGCAGCAGTAGTAGTAGCAAAACTTAGGATGAGCTTGGCCCACTAAAATGTCTAATTGTGCCCAACTGATCACAAATTTTAATTCAATCTTTAGTTCTGCACACCATTTCCTCATCATATATAAAAGACAGAAACCAGTTAAGGAAATGTTTTTTATGGTCATCAGTTTGCATAAACAATTTAAAGCACCATCTATCTAAATGTTACATTTATCTGCCAAAATGGTACACTCACTGGGCTACAGATATGAAGGTTGCGAGTTTGATCCTCGGGAATATAAAGAAAACATTTGTCATTTGATTTTACATTTCATTACAAGTTACAATCTGAACGGAAGTTATATTAATAAAATACGCGGGACATTATATAAAATCCCTGGGATATTATATAAAATCCCTGGGATATTATATAAAATCCCAGAGACATTACAACGTCCCTGTTTATGAGATTTAACCCGACTGGAAAGTAAAACCTCACAATAGGTTTTAATGCCTATAGAAAGAAGTCTCTTACTTAATAGCGATCCCAATGAATAGGTTTATAATCATGATTAACCTCGCAACCTGCAGGCAATCATATTGTGAGTAATCACATAACTATACTTCTGTGGTATGAAACAATAGTTATCATTGTGTATCATTCTAAGAAAACTGTTTCTATTACATCATTGCCTTAAAAATCATTGTTTAAAGGCTGAATCACACTTAAAATCCCTAAGTTTTTCAATACAGATATCCTCTCCACTGTTCATCTTAAGGTCAGCCAGATCAACTGTGCAAGCGCAGGGGGGTTGGGGGGGGGGGTTGGGGGGAGGGGGAACATCACTCCTTTCCTGTATGTGGTACCATGAACATGGAAGTCTTTTTCCTCTGATAATAACACACAATTTACAATGTTTTTCACTGTAAATGCTTGGATTTTTCTCCTGATGTAAAGGAGGTAGTGTTCTAAGAATTATATACAATGATAACTATAGTTTGATATTTTCCTACAAATACCTACTATACTACCTCTACTACATCCTTCTTCTTCCTATAGTTGTGGCAATGTCCCAAAAGCAAGTTTGCAACTTCTGAGCTTCATTCGCCCAAACACCCCTTGCATCACCATAGCGACCACCCTGTCAATCAGGTCATGCACCTGGATCTCGTTCACCTGACACTCACTGCTTCATCGTTCTCCTTCTCTTTGTCTCAAAGTGGAGGCGTACTATATTTTTTAGGAATTTAGGAATTCTTTTCTCAAAAAAGAAGTGGGAGTTAGGTGCAATTCTTGCATCAAGAATCGGCAAAGATCAACAGAAACAGTCAGCCTGTAAGAAATGCCAACATATCTTTTCTGCAGTGGATCCACACAGTTTATGCTGTGGCTGTCGGGGAGTCTGTAACCCAACATTCTGATGTCCAGAATGTTCCTATCTTTCACAAGAGGCATTCACAGAATACTTGAAGAAATGCCAGAAAGGGAACATAGATCGCAGATCTAAATCCAAGGACACACAACATGGACCTTCTCATCGTAAAAAACAAAGTGTACAACTAAGGCTATCTTCAGTCCGACCCTAAAATGAGTGGTCAAGCAGCCTCCATCAGCCGCCATTACATCCCTGTCAGTCGAGGATGCTGCTGTCCCAGACAACTTTTTGGACAAGGAAACTCTGCCCTTCTTCCCAATTGACTAATACTGGGGTACTAGCATTCCACCGACTACCACAAACTCCCAGGCCAAACATATGTTGGACACATGTATGGTACTGGCTATTAACAAAGACCAGTCTACTGATTTACTTCCAACTACTTAGGTTGCAGCCCAACGAGTCGGCTCTACTTTGACAAGCAATAATTCTAATAATTCTATCCCAGTTGTCATCACTGCGATGAACGTCTAATTAACCAGAAGTACAATTGCGATGTTGCCCTCCCCACAGAACAGAAGTAGAGAGCACGCTCAACCAACTATAGATGAATGACATTGAGAGAAGGGTTGACAACCTATAGATCGACCCTCACAGCCGCACCTTAAGGGTTGACATTCTCAGGAGAGGTCAACATCTCACCGTCACTCACAGGATCAAGTCTCCCAGGGTTGACAGTCTAAGGAACGCGCTTCCTCAACAGGTCTGTCGCAGGATCCATCTTCCAGAAGTCGACAATCTAAAGATCAATACTCCAAGGGTGGACATTCAGACAATTCACCTCAACTTCGATCTTCACGAGAACGGACGTCGATATTGAAGCAATTTTCTAAGCAGAAGACAGTTTGTCAGGAGGAGAACTTTTCTGTCTCTACAAATTGTCATCACCCTACTGATCGATCCTATGAATATGACCACGTCCGTTTTGTTCTATCAAACGTCATGCATCTAGATGACACCATTAGAAGGACCATGCCCTTACTGTCCACCATATTATCGGCGACAGATGCGATAGGGATGTCTTTGATCCAGGCCAAGACATCAGCGGGAGCCTACATCAGAGGGACCATAAACTTAATCCAAAGCAAATTTCAGGATGTCATGGATCTTATCACACATGAATGGGGATAAATTACCGTACTAAAGCTTAGAGGTCTACTCAACTACCGTCCTTCACCGCCACGAAGGACACCAGAGAATCGCCCAAGAGGGGCGATGTCACCTTCAAGTGATCCCTCCTATCTCTGGGACGACAGGGCACTTCTGCCTCCATTCGTATCAGTTATTCTTACTCAATGTCACTTCGCAGCCAACTGGACCATCCTGGATGACCCCTTCAGATAATTCAAGATGGGTATCAGCTGCCACTCATAGGAGTCCCTCTAACAACATCCACTCCAGTCCAGAGTGTGTAACCTGACCAGACAGTTGACAACACTACAGGACACGATGGGTACATTGATATCCAAACAAGTCCTAGAGTGTTTAGGCCCCAGTCCCAGAACCCCAGGGTTTCTACCTGCCAATATTTTTGCTCGCGAAAAAAGACAGCAAGAACTTTTGTATGATTTTGAACATGAAGCTGTTCTATGACGTCTGTTGCGCTACTATGCACCATCTTTCAACAAGAGAACTACAGTGTCAGCCTAGATCTACAAGATGCTTACCTGCACATACCCATCCATTGAGGGCACCGCCATTACCTCCGGTTTATTTTCCAAGGTCGTCACTACCAGTGGAGGGGGCTACTATATAGAATTCTTTCAGACCAGTGGCTTTTTACCAGCCTTACAAAGCCCATCACAAAGTTTTTACACGTCAGAGGGATTGTCTTCGTGTCATTCAACGACAATTGCATCCAGGCCCATGCTGACTGGAACGTTCTAGTCAAGCATCTCACTTTCACTCAGAGATTTCTTCATCACCTCGGTTAGCTAATCAAAACAGAAAAGTTGGAAACCACACCCTCTTCACAACTGCAGTTCATTGGAGCTCTTTTTGACACTGATCTCGGGAAGAAGTTTGTCCCTCCAGACAGGTGGAAGAAGATACGGTTAGCACTCACACAGTCTCTACATCTTTGACAATGGCAGCAGTTGCTCGGTCTATGACGTCGGCGCAAGCTCTCACCGAGTGAGGTCGACTACAACTATGGCAAATTCAGCCTTTTCTGAGACCTTATCTTCAGATTGACGATTGTTGGGTTCCAATTCAGCTCCTCGACAGAATGGCATCTACATCTGGAAGTGTTCAAGGGGATTGACCTATTCACGACCCGGTTCCACCACAACTCTCCACATTCATCTCTCCGATTCTGGATGAAAAGGCATGGGAGTACGGCGCTTTGGATATATCGTTGGAGAATCTCGATGCTTATGCCTTTCCACACCAACAGTGCTTCTACCACTGGTGATTCAGAAGATGGCTGCCATGACTCAGCTATGCCTGATTTTGATAGTGCCTTACCGGCCAGCACAGAGCTGGTTCACCTTGTTAGTTCCTTCAACCTCACTCCAGCCTACGACATCTATGCGCCTTGCTTGACTCCAAAAGTCCTTACTTGCAAACCTTGTACATCCATAATTGGAAAGCTTTCGAGGGATACTGCAGGGGCAGGTGTATCACCTCTCCTACTGCTGCTTAATCATGTGTAAAATGTGATCTAGGTTTCACAGATTATTTTGACTGCCCTACTGGTCTACGACAAGGATGTATTTTGAGTCCATTACAGTTTTCACTTTTCATAAGCGAATTATCATATGAAGTTATTTCTAATGGAAAGCATGGTGTACAGTTATACCCTGATTTAATAGAGATACTGTTATTGTTGTTTGCCGATGATGTTATTTTAACATCAGATAGTGTCACGGGGCTACAGACTCAGTTGAATATTCTAGAAACCCACACAGAAAAATGGAATTTAACGGTAAATCTGGAAAAAACAAAAGTTGTTGTATTCAGATGAGGTGGGGTGCTTTCAAAAAAGGATATTTGGTATTATAGGGGGGAATAGGTTGAGGTAGTGTCAAGCTACAAATATCTTGGTTTACCTTTTTATTCATCAGGAAAATTCAGTAAGAGTATATCTGATCTAGCACTAAGAGCAAAAAGAGCTTTGGTCGAATTGATTGCACTTTTAAGTAAAATTGATCTTATTTCAAAGTCAGTGTTCTTTAAGATATTCGATTCGCAAATACAACCTATACTTTTATATGGCTCTGAAGTGTGGTGATTTCAGCAATATGACAAATTGGACAAAGTTCATCTATTAGCCTGTAAAAGTAGGACAACAAACCTCAAATGCTATAATCTACGGGGAAACGGGTCGCTTTCCACTGTACATCAACTCCTATGTTAGAACACTTAAGTTTCGGCTTAAATTAATTCATATGAATGAAGACAGATTGCCAAAAAAGGCTTATTATATGTTTTTGTATTTAGATAACTGTGGACGCCATACATGGGCTTCTAACATTCGTTTACTTCTTTTTTCCCATGGCTTTAGTTTTGTATGGATATCGCAAACAGTTGCGAACCAGCTTTCATTTCTTTTTAAGGATACTTGTATAAACATGTTTTACCAAAACTGGAGATCAGACTTAAATTCTAGTTCAAGTTTAAAAGTCTTTTAGAACCTGAAAAATATCTTTCAGTTTTGTATGAAAGAAAATTTAGAAACATAATTGTAAGATTTAGAGCAGGTCTTTTAAAATTGAAGAATAATGAAGGCAGATATCTGTCGATAGAAAAGTCTTTTCGAATATGTCCAGTCTGTAATAATGGTATAGAGGATGAATTTCATTTTTTACTCATTTGTTCATGTTATAATGATCTCAGAAAAGAATACTTACCGACAAAACTTTGCCGATATCCTAGCTTGAACCATTTCAAATCTATTATGTGTAATAACAATGAAGCAGTCTTAAACAGTTTATCACGTTGCCTATATTACGCTTATGCAAAAAGAACAAGTAGTACAATTCAATTATGACATAAGTCATGTGTCATGTTACTTTACCGTTGCATCTGTGAACAATTGGTATATTGTGAACTGTAATTGTATATGGGCCCGAAGCCTTCATGCAAATGAAAGTTCTTCTTCTTCTACTGCTGCTTCCCTACAGCAAGTTACCAAATATCTTCAGCATCTTCGCTCCACCAGGAAGCATAAGGGCTCAATATTATCTACATATCTAGCAGCTCTTAAGTTGGTCATCGCTACCACAACAGACTTGAAGATTACTCTAGTCCCAGTACTTCAAGCTCTTCTCAGCTCCTATATTCGTCCACCCAAATGTGATTTAAACGTTATCCTTCAACACTTGACGTCAGCAGAATATGAGCCTCTGGAAGGAAGGACTCCGAGGAGATCACTCTTAAGACAGTCTTCCTTCTAGCTTTTGCTACTGCTGCGAGGGTCAGCAAGATACACACCTTGGATCTTAACAGGATTGGATTTGCGTCTGCGATGGGACTTCATCGCAAACAACTATCTCCCGGGTCAAACAGTCATGCTATTGACGATACCGCCTTTACCTCAGAGGTTTCCTGTACAGCGGTCTCCTTTTGGTTACGATTTACAATCTTCCTCCATGTCTAGACAAAATCTGATGAAACTAAATTGACTTGAAATGTCCATTGCATCATACCAGATACATTCACAATCAGTATAAAGGTTTCAGCCAAAGAAGCAATCTCTTTTGTTATCGATGTTGTGCGACGAAAATGTGCAAAAAGATTCTTTGAAGTGCACTGCACTTCATGTAGACATAAGTGAATTTGATATGGCTTGAAGCAGATTACAAGGGATGATAGCGGGAGAAAGTAGCTTCAAACCTGGGTATGAAGCATGATCCAATCTCAACAAAGTTTATGATAACATTTAGGGGCAAATTTGGTGCAAAGACAGTCTTGGCCAAGGTAAACCAAAGGGATAGCCAGGACTAGTTGTGAAATTGTATGCTATGCTAGATGACAAGAGTAATGTCTTCCTGGACAGATCTGATTTTTAGAGCTCTCTGTTGCTGGAGGTGACAGTGTTCCTTATACTTTCTGGTCATGTGGAGAGCAAAGGGATTTGTGGATGAATCGCTTGATTCTGGTGCCAATCTAGAACTCCCTAGCCTGACTGAATGTAATCAAATAGGCAACCACTGAGAAGAAATATCTACACCCAAAGTGGCAACACACCATTCCCATCTTGTATGCATAGCTGGACTTATCCCTCCTGTGGATGAATCCCACATCATCCTATTGATTAGAAGAGATATTGTACCAGTGCACCATGTGTTTCATCAACACAATCAGACAGGGAATGCTCCTTTCACCCAAACATTGTGCTTAGATTGGGTCATTGTAGAAGAGACCTTTCTCGGATAAGTGCACCAGCCAGACAGAATAACTGTGAACGGATGGCTTCCATCTTCAAACCATGACATGAAAGAGTCATATTTAAGGAAAGACACCAAACTACTGTCGGTGACTAGGAAAGAAGAGCATGTTTATACAGATGCCTCAGAGAAGGTAACCACCTCTGTTGTCTACTTGTAACCCTAAAAGCGGATGGTCAAAGTTTTGATGTCCGGATGTGTCATACCAAAAGACGTTAAAAGATAGTACTTGTTGTTACCCACCCTGGTGCTCCGGATTCAGGGGCTAAAACAAAGACTGATATGCAGATCGCTTTATAAGTATAATAATCTTGGAAGCAACATTAAACCCCATTTCACCTCACCTCGACTCACCTTTGAGAAGGCAAGAATATCCCAGGGACCACAAACCCAGGGATGGTTACTCAAGTCAGGTTCATCTCAGGAAAGTCTTAAGTTATACCATACCACATCCAGAGTTGTGCAGTACAGTACTTGGAGTCAATGCTGCTTCTCATTTGTGAAAGTTTTGACATAAAGAAAGACACTGTTTCCTACCACACAGATAGTCATATTGTCCTTGGATATATACACAACCAAACCAAAAGATTCTCAGTTTACATCAGCAACAGTGGATCACACATAAGGAATCTGTTGAGACTGGAATGATGGAGCTGCGGACCTGGAAACAAGATCGATTTCTGCTAACTTTTAGGGAAAAAGCACTTGGATTACAGGCACTTCACAGCTCATTTAGTGTAAGCAACTCAAGGACGTCTCGCACCAGTTCATCCCAGGAAAGGATCCAGAGCTTGTATTGGAGGGTGAATGCCCTCACCACTCAAGCTTCAGAAGGTGTTCACAGACTCACACGATTCTCAAGCTGGAACAGTCTCATTGAGACTAATGTTCCACAGTTGGCACAATGTCACCATAAACACAGTACCCAAGATTTATGTGTAAAAATCGTATTCACAACATTTTGTGCAAGAGCTGAAAGTTTCATTTTTCAGCAAATCCAGTCAAGTGTATAAAAAGGTTATCCATTGTACCAAGTCCAACACTGCATTGCCTAAGGACAGTCATATACCAATGCTTTCTCAAGTTCTTGACAAAGACTTGTGAGAGGTTGTCTCTAACATGCGTACATTGACACAAACCAGAAAATTCCACTCATTCTTCTGGGAAAGCATCATATTGCTACTCTCCTTGTTCGGTACTTTCAGGAAAATGTGAGACACCTGGGTCCTCATCTAACATAAGATGCAGTCAGATATAGGTTTGGGTTAGCTGGTGGAAAGCGCCTGATGAACTCTCTTATTCACAACTGCATCAAATGTTGCTGACTTACGGGTAAAGTTGAATGCCAAAAGATGTCAGATCTGCTACCTGACTGCTTGACTCATAGCCAGCCTGTTATCTATATCATTGTGGACACATTCGGACCATGGAATATTGATTCTAGGAAAACAAGAAACAGAGCAAAATATGGGCTATAATAGTTTTGTGTCTTGTGACAGGAGCTATCCCCATAGAAGTAATCAAGAGTATGTGTTCATCTGCCTTTATCAATGCTCTCAAGTGTTTCATGAACTTAAAGGGACAACATAAACCAATTTAGAACAGACTGTGTTACAAACCTCATTATCATACATGTACTTCATAAATTCCTCATACCCAACCTCGAAGCAAAAAGCTGTGTCAATGAAAGTCATGTGACATAGCACAAGTTCAATCAAACAGCTGTTTCCTATCAATTTTGAATCTGTTTTAATTCTTTTACGATGTCATAATAAAACATGTCGTTAAGATAAATTCTTTGTGGTAGGATCACTCGGGGTACATGGGGTTTTATGTGTCCCTCATTAGGTTTTATACAACTCACCTCCAGCTTTTGGTATAAAACCTCACATGGAACGCATAAAGCCGATTGTACCCATCATGATCCTGCTACAACTTAAATTAGTGTGATTTATATCTTGCAAGTGGACACATTGAATGTCAAATTTTTCAAAAAGTTTTGGCTGAGTGGATCTTCAACCGCCCGCATACCTCACACATGGGAGGTACATAGAGGGTGCATGATTGTGTTGAGACGCCAGACATTGGACTTCCATCTTAGATGATTTGATTGATAGGGATCTAACCCATGATGTTACATGATGAGGCTTTGTTACAAGGGAGCAGTTTCAAGATTTAATTTGAAATTGATATAATTTTTCCTGTATTACCATGGTATGATTATGGCCAAGTGTGTATGAAAAAGGATAAAGATTGTCCAATCAGCTTCATTTCCTCAACTAAATGACAACCAGGTGGTCCCAATACTGCTTTCTGTTAAAACAGTGCTAAAGGCCATTGTTATATTCTAAAATCATCAGAAACTGCTGTTAAAGCCAAAAGCAAATGGGAAGAACTTCCTCAAGTCAATCAAAATCACTCAAAATACTAAACTAAGGTGGCTCCAGCTAAGAGTGTATCTCAACAAACTCCTTCCTTTGCAAAGTAACTTACAAATATTAACTTAAACAATTTTAGCATACATTGTGTGAAAGAAATGCATGTGAAAGGTATAGCAAGAGTCAGCAAGGCAATTTTTAACACAAAATGGATGTTATATCATATACTGTTGGATAATGAAGTAACGACTGTCCCTCCACATGTAAATACATAGTTATCATTTTCTGTCACCTCAATCCACTCTTTTCTACCAAATACCACTTGTCGATCTTAATTGGATTTATGCACTGTATACATGTACAAGTGAGAGTGCCTGTGTGTGAATGAGTGTACTGAAAATCCTGGGGTCATGTTTTTCATCTCTCAATTTTCATTCAAAGGAGCTTCATGCATTTCTTAGTAGCACCTATTATCTGTAACATGACTCCAGAAAATAAAAAAACAAAAAAACACCAAAAAATCTTTTTAGGGACACTAAAATGATCATTCATGCAAAGTTTCATCTTCCAAAGCTTTATAGTTTCAGAGGAGATGTCGAAATAAATATAAGTTAACAATGTATGAACAGACGACAGACAACATGCCATGACATACGTTCACTTGACTTTCAGTCAGGAGAGCCAAAGGAATAGCTTCTTTAACTTAAATATATAGTTTTATCTTTATTTTTGCAAATATATCACAAATAAGCATGTGAGCTAGTTAGTAGCTGGTTTTATATAATCCATAGAACAAAAAATTATACCATGTCATTTGAATAATGAACACTTTTTGCAAATTACAACAATGCCTACTGCTCTATATTTTTGGGACAAGGATCTTGGCAAAATCATTTATTTATGCACTCATGTGAACTGATCAATCATACAGACAAACTTTTACTCACCCGTGAATGATGTTCTATTCTATACCATGTTTGTTGGAAGAGCCTGATCTCTCGTATCACATGAGCAATCTTCAAAACAAAAAGCAATAGACAAGTTTGATTTTGTCCTAAGATACATCATATTCTGTTTATATACTCACACACAAAAGAAACGCAAGTCGAGTATGCAGTATACATGTTATTTATTTTCAACAGTAAAGACAAGAAATACTAACAGGGCAAGAACGAAAAAGATTTGACTGAAGACAGTTTAATCTATTAAAAGGCAGATGACATAATAGGGTTTTTTCAAATGTTGAGGGCTTACACAGTTTCGGGTCAATACCCAAAATGTCAGTCAATACCTGGTGTGACCACCATTAGCATTGATCACTGCCACACATGTCCTGTACATTGAGTGGATCAGAAGATTTGTGAAGGCCCTAGGGATCCTCCTGCACACATCCAGAGCAACTGTGAGTAGTTCATCGGCAGTTGTAGGGACTGGGCGTGCAGACGCCTTTGAACCTCATCCCACAAGTGTTCGATGGGGTTCAGATCAGGGCTGAAGGCTGGCCACAGTAGAACACGGCTGTTGTGTTGTTGCAGAAAGGCCATGGTAGCTCTGGCAACATGAGCGTTGTCCTGATGGAAAATGTGTTGTTGATGTTGTGCAAAAAATTGAACAACGTGGGGTCTGATCACTTGGTCGATATACCACTGAGCAGTGACACCGTGTCCCCGACCTTGACCAACATTCAGAAAGCACATGGGTCCAAGTCTCGCATTAAGTCTAATCCCTGCTCATATCATGATGCTAGGTCCACCCCATGGATCCCTTTCCACAAAGTTTCTGTCAGTGAAACGATCACCTCGACTCCACCAAATTCTGACTCTTCCGTCTGCATGGGAGACACAAAAGCAACTTTCATCAGAGAAGATGACACACCTCCACTCACGATGATGCCAATTGCGATGACCCTGTGCCCAGTGAAGTCATGCTTGTCAATGCCGTGGTTGGAGAACAGGACGACGTGCTGGTCGGCGACATCTGAGGTTGTTGGAACGGAGACGCGGAATCAGTGTCCCGGCTAATGTGTCGATTATGTGTTCCTATGGTCTGTCGAGCACTTTCACTTGCAGTTAGGAACGGATGTTGTTGGTGTTGACGGGTAATCTGACGATCTTGACGACCGCTCCAAGGAAGGTCATCTGTGGTCTGGGTGGCATTGTATCAATGCAGGAGACGGTAAATTGTGGTTATGTTAACGTTGAAATGACGGGCAACATCTTGGACAGACTCTCCATCTTCCAAACGTCTGATAGCCTGGTTTCTCTGAATTTGAGTTAGGCGTGGCATTGTTGACCAAAGAGTGGTAGGTCCAAGTATCGGCCACAGTTTTATACCCACTATAGTCCTTGACAGTTTGTGCATTTTCGATTTCGCGAGAAATGGGTGCATGATACCAACATATTCATTGAAATGGTGCATTTTGGCGATATGTTGCGTTTTTACTCGGGGCTTCCAAAATGCAACCAAAAATATTGATAACACCATCAGGCTTTACTACATGCTAAAATTCATATCAATTTATGGTTCCGTGTTTGTTACCTATTTGGTTAAAACCACTTGTGTTTCTTTTGCGTGTGAGTATATCATCAGATCTATTATTTTCATCTTATGAAAATAAGGATTCTTCAGTTTTGGAATGGACAATGTACATTGTGTTATGAGTATCTATGTCTAATTTTTCAAATACATCTTTGGTGGTGATTTGATGAAATGTGACATGTTTTTAGGAAGCAGCTCTACTCCATAACCATTTTATCAATGTTTAGAGTGAATTGTTTGATAGGCATTACTTAGAAGTTGACGGATAACAAAGAAGACAACATTTATGGATAACAACTTCTTTGATATTGTAAAGGCAATGTTTCAGTATAGATCCTGATACCATTGTCCAGCATGACTGAATGAGGAACATTGTACTGAATATATGGTAGGTGGAGGATTAACAGTAACAACAATTGCATACATGAGTGGGATAACATGAGTAAGTAATGACCACAGAAGGATAATACTGTCACAACAAGATGGACAGAGAACACATAGGTGGAAGCCAATGGGACATGAAGCCTATAATCGTGGGTTCGAATCCCGGTTCGTGCCATTTTGTTTCTAGGTTTGTCAGCACCATATCCGTGATCGTAGGTTTCATTGAAGTGGTGAATGTCTGAGACCTGCATCACGTCGGGCTTTCCTCCCACATTAAGCTGACATGCCGTGATATAACTAGTATACTGTTAAAAGCAGTGTTAAACCCAACTCAATCATTCACTCAGTAAGAAGTTGTTATCCATAAATTGTGTCTACAATGTTTTGTGTGTTTTTGTATTTCCCTATCCTGTATATACCTTTAGTCCTTTCCCAGTAGCCTTAGCTTGGTTACCTTATATTACGTCATGCAACCTGTACATGGTCGGTAGAACCTCCTCTTTACCAAACCATATCCACCTGTGCTTCATCAGGGAGTTTGCTGTGTGGTATTTGTGGTAAAATCATAAATGTATCAAATAAAAGGGAATTGCTCTTCCTTTTTTCATACATAAATCTGGGAGACAGATTGCATCAAGATGTCTGTCAATGTAGGAGAGCCAATGACATATGTGCCAAAACTTTGAAACAGGTGGTAAACTATGTTTGAGCTAGCTATTTCAGCTGTAGTGATTCCAGCAGGGCAGTGAACTGTCACATATATGTTTCAATGATCGTTTTCCAACTACAACATAAATGTTTACAGAAACTATGGTTATAACAAACTCAAAGAGACCACAAATTTTAGTTTGTTATAACCGTATAGAGAGTTTTGGGCTTAAACCGAAGAGCAATCTAGGTGACTAGTTTTGAGCGGGTATGCAGTCTGATGAGAGCATACCCGCTCGAAACTAGTCACCGAGATCGCTCTTGGGTTTTAGCCCCAAAATCTATATATTCACACATCTCTCTAACACCCAAGAGTAATGGCTGAAATTACTCCGTCTTCCTCCTTCAGCAGCCTAGAAAGCCGCTCTATTACTACGGTGGTTCAGGTAGAACCATCAAGTAAAAGTAAGAGAGTTGAATTTGGAACCAAAGAATCCAAATCAACCGATAACATCGCGAAAGTGGTGGATTTACTCAACAGTCTAGTCAGCCCATATAAGACATAGGAATCTCATGAGCAAAATCGCCTGTAACAACATGCAACTGGAATTTACAATCACATGTAAAGAGAAAAGTCTGATACCTAGGTCGTTTAGACCATTCATCCTGTAACACCAAACCAATTACAATCAAGAATTGGCTAGAATCAGGAGCGAGGCAGCAAAATCATGCGCCTTAAAATTAATGGAAACACACATTTCCCAATTAAAAGTCAACATATGTGAGCTTAGAGACCAAGCCACTATGGAGAAAAACAAACTCCAAAAGAATGCTGACAAAACCTCACTGGACACCATACTTGCTGCGTGCCATACGATCACTACCCGGGAGTCAACTAACTGGCACACGAAATTGGATAAACGATTTAATGAACTCAAAACCGAGTTCAACGAGAGGAACCCATACAATCCCAAACTTTTCATGGAACCCACCATCACCCCACGTAACCTGACAGGGGGTCCACGCCGCCAAGAGCCCAGACACGTCAGGCCTCTGAATCGGTTCAACAACAAATCAAGACAGACCTTCAAAAGGAAGACCCGGAACCAGTCAGGAAATTTCCAACTGGAAAAAGTCCTAAGGCAGCTTGCCAATGCCCTGAATGTGAGTGGCAACAATAATACAGACATTAGCAATGAATTTTCATATTTGAATCTCAACAATAATAGTTCAAATAAAAATCCTGAACTTTACAAAAATGCCTTTGTTGTTAATCTGTCTGATTATCAATTTAATGAGACAGAACTTAGTGTTCTTAGTAAGGGTCTTACTTTTAGCCCTACACCGTTAGATACGGATCTTAGAAAAATATATACAGATCTTAAAGCCTTTTTTCGGAGAGTGAGAATCTCTCACTTCTTTCATGAGACAAACAAAACAGATACAGTTGACAATTTCAACGATCTAGAGAGTAAGTTTGGCCCACGAAGCACCTGGACCCCAAATCCAGGCATAGACCCTACGCTCGATGCCTTTATCAAATCAGTTAAACACCAGTTTCTCAAAATGAACACCATCCCGTTCATACGCAACAATCTCACACGTGCACAGAGAACTGCCATCAATAGTCTAAAAAACAACCCAGAAATCGTGATTTAAAAAGCCGATAAGGGATCAGCAGTCCTTATTCTCAACACTACTGATTACATACAAGAGGCCACACGCCAACTCACTGACACCAACTTTTATCTTAAAATAGACCATGACCCCACCATGGAATTTGCTAACGAGATCACACAACTTCTCACCAAAATCTTCACCAAAGAAGAGATCACTTACAAAATATTTAATGGACTGTTACCCAAAGAACCCAAACTCGGCCAGTTCTACCTCCTGCCCCAAATTCACAAAAACCTAACACCTGGCAAAGTACTGGGCTGCCCAATCATAAGCGGAAACGGCACTACAACTGAACTGATTAGCAGCTTCGTTGACGAACACATAAAAGAGTTCGTCAAACATTATCCTAGCTACATTAGGGACACCACCCACTTCATCCAAACCGTGGGCTCCATCAACCTACCACCCAATAGTGACATCATTCTTGTCACTATGGACGTCACATCCCTTTACACCAACATACCCAAAACGGAAGGCCTCCGTTCAGTAGCTCAGGCCATTAGACGCTTCAAACCTGACTGGTCCATCAGCTTACTCTCTTTACTTAGACTTGCTCTATACAAAAACAATTTTGTTTTCAACAATGTACACTTTGTACAAACCGGAGGAACAGCCATGGGTACCAAACTAGCCCCATCATACGCAAACATTTTCATGGGAGAATTAGAAGAAAAACTTCTAAAAAAACCCACTGATAGCCCAAACCTATACGTCAGATTTATAGACGACATCTTTCATCAAAGAAATGAACCAATCACATCCCACAATCAAATTCACGGCTGAATTTTCTAGGGGAAAAGTGGCTTTCCTAGACACATGGGTCATATTTAACCAAGAAACCAACAAACTGGACTTTGACCTATATTGCAAACCCACAGATACACATTCTTATCTGCTATATACCTCCTGCCACCCGCGACACATCAAAGTCAAAGGACCATATAGCCAATTCCTCCGACTCAAAAAGATCTGCAGCTCGCAATCACAATATGAGTTCCAGTAACAATCTAGTAAAGTATTACCTCAAGAGAGGTTACCCCAAGAAAATTCTCTTGGACAATGAAATAAAAGCTAACGCTAAAGAGAGAACATCCCTCTTAACACAAAAACAGACACCCTCTAAAGACACTAAACCAGTGATCTTTATCACAGATTACAACCCCACTGCACTCAAGGTTAGCTCCATGATTAAAAAATCCTGGCACCTACTTCTAGGATCAGATACCTGCAAAGACACCTTCCGAGTCCCACACATCACGGCATACAGGAAGAAGCGCACTCTCAGAGACATCCTCATGACAGCGGCAATCACCTATCCGCCACTCAAACCACAAATCAGTGGCCGAACTGTGCCCAACTTTTGACTCAGGAGGATCTGGTCAAGAAACTTCAGGATTGGGAAATAGAGAAGTCAAAGAAAGTCATGTTTAGATCATTAATGAACTATCTGCATTTATTCTTTGTAGCAGCATCCCAGAATGCTGATCTGAACATGAACCTTTCCAATAATTCAAATGCACGACAACCCTTCTTCATGGCTGCTCCTCCGCTGTCTTGCCTGGCAAAGGAATACCTTACTTTACATTATACTCGGATGGTTGTTGTCAGTCTGAGTGGATTCCTGATTACTTAAATCATGTGTTTATTCAGCATGTCGCTAAACACTTCAATTCCGTAGGACACTCAACCAGAGACCTACACTATCAAATCATACAACAGCTCAAAACAGACCCTGAGTCAGCTCAGAGCACGGCCAGACGCCGGTCCATTGAACTAAAATGGATATTTGATCTGAAAACCATCCATCCGCAGGGCATGAATGATAAGATCTAATCCTGGAATTCCCAAACCCACTTACCTATATTTTGTTATAACCGTAGTTCATTATAAGCATTAAATACAGAATATATACAGCAAATGGCCAGGACAAGAAAGTGTGTTTGTTATTTATGAAAGTAGTTTACTGTAGATATCCCTTAATGATGTATGCAAATCCTCATCCCTAACAGTTTCTAAGAAATTGTACCAAGTTTGGGAGTACAGAGCACAATGTCCCAAAAAATGAAGTGAATGATTGTAACTCAATATAATATTTATTCTCGATGCTGGGTTTTGATCTTGATCATAGTGTATTCTGATAAAACTTATTCCAACTGAAATCAGATGGACGGAACCAAAACCTATATAGCTCACTCCCACTTCATTGTGGGGGATAAAATGTGTGATTTTCATATCTTGTAAAAAAGATAACAACTATTCATTTGTTAATTGGTCAACAAACTGAACAAGAATTCTGAAATTTTCTGAGTTTGATTTTGGTAAGTGAATAAAAAGTGGAACCACAAAGATGAAAAGATATAATGGCCACCACATTTAAAATTGAACATGGTTGAAGTGAAGAGGTCAAAGGAAGGTTCAAATGTAAAAAAACAGATAAACAAATAGGATATACATGTTGATTCCAGGTACTAACCTAATAATATAACCAAATTTCATTACATTTTGCCATAAATACATTTTGCAATATGGCTGCCATATTTTATACTCCCCAAAGAGAAGTAGGGGATCATGAAATATAAATGTTATGATCAGTCATCAGAAGAAAGTTCAGCTTGGGAAAATGACTTGTGAGGAAAGCCCTGTCTTACACGGGAAATGTCAAATGTGCATGAGCAAGACAGGAAATCATCACTTCCTTTATGTGTGTCCAGATGTTAACAAGTCAAAATCGTTGCTCACATCTGAACACATTTTGTTTTCTATAATCTTGGCAAGAAGCCCAAATCTAGGATACAAGTAAAGTCGGCTAGAGTTAGAGATATGGATAACATTAAAAAACAGATGTTAAATATCAGCTTTTACATCAACTGGGTTGCTGCAGACATTTGTCCCATCATCCCTCTGACTAACCAGATTCAGGTCTCCCCTTAAGTCAACCATGCACCTATGGGATTCATTCACAGCTCTTTGGACCATATCCTAAAGATGCAAGAAGTCATTCAGTTATTGCAGATATGGATTTCAGCCCAGCTTTTACTTATAGGATGAATTCCTATGCTTTAGCAAGTACATCACATTCACACCATATTGTTGCAGCCTTTTACAGGTCCACAGTTCTTTAACAGGGAGACTAAATAAGTCAAGGAGGAGACCACCAGGGCAACCAGCCAGAGGTATCACAGCATGGCATTGAAGATCCAGAAGCATCCAGGAGACTATCAGAGTCAGCCAGTTCCTCAGAGGAGAAGACATGTGACATCAGGGCATGATTCCATTCGTTGACAAGTTTGACATACTTGCACATTGCCTATCTTGGAAGAGCAAGATCAAGCCCACAAAATGACCCCTCCATCCAGAGATATTCAAGTGGAGAACCTCAATCTGGGATACTCTATATCTTGATCTTGACCTATATAACGAACAATATTCAAGGGAACCCCTGAGATTTCAGCTATAAGAGTGAAATGATGAACTTTTGCATGAGACACAGCTATTGTATACAGATAGGAAACTCACTTAAACTCTGCACATTGCACACATAAAAAAATGCCATCCATGGTGACACATCCTGGTTACTTGAATGTGCCAATAAACAACCACATGGTTCATTGATCGGGTACAACAAAGAAAAATGCCTTCAAAAGTGTACATGGCGAAACATGACAAAATGTGTGCAAGAGGCATGATTGTAGTTGGCCAATCACAGAATACAGTTACAAAACACTGTGGTAAATCCAAAAGTGTGATATCCACACTGATGGAATGATATTGGCAAACAGGTGGGGTTAAGATGACCTCAGGCAACAGTGGCATTGAAGATACACATTGTTTTCTGATGAATCAAAATTCTGTTTACACTTTACTGATAGTAGACAACATGTTTGGAGATGGAGTGGAGAGAGTTACTGTTCGGTTGGGTTAAATTTTGGCATCGCATGTGACAGCAGGATGGATCAGATAATCATGCAACGTTAGATGGTCCAAGTTTTACATCCAGTGGTCATCGTGTTTGCCCAGTGCATAGGTCAGAACTTTGAGTTCCAGGATGACAATGCACCTCTTCACAGAGCTTGTTTTGCAGTTGTCTGTCTGAGACAGCAAGGTGTCACAACATTGCCCTGTCAAGCTGATACCTTTTGGTTATTTTGGGATGAAGGGTTCGTAACCGACCTCAGCGTTCCAAAAAATCGTAACAGCTTAGGCAGACCTTACAATAAGAATGGAGGAGAATATCACGAGAGACAATCCAGAGTGTCAAAGTTACATGTAATTTATATTACCGCATAAACGCATGCACAAGACTGGGGCACAATATCTTTCAGGTCCCTAACGGAATATATTGCCCAAAATCAGTCACTGGCATTTGTCCCCCTCAGGCACAGGCAACATATGATACCTGCCTTAAGTAGAAGTGTGGATTATCTGGATAGGCCACGATGTACAATCAGAGCACTGAGATACCACATCACAGATCACCACAGAAAGCAGAGAAAAAGCCTATTTATCTCATGCAAGACTTCATTAGGAAAAGACTTCCTACTGTGGTGGGATGGTTGAAGACCATCTTAGCCGACAGCTATCACTAAAATCAGATCTGAGGAAGCTGCAAACCTCACAAAATTAGAGCGCTGTCAATAACTGAGCTGTCAATTGAAACCCTACAATACATTTTCAAATTTCTACTTGCATGACATTCAAACCGATCTGGAAGGACTAGACTCACTGTGTTCTGTGGTGCCAACCTGGGTTTTAGTATCTGCATGATAGTCTAGGATGCATCATCGTACTACCACCAGAAATGATGTCATAGGAGACCTCAGTACCGGAATAACATCAAAATATACATCAAACTATCCAGGGGCATAATGAAAGTGACGTTATCAGTGAATATGCCACATAACATATTGTCAGTGGATAGTTGGCAGGTTGTTTCTAGATCTTAGAAGACAGTATGAATATGTGAAATCCTGAAACTTCTGACTAGTTGACTGCTTATCCATGACGGATTGCAGTCAGCCATTGAGGAACGTTGTGGCTGTGATGGGCTGTGACATTATATTCCTCTTCAGTGGCTCCATTCCTCATCAGCTGCATGAACAGGTGGCATGGTTTCTCAGTCATTGGTTATGGAACAGTGATGCATTATTACTGCTGTCTCTCAGACACTATGGCTGCCTTAACTAATGCCAGAAGCAATAGGGTTTTCTGTGTCAAGTGTTCAAAGTCAGCCAGTTGAAGGTTTGTAAACATCACTGGTTAGATGTTGTAACACTATGTTCAGGTCCCTTGATGGGACCCCAAATTTTTTCTGCTGCTCCTCAAATCTGAAAGATCTGAGTTGTGCCATCAGTTTGGGAAATTTAGTAAGTTTTGTCCCATTTGAAATAGTCAGTACAGAAGCGGTCAAATAAGTTCCCAGTGTCGAACCTTTAAGATTCCTTGCGCTTCTTAAATGGCAGAGGTAATCTGCTACTTTTTAAAAAGTAGCTTCGGCTGCTAAAAACCCCTTGGATCTTGCAAACTAGTCAAAACTCTTCATTTTAAATCACAGATTCCTTGTTCATCTACAAAGTGCTAAGGAAACTGCCATAGCTGCTCTGATGGAACATTCTCGTTTAGAGAGGTTGTTTTTAATATGTTCCATACATGAAGCTCGTATAGTTCTGGTCTTGGATGAACTTGGTTTGAGGAGGATGTAGAAGAAGGTTAAGCTAGTTTGGGAGTTTAATTGACAGATTTCAAGCTAGCTTTATGAGGTCTGGAAACCAAGTTCTCGTATGGCCTATAAGGCGCTACAAAAAGCAGTTGTAGGTGGCTTGTGTGCAGGATTTTTTGATTATCCATGGTATCAAGGCAGGTAGGGGAAACGTTTAGACCCTCCCAAGATATTGCCTGTGCATTGATGGACCAAGCTAGTGGGTCTGGCACAGGTGAAACAAAGGTGCTATCTGATTTATGAATCTGTTTGCGAATCGATCTATTAATGCGCAACCTTCTTCCCTTATCACCATAAATGCTTCTGGATACAGCTTCCATTCTGGTGGTGCTGGTTTAGCTGGTCTGGAGAGGACATCCGCTAAGACGTTTGCCACTCCTGGAATGTGTCTTGCCTTTATCGTTAATTTTCAGGCTGTCAACGAGTTCGTAAAGTTGAAAAGTCAACTTCTTGAGGGTCTTGATTTTGACATGCCTTGAAGATTTACATGTTTTGAAGATTGAGTAAGCCTTGAAACACTTGCCTTTTGTTGACTGTGATTTATTTGCGAATTGTCGCTGGCAAATAATTTTTTGTTTTTATCCACTGATCTTCTGATACTAGAATCTGATTCTGACTCGTTAGAAACCTGATCCCAAGGAATTTGATCTCCTGGGATGGTTGTAGGTCTGACTTCTGATATTTCTGATATACCAACCTCGTTGAGCTAATAATCTCAGGGTAAAGTTCAGTATTGTTTGAGTTGTTCTGTTGATTTTGGGGCTTGGATTCCTTTGTCAGGATAAAAGCCGCAAAAGATTCACCTGTTCTGAAGAAACGCCACAATTGGTTTGTTCACCCATATAAATAGCCATTGGTCAAAAAAATTCCAAAGGGCAGAACAGCCCATTGGAAATGTTGGCTTTTGAAAAGGAAATGTGGATATTTATTGGAGGCTGGATGTATGGGACTGCGCAGGTAAGCATTTTAGAAGGTAGTTGTGCTGTCTTATCATTGTTTTAATTGTGGTAGATGTTGTAAATCAAACAAGACCTTTCATTTGAGTTCTTTAGGGGTTCCAGAAACATCAGTGATTAGAAACTCAGAGTTAATAACTCAAGCGGAATTACAAACGTTTTTTTTTAATTGAGTTCTTTGCACGGATTGTCTATACATTGAACTCATTGTCTGTACAGCTTTCATTAACATTTGATCCTTAGAATTGTCATAGCGACTGATTTACGACACCCATTGTCTGAAGAACATTTAATTGCAAAGGCTCATTACCCTGGAGCCATGACATCTTTATGCCTTGAAACACTTAATTGCTGTTATTTATAACATGCTAATCCTATTTGTTAATCCCCATTTTTGTGTACATCGACTGTCTGCCATCCTGAACGAGATGTGCAAGTATGTCACTGATGATTTACTGTTTACATTTATATTTATTACTTACTAAATGTCAGGTGACCTTGGCTATATAAGCCTTGGTCCGGAGAGGAGAGAAAGAAAGGTCTTACCCTTAGCCTAGCTAGGGTTAGGCTGGGTGCTCCGGGGCACCAAGACAACAACCACAACCACTATGTGCTGACCTGGCACAAAGTGTCTTTTGTATGTATATATCTACATGTATAAAGTAAACTGTATATACCGCAAGCCATCGTCTCCAAGTTGTCACTTCCTTCTGAGAACCATATGTCGGCCTCTTGTATATACGTGTTGTTAAGTTATCATAAAATAACATTTATACTAAGTTTTCCTATAATAATTAGATCCACATCAAGTGCTTTTATGAGTTATCATGGTGTAATATTCATACATCATTTCATATAATTATAGTTCAGCAAGTAATACTTATCATCAGGTACAATGCATATATAAAATATCAGTAGTTTCAGTTATAGCTTTTTAGATAGATGCTAGCCTAAGGTATTGGGAGCGCATCTCCTAGACATACTATTCAATAAGACAAGAGTTATGTCTACATAGTTTAATAGATTTGAAGCTTTTAGATAAATACTAGCATAAGGTATTAAGATCCCATCTCCCAGATAAAAGATATGTCTACATAGTCTTATAGATTACCTTGAACTATTTTATTTAAGTAAATCTGTCATCACCTATATTAGAATAACATTCAGCAATTACTTCAATTTAGACTCATTAAGGATTAGCCCCCATACAAGCTCGTCTATACTGATACCATAATCTCTTTCCAAGCACCCAGTAAATATTTCAACAAGATAAGTGCCAGTCCAACAGGATTAACAGGATTAAGTATTCCCCTCTGTCTAGCCATTCATTAACCATAAGGCACAGCCCATCGTGTATCAACCAATCATATTCCATTTTATTGTTCTAATTTTTGTTAAATACATACAGAAACCAAATGTTAAGCAGAAGGGGTTTGACGCTCATACCAAGCAGATCTCTCTCCCACAGCCCAGAGGGTTGTACCGACTCTCTGTGGCACCCTCAGCTATATTTTAAGATATTGTTCATTGTTAATTGTTCTTGTAAATAAAATTGTGATTAGTCTCCTGTGACTCCGGCTCTTTGCTGACTAATTCCCCCAAGAAAACCAGCACGCCATTTGGAAGGTTTTGTTCAACCGAACAGAACCATAATAATTCCATAATAGAATCGTAAACTATCTCTTTGTTAACATTATGGATGTGACCATTAGAGATGTTGTTGCCTCACAAGATTGCTGTAATAAGTTCTTAGTGTAGAGGTCTGACCAATTAGAACTGGACATAAGACTTTGATGATGCAAGTGTGTAAGACCTGCTGATACTGAACTAATATGATCAGAGATAAACTCTTGGTTTTCCGTTTGACCGATTAAAACTGAAAGTAACATTCTTTCACAGTAGTTCTGGGGATCTTTTAATTCATTGATGATAGCTTCATTCACGGAGTGTTCCATGGCTAACCAAAACAATAAATGTCTGGTGGTTATATCAAGTTGTGCTAGTTTCCTGTTGTCTTGTTGCGGTAAGTTCTACTCTTGAATTCTGACATGAGTATGTAATCCTCATCAATCCCCAATACTAGGAGAAAGTGTGACTTGCATGCATGGGGAACTTTCTAGAATTAAAGCTTACTGTTGGGAGTTCCTATGATCTGGTAGCCTTTGCAAAGAAACATTGAGATCATTAGCAATGTGGGAGAATAGCAGAAGAATCCCTTGACAGCAAAGATGTTGTTAGTCTGTCTGTAATCCACGCTATTAATTCATGATATTTAATATACTCTTCAAAAAAGAAATGCAAAGCCAGATTTGTGTGAGGTTGGAAAATACATTTATACGAAAATGCATCTCTTGGTCTACAAGGTATTCAGCCAAAATGTCGTGGAGAAAACACTTGGTGATTGCAGTTATCTCAGTTATGGGTACACAGGAAAAGTCCAAGGTGCAGGTCAGCTACCATCAATAACACATATGTCCCCCGTTGGAATTGATCGTGGCCTGACATCTCCTGTCCATGGAATGCGAATCACATCCTGGGGAATGGTAGCCTACTCAGCCTTGATTGCCCTTAATATGGACCAAACCTGTCGTGCCATGATGAGAGATAGCCGCCCACATCATAATGCTACCCCTACCACCAAACCTGTCCACTTCCTGTATTTGAGATGCGGTTGGGATTTGGGATAGCCTTGTGATGGTGCTGGGCGCTACATGGAAAACCCTGGCTACAGCTGATCGAGATTCCCCTGCCTGCAAGCACCCTATGGCATTGTTTCTTTGTACTTCTGTTAATCTTGACATGTTGTTGAACTGTCACTGTTAGCAGATCCCAGGCAATCAAAAACCCTGCACTTAAATAAAATGCAGCTCCATGGCCCTTTTGTTAATACACTGGGTGCGTTTTTCTGAATCATACATGTTTCCCGACTAATGGTTTGCATGTCCTTGTTGTGATCATTTTGATCCGAGAAATTTGTCATTGACACCATAACACATAAAACCTCTTCATTTTGCAGCTCTTGGTCTGCTAATTTTGCTTTTATGGCCCAAAATATCCATATTTTGTTTTGGTTTTTTGAAGAGTATATATTGAGGGAAAACTTCTTGAGATGGATCCTCTATTTGAGGGGGGTCGAACTCATCTACCTTGTGCAGGAGATAGGTGGTGTTGGGTTTCAGAGCCGTAGATGAAGGCTGAGAAGTCTGTGTAATATCGGCAGAGAGTGATGCCGTAATAAGCTGTGCGCAAGCTTTATTAAACATTTCTTGCTGCATGGCCAGTAATGCCTATTGTGTACCACCGGCTAATAAATCTGTATTAGTAGAAGGCACTGGTAATGTGCCTTGTGTAAAATAGTTAGGTTGTGTGAATGTTGCAGGGTGCGTGAACGCTGGAGCTTGTGTGAAAGCTAATTGATTGAATGCAGGCTGTGCAAAGGCTGGGGTGCGAAGGTGTGTGGCTGAATAAGGTTCGTATCATGTGTATTTATAGCCTGTTTTGATGATAATGAGGCATCCATGAACTTCTGAGGTTGTGCAGAAGTGGATGGCTGCATGAAGGTCTTCGTCTGACAAGTAGAAGAAATTTTAGTAAAACCCTTCACTGATGAGGAAGAGTGTGGCGGCTTTGTGAAGGTAACAGTCATGCTCTCTTACAGGGGAAGACGGCTTATGGGGCCTTTTCACAGGATGGCGACCTTTGTGCCTCCTGTGTGCGACTATAGAATTTGCCAGGTCATCGTTGGAGGTTGACCTAGGTTGCCTAGGTTGTTCCAAGGTGGTACACAGGAGGTTCAGACATCGCCATGGACGCTGTGAATTTCTTAACATGTTCAAAACAGTCGCAGAAAGGTCGCCGAGGAGGTTGGTTGCTCAAAGGTGGCTCAAAGGAGGCAGAAGGGAGGCACAAGCATTGCCGTTGTTGCAAAATGAAGGAACAGTGGTTGCCAAATGGTCGCCGGGTAACAGATGTGTTCTGCTGAAATATTGTCCCGTAAATCTGGGCGATGCTTCTGCCTCCCTTTTGCCTTCTTTGGGCGACCAACAGCATGCATTGAACGATGAGTATGGCGATCGCGTGCCTCCATTCAGCGACCACAGCAACACTTGAGACACCATGGCAATGCTTCTGCCTCTTTTATGCCTCCTTTGAGCTACCTGTAGTGCCTCTTCAGCCTGCCTATAAATAGAGGGCTTGTACCTGCAGTGTTTCATTGTGGTTGCAGACGTTGAACAATTTGAGCAGTTACTGCTAAACAACTGCTGGAGCAGTTACATAGAAACATGATTTTCTGGATTTAGGCGACCATTGAGCGTCCTGGCCAGTTTTTGATCGCTCGAAGGTGGCACAAAGGTTGCAGCCCTGTGTGAAGGGGGCTTTAGAGGCAGAGGAAGATGTACTCATCCTCTTACCTAAATCTTGCAGACTTTTAGCTTGACTAAAGGAATAGTAGATTTAACTTTTTTTTAGACACTCTGGACTTCTTATTACTAGATGAGGAAGTATGTTAGTGGATGACTGCTAAGTCATCAATGGGGGCAAGTTGAATATCATCTATATCAAAATCTTTCCCTTCCTCTGAAGATAGACAAGGTGTAGATTGTCTATATTTCTTCATCGAAGCTGCCTCCACTGGCGATATAGAACATGATGACTCACGTCGTTCATGGTCCATCTCTTTCCTCTGCACTGTAAAGAGGTATCCATAAAATTCTTCCTTCCCCAAAGGTGCACAGAAAGTTCAGCTACTCACCACAGAGCAGTTCTGTGTGATGCAGCTGGTGCAGATCGGGTGCTGGTCAGAATCTCGACGACACGTAATTTGCAGATGTTACATATTTTCATTACCAAAATGGTGGTGTATTTATGGTGTATTTAAAGTCCAAATAAGGAAACAATCTTTAAAAAAAAGATCATAAGTAAACAATTTTCAGTTTAAGTCTGGATAAGATAAAATAATGGTTTCTGAGAACTCATTTAGGTTAAAGAGCATGTGTGGGATCAGATGGGGCTCTGAGGCCTGTTCCAAACCTAGAGGAGCCACCCTACCTGCATCATTAGCCCACCAAAGACCAAAGAAGTATGCGCCTAAGCTTGAGCATTGCGGCAATAAAGAACCCCTGGGGGGAGTCACGCAGCAAAAAGTAGGCGAGTTGATGAGGTGAGCGTAAAAGTTTTAGGCATAAAACTGAGTGGTGCTGCCTTGGGTGCAGATCTTGGTGGTAGTAGCACATTTTCATTTTTGAAATGTTGGGACGGGTGACAAGATCAACCTCTATGGTTGGTTGGTTGGTTGGTTGGTTGTTTAACCCCGCACTCAGCAATATTCCAGCTATATAACAGCGGTCTGTAAATAATCAAGTCTGGACCAGACAATCCAGTGATTGATATCATGAGCATTTAACCACGCAATTGGGATTGATGACATTCATCAACCAAGTCAGTGAGTCTGATTAGTCGCCTCCTACGACAAGCATGGGTTACTGAAGACCAATTCTACCCCAGACTTCAGAGGTACCACCTCTATGCATCACAGACTTGTCACCCAAGTGTCTCTCAGTTGAAGGCTTCACACCAAGGCAGAGACATTTAACTGACTTCATAATATTTTTAGTCAAAGTAGGTACCTTAGACCTTTTGGCCAATCTTGTCTTTCTAGATGTATCCGGGTTATTACCCCAAGCCTTAAAATGTCTATCAAACTTAACCTAAGGTAATTTTTTGCAGCAATTGCATTTAGAGATTGGAGTGCATGTACTATTTCTGAAAGAATGGCATACAGATTTAGGTTGCAAGTCACATGAGCTGACTACTTACGAAAATGATCCTGCTTCTTATACTCCCTAACTCCATGTTATCATGCTCTCAGTTTGACTATACTTGTCTTTAAGATGATTTCAAGAAGTTACAGTGTGAAATACCAAACCAAAGTTACCAAACATTATCAGAAGTGATCCAAAATGTGGTTTACATCTGGGCAAACATGAAAGAAGGGACATTTTCCTGCCCCGTGCATGTGCATTTGCATTTCCAGTGGAGGATAGGGTTCTCTTACAACTATGGGTCAAAAGGATATTTTTGAAATATGGCTGCATATGGTAACTCGTCAAGTCTGTAAGTTGAATACAGGTTATTGATAAGAATGTGAAAATAGTAAGAAGATACCATACCATACGCATCTTGGAAAAATTGACGAGACCATCTTCAGTGAAGTTTGGTGTTCCCTCTTCAATGAAGGACAAGTCGGTTAGGTACATTCCAAGGTAGGGAATACATGGAGGATCACATCTACAATTACAAAAAATAGAGCCAGAAGGCTCTGAAGCTAAAATGAATTATGAAGAAAGAACAGGGTATGTGAAAAGTCAAAGGTATGTCATTCTGCATACCACATACGTTCTGCATATCAAATTTCAAATGAAACATGCTGTATTGGGCAAGAATGACATTTTCAAAATCACTGCCATGAAGGTCATGTTTAAAATCAAATCACAATTCTTGAATCATTCATACAATGTTTCAGCTCAGTAAAACTTCAGCATCAAAACTTTACTCAAGGCCATCTTAAGATAATATAAGCCTATCTTATGTTACCTTTAAAATGGTCCAACATTAGGGTTTGTCTGTGAAGAGTTGCTTGATGTTCCTCATAGTTTTTCCCCTAAACCTAACGATACAGTTTATACTATCATCAAAAATCATATTTTTGTCAGCATATTTATTTCACGTTTCCCAACTGAGGATATGCTTTTTTTTCAAAATATTTCTACCCCCTTATAAAATACATTAATCCCACATTCTCAGCAATCAAACAACAGTTATCATTGTTAATAGATCTAAGAATAACTACCTCTATTACATCAATGCCATAATCATGTAAAATGGCTGCCTTCTCATTGTAACTAAATCTTGAGATTCACTGTCAACTATCCAATTAGCTGTGCCAATAATAGCATTTTATCACCCAGATTCTTTATGCATGTGCATGTGCATGGCTGGATAAACCTCCCTTCGTTCCAGTATCTGCTAACTAGATGCTGATGATAGAGAAGGTGGGAGGAATGACTTCTGATGTGATAATGGCAGTATTCTTAGAATTATTAAGAATGACAACTATTGTTTGATAATTTTTGAGACAAAAAACTCTATTACATATACCAGAGGGACTGGTGGGTTCTGAGATTAAGACAAAAACGTTGGATAGTTGACGTTTGATTGTGGGTACCTATTATGTTTAGTTCCTGCATTCAGTGTTCCAAAGTCTAATAGGTATACAATGAACTGAATCATATCACTAGGATAGATTCAGATGAATGATTATCATCAAGCAGGTATGGGATAAGCTTCAAAGGAACTACTGTTAAATTAGCTATCATTATCTCTTTGTGACATCATCAGGTGCTTTAATACTACCTTCCTACCCAAATCTTGATGTCCTTGATGTCACTTACAGTTGCATTGTTCTCAATCTCTGAGACTTCAGGCTTGATTAGGCTCAGTAGGCACAAATGATCAAAAGGTTGATCTACCTTAATAGGCTTGGGGTGTCAGATAGCATGGTGTGGACAGAATGAGTGAGGCTACTGTCCCCAAAGGTCCAAGGGAGTAAATCCATTTTAAGTCTAACAGGATATTATGAGACTGGCAGCTTGAAATGACCCTTATATCATGGACCAACACAGTTGGAGAACATTGTGCATTGCCGTAACTGTCAGTTTGGTAGTTTTTTACCAAGCCGCAACTGTGGCCTTTGTCATATTATTATTACCGGTAAGCAGCTGGGTCCGGGACTGGAGAAACATACACGCGGTAGTGGTTGCTCACAGTGGTAAAGAGGTCTACATTGGGAGTGCCCATGGTCCTACAAGAACTAGAAGGCTTCAGGTGCAGCATCCACTTCTTGTGAGAAAATGTCCATTAGACAGCTGTTGCATATGATCAGGGGACAATGATGGGGTATCTGTCAGGTCTAAAGGCAGAAATGGTCGGAAAAATCTCTGAAAGTGACGTTAGTTGAAGGAAATCCCTTCAGGTAAGATCTTGAGAGCCAAAGTCAACAGCCTGAGGAGGGTCTGCCATTGGCAGAGGTCGAGGGATTGACAAAGTGCTTACTGGAGCCTGAAATTGATACCCTCGACCTTATCTGGCGGAACTTGGCCGCTGATGAATGTGAGGTAGCAAGAAGGCCATCCAACCCTGCCGATGGAGCTGTTGAAGGGTGGAATCTCTCTGCCGAGTCAGAACCTGTCTGATTACGTGTCTGAAGATACAGTTGTCAATGTACTGTATATGACCTTTGATAAGCCAAATTTTGAGGACCAGAAAAAAGATTCTTTTGAAAGGGGTCAGCTTATGTACAGGATACACTTTCATGATACATGTAGTATTTTTCAGATCGTGATCTGTCAGAAACATGGCCTGAAGGACGGTCCAGTAGCGGTAGATTACAACATCCTGAAAGTTTGGAAGTTACTATAACTATAGACATTATTGTCATAAATGATCAGTAAAGTTATTATTATTCACTAATGTTGACATTATTAAATAAATGTTACTATACTCACATGCAAAAGAAACGCAAGTCGAGTATGCAGTATACATGTTATTTATTTTCAACAGTAAAGACAAGAAATACTAATAGGGCAAGATAGACAAAAATTTGACTGAAGACAGTTTAATGGATTAAAAGGCAGATGACATAATTGTTTTTTTTAATGTTAAGGGCTTACACAGTTTCGGGTCAATACCCAAAATGTCAGTCAATACCTGGTATGACCACCATTAGCATTGATCACTGCCACACATCTCCTGTACATTGAGTGGATCAGAAGATTTGTGAAGGGCCTAGGGATCCTCCTGCACACATCCAGAGCAACTGTGAGTAGTTCATCGGCAGTTGTAGGGACTGGCCGCACATTGTGCAGACGCCTTTGAACCTCATCCCACAAGTGTTCGATGGGGTTCAGATCAGGGCTGAAGGCTGGCCACGGTAGAACACGGATGTTGTGTTATTGCAGAAAGGCCATGGTAGCTCTGGCAACATGAGCGTTGTCCTGATGGAAAATGTGTTGTTGATGTTGTGCAAAAAATTGAACAATGTGGGGTCTGATCACTTGGTCGATATACCGCTGAGCAGTGACACCGTGTCCCCGACCTTGACCAACATTTAGAAAGCACATGGGTCCAAGTCTCGCATTAAGTCCAATTCCTGCTCATATCATGATGCTAGGTCCACCCCATGGATCCCTTTCCACAAAGTTTCAGTCAGTGAAACGATCACCTCGACTCCACCAAATTCTTACTCTTCCGCCTGCATGGGAGACACAAAAGCAACTTTCATCAGAGAAGATGACACACCTCCACTCACGATGACGCCAATTGCGATGACCCTGTGCCCAGTGAAGTCATGCTTGTCAATGCCGTGGTCGGGGAACAGGACGACGTCCTGGTCGGCGACATCTGAGGTTGTTGGAACGGAGACGCGGAATCAGTGTCCCGGCTAATGTGTCGATTATGTGTTCCTATGGTCTGTCGAGCACTTTCACTTGCAGTTAGGAACGGATGTTGTTGGTGTTGACGGGTAATCTGCTGATCTTGACGACCGCTCCAAGGAAGGTCATCTGTGGTCTGTGTGGCATTGTATCAATGCAGGAGATTATGTAAATTGTGGTTGGCAACATCTTGGAAAGACTCCATCTTCCAAACGTCTGATAGCCTGGTTTCTCTGAATTTGAGTTAGGCGTGGCATTGTTGACCAAAGAGTGGTAGGTCCAAGAATCGGCCACAGTTTTATACCCACTATAGTCCTTGACAGTTTGTGCATTTTCGATTTCGCGAGAAATGGGTGCATGATACCAACATATTCATTGAAATGGTGCATTTTGGCGATTCGTTTTTTATGTTCCGTTTTTACTCGGGGCTTCCAAAATGCAACCAAAAATATTGATAACACCATCAGGCTTTACTACATGCTAAAACTCGTATCAATTTATGGTTCCGTGTTTGTTACCTATTTGGTTAAAACCACTTGCGTTTCTTTTGCATGTGAGTATATTTCTGAAAGTTTATGGTTTATCATTCTTCATAAACTCCATGATCTTTACATATAACAATACAATCGCCCATTTGCAAAGTTCATAAATTGAAAGAGAACAAGTATCTACCTTATGACAGTGGCAAATAAGCACCTAAAACGGAGAGTTATTCCATTCGCCATTTGAAATCAGCTGTTTCCTGTGATGTGTCATAGCGACTGATTTACGACAACCATTTAATTCCAAAGGTTAATTACCCTGTAGCCATGACATGCGCATGTTTCCATAACTTAATTGTCATTATGTATTAGGCGCTAATCCCCGTTGTTAATCCTCACCAACATTTCGTTGTATATTGACTGTCAGCCAACCTGGGCCACTATATCACTTCCCGTTAATTACTGTTATTTATAGTATGACATTTATTGGCTTAACTGTTCATCCCCTGGGCTGTGTCGGTTCATCGTCCCCAGAAGTCCAATGTCCAGAGCAACGTCATTGTCTTTGACATTGTTGTTCATCACTATATATGTGGTACTATTACACTGTTACTATGGTGTTAGTCAAACTTGGTATTCCGAGTGCTGGGGTAGGGACGACCTCAAGCAGGATGTGCTGCTCATAGGAAGCGTCCTTAGGTGGGCTCGTAATCACAGGAAACCATGTGTTGAAAAATAATGTTCAAGTCCCATGAAGGAGGCCGAAAACGGGCGGCTTGGTCTGCTAATTGTGAGGCTGAAGGAGTAGGTCATCACAAAGTGGTGAAAACATTTGTCTGTTAGCCTTAGCCAGGTGGCGAACCAATTGTGCATTGACCAATAGGGCCAGTTCGGATAGCTGAGCATTGAAGCGGGTGGTGCCTAATTAAGTTGGCAAATTCACTGGAACGATGTTGGATGAAGAGACCACTCGGACAGTGATTGACTGTTGGGTAAGGACAGAGAGTCTACTATGTTGTTGGAGACCCCTAAGATATGCCAAGCCCGGATGTGGATGTTGAAGGAGTCGGTGAGTTGAAAGAACTCTAGAGCAAGCAAGATGTACCACATGCCTGCAGTGTTGTCGGACTAGATCATGAGGGAAAAGGAGCACAGAAACTCTGACCAATACGAGACCGTTATAATGGTTGCCTTGAATTCGAGATTGTTGATGGAGGCAATGCTCAACAACCTCCTCCCTGCCTCTTGCAGATCTCGAAAGTGTGATCTCCAACCTACGATTGAAGCGTCGACAAACTGATGGAGGGACAGGACAAATGGCCTCAAACAGACCCCCTGTTTCCATTGATTGGCCAGCCGAGTTGCCTTAGAAGACGATGCCTGAAGTCAAGTTGTTGATGGAAGATATCGGCATCTGCATGAAATTAAAAGCAGTCGTTGAGGTAAGAATCAAACTCAATCCTGCGAAATGTATAAACTCAATCCTGCGAAATGTATAAACTTCATGACAGGCTGGGTAAGGTGGAAAAATAGCAACTGGGGCTAAAGAAATTCCAAATCGGAGCACCTTATAATTGGTAGTGGAAGCCTTAAGAAACCAACCAGAGGAAATGATGGTGCTCCCGATGGATCAAAACATGTAGATAAACTTGGAGATCAAGACTAACCCTAAAATCTCTGGAATAAATGAGCTAGCGAAGGCGTGAGATCGATGTCATACCAAAATTCACCAGAGCTCTTTTGGTTGGTGGAGGAGATGGATCGTCCTGTGAAGGGTTTGGAACCTTATTGTCCTCTTCTGTGGGCGTGAAAGAGATTAGGTCGAGAAGAGAGAAGTTCTCGAAGATCACATTGGGCAGAAACAAGCTATGGATAGTTTCACTCTTTCTTCTCCTGCTCTTCAAATTGTCTCTTCTGGAGCTGCAAGAGGTTTACATTGACCTGGAGGCTAGAGAGTCTCCCTGTACATCTTGAGCAACCTGCCGGATCACATCTGCATACAAGGGTGTGGGAAGACCAAGGTTGTTGGTAAAGCTTTGCCTTGAACTGATTATCCCAGATAGAGTGTTGTGGTACCCCACAGGGACGAAGCACTGTCATGGAGCCAGAATGGTGAGAGAGGAGGTCCAGGATCAGCATGAGTTTATCTTGTATAAGGAGTATCATTCCTGGAATAAAGGTGTCCTAATGAGAGTGAGTGGAGAGACAAGGAGAGCACGTCCTTACCTGACAGAATTGAATACACTAATAAAGGACGTATACCATGGTATCCAAGTGTTTTAGGTCCTCGTCTTCAACCACGTAGGATTATGTCGAGCACTTCTGAGACAGTGTAGAAATATCCCTATCAAACTCTACGGAGGTTATCGTAGCTGATATTCCATGATTGCTGGCTATCTCATCAAAATCAGATCTTAGTTTTCGCTGCCGCTTAACAAAGATCTGAGGACATCCCATTACAGGTCATGTCAGAACGACCCTTTGTGAACTCTGACTGACTACTGAAATGACTAACAAGAAGTCGATATCGGCCAATTAAAAAGCAGCTTCCTCGAGCTTCACGGCACTCATTTCAACTTAGCAACTTCCATTTCAGACTACGCCTGAAAAATATGTTGACACCGTTCTCTATCAAGATTTTGAAAACTGAAGAAACAAACATTCCAGAATGTGTAATATATGGTTTAGATTGTGTTGCAGTACTTTCCACGCAATGTGCAATACCTCTTCCGTTCAAATGTTTGTCCCAACGTAAGCGAGAGATAGATGATAATTTTGACGGAATCAGTTGTACGGGCCGTAACTGTCGTTCGGAATACCCCGTGTTAACGTTTTCTAGGTTGCATGATTAGAAAACACATTCCGACTGACACTTTCACGATCAGGTAAGCGATGCTTTGATTGGTCAGAAGAAAGGTCGTTCTGACGTGACCCGTTATGGGATGTCCTCAGACCTTTGTTTAGCGATAGCGAGAACTAAAATCTGATTTTAATGAGAATGTGATTGCTGGTATCTCCAAGAAAGAAGCAGGATATATACCAGATAAGCCGACCCCGTAGATAAGCAGAGGTATTAACTTGAACCTTGAAATATGAAAGAACATGATATTACCCATAGATAAGCCAAACCAGGAAGTGAAATGACACACCACAAAGTCGGACTGCAAGACTGTACCGGTACTTGCAGATATTCAATAATATAAGATGAAAAACGTTGTAATTATATTGAAAAAGTTATAATTTCCAAAAAAAGATTTAACAAACCAGTCATCCACTCCACTAATGTGGGAAGCTGTTTCTGTTTTTTTTAATCTGATGGGGATGTTATGTTGCCATCAACAACGAGATGCCATTTTGTGAATTGGTGTATATAGAATTATGAACCCACGAAAAAATGTACCAGCAAAAAAATTGTTTGTCGTCTCGGGTAGAGCGATGCCTCGCAGTTTGAATGCAGCATCATAAGCATGGTGTTTTCGTTTTGAACTCATGATGAGAATGTCAGTCAATAAAAATATACCAACCTTTATACCCTTATGCAGTAACTCACTAATTTGCTTCAATTCAACATCAAACATTGCTGCCACTATTGTATGTTAATCCAATTGATTTAAATAAACTATGGACACATATAATAACTATCACTTAATCACAGGCTTCTCCAGTTTATTAAACTTAACTCTTGAAAAAGGAGGAATTAATCCCCTACTCCCAACACTACTGCTAGGCACCCCCAACTTGAAAGTGTTTGTGTAAACAACATAACACTACCAAACGGCCCCTTTATTATCAGTGCTCATTTCCTTGTGTACTGTGTTTTTTTTTAAGTCTGTTTACCGTTTGTGATGTCACATGAAACAGCTCATCACATGTTTTTGCAAATGGCAAATGGAATAAGTCGTTTCAGTTGTTGCCTCTTTCATAAGGTAGATAGTTATTCACTATCAATTTATAAACTTTGCAAAATGTATGTAAAAGCTATTTGTGATTTCATCTGTGGATTATATATTATATCTGTGGATTATATTGTTATATGTAAAGAGTTTATGAAGAATGATAAACCTTTGAAAACTTATTATTCGAAATAGTGACATGCATAAAATTATTTAATAAAGACAACATTGGTGTATTATGATAACTTTATTGATCATTTATAACAATAACGGCTGTAGTCATGACAACTTCCAAACTTTAAGGAAGTTGTAATCTATCAGACCGTCGTTAAGGCTAAGGTTAAGGTTTCTGACAGATCACTATCTGAAAAATACTCATTTATAACAATAACGGCTGTAGTCATGACAACTTCCAAACTTTAAGGAAGTTGTAATCTATCAGACCGTCGTTAAGGCTAAGGTTAAGGTTTCTGACAGATCACTATCTGAAAAATACTATCATGAAAGACTATCCCGTGGATAAGCCGACCCTTTTCTACAGAATTTTTATTCTGGTCCTCAAAATTCAGCTTATCTGTGGACATCTACGGTACATGGAGTCTGTCATTACAGAAAGAAGCTAAGGCCATATTCAGGTTAGAGTTTATGTCCAATGATATATACTGCTCTGGGAGGAAGCGTGATATTGGATGACCTAGCTGATGGAACTATGAACACCGTGAATCAATCCACAGCCGCCGTTGTATGATGTATCTTTAACCTAGCTATCCAATGAAAAGCTGATTCAGGGTCTGCAGGTTCAAATCTGTCGATTAGAGGAGGGTGGAGACGAGTGATGATCAAGCGCACTGAGTGGGTGTGAGCTGTCAGTTGTTGGATCCTGTTGATTAGGGTCGCCTGATGCAGAGGTTGGATGAGGTTCTGGGGGAGCCAACCTGCAGGGAATGCAATCTGCTGATCTGTGAACTGAAGGCAATCAGCTTTGGGAATGGCTCCGACATTCCTTTTCCCCATATGTTTACGAACTACAATCCTTAGGTTTAGAAGAAGAGGGTTGCCGTCATATAAGCTGTGTTCTGGTGGAGAGGAGAATGAGTGTAGCCACTTGGGTGGGTACAGGTATCCGTGTCGCTGGTAGTAAGGGTCTTAATAAACTGGGTAAGCATCCAATCTCTGTCTACGATCGTTGTTCCTTAGTGTGACGATCGGGATCATAATCAGTTGTAGGAACGGACCAAGTGGATTCAAAGCACAGGTGGTAGTGTGATCAGTCGCTGAGTGTGATCAGGATCGGTCAGTTGGATAGAGCGAACATCGGCTTGTGTAGGACATTGTGAAGCGTTCAACAGGTGGGGATTGGAAATATCATCCGTGACAGAAAGTCAGGGTTCTTCTGATTGAAGTGAAGAGCCAGTCTTGGATTTCTTAGTTGAATCCTTGGCCTTAGAACGCCAGTCAGATAACCTGCGACGACATCGCTTAAGATAGATGCAAGTTCACACTGTGAGTTCAATGCACACTGCCTGTGACAGTCACAACATAAGGAGTGTAGGTCTGATGTCGAATAAGTGCCCTGGCATTCTTTACATGCCAGTTGTAGTCTGTCCTTTTTGCCCATGTTTGTAGCCTGTGTAATTCTTCACAGAACTTGGCAACTGGACAAACAAACTTCTCTTACATAGCTAAACACATCACCACACAGTTGCGAGGAGAATGAGAATGAGTTGGTAGAGGTTTGTACATGGTCAGTTCGAGCAGGCTTGCTGTGCAGGGGAAACACACAAATGACCTAGCTTCTGGACATAACCATGGACATGCAGTGAGTGTTTGGGTGAATTTTTTATTTAAGAAGCTGGAAACATGGTTCATGCACATTTCCACATAGGATCGATGAAGAAGGAAGAAATGCAAAGTGCGAGATAGGATATGTTTAAAATGTTTGTGTTGCTCACTTTCTCCTTTTACTCGTATCCAGTCTGTTATATTTGCGTAACTCATATGTTCAGAATATCTGAAATCCAGAGGAGTGGATCTGGCCTAGGCTGAAGCATCCCCTTTTCATGTTCAATATATGTGAAATCCAGAGGGGGAAGATCTGGCCTAGGCTGAAGCATCCCCTTCTCATGTTCAATATATGTGAAATCCTGAGGGGAGGATCTGGCCTAGGCTGAAGCATCCCCTTCTCACGTTCAATATATGTGAAATCCAGAGGGGAGGATCTGGCCTAGACTGAAGCATCCCCTTCTCACGTTCAATATATGTGAAATCCAGAGGGGAGGATCTGGCCTAGACTGAAGCATCCCCTTCTCACGTTCAATATATGTGAAATCCAGAGGGGAGGATCTGGCCTAGACTGAAGCATCCCCTTCTCACGTTCAATATATCTGAAATCCAGAGGGGGAAGATCTGGCCTAGACTGAAGCATCCCCTTCTCACGTTCAATATATCTGAAATCCAGAGGGGGAAGATCTGGCCTAGACTGAAGCATCCCCTTCTCACAGCCATCTTAGTTCAAGCTCACTCTGGACATATAACATCCAAGTGATTGTGCAGCAACTGGAACTGAATAGTTGATCTGTGAATTCGGATGAGGTAAGTTAATTTTTCAAAAGCAGTCTCCGTTAGTTGTTATGTTTCTGTACATGCAGATAGTCAAATGATTTTAATGTATCGTATTTTTTCAGAAGTGGCAGGGTTTAGAATGAAGTTTGCCGGTCACTTTCACTGAGCATCAGTGTTGATATTAATATTTGATATATGCCTAACATATGCATCGCCTACTGACCACTGACAGTTATCGCCATTTCTTCCGTGTTATTTCTGAAATCATTACTATTTAAAGTTTACTGTACATGTTACATGATGTACTAATCTACTGGCTTTGATTTTTGTGAAACAATGTGGCTCATTTCAGCCCACATTAAAGGTTGAGTAGATTTCTGTTATATAGTGAAGAGAGGGAATCAAAACAATAGATGTATTTTCAGATTGTCTAACTGTAGGCTGCTAGTTATAGCCGTAGTCTAAAGCGTTCAATGATGTTATTAAATTGTATTTTCGGGAAGAGACAGAAACATACTTGTTGTTTCTGAATAGTCTTAATTAGCTCTGACTGAATTAGCCTAAATGGGGATCATCTGGTTGTTGGTATTGTCTAAAGTTTTATTGTAGCAAGGCGCTTATCATGTGTAATTTTAATATTTCCACAAAAGAATCAATTCATCGAAAACTATGTCTGCCTACCTTCTAATGAAAATGAGCAAAAGTAAAACGAGACTCGACCGTGGGTTGTTTGCGTTATGGTCTTCGCTGGTGGTGATAAGCTAGTCGATAGACAAAAGTTAATTTAACTTAAAGGTCCCCAGATAACTTTTTGAGCAATTGAGTTTTCACTTGAAGGTTTCTATTCTAATTGGGTTATTACATTTTTCATTGGGTAACCAATATTTTTTCACTCATCTATTCATCACTGTATTGGGTTTTTCCCAAAATAAGAAAGAATTTTGAGATTTAGAAAAATGAAATAATGATTTAGATGTATATAACGGTCCTAAATATTGGCTTGACTTGGAAAGTAAATTAGCTCGTAATTGTATTTCAGAAATTAGCTCCATTAGCATGCTGAAAAAACTTCTCTGGGTATTTACGTGTGCTGTTTTCAAACAATTGCATTTTCCATTAAATGCATACGTTTCTGTACGCAAGGTAATTGAAAGTAATTGGGTTTTGAATAGTTTTGGAAGGTATTTTGCTGCAAATACGCAATTTATCTGTAGCTTTGACAATAAACCATGTTTGTACTAACATGATTGTGTGTCATTGTACTCTGACAGAGGTTGTGAGACGTGGATCATAATATCAATCACTTGTTTGTCTGTCTAATAAACCATTCTTTTCAGATCGGTGTATATGGAAACAAAATAACATTAGGATTTTTTATTATGATGGTACTCATAATTTTGTTACTTATATCTCTAGCCTGAGATATTTCCGATCAAACATTATACAAGAGGACTTTAAATTTACAGTTATACAATATATGTTATCTTTTTGGATAGACTATAAATGTATGAATATAAAATATAGAACTAGTTCTAGTTTTGACTTTTTTTACCATTCCAGGAGATAAAATCAAGAATGTTGGATCATTGGGGAGTGGTATAGGTAATGGTGATTCTGGACCACTTCCACTGGTGCCAGATTTATATACCTATACCGCCACTACAGATGGAATTTTTTATGCAAAAACGCTGATGCGATTCAACGATCGTCATGATTCACATTAAAAGAAACATCAATATTAATTAATAATGAATAAAATTTACTATAGCCCACGAGGATATTGGAAAGGTATAGGGGCAATAAAAAAATTAGCCACTGCGGCTAAGGTATCTAAAGATGTGGCCGAGGATTGGCTAAACAAACAAGCGATGTGGCAAATATACTTACCAGCACCGCGTTATATACCAAGGAAGAAGTTTGATATTTTTACAACGAATGAAGTTCATCAGGCTGGCCTCTTGTTTCTTCCCTATGATAAGGTAAGACCCAAAACGTATAAATATGCTTTAACCGTAGTGGATGTGGCTAGTCGCTACAAGGAGGCTGAGCCATTAACCTCGAAAGATTCAACAGAAGTAGCTAATGCACTGAGTCGCATATATAAATGCGGATCACTAAAATGGCCTAAGCTATTTCAAGTAGATCCTGGTCGCGAGTTAATGGGATCAGTAACTAAACTGTTAACAAAGCACGATGTCGAAATCAGGCGTGGTGAAAAAGAGGCCCACCGTAGTCAAGCTATTGTTGAAAGATTTAACCGGACATTAGCGGACATTCGTTTGGATATTAGTATGGGATCGAAATGAAATCAGAACGTTTGAGATCAACCGAATGGGTGACACGACTATCAGCTGTTGTATCACCGCTGAATAATGAAGTAACGAGATTAATCGAGAAGAAACCATCTGATGCATTTAAAATGAAATCTGTGACTTCTGAATCTTCAGCACCGAGGAGAGGCAAAGAACAAAAACTTCCGCATAGAGTAAGCGTAAGATATTTATACCAGCCCGGTGAACTACGTCGCGCAACCGATCCGATTTGGTCCCTTAAGACATATAACATTAGTCGATTGGTTATGAAAGAAGGAGAGCCTATTCTTTATTATCTTAAAGATGGACCGGGCAGGGCATTTGTATGAGAAGAGTTGCTCATAGTTCCCAACGATACAGTATTACCACCATAACCATAAGCGTAGGTAGTTACACCATCCTTATCAATCCATCTCTTTGTATCAAAGGGTGATAATAATGTCCTGTTCATTCTTAATCCATATATCCTATGATTGACACTTCTTAAAGAGTTCATCACGTGTTTGAATGTTCTACCGTTGAATAATGATTCTTTATACTGTTCGTGTTTGATATGCTTTTTTACCACATACTTCTTAACACCCTTAGCTTTTCGTATCTCCCCATAATCGGACTTCTTTATAGAATACATCTTAGGTCTTAATCCGACATACTCCGCTATAGGAGTCCCAGCACATTCATCCTTCATCTTACCTAACACCTTTTTATTTACTACGCTGTGCAGTGGATTATCTTTTGGGTAATCGCTCGTGTCCTACATATCTATTTTTTCTGCCATATCTTTATACACATCCTCGGTTTGTATTTCCATCAACAAAGAATCTGTGTCGGTATATAACACCTCGCATCTATCGCCGTATTGCTTCTTAAGTTTGTTGTAATAAAAGTCATACACTAAGTGATTTGACAAGTCGAGAATACTCATACCAACGTACACCGTTCGGTTGAATTTTATAATACTCTTCTGCATATGCAACGCGGCTAAGTCGTTATCAAATATCTTGCTTCTGTTAAAAGCCGGACTGGCTATAAGTTTCCTGAGTCTTTCTTCCTCATTAGATCTGACTAATTTAACATCAACACGCTTCCTTAGATTCTCCATAGTTTTACCAAATACTGAATTATTCATGAGCTTATATAGGTTCTTTTCAAAATCGCTGGTAACCATCTTCCTTAAATCTGTGTTCAGTCTTATATAGGGCTCCATCCAAGGGCTTTGATCAAACTTTAGAACTCTGTGTATTTTCTTTAGTTTCATACCTAACGATAGATATAACTGGAGATTTCTGTAGTGAACTATATATTTTGTCTTATCCATCAAATTTGGTACGAGTTTTTCTACGTTAGCTAACCTTGTATTACCCATCAAGGAGTGTTGATATTCCGACATCCAATCTTTATTAACCATTAATCTTTCTGGAGCTAGCGGATAACTGTTATGGTCTTTATGTAACGAATTTGGATATTCCAAGTCAACTTCTAGTATGTACCCTTTATTCACATCATTCACATTGATATTATGGATATCATTCACTTCAATATTCATCGACCCACTCTAAACCACCCGTTGGTAAAGGTTGACTCATAGCCCATCCGTACAAATTGTTGGCGTCGAGATATAATATATGCGTGTCGGGTTTACTCAGATCATATCCTTCCACTAGTTTATTATTAGCCTTAGAATACCTTTTCGCCGCCATCGATATACCACCTCTAAATCCTTTCTCAATAAACAAGTGCATATCGTAATCGGTGAGTAGTTTTAGTTCTACACCGGTCTTCTTCAGCAATTCATCCCACGATAGCCGGGACAGGAATAGTACCATGCCGGATCCAAGCTGTATTGTTTTAAACATGTCTTTCTAAATATCTCAAATATATTGGCGAGTAACAGTACATCGGTTTTTAAGTACAGATTGTGATAATCGCCTAAATTCTTACAACCTAATTTATCCCAGACCGTCAGAGCGTGTTCATAATCGGCATTGGTTATTTTAGATTCTGTTAAGTTACTATAGAATGATTCAAGAGGTGGTAATTTAGTTTCTTCGAATCTAGACCAATCATCCATATATTCGAAAGGATATATACCTTTTCTCAACAACAAATGACGAGTTATCTGATCAGTATATTTATTTGTTATCGCAAAGTCATTGGGATTGTTCGCATTAGCTAAATTGTCCATGCCGGATCCAAGCTGTATTGTTTTAAACATGTCTTTCTAAATATCTCAAATATATTGGCGAGTAACACTAACAGTACATCGGTTTTTAAGTACAGATTGTGATAATCGCCTAAATTCTTACAACCTAATTTATCCCAGACCGTCACAGCGTGTTCATAATCGGCATTGGTTATTTTAGATTCTGTTAAGTTACTATAGAATGATTCAAGAGGTGGTAATTTAGTTTCTTCGAATCTAGACCAATCATCCATATATTCGAAAGGATATATACCTTTTCTCAACAACAAATGACGAGTTATCTGATCAGTATATTTATTTGTTATCGCAAAGTCATTGGGATTGTTCGCATTAGCTAAATTGTCCAGGGAAACTGTACGGAATCTATGAATCTAAATCCATGACTTTGCTTTATTCTGGCTTTCCCATCCTTGTCTGTATAATGTATAGTTTTTGTCAACGAGAATGAGATGGCTATTGTTTGAGAATTCATTTTTAGTTTCAAGTTACACTTGTTATGCGCAGCTCTCCGATAATTACCCGTGACGTGGCAATGATCTCTTACGGAATCCCCATTCAGGGGTTTATTACAAACATGACAACTCGTTGACCTCCTATAGGCCCTCCAATTATCCCTCGTCATACACATGAGTTTCTTACATGATAAATTTACCCTGATTATTCTCTCTTCATTTTGTAGATATTCTAGGAACTTTCCCGCTGCATCGGGACCTCTGTAAATCACGGGCTGGTTTGTTTTCCCATCATACCTTACAACTATATATCCAAACCCACAAGGAATATGTTCTTGAGTTTTGTATGTAAAACTACTATCTTGATTATTATTTTGATTATTTTCTATAGGTTTGATAAGCGCTTCGAGTCGGCGTAAATTACGTATGGTACTGGCATTTGATTACAATCATGTTCAAATTTTAATATATTTTCCCCCCTCTTTAGGCATATCGATCCTGATAGCATTCTTTCCAACACCTCTGCAGTCTTCTTTATGCACTTCTAATAGATCTTGTCTGATGTACCCATGTAGGCATCTTTCTCAGAAATATTTCTTTCCTGCATGTTTTGTTTGATCGCATAATAGCCTGCTTAAACTCTTTGTCCATGTATAATGATATTTACCATCTTTTTTGATCAGAAATGAATTGATTCTGGGAATATGTTCCGGAGCGGAGTTTATCCTGTGTACAACAATTCCTTTAGAAGAATGTCCGAAAACATATATAGCTGAATTATTTTGCTTTTCCACCTTATCAATTTGTGAGTTTGGTGTAGGTTCGTCTATACCATCGAGGTTGAGTTCATCGTTTTGAGGATAGCTAGAAGGTCTATTTGCAATTTTAGAATCTGCGGGGAACAATGCAGATCTTATCATCATTCTTAAACAGTCATCAGATTTTTTTTTACATTAATTATGGCTTTTTTCTTTTTATAATACGGGGGTAAATCTATATAAGATCCACCTTTGAAGGGCATATAATTTGCTATATCTAAATATAAACTATAGATTTTATCCACACCCCAAACCGAACTTCTATTCTAAAGTTTCCTGTATCCTCTGAATTGATGTATCTAATGATGCGTTTATAGTATCAGATTCGGTTATAACTTCTTGATTGCTTCGGAAATATGGTTCGGTATAATCAGTGCTATCGTCTGTGCTTCTTTTACTCAATGACATTTTAATCGTCAGCTGGTATTTTATACTATGTAAATCATCTAATTCCTCATTAATTTTGCTCGATACGATGGGCTTAACATCATTAACATCCATGTTGGAATTAATATCCATCTTCCAACCTCTTAAATATTTACCAACTATGGCGGATGTGGGTACAAATTTTAATTCAACATTGTCAACTGATTCAACATCCTTGGGTTGATTATTATCTAGTAAAGCAATCAATTCAGCTTTTCTCATTCGAGAATAACCTCTCAGCCCACTGTTTTTTGCTTGAGCTTTGAGTTCTCTAACAGTCTGGGGTTTGCTGTATTCCAAACCGAGTAAATCGATCTATTATGCTTTTCTCATTCAAGAATATCCATTTCGACCACATTGTTTTGCTAAAGCCTTCAACTCATTCACAAAAACCATTGTGGTTTAATGGTATATGCAAAATGATTCAAATGTCTAACTGGTTGTTTTTCATATATCTAAATACGTATTCTCCCCAACCTATTCCTCTCATTGATGTAATCTCTCTTCCTAGTGTAAATAATCTGGTTCCTGACCCTATCAGCACCGTGTTTCTTACATAAACAATAACGACCTTTGACCCCTAACCCACATACAGAACATGTATAATTTACATTTCCCCGCCCTATGTAATAAGAGTGGATACCACAGTAAATACCAACAGAACGTCGGTTACATTGAGTTGGCTTTTCCATGAATGTAAATCTGCACAGATTCAAGGTTATACATCTATCATATCATTTGTCTTAATGCAAATCACATCTCCACTGGTGAGTCATGGCTGATAAGACTCGCTCTAACTAGGTCATGGTCATTATGCGCAGTTATTGTGTAGCTATAAATAGCGATGACTGATAACCCAAACATGATGAATATTATCTCGCGTTTTTTTTTTCCTCTGACGGTGTATAAAACTGACTTATTGATGGTCTCTGTATTGGGTCAAGTTTCTTTCCATAAACGAGGAAGTATTCATGCATGGCAGATTCATCATCCTTAAACGTTTGAATTGAATGTCCCTGCATATGCAGTTCATCATGAACAAAATGTAATCTCTCCATTCTGCGCCTGGTCCATTGTGACTGGGCTGCTTCGAGTTGTTCTAATGCTTTATTATGTCGTTTCTGCTCTGAACCTCTCATACTAGAAAATAAATAATTACTCCCCGAAAAAGCTAGAGCATTAACAACACCTCAACCGACCATCATTCCAACTGATGCCATGTTCGATAATATAAAATATTCAAATGTTTAATAACTTCATTATGTCTTCTGGGATAAGCCCTTGTTTGAAGAGCATATCTTTTGTTGCCATTGCTAATCCAGTATCAAGAATCATCATACCGATATCATAACCATTAAAATCTAGCTTGGGTGGTGTGGCTTTAGTAATCATGGCCAATGGCCAAGCCGCTGACCACCGCTGAATGATATGTTGCGTTTACCAACATTTTACCGTCTGTAACTGGAGTAGTCATGCTTGTTATAGCATTATATGGGGGCTAATCTCTAATTGAACTTGTTGTTGTGACATCGGGGGTGACGTTTTCACTTCTCCTGTCTTATAAAACAACCATACCACCGCTATAGCAACAATTCCTACTAGTGTCCAAGTCTTAATCGGACGACTATGTTCAATATTTGAATTATGCATTAGTTTCGCTTTCCTTGCAGCCCGCCCTTTCTACCAGCTGCGATTTTTGGGGGGTTCTTCCTCGTCACTCTGGCTTGTGATATTTCCTCATTCACAATCTGTTGTGATTGTGCAATCGCTGGTATTTCCTCGTTCACTTGTTGTGATTGTGTTTCCGCAAACTGTTGTGGTGTCACTTGTTGAGTCTCCATTATTATTTAGTGTGCACGTATGTTTAAATTGACAATACCTAGCCGTTATTAAAGCGGTGGTCACTGGAGCTAAGAACCTTCCGTATCTATGATAAAACTCACAGCTCACTGAGCTTATGGCGTGTTCGATGAATGGGTCTTTCTAGAGAGATTCGCATAAATACATGCGATGTTCTGCCAGGATAGGAAGAAACGTACTAGCTACGACTGTGTATAGTTGTAATATAGCCGACCTATTGTTTTAGTCATGGTAGCTCCCAGTCTAGACTCGTAACGCGCGTACAGTTTTTTAATCTCTTCGTCGGTCATGTTATCAATTTTTTCGATGGTATAATTTTCACCCAAATATTGGGAACATTTTCCACCGGCTGCCAAAGCGGCGAGTCTTTCTCTATGTTTATCTAAAGATTTATCTACATCTTGATCTGGATCTTTGAGCATTTGTTCGATGAGTTTGTCTCATTCCATAACGTAATACCTAAGGAGATATTTAAGTGTAACATAATATAATATGGCATATCCAGTACAGACCGTAATAATAAACTGTTGCGAAAGAATGAGGATTTCAAGCCACATTATGTCATAATAACCGCTAATGTTCAATTTATCGTATTTTTGCTATTTTTGCTATATTTGCTATCTTTTTGTTATATTTGCTATAATTTTGCCATATTTTAGCTATAATTTTGCTATTTTTGCTAAGCAATTGCATAAGCAGCTGGTTGATCGGTTTTTAATGCGAGTTTACAGTGCTTCGTTGCTGCTAACAGTTTTCTGACTCTATCTTGTTCGGGCTTGGTATAAATAACATCATTTTCGCGTAAACATTCCTCGAATGCATCTCGGTCTTTGCAATGAAACAGGGCTACCCATTTGGTCTGCTCTCTGAGATCTTCCAGGACAGAGTTGTATTTTTGAGTAAGTACACAAACGCTATGCTGAGTATGCCGTCAGGAGAATGCTAAATATGAAAGCATATCTTTCTTTTTGGTGAGTTCTTTACTCGCACTGCAATCGTCTATTATGAAAAGGGTTGATTCTCCTTTGTATTTTTCGTGAAATACTCGTAAACAGTCTTGTAAACGATCGCCCAGATCAACTCTGTGTACCCCATACCCCATTGTCATTCATTACCAAATCTCTCGATTGTTTTATTAACGCTTATAGTCAGGCACAGAATAATAATATGATCGAAAACGTCCCGATAATGACTTTGTAAAATATCTAGAATAAAAGCTGTTTTCCCACAACCCGTTTGCCTGCAGATGATAGCGCAGTGCGGTTCTTTAGGTAAAAGATTATCAATAGATTGCTTGCACGAATCGTCCATTCGGTATATTAAGTTGCGCATCCATAATCACGTACAAATATATGTTTAATTTACCAGCTGATTCCTGGAGCTTCGTTATCTGTATAGTGACACCCTCGCTGGCATTTTCGTTTCTCCGCCCACTGCCGTGTAGTTGGTCATCGTCCGTGGTTCGCATGTCGAGCCATAGCGCGTACTTTGTGGTGAGGTATTCACCCATCGATAACTCCCCGAGAGACAGATCTTTCGTGACTGCGTTAACTTCTTGTCTTCGTATTATAGAGGGAAGTTTTTTAATCTCATCCCACTGTTGATAGGCTAGCATTCCTTGACTATATAGTTGATTAGGAATGCTGGAACGCTCAGACAATGTAATACAATTGTGCTTTCCGATCTCGTGGGGATGTTGAGATTGATATTCCATGTCGTATCTTTTTTGTTCCTCGTGATCTTTTGATGTTGAAGCACGTGATCGTACTAAATAGCTAAACTTCCGGTATACTGGTTACGAATTTGTCTGGCTAATTCAGGATCTGTTATCATATCATACTCCGGTGAGATATTGTCAATGGAATAGCTAGCATCTTCAGCAGCTCTGATTACTCTACCGTAGTCATTAAAAGTGAGTTCGTATTCCAACCTATCGCCTAGGGATGCTTGATAGAAGGGCATGTGGGAATCTAGTAATTCAAAGTCTAGCGGAATATAGAATCGGTTACCTAATGCGCCGGCAACAGCGAGATCTTTTACGTTGGTATTATCACCATTTTCAGCACCCAAACGCAGTCTCAATGTGTTCCGATTAAAAATACCTTGGTACTGTAAGTTTTCCCACTCTATATCCGCTCTCCAGAGATCCATGTAACAATAGTATACATCGCTATCATCGATACTCAAAACCTCATTACCGCTAATTTTAATCGCGATTTTCTTAACGATAGCACGACCTATGTTCTGAACACGCTCCCTGTTAACGTCGGTAGAAGTCAAACTAATCGTAAATGCTAGTCGGACAGTCACCAGAACTAACACATCGTGTGCGTTGAGATAAGGAGAGCGAACCAGAAGCGTTTGATTCTGATCGATGATACTCGGGTTATTAGTTATAGTTACAGACTGATGAATTGCTTTGACCCCTAATGGATCCCGAAGTCTACGTTGTGGGTTTAACTTGCGTCCGTATTGCGAAGACATTGTTATTTTGAAATTATGTAACCTTATGTTTAATATAAAAATGGATGATTTTAATCAAGATGATTTTGATAACTCTAGTACAATTGAAGAGGGTACTGATGAAACCAGCTTTGGTGGCATGAATCTTGACGATGACCTTTTACAATCAACTGTTAATGATTATTACGATACCTTTAAAGATGTTAGTCCAATTGGTCGTGACTATTCAAAGTTTGAATTAGATAGTAAAGGAATATTGCAACTGCGTGGCGCTCCAGATATTGATCTTATGAATTCTCGTACTCGTAAGCGCCTAGCCTTGTCTACAATAGCCGCTGAACACGGTATCAGCACTGTTCGTGATGAATTAGGTTTTGTAGACTACTCACGAGCAGAAAAACTTTCCGCGAAGACTACTAAGGTTCTTTGGACTGTGCGTGATGAACTCGGTAACATAGATAATTTGGAAGAAAGCTCGAAGGTGGCCTCGGACGGGCTCGGAGAAATCTTGGATACCTACTAAGATAATTCGAGAAACTATCGATCAAGTCCTCAACGATGACACTACACTGGCCGATAAAATTAAAACATTGTTCAGAGAACAGGGAATAACCATTGCCAGTATTTTAACCGCATTGGGATTTATTATATCGACTTTGACTCTCGCATTAACCGGTGGCAGTGGACCTTCCATACCTCCCACATCCCCTAGTGATAGGGGTGGTATAAAAGAGTGGATAAAAAAGCATTTAAAAGCATTACGTTCAGCACTGGGAAAGCTCGGTGGGAAAGCCGCCTCTGCACTTGCCGGTATAATAGGGAGTATTGTTTCCTGGCTCTTGAATTTATTAGCTAAGACCACCACTTGGCTTAGTCAAATCTTGTGGGCACTGATCGTAGCAATTGCAGGGCTGTTGTACGTATCCGCTAAGAACTATTTAACCAAATCATGAGTAAACCAGCCCCGACTCCACCTACTCTAAGCGCTGTTTTTTCATTGATATGTTATTGATTTTTAGCTGCAATATGCGGTGGCACATGTGGTTGTGCGAAAGTAGATGTGTTAGTAGATATCTGTGGCTTGACTATTCCCGTTTCGCCTGTGTTTGTTTGCGTTATTAATTCGGTGTTAATATCTGAATTTATACCTGGTTTTTATTGATAGGCTATAATAATAAAATTGTTATTGCTACCTATCACTTGACTGATCCTAAGTTCCATATTACTCGGAGACATGTTTAGTCCCGGCGCATAAACATAGTCTACTTTGGATTGAGCATACTGTAATACATCTTGATAACGTTTTATAGAAGATGGTATGTCAACTGGTGAATTAATAGCATCCTCAACATTTGCGACCAACTGTTTTTGTGCATCGAGCGCCGTCCCAGAACCGATTATTCCCGTTCGTGTTTGTGATTGTGCACCGAGAATTGCCCATACATAAGGTCTTATTGATTCATTAACTCTAACAACTCCCGGGTTAGTAAAATTATTTTCTGTTTTATCTTTAAGGCATTCATTCCAAGCATTTGTGGTATCGTTCAGTTGTACAAATTTTGTAACAATATAAGCTAAACCACCCTTAAAACTCATAAGAGAGCCTCTCCAATCATTACTCGAAAGTTCCCAGCCATGATTAAGATTATGCAATCTTACAAAAAGATTGTTTTTCTGTAACAACTTAAATGGATCAAATGGTTGATGAGTATTTTTTAACTAAATCATCGCTTTCTTCTTTAACAGTTTTTTGTCCGCTGTACGGAACACCTAGACCATGGATAATTCCTTTAATACGCCAATCTTTACTCGTAGAAACATTAAATTCCTGACAAATACATTCATACCCAAACCTATTGTATGGATTATTTGATGCATTCCATGCTCGATCCTGCGGTAATTGGGCACTAATTTCTTTAGGTATACGTCTAATCTGATAGTACACGTGAAATGATAAAACAGACTTATTTAGTTCAAATCCTGGGGCATAAAGAGATACACCACATCCCGTTGTGGCACACCATATGGCAAAGTTTAACTGGTTCTGCCAAAATTGCATCGGATTGTGAAACGTATCGTGCACCATTTTATCGCTAGTTGCTGTGAATCTGTATTTTTCAAAGATATCAGGGAATTCAACAAAACAATTAGCACCAGAGGCACTTACTAAAATCGACTGATTAGTAATATAAGTTGATTTCATATTTAAGTTATGATATAGTATCATTGTATATTTAATATGTATGTCACACTCCTGGAAATAACAAATGGTCAGTCTATTGAACTGCTTCATACTATGGATAACTCGGATGGACAACTTGATGTCGCTATCTGTGATGTAACGTATTACCCTCGGTGGACCAATATAAGTACTGCAAGAGGTAATAATGAGTTATAGACAAACAGACTATACCTGATGGGTATTACAGCGTATGCTCACTCAATGATGAAATTTTTAAGTCTTTGGGAGTTAGTCTCACACAAAATTAGTTGAATGGGATGCTGATTTAAACCGCTGGAGAAAGGGGTGTAATTCTAAGTACAAACTTAGCAGATACACTTGGATTTGAAAGCGGAATGATAGCAATACCACCCAACGAAACATTGCATGGAGTTAAATTACCTGATTTAGTTCCCTATAAAGAGTTGTGCATCCATCTTGATCAAATCAGTACAACGGATAATATTCAACTCGAAAGTCCTTCAATTCTACTCAAAGCTGTTCCAGTCAAAGATGAAAAATACAATAGCGGTAGAACGGAATCTTTCTCATCATTACAATGTAAAAAATTAAAGCGTGGTATTATTTCAGACCTCAAAATTTCTGTATTAGATGTAAAACACCAGCCTGTACATATAGGATACTTAAGTTTAACACTCCATATTATAAAATATGGTTGATACATCAGGCCCTGGAACGCTCAGACAATGTAATACAATTGCGCTTTCCGATCTCGGAGACACAGAAGGATTCGGTAAACCCGGTACCAATGGTAAGTTATACGCTTTACACTTACAAGCAGGGGTCCGGAAAATTTAAAATCCCAATCGGACATTTGCATTTAGGCCACGCCCCCTTCAAATAGTGTATTTTAGTACGACTTTTCACACACATTACAAGTTGTTAGATCTACGTATTCATAAAATGATGAATTATGAATTGTTTCAATTTATATTGTTTAATTCACCGGACAATTAATAATAAATAATATCATTTTAGATGTGTATGGAAAACATACGTTTGTTTCTGTTATAATAACGATCTGTTAACGTAGTGAACGGTCTGATTAATATTCATGAGTTATATTCATGAGTCTGTCCAAGTGTACGCGTTGTAACATTTGGATCGAGACTATTATCCCATATTTGGTTATCACGTGACCTCACGGCAAAAGTGTTTTTTTTAAACTAAAGATTATTTAAAAACAAGACAGATAATATAATCACAAATACTAAAATATCGTTGATAGCAATAGTTATTTGAATACTTTTTTCATCTTTACTTAATTATTGACCATAAAAAAAATTGATATCGATCGTCACAGAAAGCAAAATGGCGGTCAAACAAGATTCAATATACGACCGGCTACTGAAAACAATAAAATCTGCAAATACTCATTGTATGTCAACCAAGTGAAAGTCGCCATGACTTACAAAATGATCGTCCAGACTTTGAGGGTTTGGCAGATCCGCTCGATTGATCTGCATCGGTCGACTGGCTGTCGTCAGGCTTTCGCATCTTGTCTGAGGTTACGTATCGTAGCATTATGAGGATAATGAGGTACATCGATGATGCAAGGTATTTTTGTACAGTTGTAAACACATTTTACTCAAATTAACAAGATGTTCTCAGTAATTAATCCTCGATTAATCAGTGTCAACTCAGTTTATTGCCTATTACAGTGATTGACCGATTGGACTATCGTGTAGGTACGATGTATTTACAGCAATCAAAACAAACAAAGCTTGTCAGTGTAGATAATCTTCATTGTGTTACAACTGCAGACAGAAACTGTTGATCATGTCCGGTCAAAATTTAAGAATGTCCGGACAGTACTTTTTAAAATGTCCGGACAGAAAAATTTAAATGTCCGGTAAGCAATATTTTAAACCGGACATTTGAGATTCCCAATCGGACATGTCCGGCGCATATGACAATTTCCGGACCCCTGCTTACAAGATAATGTATACAAGCGGAAAGAAGTTGCATTCACAGGTAATCTAGGAGATTTAAGCGATGTCGACGTTAGTAGACTCCATAGAAACACTTCGTACAATTTTACTCACAACGATGATCGAACATCGAGTGGCTACTGAATATCATCATTACCCCACCGTATGTGATGATGGGTAATGGACATCAATAAACTAAGATAATGAATAGTGGGATCGTACTCGGGGCTTATATCCTATCAAAACGAAAAAGTGTGTTAGTCTCTCCCCTGCCAGAAACCCAGGTCATATGTTATATAGCCGTCCAGGAGTAAAAAATGTTAGTACAAATTTGGTTACTGAATTCAATGATATAAAAGATAACTTGGCAATACCTAATATTTCTACGCTTATTATTGAAGTCTTGTTCGGAGATGCACCGGAAAATGCCTTCGAAATATTACCAGGTCTATCAATTAAATGGCTAAAGAAACACGAGCGTGGACGTTGCAGTATTATTCATATTGGAGCATCATCCGTTGCAACCCTTGAGGGGGTCCAAATTATTAAAAGTGACAGCATTTATCTTACTAAGATATTCTTGCCGTATAATATACGTTTGATAAGGTTGATGTATACTCTCAAAACATTTAAGCAAGACCAATTAAAAACTATTATATGACCGTAATATACACTGTGGGTTTATATCCGGCGCTCGATGAAAAGATGGATACTGTTGATGGACATAAAACATAGAATAGAGAAGGAGAGGGAGTTTAGACTTGGATTGTATAAAAAGTATCGTAGAATCGTGAATGCTCTCGACAGAGTTGACACTGCGCTGGCATGGGACTCGGTGTAGCCGGTGTCGGTTTATTATCAACTATAATCGCAGCGCCTATCGTACTTGGCATGGAAATAGGCGCCGGAGTCTCAGGACTGGCAGGAATAGAGATAAAATTCATTTCTCTTAAGTCAGCATTGAGGATCATATTTCAACAGCAATGGCCGATTGTAAGATATCCGAGGAGGAGTTTCGCTTTGTGCTGTCGGAACTCACCAAATACAATGTAATGAAGCAGGAGATTCGATTCAATTCTCGTAAGACCAGTGGTATTAGCGAAGACGAGAAAAAAAAGTTCATAGCACAAGGGAGACAACAAGGGCGTCAATTATTCAATGCCAAAACCAAAGAACTGGTTGGAGATTAAATATAGATTGCTTACTATCATTAGATCGCACCGCATAAAAAGTCATACATTCATTCAGACGAATGCTTACATAAGTATATAAAAATGGAGAATTACAACAAAGGAAGGACTCGAAAAAGCAACCAGAGCATTTATTTTTTTTGCTCAGGGACAAAATTATCAAATGGAGAGAATTACCACAAGGTATATATTATATTTGTGATGTCAAACCAACCAAATACGGTCATCAATTGTTTCTTACCAATTACCAAGAAGAGTATATAGTCTGGTCTCCTAGTAAAATGAACGAAGAACTTAGTAAAATTGTTGAATATCACTTCATTAGAAATAATGGTATACGAATTAGTAAAAATAATAGAGAATATTTTCATTACAATTGAGTTTAGTCTCATCATCGTTTTTGTATTAATGGTATCATTTATTGGCTCCAGGTAGTGGTGAGCTAGAGCCAATTTAACTTAATATCATGACTATTTTGAATCGCATCATCATTTTTGCATAAAAAATTCCCCCTGTAGTGGTGGTATAGGTATATAAATCTGGCTCCAGTGGAGTTGCGGCAGAATCACCATTACCTATACTACTATGTGTTATTCATGAATGTATAAATGTATGTATCTATATATATGCTGATGTCGTATATCTTTGTAATTATCATGTAGTATTGTACTTGTCTAGTGTTACGACAATAGACAGGGTTTATGTTTAGTTTAAACTGATTATAGGGTCATAAGCATATATAATATATATATCATTGTGCAGGTTACCTCCAACATGAGTAACATAGGTTTCTCTATGTCTTGTATGCAGTATGTCTTATTATTTATACATTGTTGCAGGCCGTATTTATTCACCTTTCTCTTCTGAGAGAATAAGCATCCATCAGCTCACACCCTGTAGCCGTTTGTTGTGTTTACCACCCCGACAATCAGGTGCTACTACATTTAGGCATATCAATCCTGATAGCACTCTGTCCAACACCTCTGCAGTCTTCTTTATGCGCTTCTAATAGATCTTGTCTGCTGTATCCATGCACGCATCTTTCTAAGAAATATTTCTTTCCTGCATGTTTTGTTCGATCGCATAATAGCCTGCTTAAACTCTTCATCCACGTATAATGATATTTACCATCTTTTTCAATCAGAAATGAATTGATTCTGGGAATACGTTCCTTATCAATTTGTGAGATTGGTGTAGGTTTGTCGATACCATCAAAGTTGAGTCCATCATTTTGGGGATAGCTAGAAGGCCTATCCGGATGTTTGTCTACGGGGAACAATGCAGATCTTATCATCATTCTGAAACAGTCATCGCCTTTATTTTTAACATTAACTATGGCTTTTTCCTTTTTATAATATGGGGGTAAAGATCCACCTTTGAAAGGCATCTAATTTGCTATATCGAAATATAAACTATCGATTTTATCCACAGCCCAACCCTAACCTCTATTAGTCCAGCGCTTTAAAGTTTCTTGTATCCGCTGAATTGATGTATCTAATGATGAGCTTATAGACTCAGATTCAGTTATAACTTCTCGATTGCTTCGGAAATATGGTTTGGTATATTCAGTGCTATCGTCTGCGGTACGTTTACTCAATGACATTTTAATCGTCAGCTGGTATTTTATACTATGTAAATCATCTAACACCTCATTAATTTTGCACAATATGATGGGCTTAACATCATTAACATCCATGTTGGAATTAATATCCATCTTCCAACCTCTTAAATATTTACAAACGCCGGCTGTGGGTACAAATTTCAACTCATTATTATCAACAACAGTGGGTTTATTTTTATCATCGGATTGATTATTATCTAGTAAAGCAATCAATTCCAGCTTTTCTCATTCGAGAATAACCTCTCAGCCCACTGTTTTTTGCTTGAGCTTTGAGTTCTCCAACAGTCTGGGGTTTGTTGTATTCCAAACTGAGTAAATCGATCAATTCAGCTTTCTCAATTGAGAATATCCATGTAGACCACATTGTTTTGCCAAAGCCTTCAACTCTCTCACAAAAACCATTGTGGTTTAATGGTATATGCAAAATGATTCAAATGTCTAATTGGTTGTTTTTCATATATCTAAATATGTATTCTCCCCAACCTATTCCTCTCATTGATGTAATCTCTCTTCCTAGTGTAAATAATCTGGTTCCTGACCCTATCAGCACCGTGTTTCTTACATAAACAATAACGACCTTTGACCCCTATCCCACATACAGAACAAACATAATTTATGTTTCCCTGTCTGATATGATAAGAGTGGATCCCACATTAAATACCAACAGAACGTCGGTTGCATTGAATCGGCTTCCCAATGAGTGTAAATCTGCACAGATTCATGGTTATACATCTATCATATCATTTGTCTAAATGCAAATCACATCACCACTGGTGAGTCATAGTTGTCATCGCTGTAGATTAGTTGATACGTAATAGATCATAGCTTATGTGTAGCTAAAAATAGACAACAGTCAGCCTGACATAACTGAACAGCCAGTCAGAGCTATTCATAGATTAGCAGTCATCGCTATTTATAGATTAGCAGTCAGGGTGACATAGCTGATACGACTCAGCCTGACATAGTGTGTTTACAGGTCATAGTGGCTCATATGCAATAGATCATGGTTTATGTGTAGTTATTGTATAACTGAAAATTACAATGACTGATAACCCAAACATTATAAATGCTATCTCTCTGGTTTTTTTGTTCCTCTGATGGTGTATAAAACTGACTTATTGTTGGTCTCTGTATTGGGTCAAGTTTCTTTTCATAAACAAGGAAGTATTCGTGCATGGCAGATTCAACATCCTTGAACGTTTGAATTGAATGTCCCTGCTTACGCAGTCCATCATTAATAAAATCTAATCTTAATATCTTATTTCTGGTCCATTGTGACTGGGCTGCTTCGAGTTGTTCTAATGATTTATTATGTTGTTTACGCTCCTCTCCAACTCCTTTAGCGTTTGATTCCCTCAGAGTAGAACTTGTTGTTGTGTAATCGGGGGTGACGTTTTCTCTTCTCCGGTCTTATAAAACAACCATACAACCGCTATAGCAACGACTCCTAGTGCATAGGGAGCCTAAGTTTTAATCGGACGACTATGTTCAATATTTGAATTGTGGACCTTCGCCAACTTCCTCGCTAACGTACCCTTTTTACCAGCAGTGACTTTTCTGGGGTTCTTAGTCAGTCTGGCTTGTGATTTCGCAATCGCTGGTATTTCCTCGTTCACTTGTTGTGTTTCCACAATCTGTGGGGTCACTTGAGTCTCTATAATTAGTAAGTGGGCACGTATGTTTAAATTGACAATACCTAGCCATTATTAAAGTGGTGGTTTACGGGAGATAAGAACATTCCGTATCTATGATAAAACTCACAGCTTACTGCGCTTATAACGTGTTCGACGAATGGGTCTTTCTTGAGAGATTCGCATAAATACGGGCGATGTTCTGCCAGGATAGGAAGAAACGTACTAGCAACGACGGTGTATAGTTGTAACATAGCCGAACCTATTGTTTTAGTCATGGTAGCTCCCTGTTAAGACTCGTAACGCGCGTACAGTTTTTTTATTTCTTCATTGGTCATGTTGTCAATATTTTTGATGGTATAATTTTCCCCCAAATATTGGGAACATTTTCAACCGGCTACTAAAGCTACGAGTCTTTCTCTATGTTTATCTAAATATTTATCTGTATGTTCTTCTGCATGTTGATCTAGTTCTTTGAGCATTTGTTCAAGGGTTCATCGCATTCCATAATGTAATACTTAAGGAGATATTTAAGTCTAACATAATATAATATGGCATATCCAATACAGCCCGAAATAATAAATGCGAAAGAATGATGATTTGAAGCCACATTATTACATAATAACCGCTAATGTTCAATTTATTGTATTTTTGCTATTTTTGCTATCTCTTTTGCTATAGTTGCTATATTTTTGCTTAGCAGTTGCTATATTTGCTATAATTTTGCTTAGCAGTTGCTTTTTTTGCTATAATTTTGCTTAGCAGTTGCTATTTTTGCTATATTTTTGCTATTTTTGCTAAGCAATTGCATAAGCAGCTGGTTGATCGGTTTTTAATACGAGTTTACAATGCTTCGTTTCCCCTGAGAGTTTTCTGATTTTATCTCGTTCGAGCTTGGTATAAATAACATCATTTTCGCGTAGACATTCCTCAAATGAATCTCGGTCTTTGCAATGAAACAGGGCTACCCATTTGGTCTGCTCCCAGAGTCTTTCAGGACAGAGTTGTATGCTGAGTATGTCGACCGGAGAATGCTAAATATGAAAGCATATCTTTCTTTTTGGTAAGTTCTTTACTCACACTGCAGTCGTCTATTATGAAAAGGGTTGATTCTCCTTTGTATTTTTCGTGACATACTCGTAAACAATCTTGTAAACGATCGCCCGGATCAACTCTGTGTATCCCCGGATCATTCATTACCAAATCTCTCGATAGGTATGTTTTATTAACATTTATAGTTGTGCACAGAATAATGATATGGTCGAAAACATCCCGATAATGACTTTGTAAAATATCTAGAATAAAAGCTGTTTTCCCACAACCCGTTTGCCTGCAGATGATAGCGCAGTGCGGTTCTTTAGGTAAAAGATTATTAATAGATCGCTTGCACGAATTGTCCATTCTGTATATTAAGTTGCGCGTCCATAATCACATACAAATATGTTTCATTTACCAGCCGCTTCCTGGTGCTTCGTTATCTGTATAGTAACACCCTCACTAGCATTTTCTATTCTCCGCCCCCTGCTGTGTAGTTGGTCATCGTCCGTTGTTCGCATGTCGAGCCACAGCGCATACTTCATGGTAAGGAATTCAGCCATCGATAACTCCCCGAGAGACAGATATTTCATGAACACGTTAAATTCTGGGCTTGGTTTTATAGAAGGGAGTTTTTTAATCTCATCCCATTGTTGATATGCTTGCATGCCTTGACTATATAGTTGATTAGGCACGCCCTCGATGATTAATTCTACTTTTGTAATCTTGGGATTGTAGAATGCCTCAGTATCTCTTGCAAATGCTTCAGAGGGGTCCTCGAACAACATTAAAATACCCTTCAATGATCTCCCTGGGACGTTTAGATTGATATTCCACGTCACATCTCTTTTGTTCCTGGTGATCTTCCGGTGTCGAAGCATGCGATCGTACAAAATGGCTAAACTTCCGGTATACTGGTTACGTATTTGTCTGGCTAATTCAGGATCAGTTATCATATTATACTCCATTGAGATATTTTCAATAGAATAGTTACCAGAATCTCCAGTAGCTTTGATTACTCTGCTGTAGTCATTAAAAGTGAGTTCGTATTCTAACCTATCACCTTGGGATGCTTGATAGAAGGGCATGTGATCCTCTAGTAATTCAAAGTCTAGCGGAATATAGAATCGATTACCTAATGAATCAGCAACGGCCTTATCTCCTACGACGGTATTATCACCACAATCAGCACCTACACACAGTCTCAATGTGTTCTGATTACAAATACCTTGGTTACTGTAAGTTTTCCCGTTCTTTAGCCGTTCTCCAGAGATCCATGTAACAGAAATATACATCGCTGTCGTCAATACTCAAAACTTCATTACCGCTTATTTTAATCGCGATTTTCTTAACAATCGCACGACCTTTGTTCTGAACGAGCTCTCTGCTAGCGTTGGTAGAATTCAAACTAATTGTAAATGATAGTTCACGGAACTAACACATCGTGTGCGCCGAAATTAGGAAAGCCAACCAGAAGCGTTTGATTCTGATCGATGGTACTCGGGTTATTAGTTATAGTTACAGACTGGCGAATTGCTTTGACCCCTAATGGATCTCGAAGTCTACGTTGTGGGTTTAACTTGCGTCTGTTTTGCGAAGACATTGTTATATTGAAATTATGTTTACTTATGTTTAATATAAAAAATGGATGATATATAAGATATATCTAGATAACATAACTGATACTAGTACAATTGAAGAGGGTACTGACGAAACCAGCTTTACGAATCTTAACGATGAACTTTTGAAACCAGCCGTTAATGATTATTACGATGCCTTAAAAGAAACTCCTATAGGTTGTGACTATTCAAAGTTTACGATAGATAGTAAAGGACTATTGCGACTGTAATTGCGACTGCGTGGCTCTTCGGATATTGATCTTATGAATTCTCGTACTTGTAAGCCCCTAGCCTTGTCTACGATACCCGCTAAACATGGCATCAACACTGTTTGTAATGAATTAGGTTTTGTAGACTACTCACGAGAAAAACTTTCTGCGCAGACTACTAATGATCTTTGGACTGTGCATGCTGAATTCTGGAACATAGATAACTTTGAAGAAAGCTCGAAGCTGGCCTCGGACGGACTTGGAGAAATCTTGGATACCTACTACGATATTTCCATGTTACAGGTACCATCCTCGAAGTTCAGTATTATGTATTTATTATATCGACTTTGACTCGCGCGTTAATCGATGGTACAGGTGGTGGCGCACTGCTTAGTGATAAAAATGGTGTAAAAGAGTGGATAAAAAAGCATTTAAAAGCATTAGGTTCAGCACTAGGAAAGCTCACTGTGAAAGCTCGCTGGGAAAGCCGCGTCTGCACTTCCAGGTATAATAGGGAGTATTGTTTCCTGGATCTTGAATTTATTAGCTAAAAACACAACTTTTGGGCACTGATCGTAGCAATTGCCAGTCTGTTGTACGTATCCGCTAAGAACTATTTAACTCTACTACTGTAAGCGCTGTTCTTTCATGGATATGTTGTTGAATTTTAGCTGCAATATGTGGTGACACTTGTGGTTGTGCGTTAGTAGATGTGTAAGTTGATATCTGTGGCTTGACTACCGGGTATTCCCGTTTTGCCGGTGTTTGTTTGTGTTATTAATTCGGTGTTAATATCTGAATTTATACCTGGTTTTTGTTGATCGGTAGCAATAACAATTTTATTATTATAGCCTATCACTTGACCGATCTTAAGTTCCATATTACTCGGAGACATGTATAGTCCCAGCGCATAAACGTAGTCTACTTTGGATTGAGCGTACTGTAATACATCTTGATAACGTTTTATAGAAGATGGTATGTCAACTGGTGAATTAATAGAATCCTCTACGTTTGCGACAAACTGTTTTTGTGCATCGAGCGTCGTCCCAGAACCAATTATTCCCGTTCGTGTTTGCGATTGTGCACCAAGAATTGCCCATACATAAGTTCTTATTGATTCATTAACTCTTTCAAATCCTGGGTTAGTAAATTTATTTTCTGTTTTATCATATAGAAATTCATTCCAAGCGTTTGTTGTATTGTTTGGATGCACAAACTTTGTAACAGTATAAGGCAAGCCACTCTTAAAACTCATAATATCTTCCCTCCAATCATTATTAAAAAGTTGCCAGTTGTGATAGCAATTATGAGTTTTCAAGAAAATATTATGTAATCTTACATAAAGTTTGCTTCTATGCGACCACCTAAGTGGATCTACTGGTTTTTTTTACCATTTCTTTAGCTAAAATATCACTTTCTTCTTTAACAGGTTTTTGTCCACTGTATGGAACACCTAGACCATGGCTAGCTCCTTTAATACACCAATCTGTTCCCGTAGAAACATTAAATTCATTACAAATACGTTCGAAGGCCCTCTTACTGTATGGATTATTTGTGGAATTACATGCTCAATCCTGCGGTAATGGAGCACTAATTTCTTTGAATATACGTCTTATCTGATAGTGAAATGATAAAACAGACTTATTCAGTTCAAATACTGAGGCATAAAGAGATACACCACATCCTGTTGTGCAAAGTATAACTGTGTTTTTAAAGTAATGTTTCTAGGCTGGGGACCATGGTCTTACTATTGGGATATGTACGGTAACGTGACAGTGTTTCTGTTCCAGCCGACGTTTCTTACGTTATATGTGGTACTGTGGTCTCATTATTGGGATATGTATGGTATCGAGACTGTTTCACCTCCAGATGACGTTTCCTTTATCCTGTCTGATGCTGTGGTCTCATCATTGGGATACGCATGGTACCGAGACTGTTTCACCTCCAGCTGACGTTTCTTTTATCCTGTCTGGTGCTCTGGTCTTACTATTGGGATATGTACAGTACTGTGACAGTGTTTCAGTTCCAGATGACGTTACTTTTATCCTGTCTGGTACTGTGGTCTTACTATTGGGATATGTACAGTACCATGACAGTGTTTCAGTTCCAGATGACGTTTCTTTTATCCTGTCTGATGCTGTGGTCTCATTATTGGGATATGTATGGTACTGAGACAGTGTTTCAGTTTTAGCTGACGTTTCATATGTGGTGCTGTCGCCTCATCCTGGGGCATAAAGGGATACACCACATCCTGTTCCACACCATATGGCAAAGTTTAACTGGTTCTGCCAAAATTGCATAGGATTGTGAAACCAATCATGCACCATTTTATCTCTAGTTGCCATGACTCTGTATTTTTCAAAGATATCAGGGAATTTTACAAAAAACTTAGCACCAGAGGCACTTACTAAAATCGACTGATTAGTAATATAAGTTGATTTCATATTTAAGTTATGATACAGTATCTTTGTATACTTAATATGTATGTCACACTCCCAGGAATAACAAATGGTCAGTCTATTTAGTTGCTTCATACTATGGATAACTCGGCTGGGCAACTTGAAGTCGCTCTCTGCGATGTAACGTATTACCCACGGTGGACCAATATAAGTACTGCGAGATATAATAATCAGGTACTATCAGGTGATTTAGATCATGACATTTACATTATACCTGATGGGTATTATAGTGTTTGCCTACTCAATGATGAATTTTGTAAGCCTTTGGGAATTAGTCTCACAAAAAATGAGTCGAATGGCATGCTGATTTTAAACTCTGGAGAAAAGAGTATAATTCTTGCCCCGAACGTAGATACACTTGGCTCAACGACAGTAATACCACCCAACGAAACAGTGCAAGGAATTAAATTACCTGATTTAGTTCCCTATAAAGAGTTGTGCATCCATCTTGATCAGATCAGAACAACGGATAATATTCAACTCGAAAGCCCTTCTACTCTGCTGAGAGCTATACCAATCAAAGATGAAAAATATTATAGCGGTAGAACGGAATCTTTCTCATCATTACAATATAAAAAATTAAAGTGTGGTATTATTTCAGATCTCAAAATTTCTGTATTAGATGTAAAACATCAACCTGTACATATAGGATACTTGAGTGTAACACTCCATATTATTAATAATGGTTGATTCATCAGGCCCTGGAATGCTCAGACAATGTAATACAATTGCGCTTTCCGATCTCGGAGACACAGAAGGATTCGGTAAACCCGGTACCGATAGCAAGTTATACGCTTTACACTTACAAGATAATGTATACAAGCAGAAAGAAGTTACATTCACAGGTAATCTAGGAGATTTAAGTGATGTCGACGTTAATAGACTCAATAAAAACACTTCATATAATCTTACTCGCAACGATGATAATAATATGATTGAAGCAAAAATCGAGTGGCTACTTAATATCGTCATTACCCCACCGTATGTGATGATGGGTAAGGCACATAATTTAACTAAGATAATAAATAGTGGGATAGTACTCAGGGCTCATATCCCATCAAAACAAAAAAGTGTGTTAGTCTCTCCCCTGCCAGAAAACCCAGGTCATATGTTATTGAGTCGTCCGGCATAAAAAAATGTTAGTTTAAATTTGGTTACTGAATTCAATGATATTAAAGATAACTTGAGTGCAATACCTGATCTTTCTACGCTTATTATTGAAGTCTTGTTTGGAGATGCACCAGAAGATGCCTTCGAAATATTACCAGGTCTATCAATTAAATGGCTTAATAAACACCAACGTCAACGTTGCAGTATTATTTATATGGGAGTATCACCCGTTGCTACCCTTGAGGGGGGTCCAAGTTATTAAAAGTAACAGCATTTCTCTTACTAAGATATTCATGCCGTATAATATACATTTAATAAGGTTGATGTATTCTCTTAAAACATTGAAGAAAGAAGCAAAGTTGAACAGCATTGAGGACCATATTTCAACAGCACTGGCTGATTGTAAGATATCCGAGGAGGAGTTTCGTTTAGTGTTGTCAGAACTCACCGAATACAACGCAATGAAGCAGGAGATTCGATCAAATTCTCGACCAGTGGTATTAGCGAAGACGAGAAAAAAAAGTTCATAGAACAGGGGAGACAACAAGCGAGTCAAGTATTCCATGCCAAATCCAAAGAACTTGTTTGAGATTAAAAATAGATTGCTTCCTATCATTAGATCGTACCACATAAAAAATCATACATTCATTTAAACGAATACTTACATAAGACTATAATAATGGAGAATTACAAACCAACAAAGGAAGAACTCGAAAAAGCTATCGAAACATTTATGCTGAGGGACAAAATTTTCAAATGGAGAGAATTACCATAGGGTATATATTATATCAGTGATGTCAAACCAACCAAATATGGTCGTCAATTGTTTCTTTCCAATTACCATGAAGAGTATATAGTCTGGTCTCCTAGTAAAATGAACGAAGAACTAAGTAACAATGTTGAATATCACTTTCTTAAAAATAATGGTATACATATGAGTAAAAATAATAGAGAATATTTTCATTACAATTTAGTTTAATCTCATGACGATCGTTGAATCGCATCAGCGTTTTTGCATAAAAAATTCCCTCTGTAGTAGCAGTATAGGTATATAAATCTGGCTCCAGTGGAAGTGGTCCAGAATCACCATTACCTATAGTACTTTCGGGAATACACCAAATAAACCCTGGACTGTGAATTATGTTAACGTAAGTACACTTGTTTACAGTTACATTCCATTGTCTATATACATGGTGTTTTCTTTGCTTTAAACGAATGCTAAGAATGTATTTATATAAATCTATTCTCGTAACCAAGTTTTGTATTCAACCTGATTCTTGATGTCTCTGAATGAATGTTACAGTTTGTTTCCATCAAACACTTAACTGTTGTTGGAAGATTGATAATAAAGCTTTATCTCCAATTGAATGTTTCTTGTCATGTGATGTAATTCAAATACCTGCTCGAGATTTATTAAGTTGTTTGTATTTCAGGGAAGTCTAAGTGAACAAAGTGTAAAAAAATTCAATTATTTAAAAATATTAAAATGTCAACACAAATGTGTCTTGGGGTTCTTTGTTGAAAGGCGTCCCATGACTGAAAGTTGAGGTATACTTTATAGACTTGATTAGAGACCGACCATTTAATATTCAAGGGGGTGGGGGGGGGGGGGGGGGACCTCAAACTTTCCTGTGGAGATTACATATTTTTTCGATCACAGCTTCAAAACCAGATATATGTTTTCATTTAACTCTATGAGCCTGAAGATAAGCACCTTGCAACTAGATCTATGTCATTTTTGTGGGAGGCAATTATTTCTTTTTACCATAATTATTTTTGTTAAGAATTTTTTGGTGACAATATATTTTTTCTATAAAATTCTTATTTTGTTTCCTGCAGTACAAGCCTAAAGGGTAATGATGTCTGACTATTTGTTATAGTCATGTATCTAGTTAACAGCTAAGTGGTGTTTTTACATTTTGAACACTGTCAGCAAAACACAACCTAACAGTTACACCCTGGTTTCAAAACATTGGTAGGGGGTATCTCGAATCATACACATTCACGTGACTAAAGCATATTCTAAAACATTTCCAGAACCTGTTTTTGAGATGTTTTTACCTCATTTTTGTGGGAAATGGTCACAACGCATTTCATCCTTGTAACACAAGGTTATTTCATGTCGTTGTGACAACGTCCATGATAGTACACAGAATAAAGCTGTAGGGACACAATATCATGACATTGCCACAACGTAAAATACAACATTACCACATTATATGACAATGTTTCCACAGCGTAAAATACAACTTTATCATAACATTGTGATGACGTGAATATGCCGTAACACAACGTTAGGCCATGACGTTGTGACAACATCAATGGGAGTCCACAGAATAACGTTATATGGACGTAATATCCCCAACGTTACCTCAACGTAAACACAACATTATCACAACGTTGTCACAACGTGAAATTGTTAGCTGGGTACCCCTATTACATCATTGTCAGAAGAAACCAGAGGGAAAAGGCAGGTTCTGCCTCTTGTACACTCGTAGTATAGTTGACAGCAGTGTCCAATAATCCTTGTGCTTCCATCTTATAACTGATCAAAATCCCTGAGAGATGTAATGTCTAACCATTTCCAGAGGACTTGAAAATCATGCAGTGAAATCATCAGACAATATATGATACTTTCTCTAGAACTACCGTTATACTACCGTTATATACTGATTTCTGATGTCACTTCCGGTTGAAATGACATCATTCTCTTTTATGATGTCATTTTGGATCCTGATGATGTCATTGTATTAATAAAGTCACTTCCGGTCTCATTTCTCTTCCCGAATGTCACTTCAGATCATCCAGTTAACTTAACTGTGATGTGATAGATCTGCCCTGGGCACTAGTCAAAACAGTAGAAGAAGGTGTGTTCACCTTCTGAAGCTGTAGGTGAAACTCCTAGCCCCCGCCCCTCCCTTTTTTAGTGTAGAAGGGATGACAAACTACTGGTTGATAATAGTCTGCACAGCACAGCAACAACTAGGCATTATTTTCCAAGGAGACAGAGGTTCATGACACCAGATTCATGGCTAAGGCTCTAATTTCATGGGTGGAGCATAATCTCAGGAGGGAAAGAGTGTCTTGGACCTGAGGATATCCTGAAGCTATTGTGGTCTTGAGCCAGCCTGCTACTGTGGCTTTCATTATATCCTTGTTCGAATGTGTACTTTGGGCAGAAAAGTCAGTCATGATGGTCCACCGTGGGTCCCAGTTCAGGGATGTTAACTGATGCTGAAACTGGCTCTGGTTCTTGGCCATGAATTCTGGGAGAGAATTGAAGACCAGTTTGGGGCCCGAGTCAGCATGTGTCCCATGTCAACGTGATCTAGGACAATATGTCTGGATGGAGGGTCCATTCTGTGGATACAATCCTGCCATGTCTGGACAGGCTCTCTGCAAGGATGTTCAATTTCCCTGGTAAATATTTTGTTTCTATCTGGCAACGTAATGAGTCGGACAAGTTGAAAAGAACGTGAGGTCTCCATCATCAGAGAGATGGACTTGGTCCCGCATTGCTTGTGTATGTAGGTGAGGAGATTCTTCCAGTGCTGGTTTGCGTAAAATATTTCCCTCATCTCTCTCTTGATGTGGAGAGTTCATTCCAATTCCATCCATAGACAGTTAGACACGATCAGTTACCCCAATCTGAGTCTGAGGCGTTTGTGAACGGGATGTTCTCATGGACGAGGGTGAGGGGAATGCCTGTCATGACATGATGTCTTTCCGAGATGATTGTTGAAAACAGAGGGAGCTGAGATAGCGTGGGTCATCAATGTTTTCTTGGCCTGTTAAGTGACAGCTCTAGATTGTGTTATGTACTCTCTTCTGATCCATGCACTGCTATGACACAACAACAGTTCGTAGGCATTCATATTTACCCGCCATGATGGTGATCGCTGACAAGGTATTCATATGCGCAGTGATAGCGCTAATTACAAAACTTGGATCGCGATATGAATTGAGTATTATATACTGAACCAAATTAAAAACTTCACAATCCTAAAATTTTAACATTTTGACCAGTTATCATTGTGGGCCCTTATTGTGTATTTAAACAGTAATGGCCACGTATTGTCTTCAGACAACACCCCTTTTTGTGCAGGTGAATTGATCAAAATCATGTGCACAGCACTATAGTGGCAAAAGTGTTTTTTCACGTGGAACTGGTCACGTGGCCATAATATCGCACGTGTTTTCAGCCATACTTGTTAGCAGTCATTAACAAAAAAAGAAAAACACAAGAAAACAAAAGTCTTTACGGCCATTTGTCATGCCACGCCTTTCAAATGTGCAAAGTGAACGTGCCGTCGGCATGTTGCAGACGGGAACGTCCGTAGCTGAAGTTGCAAGGACGATGGGTTGTTGTCGATGGACTGTTTATGATTTAAAGACGCGTCTACAGCAAACGGGTACCACCGCTGATCACCCTCGGCCAGGTCGACTACATGTGACGTCACATGCAGAGGATCGTCAGATTGTCTTACGTCACCTCCGTAACCGATTTTTGACGGCTACATCAACCAGAAATGAACTGTTTAGGGGAAGACTGAGTGCGCAAACTGTTCGAAACCGTCTGAGAACTGCTTGGCTTCAAGCACGACAGCCATACTGCGGGCCGTTTCTGACTCAATTACACAGACGTCAAAGTCAATTGTGGGCACAGCGACACTTATGATGGACTCAGAGGAATTGGAATCAAGTTGTCTTCAGTGATAAATCCCGATTTAATCTTCGATTTGCTGATGGTAAGGTGAGGGTGTGGAGGTGCCGTCATGAACGTTACGCCCAGTGTTGTGTACAGCTTTCGAGTTGGAAGGGTCATGGTGTGGGGTGCTTTCTGTGGCAATGCATGTTCCAGGCTTCTTGTCATCCGTGGCAACCTCAATGCTGCTGCTTACCGCGACCAGGTACTGGCACCAGAACCTGCCATGGACCCGGTTTGATCTTCCAACACGACAATGCCAGACCCCACACAGCAATGGGGAGTAGGGGTGTTGAATTCTATTATTACGCCATGTCTCTACACAGACAATCTGGTTCATCAAAGAATAACAAACATAGACACATTGACTGCATTTCATCTGACGATGAAGCTGCCATTCAAAATACTGTTTCTTGGCCTCGGTTTATAGTCACATAGTTTATAGTTTACATGCCTTCATAGCGGTTCACTTCTGGTTGAATGCACACAAAGACAGCAATCTGTTAACTTACTGCGATAACAGCAGTCTGTTATCATCAAAGTTGTTGTCTCTGTGCACAGGACACTGAACTCCTGTCAGGGATTATGCTTGTTGTCTCGCTGACATGAGTGAAGAAGAGATTGTGGCTGAACTAAAAGACCAAGAAGTTACTGCTGTAAAGTGTTTCACCATAAAACAAAATGACAGAATTCATAAATCAAACACTTACTTGTTCACCTTTGATCTTCAAAAGCTTCAAAAGTCTCTCAAAGCTGGCTACTTTAACATCGGAGTGGAGGTATATGTGCCAAATCCACTCTGATGCTTCAAGTGTCAAAAGTTTGGCCATGGTGCTAAATGTGCAAACTGCGAAGGTGACCATGTTGCTTTATCCGAAGTGTGCACAATTTATGCCCATGAAACTAAAATTCTCAATATAAAATACACCAAAAATTTATCATATCATGATGCAAAAAAATTAGTTCCAACTCCATCCCAAACCACTGCTGCTAAAACCTATTCTGCTTCAGTCTCTTCTCCAGCGCCTGTAAACAAAGTTCCTACTGTTTCAACGTGCTGCCAGACAACCTTATCTTGAGTGACTGACAAGCAGATCACCCTGGATTATATCCCTCTAACACGTCAAGCAGAGTCACAAATCTCAACTTCTGCTTCACAGACCAAGATTACACATACTAATGAGCAAGAACCAGAAACAGAAAATGAAAAAGTCCAAGGCAATGCTTACTTGACTAACAAAGAGAAAAAACAAATTAAGATGGAGGTGCCTTCTTCTTTGACATTCCCGTGGATGTTCATAATCCGTTTGGACCTCTTGAGATGGCGGTAGCACCTTCACCTCGTTCAAGAACACCAGTTGAGCCACCATGGGCTCCTGTAATATAATTCAGTGGAACTGCAGAGGACTTAAAAATAATTTCGATGACTTACAGTTATTAATACAAGATATTCAGGCGTCAGCATTTTGTATTCAGGAAACATATCTAAAAAATATGATATTCAGTTTTGGAGAGACATGGTGTCATCCAGAGTCCTGTTCTTCTAAATACTCAACTTCAAGCTGTTGCTGTTCGTGTAACACTGCACATTGTTTTTACTTTGCGCTCACTGTATGTTGCTCCATCTTCTAATCTCCATCAAACTGAACTTCAGGTGCTCGGGCGCTCCCCAAGCCCTTTATCATTATGGGCAACTTAAATAGGCATAATCCACTTTAGGGTAGGGCCAATACAAACAGTAAAGGGAAGGAATTAGAAGATTTCATTTCTAACAATGATTTACGTAGTTTTAATGATAATTCTAAAACCTATTTACATCCTGGAACAGGTACCTACTCATCTCTTGACATATCTCTTACAGTCCTCTGCAAAACTTCACATCCGTAAACCTTGGTTTAACAATGACTGCAAACAACCTAGGAAGGCACCGAAAAGAGCATCCTATGGTGCATAATTTGAATAAATTTAAAGTTTTTAAACCTAAAGCCAGGCATAAATTTAAACAAACTAAATCCCAATCTTGTCGAAATTAAGTTTCTAAAATAAATTCACGAACACCCATGTCCAAAGTGTGGAACATGATTCAGAAAATATAAGGTAAAGGTTCTTAATGTAGCATCCATCATCTTCAGGATGGAGATGAACTATTAACTTATAAATCAGATATTACCAATAAACTTGAAGATACCCTTGCTTAACATTCTTCTTCCTCCAGCAATGTCCCTAAGTTCCAAAAATACCAAAAACAGCAAGAAAAGAAACCTATAAACTTTATATCAGACAATGGGGAAGATTATAATGAAACCTTTACAATATAATTATGAGCTTCATACTCCACTTGAACAAGCCCATGATACTGCTACAGGAGCTGATAATATACACTATCAACTCCTGAAGCATTTACCAGAACCATGTTTAGAAACCCTTCTGCTAATTTTTGATGAAATATGGACATCGGGTGTGTTTCGTTCTACATGGTGTGATGCCATAGTCATATCAATACCAAAGCCTGGACGTGATCATACCGATCCCTCAAATTATCGACCCATTTCATTGACTTGCTGCGTTTGCAAAACTATGGAATGCATGGTCAACAATAGGTTGACGTGGTACTTAGAATCAAATAATTTAATCATAAAAATTCAGTGTGGTTTTCGTAAAAAAAATAGAATATTGTTGATGGTTTAGTTCAATTGGAGTCATTTGTTAAAAATGCGATTATTAATAACCAGCATGCTTTGTCTATATTTTTCAATTTAGAAAAAGCATACGACACAACGTGGAAAAACGATATTTTAAAAGATTTACATGACTTTTGATTGCAAGGCTGTTTTAAGGTTTTAAACGATTCAATTGATGGATCTCTATCAGTGGATGATTTTAATATTACTTATCGTTGTTAAAAGATGCATACTATTGAAATGCAACTGCAATTATGTTTAAATAAAATTCATAATGGTCCCTTGATAATTGTTTTAAGTTTTCAAAAGCCAAGACCAACTGCATTCATTTTTGTAGAAAATATAAACCTCATAAGGACCCTGATTTAGTTTTGGATGGAGCTCCTATTAAAGTTATAAAAGAGGCCAAGTTCCTTGGTATTATTTTTTATCATCACCTGACCTTTTTACCGCATATAAACTCTTTAAAGACTAATCAGCTGAAGGCACTTGATTTATTGAAAGTAGTTTCAAATTCCAAGTGGGGAGGGGAACAGAAAACCATTCTCCAACTGTACAGAGCACTTATCCGCTCTAAGCTGGATTACGGCTCCATCGTCTATTGTGGGGCCTGTAAGAGTAATATTTGAAAAAACTTGATTCTATTCACCACCAAGGCCTGAGGCTTTGCCATGGAGTTTTTCAAACATCTCCTACTGACAGTTTATATGTGGAGGCTGATGAGCCTTTATTGACACAACCTCATCTGAAATTTTCCTTACAATATCTAACTAAATTATAGTCCAACCAATCTAACCCAGCGTTTGACTGCTTATTTAACCCCCTTTATGGGGACCTTAATGAAAAGAAATCATTGCTTGTCCCTCCACTGGGAATAAGAATTCAACCATCTGTTGCTGCAGCAAAACTAAATCTTGACACAATAGCCCCAACCCAGCTTTTTGCTTCTCCTCCTTGGCAGTTAGTGAGGCCAGAGGTAGACCAAACTTTAACTTAACTTCAGAAATCTGTAACAAATCAACTTCTTTTTCAACAAGACTATAATGAATTAAGAAACACATATGGTACCGTATATCGCTGTGTATAAGGCGAGTTTTTCGTACCTAAAATGAGGGGGCTAAGAAGGGGGGTCGTCTTATACACGGAGTCGAAGAGCTCACATTTGTTTCCACTGGCGATGTCAACCGGCGTCCGATAGCCAGCCAAGCATTTGACAATAAAACTTCGCATTTCGTCCTAAATAACTGTTCCAATGGAGTTACACACGCGACCTATCATTGTAGAAAAAAAACAACGCAAGATAAACATATTTTTATTGCATATATAAGGTTTGTGTGCACACCTCACTTCAGGCACTTACAGGGGAAATGCCACTAAATCTACGCAGGGAACATCTAAGCCTTAATTTCTGGGCCGCGTCCCAAACAAACCCTCTCATCCAAAACTTAATTAACCAAAACATTAGCCCCAGAAACCAAGCTCTAGCTCGCAAACACCCCTTACTCACCCCAATATCCCAAAGAATAACTAACTACCTCAATGAACACCAAACTCAAAATCTTAAACAAAACTACAAAAAATCAAATATCTTCACCCCTAAACTCAAAATACCCAAAATAGACACAACGCTAGCAAACCAAATAAATAAACAAACCAACCCAAACATAGCTAAAACCACCACACTCGCATACATACACGAAAATTGGCCAAATTGGTGTCACATATACACTGACGGATCTTCAGACCCGATCTCCAACCACGCAGGCTTCGGAGTCCATACCACACAACCAGTTATATCCACACAATCTTACCGACTCCCTAACAACCAATCTATATTCACGGCCGAACTTAAGGGCATGGCCTCACACTGCATAAGGTTCTACTACACCAAATCAGTACCAGTTTGGAGAGTGCGGTTTTCGTAGGGAGCCTTCAGTGCAGATCGAGAGATATCTGCAGGCTGTGATTGGAGGATATTCTGTAAGATTTTTATGTCTTTCAATTGTACATCCATCCAGTTATTAAAACTGACCCTGTTTTTCTATATTTAGTACTGTCTTTTTCAACATGATGACTTATGCTGAATGTGACCACAGCTATTTTCAAGTAGGTGACATTTGGTGCGAAACTGGGGGTGGTGTGTTTAGCTTCCGGTACTCGGGAAAAGGAGCTGGCTAAGCTAGTCATTTTTATTTTTTTTATTGCTGCTCTAAGGCCAAACTGTGCACACACGTACAGGTAATAGCTGTTGAATGCTTAGTTATTTTAAAAAAAATCATAACGTTACTATAGAAGTCTATGGGAAAACATTTGGTTGTGTGTAACCTGTAGGGTGAGTGCACATTTCAGAAATTCATACTTTACATGCTTTTCTGTTTATATTTCACCATGGATACACCATGGAGGCAAATTTAAAAATAATGACAGTGAAGTTGGGGACATTTTGGGTTGAATGGAGCATTTGGATGGGCTGGAAATGAATGTTGCTTCGTATTGTGGTCGAACTCAGCACGAACCCCCCAGGGTACTTCTGTCCAACAAACCCTCCTCCTGCCTTCTGAATTTGTTGAAACTGATGAATTTGACAAAAAATTAGGATAAAGTCACCACTGCCACAACAATTTCTGCCTTATGTCAATCGCTTGCCAGTCAAGTTACGCGATGCCGTTATCTTGAATATGAAGCATGTACACTGCTGACAGCAGAATATGTCAAACATCCCCTTATTTATAGTAAACAATGTAGCATACCAATATGTCTTTCTGTTAGGTGCTCTTGTGTGAATGAATGATGCTATTTTTCTATTAAGTTTCTTAAAACAGACTTATTTTTCACTCATATAACTTTCAAATAATTATTTTGTCCCCTCAAGAACTGACTCCTGGCTGTTATATCCAAACTGGTTTGCCATTTGATATTGTCTGAACACTTTTTTCAGCTTTTCACATGCCTGATGTTGACTGGGGAGGTATATGTGCACTCATGCAGAAGAAGTAGGAGTTTCGACATCAAATTTGGCATTTGGAGAAGCTGATCCGAAGTCCGGTGTTGGCAGTGTGTGATCGACAACCCTTGTTTTGCCTCGCTGCGCTTTATTACCTTGTAGAAGTTGTGGAACTTGGACATGTAGGTACAGTAAGTACATTTAAGAACCCCAGTCCACTTGAGGCCCCTCTGTTGCTCACTATCAAGTGCCATAATAAGATCACCCTCATGCACTAGACATTTCTGACAGTGCTCCCTTAATGCCTCACTGTGCAGTTTTTTAGTTTGCAAACATAAAGTAAGGGCTATACACCAGTCCCAGAACCTGCTTAGATGAAAATAATATCCACTGACTCTTTTGGAATGTAACATTATGGTTCTGAAATCATCTGTAAAGAATGTGATAGTGTTCGACAAAACTAAATTATCTCCCCTGTTTAGTAAAATTCATTGTATCTTTCATTCCCCTATAAACCCATAAATTATTGGAGAGAAACACTATTTTAAGCTGGTATTGCATGACACTGTTAATTGTGAATAAAAAGAATTACATTTATGTCAGGATAAGCTGTACATTTTCAAAATTATATGGAATTTTAACTTTGTTTCATTGAAACTGGCAAATAACTGAAATAAGCAAGTTTAGCCACCTTGAAACATTAAACAGTAAGAATGTTTGATGTCCTGTGAGTATTTTAAAGTCTTAACTAAATAAATCAATAGAGTTAAGTGTAATTTCCTTCCATGCTGTGGTTTCAAAAAGCTTTTTTCTACTTGAGGGTCCATTTCAATTTCTCGGCTTTAATAGGCGGTATGGTTCACTGGTCAGTGTTTGAGATTGCTGTTAACAATGCACCCCTTTATTCCCTATTTTCTGGTAAAGTTCATTATCCAGCCTTACATATATGATGACTTTAAAGCTGCTTAATGTGTCCCTTGCTTATTGTTGGCCTGAATTCCATGCTCTCTGTCCAATTTTGAGATTTTTTTCTGATTCCTTTCCATGTGTACTTATGTCATCAGCCTATATCATAGAGGATTATACTTTTGATTTTTGGAGTATATGAAAGCACAAACATTTGTGATAGCCCCTCCATAGATGATTTACCAAATGCTGACGGCCATTTGAGTGTTTAATTATATAAACAATGGATGGTGTAAGTTCGAGCAATCTCAAACAATATTAATCGCGTCATGTCATGAGTGTCAAAACCATATTCCATGAATGTAGCAGACTCTGCTATGTTCTGATGATGTCAGCAAAGGAAGGCAAACAACAGACCACTACTCAATTTTAAATATGTATTGTAACTGGTTTTGAGGTTTAAAGATTTGTTCAATTTTTTTAGTCGAAAAAATATTTTAGGGTGATATGATCTATGCAGCCTCAATCATTTATAGAATTGACCCCTGACCACCATCTTTTATGAAATATAAATGAACTTCCATGGTCAGTGCATGAAGGTAAAAACTTCTTTATTAATACAGAAATACCTTTTGTAAAACATTGATGAAGTGTACATCATTAAACTCTCACAACTCTTTCTGTGCATCAAAACTATGTATTCTGGTGCCATATAGACATGCTGGATAGGAACAAGTAGTGAAGTTTAATCCAATTTCCATTTTTTTTCTGAGAAGCTACATATATATACAATATATAAATCCCAGATTTGACAAGTGCAAATATATTCTGATTTGTCTACAGGTTCTACTACACCAAATCAGTACCAGTTTGGAGAGTGCGGTTTTCGTAGGGAGCCTTCAGTGCAGATCGAGAGATATCTGCAGGCTGTGATTGGAGGATATTCTGTAAGATTTTTATGTCTTTCAATTGTACATCCATCCAGTTATTAAAACTGACCATGTTTTTCTATATTTAGTACTGTCTTTTTCAACATGATGACTTATGCTGAATGTGACCACAGCTATTTTCAAGTAGGTGACATTTGGTGCGAAACTGGGGGTGGTGTGTTTAGCTTCCGGTACTCGGAAAAGGAGCTGGCTAAGCTAGTCATTTTTATTTTTTTATTGCTGCTCTAAGGCCAAACTGTGCACACACGTACAGGTAATAGCTGTTGAATGCTTAGTTATTTTAAAAAAAATCATAACGTTACTATAGAAGTCTATGGGAAAACATTTGGTTGTGTGTAACCATAACCAACAATATAAAAACAACAATAAAATCCTAATTCTCACCGACTCCCTTAGTGGACTACAAGCCCTCCAAAACAAAAATACCAAAAAACGACCTAAATTAATAAACCAAATACTTAAAAGCTCCAACGACCTAACAAAAGCAGGCAAACAAATAACCTTCTTGTGGATCCCCGCCCACGTAGGAATTTACGGCAACGAAAGCGCCGATAAAGCAGCTAAATTATCTCTCAAAATACCAGAAATAAGCCTAAACCTACCCATCTCAAAATCAGAGATTAAAAGTGTTAACAAACAAAAAATAACCAAAAAATGGCATAATCAATATCAAAACACAAATAGCCAAATCAAAAAAGTGCTCAGAAAACCACTAGCCAAACCTAAAATCCTACACCCCTCAAAAAAAATTGACTGATCAATTACAAAACTCCAAACAGGACACACGAACCTAAATAACCACCTAAAACAACTTAAAAGACACACCACAGGCAACTGCCCCCACTGCAAACAACCCGAAACCACAGAACACGCACTCATCCACTGCACCCACTACAAAACACACAGAACCACACTACAAACCACCCTCAATCTAAATAAGGTTCCTACTCTAGATGAAATACTAAACCCTCAAAAGGATCTTTTTAATAGTATCAATTCTCATTTAATTATTGTTTTTTTAAAAGAAATAGAACATATTGATAAATTTTGAATCGCGTAGATAGCTATAATCATATTGGTAATTTGTACTTTGTAACTTTGATTGTAAGTGGCTGTATCCTCAAAGAGGATTGAAGTAGTGTAAAATCATTATCCCCTGAGAGAATATGTAAGACCACATCATTCAAAGTACATTTATTTACACCTCAGTTTTAAACGTAGCATATTTGTTTATTTTAACTGTTGGCTTAATTGCGTGCCATCACCAGCAGCTGAAGGGATGGTGTAAATCCTGCTGGGGAGCCATGCAGGTAGCAGAAGTATTGTAAGTCCCCAGGGTCCCCAGTAAGGTGGCTGAACATTGGTTGTGATCTATAGCCCATTTTTGTATTGTAATGTTGAATGAAAATTCATTCTTTTAAATGTTCTGAACTAGTTTTAAAATCAAAACTGTGATACTCCCTCTATTATACTGTCCATCGTTGACAGGTTTTTATTCAATCTAAATATAACTATTATAACTGTTTCTTCATGATATGGCTGAAATATTGCCGATGTGACATTAAGTTTCACTCACTCACTAATTCAAGGCTCTAAACATTAGCTTCCTTGTCAAACTGTTTGATTTGTTTAATAGATTCTTCTCCTGCCTTACATGTGCTTATGGCCTTCTGAGGTGACAATCTTCCATCCTTAATAGTCTTTCTCTTAATGGTAATTTATTATTATAGTTTGTGCAAAGCAAACAATTATGATAGTCATATCGACAGGTATCATTACCTACGTAGTCATACGCGTACTTCTGCATCCAGTCTATTATACCCTGTTATTTTCTCACCATAGTTACTCTTCACTAGCAAGTACATGCTTATGTCTTACATTTACCTACTGTCACTTCTTATATTTTATTTTCACGTCACATCATTAGCCATGCTTTTCTGTTATGTATAAGGTTACTATCTTCATATCCCACAATTCATCAATTTATCAGCTACGCATGCTCAGAAAGGTTACCGTGATGTCATGCCTCGAGGCTATTTAACCCCAAAGATTTCGCTTTGTCTTTCTTATCAATTCTATTGTCATGTGCAGAAACAACAAAAACTTGATGTAGGTAAAGATATATTTATTTACAACATTTTGGAGAATTGAGGGGGCTACTTCGGTTGCTGGGGGGTCGCCAACCCTGGGTATGTTAGATATGAAGGATAGGTGTCCTCCCATTAGTTAGACAGCCAGTTGTTAGACACCTTAAAATAACAACTTTTCTGGTTGAGTGCACAACAAAGTGCAATGCTTGTTACCTTTATTGATAATGGAATGACCTATCATGGAACTGTTCTGGGTGAACAATACCTTCCAAATGACGTGCTGGTTTTCTTGGGGAATTAGTCAGCAAAGAGCCAGAGTCACAGGAGACTAATCACAATTTTATTTACAAGAACAATTAACAATTTACAATATACTTAGAAATAACTGAGGGTGCCACAGAGAGTCGGTACACACTCTGGGCTGTGGGAGAGAGGTCTGCTTGGTAAGAGAGTCAAACCCCTTCTCTGTTGTTGTTGCATTAGGTGTTTAAGAGGTCGCCTTCTGCCTAGGCAATTTCGGCTGACCTGTCCCTCTTTGGGACTCCTGTGTGTGAGAAGGGTTCACATATCTATTGTGATTTCAGTGTTCACATAATTTCTGTTTTTGCATTGATATGATTTCTATTTTCTTATATTGATATGATTTCATTTTTATCCTTGGCTGCTCTGTTTATATACGTTCGAGCAGCTGTCCATCTCTCAGAAATAGAGTTAGTTTGGCCTTCGCTATTGCATCTCTTGGCTTTAGGAGATCTATGACAGATAGCGGATCTAACTGCAATTCTTGTTTTAACCTAGCCCGGGCTGGGGCATGGTCTTGACATTCTAGTAAGAGGTGGTCAATGGTTTCAGCCTGATTGCAAGATGAACAAACCTTGTCATAGTGCTTTTTGTGACCAAGTCTGAGGCGTGAGATAGCAGTTTCAATTTTCCTTTCATTTGAGTATGAGTTTGGCTTTTGTTGGACCTTGGGTTGAATTTTGTATAGCCATCTGCCGATCTTACTTGCGTCCCATTGGGCTTGCCATCTTTTTGCTATGGAGGCTTTGATTTTGCTTTTTATCTCTAGTTTACTAAAGGGAATAGGCTGTATATCCGCTTTGTCTAGAGCTAGCTTCGCCAGTGAGTCTGCTTTTTCATTTCCATGAATATCTATGTGAGAGGGGATCCAACACAGCTCCACCTGTTGCCCTTGGTCCGATAGTTTTGTATATTCGTATAGAATATTGTTGACTGTGTTTGGCCTGGAGTTTGAGTTTCTCCCACTGATGGCCTGAAGTGCACTTAGCGAGTCTGATAGGACGACTGCCTTTGCTACCGGGAGTTCCGGTATGAGTTTGAGTGCATGATGAATTGCCTCCAGTTCAGCCGTGAATACTGACTGACCATCAGGCAAGCGAACTGAATGTGCTTGGGGTTTGGAGCTGTGGATATGGATCCCGTAACCAGCACTGTTGTTGATAGGATTCTTGGATCCATCAGTGTATATATGGGCCCAGCTGTCCCAGGTAGTTTGAATTTTAGTGATAGCTACTGATCGTAGTAGGGTTGGGTTTTCTCTTTTAGTGACTTCTGATGTTAAAGCAGTGTCAACTTTGGGAGTTTGTAAAGTCCAGGGAGGGTGTAACCCTTTGTAGTGACTTTCTGGAGGCTGAATGTCATCGCAATTGTGACTTCGAATGAGTTCACGTACTAATATCCCAGATGGCTTTAGTGAGGGATTTTTTCGAGCTAGGGCTTCATCTCGAGCGTTTTTGTCTTGCCATATCTTTTTAACCAAAGGGTTTGATGTTCGTCCCCAGAACGATAATATTGCCTGCTCTCTTCTTAGTTTCAATGGGAGTTCTCCCGTTTCTACTTGTAGTGCTTCTAGTGAGGTGCCTGTCGCTGCGCCTGTGGCCAGCATTAGGGCTTTGTATTGTATTCTGTCTAGGCGCCTCAAGACAGTATTTGATGCTGAGTGAAAAGCCTCACAACCATAATCAATTTTTGATCTGATAAGAGCTCTGTAGAGGTCCAGCTGAGTGTCCGTCGATGTGCCCCAAGATGTGCCTGAATACGTTCAGGTCTTTTTGACATCTGTTTTCCACATATTCTATATGCTTGCGCCAAGTGAGGTGTTGATCAAGGATAACTCCAAGAAATATTGCAGATTTTTTGAATTTGATAGGTTTGCCTTTTATGGAGACACGGGGTATCATAGCATCTTTCCCCCGGCGTTTGAATAGAACTCCAACCGTTTTTTCACTTGAAAGGGTGAATCCCCATTTATTGCACCATTGATCTACTCCGTCCAGGGCTGACTGGAGTTTTTTTCTGATTTGTGAGATATCTCTGTGCTTTACCCATATTGCTCCGTCATCAGCGAACTTAGAAGTTTGGGTAGGAGAGTTGACATGGTCAAAAAGATCATTGATCATGATATTAAACAGGGTTGGGCTTATGATGCTGCCTTGTGGCGTGCCATTGTCCAGTGCCATAGGATCCGATCGATTGTTCCCTATTTTAACTGATAGCGACCTGTCTTGCAGGAAGCTGTCTATGAAGTTTGCCATGTTCCTTTCAACTCCATTTTGTGATAGTTTTGAGAGGAGTCCGTCATGCCATACCATATCGAAGGCTTTGCTGAAGTCCAGAAATACTGCGGCTAGGTATTGTCTGTTTAATTGGGCTTTTTTTATTTCATTTTCCAGTCTTAGAATATGATCTAGACACGAGTGTCCCTTCCTGAAGCCACTTTGGTCAGGTTTTATGTGATTGCCAGTTTCAAGATGATGCATGAGCCTTTTTGTAACCATGGCTTCCATGGCTTTGCACATGTTAGGTGAGTGAGATCGGTCGATAAGAGTTTGGTAGGGCTTCGTCTTTCCCTTGCTTTAGCAGCGGGATAACCGCAGCATGTTTCCATGCTTTTGGGACTTCTCCTTTGGACCATATCGTGTTATACAACTCAGTGAGTAAGCCTTTGGTTTGATCAGGTAGGTTTTTCAATATCTCGTAGCTGGTTGTGTCAAGACCAGGTGCTGTGCCTTTTCTATGTTGTATCGCATCATCAAACTCTGTCACAGTAAATGGTATATTGTATACCAGATGCTTGCTGTGCGGCCGTTTTGAGATCTTAGGCATAAGCATTTTTTCCTGTTTGAATTCTTCGCTGCAATTTGTGTTGCTGCTGACAGATGAGAAGTGCTCAGCTAGAATGTTGGCCTTTTCTTTGACTGTATGGGCATTGGCTAACTTGGGAATTTTTGTGGGTTTCCGCTTACCCCTGATTGCGTGTATTTTGCTCCAGACTGTTTTAGCATTTGTTTTCTCATTAACCTTTAGCCTGCTGAATTATTTTCACACTTCTTACCCCTGCCTGCTGGATTAATTTTAGCATAAGGCGCTCTAAAGAGGGTGGGTGATTTCAAACATTCGGTGCCTCATTAAACAAGGGCTAATTGAAGAAATATTTTGCACATTTATTCCTGATAGAAAACTACACAATTCTATATAAAAATATCCTGGTGTTTTCAATCATACCAAGGTTAAGACCAAAGCGAACACAAAATTTGTTAATTTTCTTGATCTTACCTGAATTGCGTTATTGAAGGTGGTTTGCATTTCATGCTAGGAACCCTCTAATATCGTAATATTTTTGCAAATTGATTTCAATAATCATATCTCCGATATCATAATTTTAATTGAGTAAAAATTCGGGATTTATAATCGGCATATATCAGCGCGATGGTAAATTATGAACCATTTCAGGAAAATTTGCAGGAAACAATTAATGACTTATAAATATTCACTAATCCTAATCTCAAGCGTTTTGGTTGAATATTTACGATATACAAAAATAAACAACCCGTGTCATGATGCTAGCAGACGTCCTAAAATCAAACATGGCGCGCTTCGCCCGACCTCCGCATAACTTATTGCTATTTTAATATCAACAAAGTTTACATTGCCTTTATAAATATAACTTGGCGAAAGTTGACGATCTTCTCAATCGAAGAATGTTTTATTCGTCATATTCCAATAAATATGACGAGAGAAAAATGAAAATAAAGATCGTGAATTCTGACAGCACTATTTCAATTAGTGCAAAGGTCACCGGATGTGATGTCACAGACAGGGGTAGTCTGCTGATAAGCTTTCGAAACAAAACAATTACAGTAAATTTTGAAATAGTTCGCCTATCACATACAGCAAAAATATAAGTCAATACACAGTATCAGTAATCACCACTAACATGAAATAAAAATGTGACTTTGACGATATAATTCGCATATTAATTAATCCGTTTGACCTTGCATGCTCCCGTGACCCGGAAACGGTAGACGATAAATCAACATGCCACATGCAAGTTTCTTGGTATCTTTTATTTGAACTTCTGTTGATATTTAAGAATCACCATTCAACGTTGTGAATATAAATGGGACATGATTCATATTTCTGCGATGTACATGCTGATAAGTTTCACTACAACAAGTGTATCCCACGTAATACCTCTATGGATATCGTCGATCAGCAAGATCACCCTCAACAACAGGTGCGTGAAAATGGGCTTGACAAAAAGTGTTTCAAAATAACATCCCCGCGTTGCTGAAAATGATAGGGTATATATAAGCAATAAAATTCTACGTACATATTTTCGGTGTTAGTTCCACATTACATTTAGGATAGTTTTCCTTTTGGGAATACATTCATAGATTCCAGCATGATTTTAGAACAGTTTCACGAAGGATTTCTAAATTTATTCCAAAAATATGAAGACCACCATGATTGCGCATTGATGATAGATTTGTAATTGTTTAATTATTTACAGCTGTTTACAGGTTTTAAAATTTTAAGTTATATTTAATAGTTATTTTTCCCACAATGATGGTGTGTGGGGACAGTAAATATTAGGCTTTGCATCAGCACAGTGTAACTGATCAAACTTCAATTATTATCTTTAGTTTAAACATATTTATTCAACAATTATTATCTTGCACTCTGAAAATCAACTATGTGAATAAGTAACTCTCTGATATCATCATTTTAATTTTAGTATTCCATGAATAATGATTAAATCAGATCCTTAACATATACATACTAAACTCATATGGACATTAATTTTGTGCATTATGTGGTTTGTTTCCAAATAAAACAATTCTGAAATATAATTTAATAGGAATTAATTTAATTTAATTACAGTAACAGTACTTGTAACAGTACATGACATTTTTGTTTGTTTAATCACAAGAACCATGGTGGCACATAAGCTGGTAAGTTTGCCATAGGTTTCTTAGAAAATGCTATCTCAGTCTTCTGGTTGGAATGAAAAGAAACATGCCTGTGTACATGTTTACCCTTGCCAGATGTATTTTTTCCAGTCAGCCAATCCATTACTTTTGTTCATCTTATGTGGTCTATTTTATACATACAGGTACTGCTTCCAAACTGTTTTTTCTTTGTATGCAATCACAGTATCACAACTTCCTCAGCTGGTGTGTATAAAAGTTCCCCTGTCATCATGAAAAAAGAATTATAAAGGAAAGTCATATTTTCATTCAAAAACATATCTGTCTTTCCTTGAATACTCTTTGTCTAAGTGCCAGAAATGTAAGTGTCATAAAAACATTAAAAAAAAGATTTTCATAAGGACTTTTCTTAGATAGACCTAGATAGAAGTCAAACCATGTGACTAGTTAGGTAGAATTATAACCTTATAAGCCCTCATTTCTGAGGTGTCCATATTTTTCACATTTTTAGGACTAAACGTGATCCGTGTAGATCTGCCTGTTTTGTTATGTAAAACAAATTCTTGTCTTAAAAAATGAGGAAAGGAATCATTCAGACGAATTTTTTTATCCCATTGATTCACGAAAATCAGTTGAAATGTACAGTGGTGACTTTTGTACCCAAAATTTCTAGTAATTTGTTACCCAAATGGGTATGTGATTTTGTAGATCTACCTAGAATTATTTCAAAGATATACATTAATTTGGTGTCTTAATCTTAACATAATATCACTTTCCTATCAAAACAATTCATTCTAACTTAGGTTTAACCAACTTAACTGGCCTCTCCTTCAGTGACAAGACGTCAATTTTCTCTCAAAACTAAACAATCAATTTCAAGGATCACAGTCATAATCATATTTGGAACTTGATGAAATATTTTATTATGTGTTCTGTTCATCTACATTAAAACATAAATATAATTATAGATCTATTGTCTTATTTTCTTAGGTACAAATTCACAAAGTATTTTGGGTACAATTTAATTTGTTTTGGGTACAAAATCACACATATATATAAATAGGAGCCTAGAATCTATATATATTTACACTACCTCGTTGTGTACCAAATGTTATCGGTTCAGAGGACGGGAGGTTCTCAGAAAGTTTTCAACAACATCTTTAATATTTAAATTGTTCTTTTTGTAATGTTAGACCAATAACAATATTATGTTATTATTATGGCATATCAATATGTTGGATCGCTCTCCGTTGCGCTCGTTTATAGAAAATATTTTAAAATTAAAATCATCGAGCGTGAAATCCATTACGGTTTCGGATTTAGACTTACACATTTTATGGCGACAATCACGAAGAAATATGAAACATATAAGAGTGAAGACTGCTCTCCAGATCAATAAATAGTAAATAGTTGACGAAAAATAGTAAATTATGTATTTTCTTTTGAATTTGAATCTATTTCGGAATTTCTTTATGATAGCTTACTAACTTTTGCATATTTTGCTTCCATGTGTCACATGCGGTACGTGCTTCCGGTTTCAGAAATGATAGCTAAAATTGCAAGTATTTTGATTATTTCTCGTAAAATGCATTATTTTGCTATTGAATGGTTTACCTATAATGTATATCAGTTCAGATTTTGCGTACCATCCAATATTTGTCATTTTTCGCAGTGTTTGTTGACTTTGTTCGACTCAACAAATCGCGAGTTAGGCCACGCCCAAACGTATCACTGACGTTTGTCGGCTTGGCAATGTGTTGGAAAGTTTATCTAACGAAATCATTAGCAAACTCTTTAAAAATGAAATTCTTTTTACAAAGATTTATACATGCGTGTCAATAATTCTAGAAAATTAAGTTAGATGTAACAAAATGATTGTAATAGTCTAACGGGATAACTATGCATGTGGAGTTGTTTGTTTACCGCCGTTGCCATGATCGTACAAGTTCCATCCAATCGATGATGTTACGATTCAGATTGTTTTTGTTTACAATTAATTACACCGAAAGTTGCTAATTTTTAGAAATAAAGGAACATGAGTGTTTTCCTTTCGTCAGCAAACAAAAAATTATGATCGAATAGGAAAAATGATGAAATTATAAAGAAAATATCGAACTGCATGCCGCTCAACGTGAAGTGCCAAAAGTCAACAATGGCCGTTCCTGGTAGATATGTGCCGAGAAGTTTGGCCGAAACTTTTTTAACTTGCGATATGTTCTTTTTGAGGTAAATAAATGACTGAACATTTTGATAATGAGCAAGCTGAGCATTTATGCATGTCATACGTAATTTAAATGTTACGCAAAGCCTTCTTGGTAAATAGATATGGCGAGTTTTATTTTGGGGTGTTGTTATGCTATTCGCCTGTTGAATGGGTTCGACATCAGATGCACGGGTATGGACACCTCTGTCGAATGGGTTCGACGTTAGCGTGCAGAGCTTTAAGGGATTTGTAGAAGGTCTGCCATGACTCTTTTTTAGAATCGTCTATGAGTTGTCTTACTTTCGTCCTGGCTGCTCGGACTTGGGCAAAGGCTGATTTATCCCTTTTTGACCTATTTAGGGTTTTCTTTCTCACTCTCCTAGCTTTTGCTATTTCCCTGTTCCACCATGGTACCGGCGTTTTGCCAGTTTTGTGGTCTTTTTTTTTAAATTGATTTTTCAGCTGCAGCAATAATTGCTGAGGTGAGATTTTGGCAAAAAAGATCAGGATCATCCGAGGCAATTTCTGGGGACTTGAATGATATACATTCCTTCCTGAACTTAGGCCAGTCAGCCTTTGCATAGTCCCATGTGGGCTGAGGATTGGGCTGTTCCTCTAATTGTAGTGGGCTACCTATGTAGGTGAGTATAGGAAGGTGATCGCTTCCCCAAGTGTCGGCATGGACTTGCCATTGGCAATGTGAGGCGAGGTGTTTGGTGGCAATTGTAAGATTGTAAGATCAATTGAACTCTCTGCTAGAACTTGGCTACAGTATGTATTTAATGAAAGTTTGAACAATAGAAAGGAATGTGATTGGTTGATACACGATTGGTTGTGTCCTATGCTAAATGGATGGCTGGACAGAGGGGAATACTAAATCCTGTTAATCCTGTTGGACTGGCACTAATCTTGTTGACATATTTACTGGATGCTTTGAAAGAGATTAGGGTGTCACTATAGATGAGCTTGTGTGGGGGCTAATCCTTAATGCCCTATAGACGAGCTTGTATGGGGGCTAATTCTTAATGCACTATAGACGAGCTTGTATGGGGGCTAATCCTTAATGAGTCTTAATTGAAGTAATGTTATTCTAATATACCCCGGTAGGTGATGACAGATATACTTAAATAAATATCCTTTGTCTGGGAGATGGGATCTTGATACCTTAGGCTAGCATTTATCTAAAAGCTTCAAATCAATTAAACTATGTAGACGTAACTCTTGTCTTATTTAATAGTATGTCTACCTTATTTTAGGCTAGCAACCATCTAAAAAGCTATAACTGGAACTACTGATATTTTATATATGCATTTTACCTGATGATAATCATTACTTGTTAAACTATAATTATATGAAATGGTGTATAAATATTACACCATGATAACTCATAAAAGCACTTGATGAAGATCTAATTATTATAAGATAACTTAGTATAAATGTTATACCATGATAGACCCATGTTGTGACATAATAACTGACTCAATAATTTGACAGTTTTACCTGCTCTCTCAGATTCCCTGTTGCTTTGAGGAAATATAGGGCTACTTGTGACATGGTCGAAACCAAACTCTCTTGAAAAGTCTTGGAATGTGGAGCTGGAGAATTGTGGTCCATTGTCTGACATCACTGTCTCTGGGATACCGTGTCTGGAGAAGATGGACTTTAAGTGGTTGACGACATCCACGCTCGTGGTTTGTGATAGCTTCGCTATTTCAATGTATCTGGAAAAGTGGTCTATGACTAGCAGATAGTTGGTACTCTGTAACATGAACAGATCCATTCCTACTTTTTGCCATGGACGGTCAGGTAGAATGGAAGGAATAAGAGGCTCAGCAGGATTCACTCTTTCCTTTATGCACTCTGTACAGTTCTCTACAAGTGTACTCAACTGTTTTGACAATCCTGGCCACCAAACGGATTGTTTAGCTCGTTCACGGCATTTCACAATACCCTGATGTCTTTTATGCAGTCCGTCAAGCATCTCCAGTCGCATTGACATGGGAATAACTAGTCTATTCCCTCTGAGCAAAAGTCCATTCTCTTCGCTTAGTTCATCCCTGAAAGCGTAGTATGGCTTTATGGCTCCATTCAGTCTTGGTCTGTCAGGCCATCCTTCTTGGCAAAGTCTTTTAAGCTTCTGCATACTTCGTCATGTTCGATTTCAGTGCGAAGATCATCCAGACGTTTTTCTGACGCTGGCATATTTTGTATGACACTGTCGACGTACATATCTGTTTCTTGTCCCAGTTCCTGTTCTGACTGCAAGACTTCAGACGTGATAGGTGCACGGGAGAGAGTGTCTGCGACTACAAGATTCTTTCCTGGAACATAGTTGACGGAGTAGTGGTATCTCATTAATCTCATGCGAAATCTCTCAACTCTGGGAGGGAGCAAGTCAAGTTCTTTGGATCCAAGCAAAGACACTAATGGCTTATGGTCAGTCTCTATGGTGAACTGTAGTCCAATCAGATATGTTGAGAATTTCTCACATGCCCATGTCGTCGCTAAGGCTTCCTTCTCGACCTGTGCATACCTCTGTTCCGTTGTAGTCAGTGATCTAGATGCATAAGCAACTGGTCTCCAGTCTTTTCCATGTAATTGAAGGAGTACTGCCCCCAGCCCGTAAGAAGATGCATCCGTTGAAACTGTAGTAGCTTTGGATGTATCGTAGTGAGCTAGCACCTGCGTAGAGCTTATCTCTTTCTTCATATCTCTGAATGCGTCCTGTTGGGGTTTATCCCAACACCATGCAGAGTCTACTCTGAGAAGATCTCTGATTGGCTTGGATTTCTCTGCTAAATTTGGTGAGAATTTGCTAAGGAAATTGACCATTCCGAAGAAGCGTCGGACTTCCGATATAGAGGTAGGTTCTGGCATGTTCTGTATGGCTTGGACCTTTTCTGGGTCGGCTTTGATTCCTGATTCATCAATGATGAAACCTAGGAACTTGATGCATGTTTGTGCAAATACACATTTGTCAAAGTTTAATGTCACTCCTGCTTCCTGTACCTTTTCCAGTACTTCTTTGAGTTGAGCATCATGCTCCTCAATTGTTTTGCCAGCAACTAATATGTCATCCATCTGACATGGCACACCTTGAATTCCATCTAGGATTTGGGTCATTTGTGTTTGAAATACCTCTGGAGCTGATGATATTCCAAATGGAAGCCTGTTGAAACAATAGCGCCCGAAGGGTGTTATGAAGGTGGTTAGGTGAGAAGATTCCTTAGCGAGAGGTATCTGGTAGTTTGCATCAAGCTTTGTAAAGTACTTTGCTCCTGCAAGTTGTCCCAGTGTCTGCTCGATTGACGGCAAGGGGTGATTCTCTCGGTGAACATTCTCGTTCAGTTTTGTAAGGTCTACACAAATCCTGACCTTATTTCCAGGCTTAGGTATGACAACCATTCCTGCGCACCACTCTGTAGGCTCTGTAACTGGTGATATAACACCAAGACGTTCCATTCTGGCAAACTCCTGTTGGATCTGCTTCCTGAGAGGCAGTGCAATTTTCCTTGGAGTAGACAAAGCAAATGGTTTTGCATCGGGTTTCAACTGGATCTTATACGTATGCTGAGTATTTCCCAATCCACTGAAAAGTTTTGGATACTGTTCCTTGTAAACATTCTGTTTCTTCAAGGAGACTGCATCAAGTCTAGCATCCTTAGTGATGATTTCCATGGCTTCTATTGCAGGTCTTCCAAGCAGGGGCACATGTAGTTCCGTGTCCTTGACTACGTAAACTTTTTGTGTGACCTGTTTGTCCTGCCATTTTAATGTGGTCATAAACTGTCCACAAACCTTGAGTTTGTACTCGCCGCCAACTCCTGAGAGTTTTCTATCAGGCGATTCATACTCAATGTCAGAATTACTTGCAATTTCTGCAAAGTTTTTCTCTGGAATTAAAGTCACATCAGCGCCTGTGTCAATCTTGAACTTCACATAATGATTTTCAACCTTCACCTTGATCATCCATGGTTTGCTGGTCTCATCACGGACTGATTAACGTTGCCTTAGTAACTGGATCCACGATGACTGATCCTAAGCATGTTTCCTCTTCAGGTTCATTATCACTAATTACCTCATGCACGTTTCTGTTTGAAGACCTACACACTTTTGTCCAATGTCCTTTCTTTTTGCAAAAGTTGCAATTTGAATCTCTAGCAGGGCATCTTGACTTGAAGTGCATGTTGCCCCCACAGCGTGGACAGTTTTCTGAGGTCTCTTTAGATGTGTGCTGGTTGTGTGGTTTTCCTCCGCTATCATAGTTAGGTCTTTGGTTTCCTTTCTGGAAACGTGATGAATGGGTTGGTCTCTGGTTGGAGAACTTGCCCTTTCGGATAACTGAATTAACTTTCCCTTCTGCGTTAGGATTTTGAAAGTTGTTTCTCATGGCCTCCTGTTGTTTGTATACAGTTTCTGACTGGCGAGCCTGTGTGATCGCTAAATCCAGGGTTAATGTGGAATCTAACTGCAACTTGGTTGAAAGTTTAGTATCACGTAGTCCAACAACTATCCTGTCTCTGATCATCTCTTCTTTCAAATTCTGGTTATTGCAATGTTCAGCAAGTCCATAAAGTGCAGTGATAAAAGAATCAACTGATTCCCCCTCGTCTTGTTTGCGACTGTTAAATTTGGCTTTTTCAAATATAACGCTCCGTTTCACAATGAAGAATCGATCAAACTTGCCCAAAAAAATCATACTTTTTTGCATCATCATTTGACAAACGAAATGATGTAAGTATTTCCTCTGCTTCAGATTCCATCGTATACACAAGGGTATTAATTTGGAGTTTTTCATCATCTGCGCTTAGTTTTGAAGAAATTCTGAATCTTTCAAAGCGTTTTGTCCACTGTTCCCACTTTTCTGGGTTACGAAAGTCAAACTGCTCAGGTGGTTGAATTTGGAATAATGCCATGTTTGTTTCGTAAAAAAATAAAGTTCTGTGTTTACTGGTTTGAGTCTTCAGTTAAGTATTGCACCGCTGTTCACTCACAGATACTATTTCTGAATACTTCGGAGTTACTCACTGTCTTTTCCCGCGGTTTCGAGGCACACGTTCTCGTTTCCGTTTAGAGTTCACAGGAGAAATCCCACCTATTTTGACGCCCGCTTGTCGCACTCACAGAGTTCAGTGTCGAGAACGTAGTTACACACTTCTGACACTTCTGACACCATGTTGTGTTGCGTTGACACTAAGACTAGGGTTCGTTTGAGTACGTATTTATTGACTGGAGTTACATGCGACAGCCAGCATTGCGTCCACTCGAGTCCCAACACAGAACTCATGACATAGGGGAGTTAACTCTAACTAACCTAGACTGTGTTTTTTACCCTGAACAGCAATAATGCTACAACCCATAGCTAAACAACAAGATATAACAAAACAAAAAGACGTGTTGAGTCAGATGTATGTTTATAAACATTCATCTCAGATTTGGCTGTTACATCAGATGTATATACACATATATTAAATTTAGTCATGATATGTACACAACGTCATACTCGGTTCATCCTGTTGTCAGACTAAGGTTTTTAGGCAAGTTTCAGGAGGTGGCCCACAGCATCTAAAAACTGAACTGGAGTCTTCTGACCAAGGCGTAGATGGTCTTTCAATCTGATGATCTGGTTGTCGATCTCGCGATACACTCGCTTGCGGCTGGGTGGTGCTGCTCCAAAGTTGACCTGGACGAGTTTGCTTCTTTCCGCATGTTCAATACGCCTGATGACCTCCATAAACCAGAAGATATTGGGATGGCTATGAGGCAGGGACTGGTTCAACCGGCAGTGAAAACCTTCCAGACTGTTGTTGGTGCGTGGCCCTTCAGTTTCATGGTGATTCCACAGGGGCAGCGGAAACCTTGCATCATCATCCACCCAGTTGAAAACCATGTAGTCTTTGAAATCTTCAATGCGACGACCATCAGGGGAAGAGTTCATTACACCCAGCCATACATGGAGAAGGAAGGCAGAATGGGTATCTCGTTGTCATCTTCTTGTGCTAGCTGGTCATTGTAGAGGGAGTGCATCTTGGTTGTTTCTTCACGGGCGCCCTTTCGAAGTGTGCTGAGGAACTTGAGTTTGTTGACATGTTCTGGTGGATGGTTGTGCTCAGTCTGGTTCCGGAGGATGTCGTCATTTGTTGTGCATCTACCAGTGCAGGTCTTGATAACACACCTCCAGTGGGTGCTGCTCTGTCTTTCTCGATTTCGGTTGTAGAGATATTCATCCAGAAGAATCTGAGGTGTGCCTCTCTGTGACATAATATATTCCACTTTCCTTAACCCAGCCATTCTGATAATGATACCATGATCTGCCAGTAATTATATTTATATCACAGTTGGTAAAACTGAGTAGACTCTGACAAATTGATAGTAAAAGATGAATTGTTTTATATTGTAAATGTTATTATAACAAGCAGCTAAGTGCAAGTGTAACTTGAGTAGTAGTCTAGTTGAGAAGTTCTTCATTTTCCACAAGCTTTAAAGATCAAACACTACATATTGGATTAACATAATAACTTATAATCAGAGTACAACATGCAACTGGAGTAGCAATCTAGTAAATAACTATAACAATAAATAAGTAGAAAATAAGTAGAGAAAGATCAAACAATGAACCCTGAGACATGCCTAATTAGTTCACTGAGTAGGACTGTACCATTGTTGTGGGTACTGCCCTAATTAATCCCCTACTTCAGTGTCTGACAACTGGCTGTCTAACTAATGGGAGATAACCGAAGGATAACCTGTAGGTTGTGGTACCGCGGTTAGGAACGGCGAGGACCTAATGGTGGGATTAGTTTCCCTGGGGTCGTGGACCCTGACATCCCTATGGACGGTTCCTGGTGTAAGATAGGGAAGCCCATGTAGATAGTGTCCTGCCGTATGAAATGGGGGCTAGTCAGCTCATTTTGTGCTTCCGTACTCGCGATTAAAAGCACTGAATGAGCTGAAAGCCAAAAGGAGGTTAGCAACCGAGAGCCCCAAAGGAATAGTAGGGATATATATGTACGATGTAAGGAGAAAAAAACATGAAATATATGTGAAAATTACCAACGTTCTAGTTGCAGTGATGCATTTTACACCTAAGTATACTTGAACTAAAAGCAGTTAAGTAATAAACGACAATGGTATGGCATCCTCCATGACATAAATAAGGTAGTACATGTGAACCAGGACAAGAGTCCTCAAACTGAGTACATGGTAACCAGAGTCACTGGCTCTATGCGAAGAGTTCCATGATAGCATCCAATCACTGTTAAAACCAAGTGTCAAAGTCAGTGTGCACAGTTGGACACGGTACAGTATATGGCAGTAGTCACGTGCACGGCATGGCTACTATCCGAGTCTGTAGTTTTCCAGCACCACTACTACGCAAGAGTACAGTTTATCTACCATTGTATGAGATACAATAGGATTTAGTTGCGCACCACAGAGTCACAGATTGCAACATAAATAGCACAAGTCACACTGCACTGGAATCACGAGACTGAACGTCCCATTAGATGGGGTAAATTACTATGCAGATTGCACTCTGTTGGTTAAACATTATACATAATGAAATCTGTGCTTGTCTCAAGGTATCTTCGGGGGTTCGTATGTACCCGGTGAAGCAGTCTGAACTCCACCTCCCCAGGGTTTTGATGAGATGGTCCTCCATTCTCACTTGTGCAGCTGTGGTATAACCACAATAACCATAAACTGTTTGCTTCTCGTGTGGCCTCCTATGCTGAGAAAGGTCAACCCATCAGGTGGGATATGCCTGATCAAAGAATTCTCACTAGGTGCTCTACAAGAACCTATAAGTCGTGCCAAATTTGCCATAGTGTGACACACGATAGTGACCATTGCCATGAGTTCAGACCACGGAGGTACAACACACCTGTCTCTGCGCCAATCCTGAAAGAATGTCCTGAATAGGATTAGGAGCTCAAGCCTATCCTACACATGATAATGTTGAGCCATCTTAGAAATGTAGTCCTCGTAATAGCATGGAAACGGCTGTCCACGAAGAAGGGATCATGGGCCTGAGCCCCACACTTGCGTCTTATGAGGATCAGTTGTGAGAGGCTTCGAACCGGACAAGCTGGCTTGTTTTTGGCAAACAGGGAAATGGCCACTCCTTGTCAGAACGGGTCAGTTTTTGAAGTTTTCAATGTGAGGATACACCTTGGACACATAAATTGACATCTGCATCAAAACTGTCTGAAAAGGTGAACTCGCCACACCTGAGGAAGCCGAAGAAGGCAACGGTACACATAGTAATCATGATATAGTCATTAAAAGGACCCAGAACGCCATTCTTCAGCAGTGTCATAATTTGACACAGAATATTGAAAGTGATGGGTAGTGTCTTGCTTTTTGGTGGGGCTTGTAGTTTCTTCTATCCCCACAGAAGAGTTTGAATACGTGTGTTGGCGCCCGAGTCGGCAGAGTCGAAGAATGTTGGTATTCCTGCTTGTAGGTAAGTATATCTGATGCCCGCCAGGTAAGTTTTAACAGTAGTATAGGATAACTTGAGCCTGCTGAAGCAGTGGGCGAGGAAAAACTGAACGCAGCTTTTGTGTAGCAGTGGGAGTCCTGGACATGTCCTAGATAGCAAATTCACACTAATCATGAAGTTGATGTAGCACTGAACACCAGTAGCATAGGTATCCTTTGTCCGTGGGGCAAGGGCTGCTGACCATAATGTGTCCAGGTGCCTTGTCAATTCCACATGATTTGAGAGGCTGGAGGGCACAGTATGGGTTTGATCTGTGCTGCCCGGTCTAGGGAGCGGAACAGGTCCAGCTGTGAACGAGAAAGAGCATCAGCTAAAGTATTGTGAACCCCAGGGATGTGCTTAGCTAATACTACGAAATTGCCTTTAGCTGCCGTCCATGTTAGAGTACGCAAAAGAGACATGACTTTTCGGCATTTAGATCTCCCTTTGTGAATGATATGTACAGTGGCTTGGTTGTCACAATGGAATAACACTCTTAAACGAGTCCACCTATGTCCCCAAATTACGGATGCTATCACGATTGGATACAGATCGAGGAAGGCGAGGGAATGTTCAATGCTTAATTCTGTAAGTAGGTTTTCTGGCCACTTCTCTGAGAACCACGCTCCTTGAAAGTATCCGCCGAATCCGAACGAAGTAGATGCATCGGTATACAAGTCGGTATACAAGTCCATGTCCTGGATGAAGCATAAAGCTTCGGACAAAGTGTCAAACAATTTTGGGCTTGAACGACATCCGAAGGCCAGCCATTTGTAAAAGTAGTACTGCTGTTGCCACTTGAATCCAAAGAAAGGTATAAATGCATTTGCTATCGGGATCTGTTTGAAAGCGTCCGAAATGTCAAGTTTACATAGTTTGGCGCCATGCCCTTGATTAGAGATGACAGCGATAGCATGGTCAATTGTCACATAAGAAAGAGAACACTGATCTTTGTCGATGAGCTAATTGATGCTTAGTATTTCTGGTTTGTCGTGGGGGGCTGACAGGTCTAGAATAAGTCTCTTCTTCTGGCTGTATTTACCAATGGCCAACCCGAGGGGACTCACCCTGTATACAGGATATGGCACTGTCGAAAATGGACCTGCAACGTAATCCTTTGTAACTTTAGATTTGACGAGAAGTGACACTGCAGCCTGGTCTTTCCTAGCACTGTAATTGTTGTTGCACTCTATGGAAGTTGTGGGTAGTGGATGAATTAAAGGGTTGAAACCATATCTTAGACCATTAATCAAATAGTTGGTGAACTGGATATCCGGATGAAGAGCCAGTTTGAGTTGTATCCGGGCGTGGTTAATAGGAGTGAGTGGAGATGATGCGGGCACTGTTTCCATGGGTATGGTGGAAATTGTTGCAAATTTCTTTGCCGTTGAACATGACCTTGGGACGTCCCCTGATATCAGCCTTGTCTTCGATATCCTTGCGGTCTGTCAGAGACTGGTGTGTTGTACCTCCGTGGTTTGAACTCATGGCAATGGTCACTATCGTGTGTCACACTATGGCAAATTTGGCACGACTTGGAGGTTCTTGTAGAGCACCTAGTGAGAATTCTTTGATCAGGCATATCCCACCTGATGGGTTGACCTTTTTCAGCATAGGAGCCCACAAGAGAACCAAACAGTTTATGGTTATCGTACCACAGCTGCACAAGTGAGAATGGAGGACCATCTCATCAAAACCCTGGGGAGGTGGAGTTCAGACTGCTTCACCGGGTACATACGAACCCCCGAAGATACCTTGAGACAAGCACAGATTTCATTATGTATAATGTTTAACCAACAGAGTGCAATCTGCATAGTAATTTACCCCATCTAATGGGACGTTCAGTCTCGTGACTCCAGTGCAGTGTGACTTGTGCTATTTATGTTGCAATCTGTGACTCTGTGGTGTGCAACTAAATCCTATTGTATCTCATACAATGGTACATAAACTGTACTCTTGCTTAGTAGTGGTGCTGGAAAACTACAGACTCGGATAGTAGCCATGCTGTGCACGTGACTACTGTCATATACTGTGCCGTGTCCAACTGTGCACACTGACTTTGACACTTGGTTTTAACAGTGATTGGATGCTATCATGGAACTCTTTGCATAGAGCCAGTGACTCTGGTTACCATGTACTCAGTTTGAGGACTCTTGTCCTGGTTCACATGTACTACCTTATTTATGTCATGAAGGATGCCATACCATTGTTGCTTATTACCAAACTGCTTTTAGTTCAAGTGTACTTAGGTGTAAAATGCATCACTGCAACTCGAACGTTGGTAATTTTCACATATATTTCATGTTTTTTTCTCCTTACATCGTACATATATATCCCTACTATTCCTTTGGGGCTCTCGGTTGCTAACCTCCTTTTGGCTTTCAGCTCATTCAGTGCTTTTAATCGCGAGTACGGAAGCACAAAATGAGCTGACTAGCCCCCATTTCATACGGCAGGACACTATCTACATGGGCTTCCCTATCTTACACCAGGAACCGTCCATAGGGATGTCAGGGTCCACGACCCCAGGGAAACTAATCCCACCATTAGGTCCCAACCTACAGGTTATCCTTCGGTTATCTCCCATTAGTTAGACAGCCAGTTGTCAGACACTGAAGTAGGGAATTAATTAGGGCAGTACCCACAACAATGGTACAGTCCTACTCAGTGAACTAATTAGGCATGTCTCAGGGTTCATTGTTTGATCTTTCTCTACTTATTTTCTACTTATTTATTGTTATAGTTATTTACTAGATTGCTACTCCAGTTGCATGTTGTACTCTGATTATAAGTTATTATGTTAATCCAATATGTAGTGTTTGATCTTTAAAGCTTGTGGAAAATGAAGAACTTCTCAACTAGACTACTACTCAAGTTACACTTGCACTTAGCTGCTTGTTATAATAACATTTACAATATAAAACAATTCATCTTTTACTATCAATTTGTCAGAGTCTACTCAGTTTTACCAACTGTGATATAAATATCATTACTGGCAGATCATGGTGATCCGTGTGCGAAATACGCTACAGTCGGAAAGCGCACGTTAAATCTTCTATATCAGTCAGTCAGATCATGGTATCATTATCAGAATGGCTGGGTTAAGGAAAGTGGAATATATAATGTCACAGAGAGGCACACCTCAGATTCTTCTGTGGAAAGAAGCAAACTCGTCCAGGTCAACTTTGGAGCAGCACCACCCAGCTGCAAGCGAGTGTATCGCGAGATCGACAACCAGATCATCAGATTGAAAGACCATCTACGCCTTGGTCAGAAGACTTCAGTTCAGTTTTTAGATGCTGTGGGCCACCTCCTGAAACTTGCCTAAAAACAGGATGAACCGAGTATGACGTTGTGTACATATCATGACTTAATTTAATATATGTGTATATACATCTGATGTAACAGCCAAATCTGAGATGAACGTTTATAAAATAAGTACATCTGACTTAACACGTCCGTTTGTTTTGTTATATCTTGTTGTTTAGCTATGGGTCATTCCATTATCGATCAAGGTAACAGCATTGCACTTTGTTGTGCACTCAACCAGAAAAGTTGTTATTTTAAGGTGTCTAACAACTGGCTGTCTAACTAATGGGAGGACACCTATCCTTCATATCTAACATACCTCATGCATCATATTGTTCACGTCTTTTGCTTAGACATTCCCAAACTTAGATACAGTTTCATGGTTTGTTCCCATCTTCTCCAAGTTTCTGTTATTAAAGTTACCGTTATAAAAGGCAAATTCGAAAGTTGGCTTAAAATGTCCCATATTTACTATAATTAGTGTCTGTGCTTTGCTATCCCACTTCAGACACCATGTTATGTTTGCACAATTATCTGTAACTGTGTTCTACCCTCAATGCGACAGTAAATGAGTAGATGACATTAATGATCTAACAGATAGAGGTCAAATATGTAATTTTGCTGAATTTCAGAAAGTTTTTAAATATCAGGACATCCACTGTTAGATACTGTCAGAAACAGAGAGTGACTTTTCCGTGCATAGTTAATGCAGACCCCCAATCTCCCTTTTTAACATAATTAACATTATTGGTAACAAAGAAGGAAAGCAGGTTTTTTTGTTAATCCTTATTGAATATAAAACCTCTTTAACGTCATGGCCATTGCACAAGGAATGAGACTGATTGGGTTATTGTAAATCTTATGTCACATCCATGCACTACAAATGCACTACCCACTGCAAATATGTTGATGAGATATGCAAATATACTGAACCGCAAAGAGTACGTCACCCCAAGTAACATTGCATGAAAAGTTGTCATTTAAATATCTGGGTAATTTTTGTCAAAGTTTCTAAAATTTAACATTTTCCTTGTCCAAAAAAAGGAAATTTGATGATATAAAAACCTAAAGCAGATGACAATAAAACCGACCGCCCAAACGCATCACGGCAACGGCCATTGTAACCCGATACATGTGAGTTCCGTGCAAATTGAAATGCGCATGCGTTCCCCCATTTCTTGCCCTATAAAAATCCACCCAGATCGGATAGCATTCATTCGTTATTGAATTGCTACCACATGCCAAGATTGACAAGAAATCAGCGACACCAAGCCCTTGGACGATTGCAAGCTGGACAAACCGCCCAGCAAGTCGCCAATGCATTTCAAGTCAAAGTAAAGACTTCTTCCAGAACATTGGTCCAGGGAGAGGCAATGGTGTCACAGCAGCTCGGTACTTGATCAAGTCTTGAGACCACACGCCATACCTCATTTGGCACGTCACTGCAACCATGAGTTTCAGCATGATAACACCTGTGCCCACACTGCGAGAGCAACAAGAGACTTCCTCCAGCAGAATCGCATCAGAACCATGCAGTGGCCTGCCCTCAGTCCTGATGTAAATCCCATCGAGCACCTGTGGGACAAGATCCATAGACGCCTGAATGACGTCCGACCAAGGCCAACAACTGCAGCTGAACTGCGTCAGGTGTTCCTCAGAGTGTGGGCTCAAGTGCCTCATCCATTCCATGTATCGACGTTGCATGGCAGTCATCAATGCACATTGAGATACTGACTTATGATGCCATTTCATCAGAGACTAGTGTTGTGTTTCACTTTAAGAACATTTGACACTTTAATTTCAACCTTGAAGATCAGTTTTGCCAAATTTGATCTTTTTAATATGTCTCAAAGTATGTTTACAGCAAATAAGGTTTCTCATATGTCTATCTATGGTGATGTTTCTTTCAGTATATATGCCAATATGACTTAATATCATTGAATGAAGGTAAAAATAACAATCCTTTGAATACAATAGTTTTGATAGCAAAACAATATACATACAAAATGAGTAGAAAAATTAAATGTCTTCATTTCACACAAAATCAAAGAGAAATTTTAGAATTCTATTCAATAAATATGTAAGCTTTTGTAAGCAACAAAACTAGTTTTTTTCTTATTGGTCATCTTTCCATACTTAATTTTCCTATCTGATTTTCCATGTGCTGTTATTGAAGAATTCTTATTTTTCCAAAAGAGAAAATGCAACAACTTCGGAAATCTCTGTGCACATTTTTGATTATACATAACACTAATATACTTTCAATTGTCTATATCAAAAAATGTATTTATTATCTCCCAAAAAGAGAAACATAATTTTTTTAATAATCTGGTATGTAAACACTATTGGCATATTAGTATGAATACTCTGATTTACATGCTACTGCTGTATGTGTATATGGAAACTTAAAAGGTAAACAGTCATTAGAAAGCAGTCATGTTTAATGGGGTTGTTAACTACTACCTCTGAAGAAGTCCAAATCAGGATAGAACTTCAAAGGGGAGGCACTTCTTTGGGTAACCAATCCCTAACTCTTGAGTCTGGCATGGCCAAACAATAGTCGACAAAACTCAAATGGATATTGGAACTCAAAACCATCCACCCACAAGGCATGAATGATTAAATCTTGACCTCATGTTCCCACACACCTGTCTCTTTTATCATCTTGGGGTCATGAATGTGCATCATATCCAAAGTTCAGAAATACCATGACAATACGTAGATTCATACCCTACCTTAGTCTCAAACTATTTTTCTTTCTGTCCAACCCTTACTGTCTAGAAACAAATCAAGAATTCTGAATCTCCCATCTCACTGGATCGGCTTTTCAATTTAAATGTAGTTGCTTTCTTCAATTATATATTTTCAGAGATAAAGTGTTAGTCTACCCCTAACCTTATGGATTTCATTGTACACCTGTATATCATATTTCATAATAAGTTGATGTGACATAATAGCAGATATTCTATATATAACATAATGAAATGAATAGGTGTGTCTTCAGCCATGGAGTGAGTGAATGAGCTAAAATTTAACATCACATTTGCAATATTTCAGCCATGCCATGACAAGAACAATTTATACATGAATAATAAATATAATTAGACTGTACAAAAAACCTGTTTTCCAGGGCCTTACAACAAGAAAGAAGTGAGCAAAGCTCACATATATCCCCGTTATCCCCGCTGGTCAACAACAAAAAGTAAATAGTTTGTTAATTAATGAAATATTACATATTTCTAACTGATTTTAACTTTATTGTTTTAAAAACTAAGATTGAGTTCCAGTGACAATTGACCCCCCACCCCCCATCTCCCATGTTACCAGTGTTCACTACGAGGAAGTAGATCACCATGAACGCCTTTGAATAAAAATTTGATTGAGGAGTTATAAGAAGAATTGTCAAAAGGACCAAAAATTGTTGATATAAAAACACATAAAAAATGGAACGTATCATATAAGAAAATCAATAAATTAATAATTTCCATCTAGCCTTTACAGATATGGTAAAGAATTCATAAATTCAAACTATCACAAAGCACAGATACTTATGATGATCTACATGTGTGGAAACAATTTTTTAGAACATATTAGCTATACAAATCCAGTCATCAAAATTCCATCATGTTTCCAAGAAAACAGTAAAAGACAAAACTTTCAGAATGTTATGAAAGATAAAAAAACAATCATAGCGGTTAATGTAGCAAGTTTGCTGAAGCTAGAATACATAATATTGTAAACATGGATCGTACAAAAACTCTACCCAAAATTTATGTTTCACCATGTTCACCATGATTCCATGGAAACGGCAAAAATTAAAAAATTCAGAATCTTCAAACTAGCAAAAGGCTCAAGTACTCATTGTGGTAAATGTGTGTAGAAAGTTTGGTGAAGCTAGGGTGTATGGTTAAAAAGATATAGGCCGTACAAAACGGTTAAGTTTCTAATGTTTCCATGGAAACAGCAAAAATTAAAAAATTCAGAATCTTCAAACTAGCAAAAGGCACAAGTACTCATTGTGGTTAATGTGTGTAGAAAGTTTGGTGAAGCTAGGGTGAATGGTTAAAAAGATATAGGCCGTACAAAACAGCCACCCTAAAAGTTTAAGTTTCTTAATTTTTCCATGGAAACGGCAAAAATTAAAAAGTTCAGAATCTTCAAACTAGCAAAAGGCACAAGTTCTCATTGTGGTAAATGTGTGTAGCAGGTTTGGTGAAGCTAGGGTGCATGGTTTAAAAGTTATGGGCCGTACAAAAGCTCAGACGGAAGGATGGATGGAAGGACGGACGGAAGGACGGAGGAACGGAACGCTATATACCCCTGATTTACTTCGTAAACGGGATATAATAACTAGAGTGTGACAGATTTGACTTAGCACTAGTATAAGCACATTGAGAAGTAACGAAAATATAAAATGAACTTACGATCGACAGCAACCAAGGGTGGTCTACATAGCATTGAAATATACAGTCTGATGCTAATAATGTCATCAACACTGATTTATTGCTGAATCCACTTTTAATCTTGCTACATGGATTTTATCATTAGGGAACTTGAAAAACTTATGCTTGATCCAACTGTTTGAAGATTGTGTCCATTCTTACTTCATGATAAACACTTTTTGAGAGGACAAGTTTAACATGTTGCCAACAGCATTGTTTACTTAACAAATGGCCATTAACCTACCTCTCTGAAATAAAAATTTTTGATGGAGGCTTTCAAAGTAGATAACATTGTCATCACTAAATACTGTATTCAAATTGTCAACATTTCCAAGAAATTGCCACTAGGTTCAAAAGACCAAACATGGGTCATAACTCTAAAAGACATCAATTTTTTAACTCAATCAACATATTTACCTTATGATAGATGTGAAAAGTCATCCTTGTATCAAGAGAGATTATCTAGAAATTCTGTCACATTTGAGGATACAGTGCCTCATGTCCAAAAACATACACCAAAGGCAATAACTATCATGATCTGATTTTTGCCATTGAACTCTGGGGGAGCCTGCAGAGTGATTCGACTCAAATCTGGTGCATGAGTGAGTGAGAAAAGTCAATGGCATGGAACTGTTGCAATAAAAAGCTAAAAGGCAGACTTTTTGGAGGTTTGCAAAAGAGTTGCCCTATTATGTATAAGCTCACATGATGCTTCCATTCAAGCAGAACAACATACAAATTCCACTTTGGGAAAGTGACAGGCTCTTCGACTTCTTCCAGTTGACATGACTTCAAAAGGTGATTTTTACCGGTAAAATTAGGCATGGACAGGTAATTCATGTGACTGCCAGTCCCTATGGACCGGCAAATAAAGTACCTGATATCTTTGTTGTTGAACGAAACATTGGTGATATTCTATTAAGTAAATTTTTGTAACAAAGTCAGCTTGTCTGTTACCATCAGGGTTTCCTCTTGTCTACTTCTAGGTTAAATATCCATTTGTAGTGACTTTGTCTCGAAATATTAAAAAAAAAGGAGAAAATTGTGACTGAAGTTTGTGAGAATGACATAAAGATCTAACTAAGTTACTTCAGAGATGACATCTTTGCACTGAACATGATGTTGAAAGAATTAAACCAAATAATTTTCATACATTTTTTTATTTGTTGATAGTGGGGACTGGCAAAAATTAGGGGGGGACTGGTAATTTTTAGAGTTGCCAGTCCACCAGGACTGACAGTTTCAAAAGCCAGTGGGAACTCTGGTTGATGTTTAGAATCAGTCAAGTTAGTCTTGCTAAACATTGCCAATATTGTGGTTGGGATAAAACTGACTCCTTGATGGGCTCAGATAACACATCTAACAGATCTAACTTAAGCCAGCAGGTGGCATATCTGTGTTGGAGCTGGCTGCACATCCAAACTTGCACAGAGAGGGGATGCTCTCAAGGTGGAGTGAGCAAACCCAACTTGATCAAGTGTCATAGAGAGTGGCATTTCCAATTGGAGATCAGTGTATGATACTTGGAGAGGGAGTAGGACATGACAGGCCCCGGTGGCAAAATAGTTAGACTAAACGCTGGTCTCTTCTTGATTCATGCCTTCAGAAATCATGCAGTCTTTGAGTGTAACAGTAGTCTCTGGCACATATTTCTTATTTCTTGGCCTCAGTTGCACACATTGAGCTGCAAACAGCAAATTGTCTTGCATGTAAACAATGGGCATGTGGGCGGGAATACGAGGCTGTACAGAAAAACAAGTATCATGGTGCAACAGACAATCGTTGTTTTTCTGACATGTCTGGGATAACCACCTCAAAATTGACTTCCCTGATCCCTGGCTATTACAGCAATCAGCAATCTGAGTGGGGAAAAGAGGCGTGGTTTGACAGATCAGCAAGTTGAATGTCTGGAGATGCAGCCTGTTGTCGTAGATTGGTGATAGATTCCGACATGGATTTTTATACGATGATCCATAAAAGTTTAAGGAGATTTATCAACAAATGCTGTGATTAAGGTTTGCATGGACTTAACCATGAACGACTCCAGCAACTTAATCAAGTCAGTGGTGATGGGAGGGTCCTGGTGGGAATTGGGGGGAAACGCCTTCTCCGATGTTATACTCAGCTATATTTATTTAAGATTTTGTTATTCTGTTCTTGTAAATAAATTTGTAATTAGTCTCTTGTGGCTCTTTGCTGATGAATACCCCTACAAAATTTGGAAGGATTTGAGGATTTGAATATCAGAACCACAGAACCATAATTGTAGAATGATAGAAGATGAGTCGAAGATGTTATCACATTCTGTGCATCAACATGTAATAGTGCAGAGCTCTGCTCAACAGAGAATACACAAAGAATACGGGTCCCAAACTGTCATGGCATTGCCACACACACACACACCCAGACAGGCTGGCAGTTGGGGAGTCCATGCTCTCAAAATATGTTTCCAAATCTTATCTACCTACTTGAAGTCAGAAAAGATTTAATGTATAGTTTTCTCCTATTGGAATTTTGAAATTTGCTTCAGTAGTGATATAAACTTAACACAACTGTAAGGCTGTCCAAATAAGGTCTAGAAAGGAGAAAAATTGTACATATTCAAGTTCAAACTTTTGATCTTGTTATTCTTGAAAACTACAAACGTTTTTATTATGAGGAACACAACGTTTCGAAGTATATACTCCTTCATCAGGTGAAGGAATAAGAATTTACTCAGAAACATTGTTTCTCATAATAAAGATGTATACATCCACAAATTCTCTTCCTTACGTGTATCACTTCTAAATTCCATTCAAAGACATGCTTGTTGATATTATTCTCCTTACTGTGTGGGTGTTAACAAAGATTTTAAAAACATGAATCATTTATATTAATTATAAATATGCTGCTTGCAGCTTTCGTTTTGGTATATGTAACAATAAGGATGAAGTATTTGTTCATGGATCATAATCAATTCTTTTCTCCACAGACCATATGGAGTAAGTTTAATCATAAAGCTATAGATATTTGATCTAAAGTCTCCACATCGGCTTTACAATTCATACCTCAATGAACCTCCTAAAATACAGTCAATCCTTATAATTTAATTTGACAATGAAAACATGTGATACCAATAATAGTTTAATCAAAATCAATTATTTAAATCAAAGCAGACAAATATGGTTGGATTGATAAACATTCCAGGTATAGGAATACATACTGATGCGTGACATGAATGAGGTGATCATTACATATTTCCACATAACTTGACATGCCCACAAAGAAAGTAGCTAAAAAAAGGGCGAGGAATGTCAAACAAAACTTCATAGGATTGCTGGTATTTGAGCAGTGATTGTGGAAGATGGTAGTATTGCTTTGTTGTTGATATGTTTGCTACTGAAAAATAGCACTAAAATATTGCTAGGTCTGATAACTTCATGATGACACAGGTGTGAGTTCACTCATCAGTAATTTGAATTCTCCAACATTTCCGTACCTAGTGATGATAGAGGTCTACTTCATGGCTAAATTGTTTATGTTCATTGGAAAATAAATGCAATAAACATGTGACCAATTCAGCTAATCAGAAAGCAGGAATTACAATGCATAAGTTGGGCTTTTAATGCTGCTTTTAACAGTATTCCAGTTATATCGTGGTACCTTAGATGACTGGGCCACCTGTGACCCCAGAATTACAATGAACACAACAAAAACATAATTATTCATTCAGAATTCAGAATTCAGAATACAAAGTACAAAGTGATTCCCAGAAGTTTTGAATTGTATCAACAGATAACACATTAAACATTGGACTACACAAACAAACAAAAGCAGAAACACACATAAAATGACATACCTATGAAGAGCTTCTCGCATGTTTTTGAACCTTCCTTCAGAAGACACAAGGACTTGGAGTTTCTCAATCATTTGCTTGGTCTGAAATAGATTTTATTTTAATAAAAATGATCACTGACAAACGCCTCTATGTATCATGACTGCCAATAGTGTTAAATCAATTACACTTGGACAAATATTGACCTAACATAATCTGATAACATTCATTCAACTTTTCTCAAATGTATAAAAACAGGGCAACAAGTCTCAGTAGTACACCTAACTTATGAAGAAATAATTTCATCAGGCTTCAACCTTAGTAGTATAGACAATGACAGTCCTACCGCAACCCCACTGGAGCATGATTGATATACCTATACTGCTACTACAGGGGGAATTTTTAATGTCAAAATGATGATGTGATTCAGTGATCGTCATGAGATTAAGCTAAATTGACTCTAGTTCACCACCACCTGGAGCCAATCAATGCTTCTGTGATATAATTTTTTATAGACAATGACAGTTTTACCAAAACCCTACAAGAGCCAGATTTATATACCTACACCACCACTACAGAGGGATTTTTTTTATGTCAAAATGATGATGCGATTCAATGATCATCATGAGACTATACTAAATTGTAATGAAAATATTCTCTATTATTTCTCATAGACATACCAATATTTTGAACAAAGTGATATTCAACATTTTTACTAATGTAAGCATTCATTTAAATGTGATCCAACGATAGTAAACAATCTATTTTTAATATCCAACCAGTTCTTTGGTTTTGGCACGGAATAATTGACACGCTTGTTGTCTCCCCTGTTCTATGAACTTTTTTTTCTCGTCTTCGCAAATACCACTGGTCTTACGAGAATTGGATTGAATATCCTGCTTCATTGCATTGTATTTGGTTAGTTCTGACGACACTAAACGAAACTCCTTCTCGGATATCTTACAATCAGCCAGTGCTGTTGAAATATGATCCTCAGTGCTGTTCAACTTTGCTTCTGCGAGTATCCGAATATTATCATTTTTTAATCCTTCCTTTTGCAACATACGAGAAATAAATTTTATCGCTATTCCTGCCAGTCCTGAGACTCCAGCTGCTACTTCCATACCAAGTACGATAGGCGCGGCGATTATAGTTGATAATAAACCAACACCAGCTACACCGAGTCCCATGCCAGCTGTTACAAGCACAGTGTCAGCTCCGTCGAGAACATTCACAGCTCTGCGATACTTTTTATACAATCCAAGTCTAAACTCCCTCTCCTTCTCTATTGATGTTTTATGTCGGTTATTTGATGTAATCGAAATCCATCAACAGTATCCATCTTTTCAGATGCTTTATCAAGCACCAGATAGAAACTCATAATGTATATTATTATATCATATATCTTGTGTCTTTAATTGATCCTGCTTAAATGTTTTGAGAGTATACATCAACCTTATTAAATGTATATTATGCGGCATAAATATCTTAGTAAGAGAAATGCTTCCACTTTTATTAACATGGACCCCCTCAAGGGTTGCAATGGGTGATACTCCCATATAAATAATACTACAATGTTGACGCTGGTGTTTCTTGAGCAATATCATTGATAGACCTAGTAATACCTCGAAGGCATCTTCTGGTGCATCTCCAAACAAGACTTCAATAATAAGCGTAGAAAGATCAGGTATAGCATTCAAGTTCTGTTTTATATCATTGAATTCTGTAACCAAATTTAAACTAACATTTTTTAATGCTGGACGACTCATTAACATATGACCTGGGTTTTCTGGCAGGGGAAAGACTAACACACTTTTTCGTTTTGATGGGATATAAGCCCCGAGTACAATCCCACTATTCATTATAATTGATGTCCCTTACCCGTCATCACATATGGTGGGGCAATGACGATATTCAGTAGCCACTTGAATTTTCTTCGACCATAGTCCATTTGTTATCATCATAGCGAGTAAGATTGTAAGAAGTGTTTTTATTGAATCTACTAATGTTGACATCACTGAAATCTCCTAGATTACCTATGAATACAACTTCTTTCCGCTCGTATACATTATCTTGTAAGTGTAAAGCGTATAACTTGCCATTGGTATTGGGTTTACTGAATCCTTCTGTGTCTCCGAGATCGGAAAGCGCAATTGTATTACATTGTCTAAGGTTATGCGCTCCAGGGCCTGATGAATCAACCATTATTAATAATATGGAGTGTTACACTCAAGTATCCTATATGTACAGGTTGATGTTTTACATCTAATACAGAAATTTTGAGATCTGAAATAATGCCACGCTTTAACTTTTTATATTGTAATGATGAGAAAGATTCCGTTCTACCGATATTGTATTTTTCATCTTTGATTGGAATAGCTCTTAGCAGAGTAGAAGGACTTTCGAGTTGAATATTATCCGTTGTACTGATCTGATAAAGATGGATGCACAACTCTTTATAGGGAACTAAATCGGACAATTCAACTCCATTCGATGTTCCGTTGGGTTGTATTATTACTTTTTGTCCAAAAAATCCAAGTGTGTCTGTGAAGTACGGGAGAAGAATTACACCCCCTTATCCAGTGTTTAAAATCAGCATCCCATTCGACTCATTTTGTGTGAGACTAACTCCCAAAGGCTTAAAATGTTCATCATTGAGTGAGCATACGCTGTAATACCCTTCAGGTATAATGATGGTTTTGATTACTCTTTTGGCTTCATTTTGTAATAAGTTATTATTTTTTCTCGCAGCACTTATATTGGTCCACCGTGGGTAATACCTTACATCGCAGAGAGCGACTTCAAGTTGCCCAGCCAAGTTATCGATAGTATGAAGCAGTTGAACAGACTGACCATTTGTTATTCCTGGGAGTGTAACATACATATTAGATATACAAAGATACTATATCATAACTTAAATATGAAATCAACTTACATTACGAATCAGTCGATTTTAGTAAGTGCCTCTGGTGCTAAGTTTTTTTGTTAAATTACCTAATACCTTTGAAAAATACAGGGTCATGGCAACTAGCGATAAAATGGTGCATGATTGGTTCCAAAATCGAATGCAATTTTGGCAGAACCAGTTAAACTTTGCCATATGGTGTGGAACAGGATGTGGTGTATCTCTTTATGTCCCAGGATTTGAACTAAATAAGTCTGTTTTATCATTTCACGTGTACTATCAGATTAGACGTACACTTAAAGAAATTATTGCTCCATTACCACAGGATCGAGCATGGAATTCCACAAATAACATGTACAATAGGTTCGCGTATGAATCTATTTGTCAGGAATTTAATATTTCTAGTAAAGATTGGCGTATTAAAGGACTTAACCGTGGTCTAAGTGTTCCATAAAGTAGACAAAAAACTGTTAAAGAAGAAAGTGATGATTTAGTTAAAAAACTCATCAACAATTCGATCCATTTAAGTTGTTACAGAAAACCAATCTTTTTGCAAGATTGCATAATCTTAATCATGGCTTGGAACTTTCGAGTAACAATTGGAGAGGAGATGTTATGAGTTTTCTGAGTGGTTTAGCTTATATTGTTACAAAATTTGTGCATCCAAACGATAACGCAAACGCTAGGAATGAATTTCTGAATGATAAAACAGAAAATAATTTTACTAACCCGGGAGTTGTAAGAGTTAATGAATCAATAAGAACTTATGTATGGGCAATTCTTGATGTACAATCACAAACACGAACAGGAATAATTGGTTCTGGGACAGCGCTCGATGCACAAAAAGTTTGTCGCAAACGTAGAGGATGCTATTAATTCACCAGTTGACAAACCATCTTCTATAAAACGTTATCAAGATGTATTACAGTACGCTCAATCCAAAGTAGACTACGTTTATGGGGCAGGACTATACATGTCTCCGAATAAATATGGAACTTAAGATCGGCCAAGTGATATGTTATAATAATAAATTTGTTATTGCTACCAAACAACAAAAAACAGGTATAAATTCAGATATTAACCTCGAATTAATAACGCAAACAAACACGGGCGAAATGGGAATAGTAAAGCCACAGACACCACATGTTTCACAGCCATCTACTTATGCACAACCACAAGTGCCACCACATATTGCGCTTATAGTAGGTGGAGTCACGGCTGGTTTACTCATGATTTGGATCAATAGTCTTTAACGGATACGTACACCAGCCCTGCAATCGCTACGATCAGTGCCCACAAGTTTTGACTAAGCCAAGTGGTGGTCTTTGCTAATAAATTCAAGAGCCAGGAAACAATACTCCCTATTATACCGGGAAGTGCAGATGCAGCTAGTAGTATAGGTAATGATGGTTCTGGCTCACTTCCACTGGAGCTGGATTCATATACCTATACTGCTACTACAGATGGAATATTTTATGCCAAAATGATTATGCGATTCAACGATAGTCATGAGATTCAGCTAAATTGACTCTAGCTCACCAATACCTGGGGCCAATCATTGCTTTAGATGAGCCTAAATGGTAATAAAAATATTCTTCATTATTTTTATCGATAAAGCGATATTCAACATTTTTATTAAGTTCTTCGTTCATTTTACTAGGAGACCAGACTATATAACTACACTCTTCTTGTAAATTGATAAGAAACAATTGATTACCGTATTTGGTTTGTTTGACATCATTGATATAATAAAACCTTGTGGTAATTCTCTCCATTTAATAGTTTTTTCCATTATTATATAAACTTATGTAAGCATTTGTCTAAATGTGATCAAACGATAGTAAGCAATTTATTTTTAATCTCCAACCAGTTCTTTGGTTTTGGCACGGAATAATTGACGCGCTTGTTGCCTCCCCTGTTCTATGAACTTTTTTTTCTCGTCTTCACTAATACCATTGGTCTTACGAGATTTTGATCGAATCTCCTGCTTCATTTCGTTGTATTTGGTGAGTTCCGGCAGCACTAAATGAAACTCATCCTCGGATATCTTACAATCGGCCATTGCTGTCAAAATATGATCCTCAATGCTGTTCAACTTTGCTTCGGCGAGTATCCGAATACTATCGTGTTTTAATGCTTTCTTTTGCAACCTACGAGAAATGAATTTTATCGCTATTCCTGCCAGTCCCGAGACTCCAGCGGTTATTTCCATGCCGAGCACGATAGGCGCGGCGATTATAGTTGATAGTAAACCGACACCGGCTACACCGAGTCCCATGCCAGCCACTAAAAGAGCGGTGTCAACTCCGTCCAGAGCATTCACGGCTCTGCGATACTTTTTATACAATCCAAGTCTCAACTCCCTATCCTTTTCTATTCGATGTTTTATGTCGCTTATTTGATGTAATCGAAATCCATCAACAGTTTCCATCTTTTCAATTGCTTCATCGAGCACTGGATATAAACTCATAGTGTATATTACGATTATATAATAGTCTTTAATTGGTCTTGCTTAAATGTTTTGAGAGTATACATCAACCTTATCAAATGTATATTATACGGCAAGAATATCTTAGAAAGAGAAATTCTGTCACTTTTAATAATTTGAACCCCCTCGAGGGTTGTAACGGGTGATGCTCCAACATGAATAATACTGCAACGTTGACGCTCGTGTTTCTTGAGCCATTTAATCGATAGACCTGGTAATATTTCGAAGGCATCTACCGGTGCATCTCCGAACAAGACTTCAATAATAAGCGTAGAAATATTAGGTATTGCACTCAAGTTCTGTTTAGTATCATCGAATTCTGTAACCAAATTTAAACTAACATTTTGGATTGCCGGACGACTATATAACATATGACCTGGTTTTTCTGGCAGGGGAGTGACTAACACACTTTATCGTTTTGACGGGATATAGGCCGCGAGTACGATGCCACTATTTATTATCTTAGTTAAATTATGTCCCTTACCCATCATCGCAAAAGGTGGGGTAATGGCGATATTCAGCAGCCACTTGATGTTTGCTTCGACCATAGTCCATTTATTCTCACTGTTGTAAATAATATTGTACGGAGTGGTTTTAAGGAGTCTACTAACGTCGACATCGCTTAAATCTTCTAGATTACCCGTGAATGTAACTTCTTTCCGCTTGTATACATTATCGTGTAAGTGTAAAGCGTATAAGTTACCATTGGTACCGGGTTTACCGAATCCTTCTGTGTCTCCGAGATCGGAAAGCGCAATTGTATTACATTGTCTTATCGTTCCAGGGCCTGATGAATCAACCATTATTTATAATATGGAGTGTTACAATTAAGTATCCTATATGTACAGGTTGGTGTTTTACATCTAACACAGAAATTTTAAGGTCTGAAATAATACCATGCTTTAATTTTTTATATTGTAATGACGAGAAAGATTCCGTTCTACCGCTATTATATTTTTCATTTTTCACTGGAACGGATCTGAGCAGAGTTGAAGGACTTTCTAGTTGAATATTATCCGTCGTGCTTATTTCATCAAGATGGATGCACAACTCTTTATAGGGAACTAAATCAGGAAAATCGAGTCCCTGATCTGATGTCTTGATTACTGTTATTTCTCCTCTCCATCCAAGTGTGTATGCTAAGTTCCTGTAAAGCTTTACATCCTTTTTTCCAGCGTTTAAAATCAGTAACCCATTTGACTCATTTTGTGTGAGACTAATTCCATTAGGCTTAAAAAATTCATCATTGAGTGAGCATACGCTGTAATACCCATCAGGTATAATGTATTTTTGACCATTTATTTCTGTCTCATTATTATAACCCCTCGTAGCATTTATATTGGTCCCTCGTGGGTAATATGTTACATCGCATACAGCGACTTCGAGTTGTCCATCCGAGTTATCGATAGTACGAAGCAGTTGAATAGACTGACCATTTGTTATTCCCAGGAGTGTAACATACATATCAAATATACAATGATACTATATCATAACTTAAATATGGAATCAACCATTATTTATAATATGGAGTGTTACACTTAAGTATCCTATATGTACAGGTTGGTGTTTTACATCTAATACAGAAATTTTAAGGTCTGAAATAATACCATGCTTTAATTTTTTATATTGTAATGACGAGAAAGATTCCGTTCTACCGCTATTATATTTTTCATTTTTCACTGGAACTGATCTGAGCAGAGTTGAAGGACTTTCTAGTTGAATATTATCCATCGTGCTTATTTGATCAAGATGGATGAACAACTCTTTATAGGGAACTAAATCAGGTAATTTAACCTCCTGATCTGGTAACTTGTTAATTGTGCCAACTAAGCGTGTAAATCCAAGTGTAGGTGATCGGTCCAATAAAATTATATTTGGCTCTTCATGGTCGAATTTCGCTGTCCCAGTCGCCTCATTTTGTGTGAGACTAATTCTATTAGGCTTAAAAATTTCATCATTGAGTGAGCTTACGCTGTAAAACCCATCAGGTATAGTAATGGATTTGATATTACCACGTGAGGTTACTAGATCTATCCTATTATTATCTTTTGCAGTATTTATATTGGTCCACCGTTGGTAATACGTTACATCGCATAGAGCTACTTCGAGTTGTCCATCCGAGTTATCGATTGTATGAAGCAGTTCAATAGACTGGCCATTTGTTATTCCAGGGAGTGTAACATACATATTAAATATACAAGATACTATATCATAACTTAAATATGAAATCGAGATACATTACTCATCAATCGATTATAGTAACTGCCTCTGGTGCTGAATTTTTAGTTAAATTCCCCGATATCTTTGAAAACTACAGTCACGGCAACTAGCGATAAAATGGTGCACGATTTGTTTCACAATCCGATGCAATTTTGGCAGAATCAGTTAAACTTTGCCATATGGTGTGCCACAACGGGATGTGGCGTATCTCTTTACGCTCCAGGATTTGAACTGAATAAGTCTGTTATGTCATTTCACGTGTACTATCAGATTAGACGTATACTTAAAGAAATTAGTGCTCCATTACCGCAGGATCGAGCGTGGAATTCCACAAATAATCAGTACGATAAGAAGGCATTCGAACGTATTTGCAATGAATTTAATGTTTCTACGAGTAAAGATTGGCGTCTGAGTGGAGTTAACCATGGTCTAGGTATTCCATACGCTGGTGCACACTCTGTTAAAGAAGTCAGCGATGATTTACTGAAAAGGGGTCGGCTCCTTCCGAGCTTTGCTCTCTCAAGTAACGAGTGGAGAGATGAACATATTAACTTTAAGGGTGGTGTTGCTTTCACCATCCAAAAGGTTGAGCAACCACCTGGAGACGCTTGGAATGAATTTCTTAATGATAAAACAGAAAATAATTTTACTAACCCAGGATTTGTAAGAGTTAATGAATCGATAAGAACTTATGTATGGTCAATTCTCGGAGCGCAATCTCAAACACGAACGTCCATTATCGGTTCTGGGACGGCGCTTGATGCGCAAAAACAGTTTGTCACAAACGTGGAGGACGCCATTAATTCACCAGTTGACATACCATCGTCTATAAAGCGTTTTCAAGATGCATTACAGTACGCTCAATCCAAAGTGGACTTTGTTTATGCGCCAGGACTATACATGTCTCCGAGTAATATGGAACTTAAGATCGGTCAAGTGATAGGCTATAATAATAAAATTGTTATCGCTACCGATCAACAAAAACCAGGTATAAATTCAGATATGAATGTCGAATTAATAACGCAAACGATCACGGGCGAAAAGGGAATAGTAAAGCCACAAACACCAACTATCGCGCAACCATCTAATAACGCACAAACATCTACTAATGCACAAGTGTCACCGCATATTGCGGCTAAAAATCAACAACATATCGATGAAAAAACAGTGCTTGTAGTGGGTGGAGTCTCGGTTGGTTTACTCATGATTTGGTTGTTAAATAGTTCTTAGCGAATACGTACAACAGCCCTGCAATTGCTACGATCAACCCCCACAAGTTTTGACTAAGCCAAGTGGTGGTCTTAGCTAATAAATTCAATAGCCAGGAAACAACACTCCATATTATACCGGGAAGTGCAGCCGCGGCTTTCTCGGCTAGCTTTCCCAGTGCTGAACCTAATGCTTTTAAATGCTTTTTTATCCACTCTCTTATACCGTTTTTATCGTAAGGCGGTGATCCGCCGCTACCACCTGTGCCACCTGTTAACGAGAGAGTCAAAGTCGATATAATAAATCCCAACGCGGTTAAAATACTGACAATTGTTAGTCCCTGTTCTCTGAACAATGTTTTAATTTTATCGGCCAGTGTAGTATCATCGTTGAGGACTTGATCGATAGTTTCTCGAATACGACTGATTTGCGAACGAAGTGCCTTTCTATTACTGGAAGCTGCTTCTAGGCGGGCCAATCTTTCCTCTTCTAGGTTACGCAATCTTTCCGCTACGCAGCGTCTACTGAACTCATCGCCCGCCTGTTCGAGTTTTGTTTTCTCGTAAGCTATATGCTTGTCGATTTCGGATAGCTTGGCTGTATTATTGATGAGTTCTCCCTGCATTGTTCGCATTGCCTTGTCAAGACCTCGTAATTTCCTAATACTGAACTCTGAATATGGTGGTACCTGTAATGTGGAATTATCGTAATAAGTATCTAATATTTCTCCGAGTCCGTCCGAGGCCACCATCGAGGCTGCTTCCAAATCATCTGTATTAACGAGTTCTTTCCTCATAGTCTGAAGAGCCTTAGTAGTCTTTGCGGAAAGTTTTGGTCGTCGGTAGTAGTCCACAAACCCTAATTCATCAAGAACAGTGCCGATGCCGTGTTTAGCAGCTATCGTAGACAAGGCTAGGGGCTTACGAGTACGAGAATGCATAAGATCAATATCCGGAGCGCCACGCAGTCGCAATATTCCTTTACTATCTATCGTAAACTTTGAATAGTCACAGCCTATTGGGTTAACATAATTTTTATCTTCTTTTAAGGCATTGTAATAATCATTGACGGTTGATTGTAAAAGTTCATCGTTAAGATTCGTGCCACCAAAGTTGGTTTCATCAGTATCTTCGATTGGATTCTGGTTATCAAAGTCATCAAAGGTACTTAGATCAAAGTCATTATGTTCAAAATTAGTCATTTTTATATTAAACATAGGGTACATGTTTTCAATATAACAATGTCTTCGCAATACGGACGCAAGTTAAACCCACAACGCAGACTTCGAGATCCATTAGGGGTCAAAGCAATTCGTCAGTCTGTTACTATAACTAATAACCCTAGTACCATCGATCAGAATCAAACGCTTCTGGTTCGCTTTCCTAATCTCGGCGCACACGATGTGTTAGTTCCCGGAACTGTCCGACTAGCATTTACGATTGTTTTGACTTCTACCGACGTTAACAGGGAGCCCGTTCAGAACATAGGTCGTGCTATCGTTAAGAAAATCGCCATTAAAATTAGCGGTAATGAGGTTTTGAGTATCGACGATAGCGATGTATACTATTGTTACATGGATCTCTGGAGAACGGATAAAGAGCGGGAAAACTTACAGTACCAAGGTATTTGTAATAAGAACACATTGAGACTAAGCGTAGATGCTTCTAGTGGTGATGGTACTGTCATAAAAGATCAGGCCGTTGCCGACGCATTAGGTAACAGATTCTATATTCCCCTAGACTTTGAATTACTAGATTCCCACATGACCTTTTATCAAGCATCCCTAGGTGATAGGTTAGAATACAAACTCACTTTTAACGACTAGGGTAGAGTAATCAGAGCTGCTGAAGATGCTAGCTATTCCACTGACAATATCTCGCTCGAGTATGATATGATAACGGATCCCGAATTAGCCAGACAAATTCGTAACCAGTATTCGGGAAGTTTAGCCATTTTGTACGATCGCGTGCTGCGACACCGAAAGATCACGAGGGACAAAAAAGATACGATGTGGAATATCAATCTAAACGTCCCCACGAAGTCGTTGAAGGGTATTTTAATGTTGTTCGAGGACCCCTCCGATGCGTTTTAAAGAAATACCGAGAAGTTCTACAATCCCAAGATTACAAAAGTAGAATTGACTATCGAGGGCGTTCCTAATCAACTATATAGCCAAGGAATGCTAGCGTATCACCAGTGGGATGAGATTAAAAAACTTCCTTCTATAAAACGTTCTCTGGAAGTGAACGCGGTCGTGAAAGATTTGTCTCTCGGGAGTGTATCGATGGGTGAATACCTCACCACGAAGTACGCGCTATGGCTCGACGATGACCAACTACACGGCAGTGGGAGGAGAATAGAAAATGCTAGCGAGGGTGCCACCATACAGATAACGAAGCTTCAGGAATCAGCTGGTAAATTAAACATATATTTGTATGTGATTATGGATGCGCAACTTAATATACAGAATGGGAGATTCGTGCGAGCAATCTATTAATAATCTTTTACCTAAAGATCCGCACTGCGCTATCATATGCAGGCAAACGGGCTGCGGAAAAACAGCTTTTATTCTAGATATTTTAGAAAGTTATTATCGGGACATTTTCGATCATATCATTATTCTGTGCCCGACTATAAGCGTTACTAAAACATACCTATCGAGAGATTGGGTTGTGAATGACGACGGGGTACACAGAGTCGATCCGGGCGATTGTTTACAAGACTGTCTCCGAGTATGTCACGAAAGATACAAAGGAGAATCAACCCTTTTCGTAATAGACGACTGCAGCACGAGAAAAGAACTAACAAAAAAGAAAGATATGCTTTCGTATTTAGCATTTTCCGGTCGGCATACTCAACATAGCGTTTGGGTACCTACTCAAAAATACAACTCTGTCCTGAAAGATCTCAGAGAGCAGACCAAATGGGTAGCGCTGTTTCATTGCAAAGACAGAGATTCATTCGAGGAATGTTTACGCGAAAATGACGTCATTTATACCAAGGGTGAACGAGATAAAGTCAGAAAAGTGTTAGCGGCAACGAAGCACTGTAAACTCGTATTAAAAACCGATCAACCAGCTGCTTATGCAATTGCTTAGCAAAATGTAGCAAAATTATAGCAAAATGTAGCAAAAATGTAGCAAATTGAACATTAACGGTTAATATGACATAAAATGTGGTTCGAAATCATCATTCTTTCGCAACAGTTCATTATTACGGGATGTATTGGATATGTCATATTCCATTATGTTAGACTTAAATATCTCCTTATGTATTACATTATGGAATGTGACGAACTCATCGAACAAATGCTCAAAGAGCCTGATGTAGATAAAAAACACATCAACATGCTGAAGTAGTTACAGATAAACATAGAGAAAGACTCACCGCTTTGGTAGCCGGTGGAAAATGTTCCCAATATTTGGGAGAAAATTATACCATCGAAAAAATTGATAACATGACCGACGAAGAGATTAAAAAACTGTACGCGCGTTACGAGTCTAGACTGGGAGCTACCATGACTAAAACGATAGGTTCGTCTATATTACAACTATACACAGTCGTAGCTAGTACGTTTCTCCCCATCCCGGCAGAACATCACATGTATTTATGCGAATCTCTAGAGAAAGACCCATTCATCGAACACGCTATAAGCTCAGTGAGCTGTGAGTTTTATCATAGATTCGGAATGTTCTTAGCTCCATTCACCACAGCTTTAATAACGGCTAGGTATTGTCAATTTAAACATACGTGCCCACTTAATAATAATGGAGACTCAACAGATTGCGGAAACACAATCACAACAGATTGTGAACACACAACCACAACAGATTGCGGAAACGGAACCACATGTGAATGAGGATGCACTAAATGTGAATGAGAAAACAAAAAAACAACCCAGAGTTACTAAGAATCCTTTGAAAATAGCCGCAGGAAGAAAGGGAGGGCTGGCGCGCAAAGCGAAATTAATAAATAATTCAAATCCGATTAAAACATGGGCACTAGTAGGAGTTGCTGGTATAGCGGCTGTATGGTTCTTTTATAAGACCGGAGAAGAGAAAACGTCACCCCCTATGCAACAACAAGTTCAATTAGAGGTTAGTCCTCATATAATGCTATAAGAAGCATGACTACTCCAGTTACAGACGGTAAAATGTTGGTAAACGCGACGTATCATTCAGCGGTGGTCACCGGCTTGGCCATTGGCTGTGCCTGTATGGCTAAAATGATTACTAAAGCCACACCTCCCAAGCTAGATTTTAATGGATTTGATATAGGTATGATGGTTCTGGATATTGGATTAGTGAGTGAGTATGGTTTTACGCCGCTTTTAGCAATTTTCCAGCAATATCACGGCGGGGGACACAAGAAATGGGCTTCACACATTGTACCCATGTCGGGAATCGAACCCGGGTCTTCGGCGTGACGAGCGAACGCTTTAACCACTAGGCTACCCGACCGCCCCGGATATTGGATTAGCAATGGCAACGAAGGATATGCTCATCAAACAAGGACTTATCCCGGAAGACATAATGAAGTAATTAAACATTTGAATATTGTATATTCATATAAAGATTTGAATATATTATATTCATATAAATATGGCATCCATTGCGATGATGGTCGGTGGAGCTGTTGTTAATGCTCTAGCTTTTTCGGGGAGTAATTATTTATTTTCCAGTATGAGGGAATCAAACGCTAAAGAAGTTGAAGAGGAGCGTAAACAACATAACGAAGCTTTAGAACAATACCAAGCAGCCCAGCTACAATATACACAGCAGAGAATGAAGTGATTAGACTTTATTCATGAACAACTGATTAAGGAAGGACATTCAATTCAAACGTTTAAGGATGTCGAATCTGCCATGCACGAATACTACCTCGTTTATGGGAAAAAACTCGACCCAATACTGATACCAACAATGAGTCAGTTTTATACACCGTCAGAGGAACAAAAGAAACCGCGAGGTCACATTTGTGATTATGGGGTTATCTGCTCTATTGATTTTAAGCTATACAATAGCTACTCATAAATAACCACAGCTGTGGCTATGCATGACCTAGTTATAGCGATCTATAAATAGCCTAATCAATATCTCGCCTAGTGTAGATGTGACTTGCATTTAGACAAATGATATGATAGATGTATATACCATGAATAACTGCAAGTTTACACTCATGGGGAAGACGACTCTATGTAATAGACGCTGTGTTGATGATATATACTGCGGTATACACAATTATTACATCAGGCGCGGACACATAAACTATAAGTGTTCTGAATGCGGGATAGGGGTCAAAGGTCGTTATTGTTTATGTAAGAAACATGGTGCTGATAGGGTCAGGAATCAGATTATTTATGCTAGGAAGAGAGATTACATCAATGAGAGGAATAGGTTGGGGAGAATACGTATTTAGATATATGAAAAACAACCAATTAGACATTTGTCTCATTTTGCATATACCATTCAACCACAATGGTTTTTGTCAGAGAGTTGAAGGCTATGGCAAAGCAACGTGGTCTACGTGGATATTCTCAAATGAGAAAAGCTGAATTGATTACCTTACTCGGTTTGGAATACAACAGACCACCCCAGACTGTTAGAGAACTCAAAGCTCGAGCGAGAAACAGTGGGCTGAGAGGTTATTCTCGAATGAGAAGAGCTGAATTGATTGCTTTACTAGATAATAATAATGATGATAATGATATTGATAATGATGTTGTTGATATTGATAATAATCAACAACAACAAGAATTAATATTTGTACCCACATCCGCTGGCGTTGGTAAATATCTAAGAGGTTGGAAGATGGATATTAATTCCAACATGGATGTTAACGATATTAAGCCCATCATATCGAGTAAAATTAACGAGGAGTTAGATGATTTACATAGTATAAAATACCAGCTGACAATTAAAATGTCATTGAGTAAAAGTAACGCAGACGATAGCGTCGAATATACCGAACCTTATTTCCGAAGCAATCAAGAAGTTATAACCGAATCCGATACCATAAACGCATCATTAGATACATCAATTCAGAGGATACAGGAAACTTTAGAATGCTGGACTAATAGAGGTTTGGGTTGGGGTGTGGATAAAATTGATAGTTTATATTTAGATATAGCGAATTATATGCCTTTCAAAGGTGGATCTTATATAGATTTACCCCCGTATTATAAGAAGAAAAAAGCCATAATTAACGTAAAAAATAAATCCGATGATTGTTTAAGAATGATGATAAGATCTGCATTGTTCCCCGTAGACAAGAATCCGGATAGACCTTCTAGCTATCCCCAAAATGATGGACTCAACTTCGATGGTACAGACGAACCTACACCAATATCACAAATTGATAAGGTGGAAAAGCAAAATAATTTAGCTATAAATGTTTTCGGACATTCTAAAGGAATTGTTGTACACAGGATAAGCTCCGCTCCGGAACATATTCCCAGAATCAATTCATTTCTGATCGAAAAAGATGGAAAATATCATTATACGTGGATAAAGAGTTTAAACAGGCTATTATACGATCAAACAAAACGTGCTAGAAAGAAATATTTCTGCGAAAGATGCCTGCATGGGTACAGCAGACAAGATCTATTAGAAGCGCATAAAGAAGACTGTAGAAGTGTTGGACAGAATGCTATCAGGATCGATATGCCTAAAGAGGGAAAAAATATATTAAAATTTGAACACTATTGTAATCAAATGCCAGTACCGTACGTAATTTACGCCGACTTCGAAGCGCTTATCAAGCCCATAGAAAATAACAACCAAGATAATAATACGTACAAAACTCAAGAACATATTCCTTGTGGGTTTGGATATATAGTTGTAAGGTATGATGGGAAAACAAACACTCCCGTGATTTACAGAGGTCCCGATGCAGCGGGAAAGTTCCTAGAATATCTACAAAATGAAGAGAGAATAATCAGGGTAAATTTATCATGTAAGAAACTCATGTGTATGACGAGGGATAATTGGAGGGCCTATAGGAGGTCAACGAGTTGTCATGTTTGTAATAAACCCCTGAATGGGGATTCCGTAAGAGATCATTGCCACGTCACGGGTAATTATCGGGGAGCTGCGCATAACAAGTGTAACTTGAAACTAAAAATGAATTCTCAAACAATAGCCATCTCATTCTCGTTGACAAAAACTATACATTATACAGACAAGGATGGGAAAGCCAGAATAAAGCAAAGTCATGGATTTAGATTCATAGATTCCGTACAGTTTCCCTGGACAATTTAGCTAATGCGAACAATCCCAATGACTTTGCGATAACAAATAAATATACTGATCAGATAACTCGTCATTTGTTGTTGAGAAAAGGTATATATCCTTTCGAATATATGGATGATTGGTCTAGATTCGAAGAAACTAAATTACCACCTCTTGAATCATTCTATAGTAACTTAACAGAATCTAAAATAACCAATGCCGATTATGAACACGCTCTGACGGTCTGGGATAAATTAGGTTGTAAGAATTTAGGCGATTATCACAATCTGTACTTAAAAACCGATGTACTGTTACTCGCCAATATATTTGAGATATTTAGAAAGACATGTTTAAAACAATACAGCTTGGATCCGGCATGGTACTATTCCTGTCCCGGCTATCGTGGGATGAATTGCTGAAGAAGACCGGTGTAGAACTAAAACTACTCACCGATTACGATATGCACTTGTTTATTGAGAAAGGATTTAGAGGTGGTATATCGATGGCGGCGAAAAGGTATTCTAAGGCTAATAATAAACTAGTGGAAGGATATGATCTGAGTAAACCCGACACGCATATATTATATCTCGACGCCAACAATTTGTACGGATGGGCTATGAGTCAACCTTTACCAACGGGTGGTTTAGAGTGGGTCGATGAATATTGAAGTGAATGATATCCATAATATCAATGTGAATGATGTGAATAAAGGGTACATACTAGAAGTTGACTTGGAATATCCAAATTCGTTACATAAAGACCATAACAGTTATCCGCTAGCTCCAGAAAGATTAATGGTTAATAAAGATTGGATGTCGGAATATCAACACTCCTTGATGGGTAATACAAGGTTAGCTAACGTAGAAAAACTCGTACCAAATTTGATGGATAAGACAAAATATATAGTTCACTACAGAAATCTCCAGTTATATCTATTGTTAGGTATGAAACTAAAGAAAATACACAGAGTTCTAAAGTTTGATCAAAGCCCTTGGATGGAGCCCTATATAAGACTGAACACAGATTTAAGGAAGATGGTTACCAGCGATTTTGAAAAGAACCTATATAAGCTCATGAATAATTCAGTATTTGGTAAAACTATGGAGAATCTAAGGAAGTGTGTTGATGTTCAATTAGTCAGATCTAATGAGGAAGAAAGACTCAGGAAACTTATAGCCAGTCCGGCTTTTAACAGAAGCAAGATATTTGATAACGACTTAGCCGCGTTGCATATGCAGAAGAGTAATATAAAATTCAACAGACCGGTGTACGTCGGTATGAGTATTCTCGACTTGTCAAAACACTTAGTGTATGACTTTTATTACAACAAACTTAAGAAGCAATACGGCGATAGATGCGAGGTGTTATATACCGACACAGATTCTTTGTTGATGGAAATACAAACCGAGGATGTGTATAAAGATATGGCAGAAAAAATAGATATGTAGGACACGAGCGTTTACCCAAAAGATAATCCACTGCACAGCGTAGTAAATAAAAAGGTGTTAGGTAAGATGAAGGATGAATGTGCTGGAACTCCTATAGCGGAGTATGTCGGATTAAGACCTAAGATGTATTCTATAAAGAAGTCCGATAATGGAGAGATAAGAAAAGCCAAGGGCGTTAAGAAGTATGTGGTAAAAAAGCATATCAAACACGAACAGTATAAAGAATCATTATTCAACGGTAGAACATTCAAACACGAGATGAACTCTTTAAGAAGTGTCAATCATAGGATGTATGGATTAAGAATGAACAGGACATTATTATCACCCTTTGATACAAAGAGATGGATTGATAAGGATGGTGTAACTACCAACGCTTATGGTTATGGTGGTAATACCGTACCGTCGGGAACTATGAACAATTCTTCTCGTACAAATGCCCTACCCGGTCCATCTTGAAGATAATAAAGAATAGGCTCTCCTTCTTTCGTAACCAATCGACAAATGTTATACGTCTTAAGGGACCATATGGGATCGGTTGCGCGACGTAGGCCTCCTTCGAGTTCACCGGGCTGGTATAAATATCTTACCCTTACTCTAACTGGAAGTTTTTGTTCTTTGCCTCTCCTCGGTGCTGAAGATTCGGAAGTCACGGATTTCATTTTAATCGCATCGGATGGTTTCTCCCCTATTAATCTCGTTACTTCATTATTCAGCGCTGATACAACGGCTGATAATCGTGTCACCCATTCGGTTGATCTCAATCGCTCGGATTTCATTTCGATCCCATACTGATAGCCAAACAAACGTTCCGCTAATGTCCTGTTAAATCTTTCAACGATAGCTTGACTGCGGTGGGCCTCTCTTTCACCACGGATGATTTTGACGTTGTGCTTTGTTAAAAGTTTAGTTATCGATCCCATACTTGAAATAGCTTAGGCCATTTTAGTGGTCCGCGTTTACATATGAGACTCAGTGCATTAGCTACCTCTGTTGAATCTTTCGAGGTTAATGGTTCAGCCTCTTTGTATCGACGAGCCACATCCACTACCGATAAAGCGTATTTATACGTTTTGCGTTTTACCTTATCGTGGGGAAGAAACAAGAGGTCAGCCTGATGAACTTCATTCGTCGTAGAAATATCAAACTTCTTCCTCGGTATATAACGCGGTGCCGGTAAATATATTTGCCACAACGCTTGTTTCTTTAACCAATCCTTGGCCACATCTTTAGATACCTTAGCCGCGGTGGCTAATTTCTTTATTGCTCCTACACCTTTCCAATATCCTCGTGGGCTATAGTAAATTTTATTCATTATTAATTAATATTGATGTTTCATTTAATACATCTCATGACTATCATTGAATCGCATAATCATTTTGGCATTAAAAATGCCATCTGTAGTAGCAGTATAGGTATATGAATCCAGGTCCAGTGGAAGTGAGCCAGAACCATCATTACCTATACTACTCGGCTTTCCCAGCGAGCTTTCCCAGTGCTTCTCCTCATTCCTTTAAAAGCATTTTTATCAGTAGGTGGTGTGGGTGGTCCACCTCCACCGGCTAACGTGAGAGTCAAAGTCGATATAATTAATCCCAACGCAGTTAAAATACTGGCAATAGTTGTCCCATGTTCTCTGAACAATGTTTTAATTTTATCGGCCAGTGTCGTATCAGCGTTGAGGACTTGATCGATAGTTTTTCGAATTCGATTGATTTGTGAACGAAGTGCCTTTCTGTAACTCGAAGCAGCTTCGAGGCAGGCCGATCTTTTGTCTTCTAAGTTACGCAATCTTTCTGCAACGCGGGGTCTACTGAATTCATCGCCCGCCTGTTCAAGTTTTCTTTTCTCTTGATCTATATGCTTGTCGAGTTCAAATAGCTTGGCTATATTATTGATGAGTTTTCCCCGAATGGTTTACATTGCCTTGTCAAGACCTCGTAATTTCCTTATATTGTACTCAAAGGATGGTGGTTGTAACGTGGAATTATCGTAGTAGGTGTACAAGATTTCTCCGAGACCGTCAGAGGCCCGCTTCGAGCTTTCTTCCAAATTATCTTTATCTATGGCACCGAGTTCAGTATGTACAGTCTGAAGAACTTAAGTAGTCTTCGCAGAAAGTTTTTCTCATGAGTAGTCGACAAAACCTAATTCATTACGAACAGTGTTGATGCCGCGTTTACTGGCTATCGTAGACAAGGCTAAGGGCTAACGAGTACGAGAATTCATTAGATTAATATCCGGAGAGCCACGCAGTCGCAATATTCCTTTACTATCTATCGTAAACTTTGAAAAGTCACGACCAATAGGACTTTCTTTTAAGGCATCGTAATAATCATTAACGTCTGGTTTCAAAAGTTCATTGTTAAGATTCATAAAGCTGGTTTCATCAGAACCCTCTTCGATTGTATCAGTTAGGTTATCTAGTTTAATAACATCCATTTTTATATTAAACATAAGGTTACATAATTTCAATATAAACAATGTCTTCGCAATACGGATGCAAGTTAAACCCACAACATAGACTTCGGGATCCATTAGGGGTCAAAGCAATTAGCCAGTCTGTAACTGTAGTGAGTGAGTGAGTATGGTTTTACGCCACTTTTAGCAATATTCCAGCAATATCAATATTCACTTCTGCCGACGCTAACAGAGAGCTTGTTCAGAACATAGGTCGTGCAATTGTTAACAAAATCGCGATTTAAATTAGCAGTAATGAGGTTTTGAGTATTGATAACAGCGATGTATATTTCTGTTACATGGATCTCCGGAGAACGGCTAAAGAACGGGAAAACTTACAGTACCAAGGTATTTGTAATCAGAACACATTGAGACTGCGTGTGGGTGCTTCTACTGGCGATAATACCATTGTAGAAGATAAGGCTTTTGCTGATGCATTTGGTTATCAATTCTATATTCCGCTCGACTTTGAATTACTAGATAGTCACATGCCCTTCTATCAAGCATCTCTAGGCCACAGGTTAGAATACGAACTCACCTTTAATTACTACAGCAGAGTAATCAAAGCTACTGAAGATGCCAGCTATTCTATTGACATTATCTCGCTGGAGTATGATATGATAACAGATCCTGAATTAGCCAGACAAATTCGTAACCTGTATACCGGATGTTTAGCCATTTTGTACGATCGCGTGCTTCGATCGACCGAAAGCTCACCAGGAACAAAAGAGATACGATGTGGAATATTAATCTATAAGTCCCCGCTAGATCGTTGAAGGGTATTTTAATGTTGTTCGAGGACCCCTCTGAAGCATTTGCAAGAGATACCGAGGTGTTCTACAACCCCAAGATTACAAAAGTAGAATTGACTATCGAGGGCGTGCCTAATCAACTATATAGTTAAGGCATGTGAGCATATCAACAATGGGATGAGATTTAAAAACTCCCTTCTATAAAACGAAGCCCAGAAGTTAACGCAGTCTTGAAAGATCTGTCTCTCTGGGATGTAATGATGGCTGAATTCCTTACCGTGAAGAATGCGCTATGGCTCGACATGCGAACCACAGAAGATGACCAACTACACGGCAGTGGGCGGAGAATAGAAAATGCCAGTGAGGGTGTTACTATACAGATAACGAAGCGTCAGGAAGCAGCTGGTAAATTAAACATATGTTTGTATGTAATTATGGACGCGCACCTTGATATACAGAATGGAAGATTCGTGCAAGCGATCTATTAATAATCATTTACGTAAAGAATCACACTGCGCTATCATCTGTGGGCAAATGGGTTGTGGAAAAACAGCTTTTATTCTACATATTTTACAAAGTCATTATCGGGATGTTTTCGCCCATATTATTATTCTGTGCCCGACTATAAGCATTAATATAACATATCTATCGAGAGATTGGGTAATGAATGATCCCGGGGTGTACAAAGTTGATCCAGGCGATCGTTTACAAGACTATTTATGTCACGAAATATTCAAAGGAAAATCAACCCTTTTCATAATAGATGACTGCAGTGCGAGTAAAGAACTTACCAAAAAGAAAGATATGCTTTCATATTTAGCATTCTCCAGTCGGCATATGGAGCATAGCGTTTGGGTACTTACTCAAAAATACAACTCTGTCCTGAAAGGTCTCAGAGAGCAGACCAAATGGGTTGCCTTGTTTCATTGCAAAGACAGAGATTCATTTGAGGAATGTCTACGCGAAAATGATGTTATTTCTACCAAGCTCGAACAGGATAAAGTCAGAAAACTGTTAGCGGAAACGAGGCACCGTAAACTCGTATTAAAACCCCAATCAACCAGCTGCTTATGCAATTGCTTAGCAAAAATATAGCAAAAATAGCAATTGCTGAGCAAACTTATAGCAAAAATAGCAAAAATATAGTAACTGGTGAGCAAAATTTCACAAAAATATAGCAAAAATACGATAAATTGAACATTAGCGGTTTCATTATGTTAGACTTAAATATATCCTTAGGTATTACATTATGGAATGGGATGAACTTATCGAACAAATGCTCAAAGATGAGCCTGATCAACATACAGTTAAACATAGAGAAAGACTTGCGGCTTGGTAGCCAGTTGAAAATGTTCCCAATATTTGGTGGGAAATTATACCACCGAAAAAATTGATAACATGACCGATGAAGAAATTAAAAAACTGAACGCGCATTATGAGTTTAGACTTGGAGCTACCATGACTAAAACAATATGTTCGGCTATGTTACAACTATACACAGCTGTAGCTAGTACGTTTCTACCTATCACGACAGAAAATCGCATGTATTTATGTGAATCTCTCGAGAAAGACCCATTCAACGAACACACTATAAGCGCAGTAAGCTGTGAGTTGTATCATAGATACGGAATGTTCTTAGCGCCGCTTACCACAGCTTTAATAACGGCTAGGTATTGTCAATTTAAACATATGTGCCCACTTAATGGAGACGGAAATACCGCAAGTGAACGAGGAAACACAAGCAATGACTACTCCAGTTACAGATGGTAAAATGTTGGTAAACGCAACATATCATTCAGCGGTGGTCAATGGCTTCGCCCGTATAGCTAAAAGGATTACTAAAGCCACACACTACCCAAGCTAGATTTTAATGGTTATGATATCGCTATGATGGTTCTCGATATAGGACTAGCAATGCATGGCAACAAAAGATATGCTTATCAAACAAAGGCTTATCCCAGAAGATATAATGAAGTAATTAAACATTTGAATATTTTATAAACATATAAACATATCATGGCATCAATTGCGATGATGGTCGGTGGAGCTATTGTTAATGCTCTAGCCTTTTCGGGGAGGAGAGGAGCAGAAAAGACATAATAAAGCATTAAAACAACTCGAAGCAGCCCAGTCAAAATGGGCCAGACAAAGGATGTTGAGATTAGATTTTATTCATGATGAACTGCGTAAGCAAGGACATTCAATTCAAACGTTTAAGGATGTTGAATCTGCCATGCACGAATACTTCCTTGTTTATGGAAAGACACTTGACCCAATACCGAGGCCAACAATATGTCAGTTTTATACACCGTCAGAGGCTCAGAAAGACCGTGACATAGCATTTATAATGTTTGGATTGTCAGCAGTTGCAATTTTCAGCTACACAATTACGCATAAGCTATGATAACGATGACTCAACTACTCACCAGTGGAGATATGATTTGCATTTAGACAAATGATATGACAGATGTATAACCATGAATCTGTGCAGATTTACACTCATGGGGAAAAAATTCAATGCAACCAGCGTTGTGTTGGTATATACTGTGGTATACATGCCTATTACATCAGACAGGAAATTATAAAATATACGTGTTCTGTATGTGGGATAGGGGTCAAAGGTTGTAATTGTTTATGTAAGAAACACAGCGCTGATAGGGTCACAAACCAGATTATTTACGCTAGGAAGAGAGATTACATCTATGAGAGGAATAGGTTTGGGAGAATACGTATTTAGATATATGAAAAACAACCATTTAGAGATTTGACTCATTTTGCAAACAACGTGGTCTACGTGGTTATTCTCAAATGAGAAAAGCTAAATTGTTTACCTTCCTCGGTTTGGAATACAACAAACCCCAGACTGTTAGAGAACTCAAAGCTCAAGCGAAAAACAGTGGGCTGAGAGGTTATTCTTGAATGAGAAAAGCTAAATTGATAGCTTTACTGAATGTTGATAAAAATCAACCAGATGATAAAATATTCAACCCGTTGAGTTAAAATTGTACCCACAGATGGCGTTGGTAAATATCTAAGAGGTTGGAAGATGGATATTAATTCCAACATGGATGTTAATGATGTTAAGCCCATCATATCAAGCAAAATTAATGAGGAGTTAGATGATTTAAATAGTATAAAATACCAGCTAACGTTTAAAATGTCATTGAGTAAAAATGACGCAGAATATACCAAACCTTATTTCCGGAGCAATCAAGAAGTTATAACCGAATCTGAGCCTATAAGCGCATCATTAGATGCTTCAATTCAGCGGATACAAGAAACTTTAGAATGCTGGACTAATAGAGGTTCGGGTTGGGGTGTGGATAAAACTGATAGTTTATATTTAGATATAGCGAATTATATGCCTTTCAAAGGTGGGTCTTATATAGATTTACCCCCGTATTATAAAGAGAAAAAAGCCATAATTAATGTAAAAAATAAAGGGGATGACTGTTTCAGAATGATGATAAGATCTGCATTGTTCCCCGCAGATTCTAAAATTGCAAATAGACCTTCGAGCTATCCCCAAAATGATGCACTCAATCTTGATTGTATAGATGAACCTACACCAATCTCACAAATTGATATGGCGGAAAAGCAAAATAATTCAGCTGAATTTTTTTTCGGACATTCTTCTAAAGCACTTGTTGTACACAGGATAAGCTCTGCCCCAGAACATATTCCCAGAATCAATTCATTTCTAATAAAAAAAGACGGTAAATATCATTATAAATGGATAAAGAGTTTAAGTAGACTATTATGCCATCAAACAAAACATGATGGAAAGAAATATTTCTGCAAAAGATGTCTGCATGGGTACAGCATGAAGCGCATTAAGAAGACTGCAGAGGTTTTGGACAGACTGCTATCAGGATCGATATGCCTAAAGAGGGAAAAAATAAATTAAAATTTGAACATTATTGATACAGACAATACCGAACACAATACTGAACATATTCCTTGTGAGTTTGGATATATAGTTGTAAGGTATGATGGGAAAACAAACCCGCCCGTGATTTATAGAGGTCCCGATGCAGGTGGAAAGTTCCTAGAATACCTACAAAATGAAGAGAGATTAATCAGGGAAAATTTATCGCGCAAGAAACCCATGTGTATGACGAGGGATGATTGGAAGGCCTACAAGAAGTAAACGATTTGTCATGTTTGTAATAAACCCCTGAATGGGGATTCCGTAAGAGATCATTGCCACTTCACGGGTAATTATCGGGGAGCCGCGCATAACGAGTGTAACCTGAAACTGAAAATGAATTCTCAAACAATACCAATCCCCGTTGTGTTTCATAACCTTAGAGGATATGATTCTCATCTCATCATGCAAGATATCTCAAAGACTGACGGTGGTTTAACATGCATTCCTAACAATATCGAAAAATATATCTCATTCTTGTTGACTAAAACTATACATTATACCGACAAGGATGGGAAAGCCAGAACAAAACAAAGTAATGGACTTAGATTCATAGATTCTGTACAGTTTCTGTTATCGTCCCTGGACAATTAAGCTAATGCGAACAATCCCAATGACTTTGCAATAACAAATCAATATACTGATCGGTTAACACGGTATTTGTTGTTGAGAAAAGGTGTATATCCTTACGAATATATGAATGATTGGTCTAGATTCGACGAAACTAAATTACCACCCCTTGAATCATTCTATAGTAACTTAACAGAATCTGAAATAACCTATGCTGATTATAAACATGCTCTGACGGTGTGGGATAAATTAGGTTGTAAGAATTTAGGCGATTATCATGATCTGTACTTAAAAACCGGTGTACTGTTACTCGCCCATATATTAGAGATATTTAGAAAGACATGTTTAAAACAATACGGCTTGGACCCGGCATGGTACCATTCCAGTCCAGGACTTTCGTTGGATGTATTGTTGAAGAAGACCGGTATAGAACTAAAACTACTCACCGATTATGATATGCACTTGTTTGTTGAGAAAGGATTAAGAGGTGGTATATCTATGATGGCGAAAAGGTATACTAAGGCTAATAATAAATTAGTGGAAGGATATGATCCGAGTAAACCCGACACATACGTATTATCTTTCGACGCCAACAACTTGTATGGATGGGCTATGAGTCAACCTTTACCCACAGGTGGTTTTGAGTGGGTCGATGTGAATGATATCGATGTCCCCACAGATTCCGATAAAGGATACATACTAGATGTTGACTTGGAATATCCAACAGAGTTACACAAAGATCATAACAGTTATCCGCTAGCTCCTGAGATATTAATGGTGAATAAAGATTGGATGTCGGAATATCAACACTCCTTGATGGGTAATATTAGGTTAGCTAACGTAGAAAAACTCGTACCAAATTTGATGGATAAGACAAAATATATCCAGAAATCGCCAGTTATAGAGTTTTAAAATTTGATCAAAGGCCTTGGATGGAGCCCTATATAAGGCTGGACACAGATTTAAGAAAGATAGCTACCAGCGATTTCGAAAAGAACCTGCATAAGCTCATGAATAACTCAGTATTTGGTAAAACTATGGAGAATCTAAGGAAGCGTGTTGATGTTAAATTAGTCAGGTCTAATGTGGAAGAAAGACTCAGGAAACTTATAGCCAGTCCGGCTTTTAACAGAAGCAAGATATTTGATAATGACTTAGCGGCGCTTCATATGCATAAATATAAAATTCAACAGACCGGTGTATGTTGGTATGAGTATTCTTGACTTGGCAAAACACTTAATGTATGACTTATATTACAAAGAATTTAAGAATCAGTAAGGTGATAGGTGTGAGGTGTTATATACCGACACAGATTCTTTGTTGATGGAAATACAAACCAAGGATGTGTATAAAGATATGGCAGAAAAAATAGATATGTACGATACAAGCAATTACCCAAAAGATAATCCACTGCACAGCATAGTAAACAAGAGTCATCAGAAAGATGACATATCCCCCCGGCAGCTGTCTGTAAAGTAACCACAAGTAAATGTGCAATTCTGTATGTAATCAAAAGAGTTGAAGAAGCATACATTGTTTACCCACAAAAGATCCACCTTGGTCGCATCCATATGAAATGGAAAGTAAAACAAGTGTGTTTCTGTGGGTTTTGTTTTATGCAAACAAATGACAAATTACAAGAAACAATAACTAAACAAGCGTAAATTCAACAAAGTCATCTATATGCCTGCCCATTTTAACACGTTATGGTCCCAAACCAGGTAACTGATCCAACATTTCTCTTAGCCCATGTCAATATAGCTGCAATGGTAATTCTAAAATAAACATTTCTAAAACTCCTGAATTTCAAATAGCACCAGTTCAGTATGTGCTTTATATATAGACATGCAACGTTTGGCAAGGAAATATTTAACAGTCTATTTGTTATATATACTTCATAAGTGAACACACCCTATATCAAAACTTAAATCCAACTTGTTGCCATGGAAATGTAAAAAATAAATATTTATAAAATTCCTAAATAGCAAAAGTCACTAGTTTCGTATGTGCCTGGTAGACATGCAAAGTTTTGTAAGAAAGTATTTAACAATTTTTTAGTTACGCTTCGGAAACGAACACCACCCTTATAGAACCTAAGTCCAACTTGTTGCCATGTAGACGTACAAAATAAAAATTTCTACGCCAGTATGGCTTGTTATTGTGCTGTGGGACAGCTTTCTTTTGTTGACGTACTATGGGGCATGGAGTTGCCTCCCTTTGGCTTTCCTTATTTTAGGTTTTGTCGGCCATGTCTGTCTGTTATGAATAAAAGTCAAGTCGTGATAACGATTGTCTCGTGTCCTGGTTGGTTTGCTTGATATAGTCAATGCCTAACACTGGCGTGGTGGCAGCGTTACGGATTTCGAAACCACACATACTCTTAAACCCAAGCAACCTGCATTACTTTGCTCCAACCGGTCAGTTGAAACTGCAGCTGGTCAACACGCGCGATCTAGAAAGTCATCATGAAGAACACGCATAGAGCACCCAAACAGTGGTCATTAACCAAAACAGAGACTGTAAATTCATTTGAAAACTGGCGGCAAAACCTTTCCTATACATTATCCCTTGACCCTAATTTTGCCACTTTCCTCATAGACGGTGTCACGTGGGGTAAGAAAACAAGAAACACTCCCTTGAGAGATTTCGATGATGATGGTGAAGACATCCCTCTGGCTAATCTTCATACAGCGCAACAGGGGCAGACATAACGCATCATGACGAGGAGATAAATGAGGATGAGGAAATGTCTCCCACTCTAGAGAACTTTGTGGTATTAATATGGCTTCAACTCATTCATAAAGACCTCCCTAAGCTTGTTAAGCAGAGGTATGGCACAGAATTACGTTCCCGCACGTTGGCCTCAATAAAACCAGAAATTTCCGATGCTATGGCCTCTCTCCTAGACGAGGTCCACACATCAAAGGACATGAAAGTTATGCGCGCATCTGCATCTTTACAAGTGGACTATAATCCTCAACCACCATTTGTGCGACAGTCAAATACAACTGTGAGAAATACGGGTCAGAGACGTCCAAAGTCATGCTCTCTCTGCAAACAAGCAGGGCGTTCAGATCAACACTTCTTGAGTGAGAGCAGATTCCTTCCTGACAGTGACCGCAAGTATCTTGCCAGAGCTAGACAAATTTCGTACATACTCGATGAGGAGAATGATGAGACAGAGCATGATACCCGTCTTAGAATGCAATAGCACGCGTCCCTCACATCAGGACAACGACTCTACAGTACTGAGGGTACAAGTAAGCCAGTCACCTTACCTTAACACTCTCTTCAACCATCAGGTTGTACATCTTACCTTGGACAGTGGTGCCACCGGCATCATAATTCGCTTAACAGCAGCGCTTTATCTCAAGTTGGACATAAAAAAGAGAACACAGTCCGCACGCCAAGCGGATGGTAGATCCACACTTAAAGTCGTGGGTGAAGTCCATGCAGTATTTGTGCATGAGTTTGTTTTCGAGGGATTGGTTATCGAGGATCTTGATGTGGACCTAATAGCAGGAATCCCATTCACGGCAATGAATGATGTCACTGTAAGACCTGCTAAGCACCAAGTTATTCTCGGAGATGGAACAGTATATGATTATGGACAGGTTTCCGATACTACCACAGAACACACTGTGCGCCGTGCACAAATTCTCAGAGCGCCATCAAGACGTCCTACCATCTGGCCAGGTGACTTCATTGAAGCTTCAGTCCCTGAGGAGTTCCCACACAGCGACACTATCTTTGCTCTAGAACCATGAACTGACAATCTCTACCACACATCATATCTAGCATAGCTGTAAAGTTGCGCATACCTAACTTGACAGGAGAACCCCAGTCACTATCTCGCCATGCCCACTTCTGCCAAGTGAAACCAGTGTCTGTCATGCCTGACCAAGGTTTTAGTCTAAAAAGTGATCAGTTACCTGACCCTAGTCCCCGCTCAATGCTAAAGCATGCACAGGTCAACAGTAGTCACTCGGATCCAGTGCAGTTGGACCCAGACCAGACATTTCCCCCTGCCATGAGGACCAAGTTTCAATCCCTCCTCCATGAGTTTGACTTTAAAGGTTACAATGGTGCATCTGGCCCGTTTCAAGCAGTGGTCAATATGGGTCCAGTCCAGCCACCACAACGCAAGGGCTGTGTTCCACAGTATTCCAAGGACAATCTCCTCGAACTTCAAGAGAAGTTTAATGACTTAGAAGATAAGGGGGTCTTTGTGAAACCTGAGAATATTGGTATTTCAGCAGAGTACCTCAACCCCTCATTCCTGGTAAAAAAGCCTAATGGTGGATTTAGACTAGTCACTGCATTGCTGATGTAGGTCGATATAGCAAGCCACAGCCTTCACTTATGCCCGATGTTGATTCAGTTTTGCGACAAGTCGCTCAGTGGAAGTTCATAATCACCACAGATCTTACTAATGCATTCTACCAGATTCCTCTCTCACATGATTCCTTGAAATATTGTGGTGTCGCAACACCATTCAGAGGTGTGAGGGTCTATGCCCGTTCAGCTATGGGAATGCCGGGATCGGAAACTGCCCTAGAAGAGCTCATGTGCAGAGTTTTGGGTGATCTACTGGAAGAGGGTGTGGTGGTCAAGTTAGCCGATGATCTTTATTGTGGGGGGGATACCCTCGACAAACGTTACAGTAACTGGAACATGTTTTAGAAGCTCTTTACAGAAATGGTCTTAACCTGTCTGCAAGCAAGACCATTATTGGCCCCACATCAGTCACTATCCTGGGTTGGATTTGGCGTAATGGAACCATCACAGCTAGCCCTCATCGGATAGCTACCTTGTCCACATGTACCCCTCCAGAGAAAGTGGGAGGACTGAGATTGTATGTTGGTGCATATAAAGTATTGGCCCGCGTCATACCAAACTGTTCCACTCTCTTGGCACCCCTGGACAATGCTATTGCAGGACACCAATCTAGTGACAAGATGGAATGGTCTGATGACTTACTTGACAACTTCCATTTCTCTCAGAAGGCATTGTCATCTTATTAAACTATTACCCTGCCAAGGCCACAGGATCAGTTGTGGATTGTTACAGATGGTGCAGTCAAGAGACAGGGAATTGGCGCCACTTTGTACATTACATGTAATGACAAACTCCAGCTGGCAGGATTTTTTAGTGCAAAACTCCGCAGCCATCAGGTCAAATGGCTACCTTGTGAAGTAGAAGCACTCTCAATCGCCCTTGCTACCAAGCACTTCAGTCCTTATGCAATCCAATCCTGTCATAAGACATGTATCTTAACAGACAGCAAACCTTGTGTCCAAGCCTTCAAGAAGCTTTGTCGAGGTGAATTTTCAGCCAGTCCAAGGGTATACACATTCTTATCTACAGTAAGCAGGTACCTGTGTTCAGTTCGACACCTAGCAGGAGCTGCCAACGTTCCCTCTGACTTTGCTAGTAGGAAGGCGCCAAACTGTGACAACCCCACATGTCAAATTTGCAACTTCCTTGACCAAACAGAGGAGTCTGTAGTATGTGGCCTTAGCATCCATGATTATATCACTGGTAACACTAAACTCCCCTTCACCAGCAGGGTAGCATGGGGAACTATTCAATCGGAGTGTTGGGATCTGAGATTGACTCATGCTCACTTAGTACAAGGCACTCGCCCCCCCAAGAAACTGACCAACGTCAAAGATGTAAAACGGTATCTACAAGTGGCCTCCATTGGTCGAGATGGTTTGCTCGTTGTTCGCTGCCATGAGCCACTAGCTGCCTCACGTGAGTGTATTATCGCTCCACGCCAGATCATCAGCGGTGTTCTCACTGCTCTCCATATACAGTTTAGTCACTCTCCTGCTCACCAGCTAAGGAAAGTGATATGTTGGTACTTTTATGCCCTAGACATGGACAAGGCAATAGATGTAGCTACAAACAGCTGTCACCATTGTCAGTCCCTCCAGAAGATACCCAGCGTCACCATCCCACAGAGTGTGTCACGTCACTTACCATGACATGTCTGGTGGACGATGAACGTCATGATACCCTAAGGCGTTCTCTCATTCAACTCTGCAACAATGTTCGCCCCCTAGATGGTCCCTGTGCAGTCATATGTACCGATCCTGCTCCAGGATTTATAGCTCTCGTCAATGATAATCTTCTCTCTCAGAATAGGATGGGCATTGAGGTAGGATGGGCTCAATTCAAAAACAAGAATCCCATTGCTGAAAAAGCAGTTGAGGAGCTCGAAAGTGAACTCCTACGTCAAGACCCAACTGGTGGTTCTGTTACACCCTTGTGCTTATCCCTAGCCACTGTTCGTTTGAATTCCCGCATTAGATCGAGGGGTTTATCAGCTAGAGAAATGTGGACACAGAGGGATCATTACACTAATGTTCAACTCCCTCTCAGTGACATGGATTTAATCCTCCAGCTTTTAGGTTTCGTCGGCCATGTCTGTCTGTTATGAATAAAAGTCAAGTCGCGTTAACGATCGTCTCATGTCCTGGTTGGTTTGCTTGATATAGTCAATGCCTGGCGCTAAAATTCCTAAATAGCAAAAGGCACCAGTTCAGCATGAGTCTGATAGACATGCAAAGTTTTGTTTGAAAGTTTTGAATCCAAGTCCAACTTGTTGCCATGGAAACGTAAAAAAATAAAAATTTCTAAAATTCCTAAATAGCAAAAGGCACAACTTCACCACTTGAGTGATATAAATGCAAAGTTTGATGAAGAAATTTTTAACAGTTTCAGAGTTCTGCTCCGGAAACAAACATCCCTCACAAAGTTAGCCTATGTCCAGCATGCTTTCATGAAAATTGGAAAATAAAAAAAATTGGAAAAATTCCATTAAGCAAAAGGCACAACTTCAACACTTAAGTGATATAAATGCATAGTTTGATGAAGAAATATTTAACTGTTTTTGAGTTCTGCTCCGGAAACGATTCAGACAGACAGACGGACGGACATGCCCATAGCTATATCCCCCCGCATTATATGCCGGTGTTAGGTAAGATGAAGGATGAATGTGCTAGGACCCCTATAGTGGAGTATGTCGGATTAAGGCCTAAGATGTATTCTATAAAGAAATCCGATAATGGGGAGATAAGAAAAGCTAAGGGTGTTCAGAAGTATGTGGTAAAAAAGCATATCAAACGGAAGAACATTCAAACACGAGATGAACGCTTTTAAGAAGTGTCAATCACATGATATATGGATTAAGAATGAACAAGACATCATGATCCCCATTAGATACAAGAGATGGATTGATAAGGATGGTGTAGCTACCTATGCATGCTTATGGTTATGGTGGTAATACTGTATCGTTGGGAACTGTGAGCAACTCTTCTCGTACAAATGCCCTGCCCGGTCCATCGTTTAGATAATAAAGAATAGGCTCTCCTTCTTTCATAACCAATCGACTAATGTTATATATCTTAAGGGACCAAATTGGCCTCCTTCGAGTTAACCGGGCTGGTATAAATATCTTACGCTTACTCTATCCGGAAGTTTTTGTTCTTTGCCTCTCCTCGGTGCTGAAGATTCGGAAGTTACAGATTTCATTTTAATCGCATCGGATGGTTTCTTCACGATTAATCTCATTACTTCATTATTCAGCGCTGATACAACAGCTGATAATCGTGTCACCCATTTGGTTGATCTTAATCGTTCCGATTTCATTTCAATCCAATACTGATATCCAAACAAGAAACAAGAGGTCAGCCTGATGACCTTCATTTGTTGTAAAAATATCAAATCTCTACCTCGGAATATAACGTGATGCCGGTAAGTATATTTGCCACATCGGTTGTTTCTTTAGCCAATCCTTTGCCACATCTTTAGATACCTTAGCCGTGGTGGCTAAGTTTTGTATTGCTCCTATACCTTTCCAATATCCTCGTGGGCTATAGTAAATTTTATCCATCATTCATTAATATTGATGATTCTTTTAATACGAATGATGACGATCGTTGATTCGCATCATCATTTTGACATAAAAAATTCCCTCTGTAGTTGTGGTATAGGTATATAAAGCTGGCTCTAGTGGGGTTGTGGTAAAACTGTCATTGTCTATAAAAAATTATATCACAGAAGCATTGATTGGCTCCAGGTGGTGGTGAACTAGAGTCAGTTTAGCTTAATCTCATGACAATCATTGAATCACATCATCATTTTGACATAATAAATTCCCCCGTGTAGTGGCAGTATAGGGATATAAATCATGCTCCAGTGGGTTTGTGGTAGAACTGTCATTGTCTATACTACTACCTTATTATGGTAACAAACAACTGCAGTTATTTCATCAGGCTCCAACCTTGTCATTGTAACAAACGGCAGTTATTTCATCAGGCTCCAACCTTATTATGGTAACAAACAACTGCAGTTATTTCATCAAGCTTCAACCTTATTATGACCACACAAAAAAATGCAGTTATTTCATCAGGCTTCAACCTTATTATGGTAACAAACAACTGCAGTTATTTCATCAGGCTTCAACCTTATTATGCAACAAACAACTGCATTTAGTTCATCAGGCTTCAACCTTATTATCCAACAAACAACTGCAGTTAGTTCATCAGGCTCCAACCTTATTATGCAACAAACAACTGCAGTTAGTTCATCAGGCTTCAACCTTATTATGCAACAAACAACTGCAGTTAGTTCATCAGGCTTCAACCTTATTATGCAACAAACAACTGCAGTTAGTTCATCAGGCTCCAACCTTATTATGATAACAAACAACTGCAGTTAGTTCATCAGGCTTCAACCTTATTATGCAACAAACAACTGCAGTTAGTTCATCAAGCTTCAACCTTATTATGCAACAAACAACTGCAGTTAGTTCATCAGGCTTTAACCTTATTATGCAAAAAACAACTGCAGTTAGTTCATCAGGCTTCAACCTTATTATGATAACAAACAACTGTAGCATGTAAAATCATTTATGACAACAGGGTTCAGTGCAAACAAATCATGATGCCTTGACTTAAATCTGCTTGTACCATTCACACAATGTTTCAGCTTTGTTCACATTGTAGATCTAGATCTTCGGAATATGATTTTACAGGTTTCTGCAAAATTAGATTAATAAATATATGTAACCTTAGGAGTCTAAATAAATTCATAATAATTTGAACAAAATAAGGCTTCTACATAAGAAGGAACATGCATGTCAAATCTAGTTTCATCAATCCAACAGTGAAAACTCAAACAATAGTTATCATTGTAAATCATTCTAAGACTACTAAATGTAATACATCCTTGCATGATCCAGTATTTTGCCTGTCCTGCTCTAACTAAATCTACAGATTTTCAACAGAAGTCCTCTTCAACTATCCATGACTAGTTGTGACCACAGCTGCTTAAAACCCTGATGTAATAGAGGTAGTACTCTTAGAATTCTTAATAATGATAAATATTGTTTGATAATTCTTGCGAATATCAAACCTCTGTTACATCACTGCCAGAATATACCAGAGGGCCTGGTGGGTTCTGACATCTAGAAATCCCCTTGGATAGTTAACAGTTGTTCATTGATACCTATTTGATTCAATTGTCTTAAACTGATGGACTGAATGGTGATAGGTAAACATTGAACTGAATCACCTCAAAAAGACATATTCGGATGAATAACATGAATCAGGCGAATTTTAAATATACATGTACGTTAAAGTACCGTTATATTTGCTTCTATTTCTCACTTGTGAGGTCCTCAGATGTTCTAAAACTCATTCATATTTCAGGATAACAACATTGAAGAATTCACTTCGGGTACTGATGTCATCACTACTGGCTTTGATGTCGTTATTTCCAAATCCAGTTATAACGTCAATTCTATTCATTCCAACATCAATCCCTGTGATTTCATGCATGATTCCAGCCATTAACATACAACCTGTGTCCTGTTCCACACACAGTAGATAACCATGTTGAATAGATGCACCTACCTTCTGAAGCTGCTGGTTTTGGACTCCCCCACCCACTCCTTTTTCCTACAATGAGGGAGAACTACCTAGAGATGATAGATTGAGCTGCCACTATACATCACAAGGAATAGATCTCATGTAATGTAGGTTGGATATCACATAAGCTAATGCACTGATCCAAATACAGAAGCAGATGGCTGAGCAGGATGTTAGCAGTCTGAAATAGTGCCATGAGCCAACCAGTGACCATAACCTTGGCAATATTATTTTCTGAATTAGTTTTACAGGAGATAAACAATCTTTTCCTATTTCGTCTGTGAGGGTCCACTGCTGGTAGAGAGAAATTCAATGTGAAAATCGGACAGAGGAGGAGATCCGGCTTTAAGCCAAGGCAAGTAGGGTCTATGGCCTAACGTGTATAGACAAGTGTAGTTGACTGGCTTTTGGCAACGTAATCCTGGAGAGATGTGTATGTAATCATACAGCTGCGGAGGCAGCCTCGGAGAGACAACTTTAAGGCAGTTGTGGATGAAGCCTGGGAACATTGTTGTACAAAATGTCTGATCGGGGCGCACAAAGAAGATTTTGACATAGAGGCAGGTGGAGAGGATCCTCCAATAGCAGTGGGAATAGCCTGGGAAACCACATATTATTGGGTTATCATAATAACCACCCAGTCTGCGATTTCTAACTTCCAGAGAACCTTGTCATGGGTGGGTAGGTGTAAGCGAACAATCCTGACAAGGTCGTGGATAGCCTTTCCTCTTAAAGAGCCTGCAATTGGGTACAGGACTGACATACGAGGGGCGATTGATAAGTTGTGAGCCTACCTCTGAAGGAGTGTGGTACGGATAAATTCCTTTGTGGTGGTGATAGACTGATCAAGTACAGTGACATACACAGGAGGATTGTTGTATTGGACACATTATTTAGTTTAGTATAAACTATTGACTGCAAGGGGGATTATGAGATGACTTAAAATGGAGAAACAGGAAAAGCGAGCTGTTATCAAATACCTTTACAAGAAAGGCTTAACACCCAATGCCATATATGAGGATATGTTATCCACACTAGGGGAAGATGCTCTGTTATATGCAACAGTGAAAGGATGGGTGGCAGAGTTTAAACGTGGGCGATCGAGCACTGATGATGAACCCCGTCCTGGAGCGAGTGCATTTCATTCTGACAGATATTCTAGGAATGCACAAGGTTTCTGCTCGATGGGTCCCCAAACTGTTGACAGCTGATCAGAAACGTCAAAGAGAGAATCTCTCAAGGGAGAATCTCAAACGTTTTGAAGGTGATCCAGATAACTTTCTCAAATGATTTGTTACAATGGACGAAACATGGGTCCACCACTTTGAACCTGAATCAAAACAACAGTCTAAACAGTGGAAACATGTCACATCTCCTACTCCAAAGAAAGCAAAGTCTGTGCCTTCAGCTGGGAAAGTCATGGCATCCGTGTTTTGGGATACTGAAGGTGTGATCATGGTGGACTGGCTTCCTTAAAGGCCGTACTGTTACAGGGGCTTACTATGTGGAACTTCTGAGACAGTTAAGAGAAAATCAAAGTTATGTGACGTGGAAAGTTGACGAAAGGTGTGCTTCATCATCACGGCAATGCTCAAGCACACACATCACTGATAGCAATGGCCAAAATCCATGAGTGTGCCTTTGAACTTCTCCAACATCCACCTTATTCACCTGATTTGGCTCCGTTGCACTATCATCTGTTCCCACAGTTGAAAAGGTATTTAGGTGGAAATCATTTCCAGTCAGATGATGACGTCATTACAGCTGTCAACAACTTTTTGAGTGACCAAGAAGTTGACTCCTACAAAAGTGGCATAATGGCATTGCAACATCGCTGGTAGAAGTGTGTTGACCTTAAAGGGGACTATGTCGAAAAATAAAAAGCTTTGGTATCAAACTGACTTTGTTTTCTTTAGTTAGGCTTAGAACTTATCAATCGCCCCTCGTAGATGGGAAGCTGGTTGAAAACAAATCCTCATTAGGAGTGTCCCATAACGATGTTATCCATGAGAATACCTCCGGAAGGCAGGACCATGACATCACCACAAAGGCTGTCCAACAGAATGTTGAAGTTCCTAGGAATATGTCCTACTTCCACCTGGCAGCTGATGGAGTCTGCCAAGGGATGCAGTCATGTAGTTTTCATCATCAAGGAAGCTGACTTGATTTCCCATTCCTCTATAAGGGTCGAGGATCGGAACAGGAGACATTCTCAAGCCTTAAGGACATAATAGAATGCCTTCATCTCCTGGCAATTGATGGTAAGTTTCTCTGAAGATCACAAAGCCTAGGTTGTGAGATCGTCCATGAAAAGAAGATTTTAAGATCCTCCTGCTTGTGTACCAGTCTCTACATAACACCGGCTCTGCCTGATTCTCCTGTATAAACCTACCAGAAAAAATATCTTGCATGCCATCTGTAGCAAAGTGCTACGCTTATGGTTCTTATAATTTTAAGAATATATGGTGGAAGCTGCAACTAAAATAACATGATATTGGAAAATACTATTCCTGATAAAATAATAATTTCAGATTTCAATTATTTCTTCCAACCATAGCATCAAAATTCTTTGAAGTTGCATCATTGGATATGTTTTAACTGAATTACCGGTAAATTGGGAGGAAACGTGTGCACAGCTGATTGCTATTACCGGCATAGTTTACGAGAAAATACACATGGTAATCTTAATCTCTGCATATAAAACAATGCCTTGGAGAGCAGGAAATACATTTTAAATGGTAAGTCATCAAGTTTAGTGATGTTTTATATCAAATTGTTTCAGTAGAGATAATCATTCTTTATGTATAAGGTATATTTTATGAATAAAACAATTAATAGTTTTCTAAGTTATTATTATGGTTCGCCCCGATTATGTTTCTAGGTTTGTCAGCACCATACCCATGCTCGTGGGTTTCACAGAAGTGGTAAACCTGCATCACTTCGGGCTTTCCTTTCACATTAAGCTGACATGATGTGATGTAACTGGAATCCTGGAGTGGCGTTAAACCCAACTAACTCACTCACTCCCTCTATAGACTGCACCAATCAGCAACAGTGATGTCCAGCATTAAGCGACCATTCCTGTCGGCCGGCAGGGAGAGTGACAGGTAAGCATGATGTCCCAGCACAGATCAAGATGAACAGCTCCATGCACTCTGCGCTCAAATCTAATATGGGTGATGTAGTGTAGTCACAAGTGCCGCTGTTGCCAGAGCCAAAAGGAAGCCTGTCATCTTGGTGAGGTTGTAGTAGAAGTGATGCAGGTTTACCACTTCGGTGAAACCCATGAGCACGGGTATGGTGCTGACAAACCCTAGAAACATAATCGGGGCGAAACGGGATTCGAACCCACAATCATAGGTTTCTGGCGTGGCCAAGGGACACAACTCTGCACAGCGAATCGCGGCGCCTTAGACGACTGGGCCACCCGTGACCCCTGATGATGCTGAGTGGAGTGGTTCAAAGGAAGCGCCTCTGAGCAGGTAAAGTACCACATTCAGATTCGATGCCAGGAGTTTGAACTTGGCTGTCTGGTCTACCAGACGAAAGGAGTGTAACAACGCTAAGAGTTACAAAATCTTTGTCATCTTTCAAACTTCCGAAAATGCCTAGGAATTAAGGACCACAAGGTTTGGTTTGTTGTTTAATGCCGCACTCAGCAACATTCCAGCTATATGACAGCGGTCTGTAGTTAATCGAGTCTGGACCAGACAATCCAGTGATTAATATCATGAGCATCGATCCATGCAATTGGGATCAATGACATGCATCAACCAAGGTAGGTTGGGATGACGTTTTATGGAGGAATATATTCCAAGGATTGTGGGAACGCAGTGGCAGGATCCTGATGTTTCTCCTTGCAGAAACTCTTGAAGGAAAACCACTTGGGGCTTAAAGCTCTTTGTAAACAGACCAGACATGAAGATGTAAACTGTCTGGTGCTGGGTGTGGCAGTCTGCTGTGAGTGTGTATCAGCAAGTTCGGCAAGTCTGGAAGTTGAAGGGGGTTCATTGAGATCATTTCTCTGAGGTCCACAAACCAGCCTCTCACCGGCTGCCAAGGCGCTATCAAGGCTCAAGGAAATGAAGGATATGGGGAATACCCTGCTCAGAATGTAGGCTGAGTTGTATGTAATTAGATCCATGGTAGGAATCTCACAAATATGGCAGATATTGGCCTGTACACAGATTTATGTCAAATTCAACATATGGGGCAGATATTAGCGCATACTCAGATCTATGGCAGATTATCATATAATAGTAATAATTGGCAAGTCTATAGTGCTAAAGTTGTATAGATTCATATATAATGACCAATGTTGTGATTCTCTGGATTATTTTTATCATTCCCCTTTTGGAACACCATCATTGGTGCAGGGATTGCATATCAGTACTTTTCTTAAAAACATTTCCAGAAATTTTATCATAGTTTTCTAAGACCTTCTGCACCATCCTCTTATTTGACAGAATTGATAAAATGCTGAATATTTTCACACTTAGCCACTTTCGATTCACAGCCTTTACACAAGAGAAATCATTTAAAAATGATTCTGCATTGTGATCTTTTGATAGTGGTTCTTCCTCTGCCGCCATAAGGAAACATTCATTTTCTAAGGTGTCCGGCTCCATCATTTTTGACTGGTTGCTATGTCTATCAATGTTAAACTTACATGACGTCAGCATAGGCAAGGAGTCGTGACATGATCTCGGCATGTTGTCATATAGCAATTGAACTGATTATTGCCAGATATGACAATAACCCACGGATTAAAGTCCCACAAAAAATCTGTGCGTGTGTGCGTTTTTGTTTGTATTACAGATTCAAAGAAAAATGCAGCCAAGGGGGCGAAAGTTGTCTAACTTTTCCCAGGACTTCTTTAGAAGTTTTTCCAAGGGAAACTTATCATGTAAAGGACTTGAAGAGCCTTTACTGTGTAGTGAGTGCGTGTGACAAACCCAGAACAGACCTAATGACTAAAGAGTTACAGCCTGTCAAAGATGGAATTCCTTTTTCTCCAGGACTACTTTAAAGATTCATGACCCGAGACATCAGATTTGTTTCAGTGATCCCCTCAGTGTGAAACACTGATTCTGGATCTTAAATACATAAATTTTTAACCACCTCATACTCAGAATTCAGCTTACTGAACACCTTTTGTCTTCCAAACTGCTGTTAGTGTTATTCAATGGTCTGCACAGCTGAGTCTACCCTTTGCCCAATATGTACATTTAGTACTAGTTTTTAATCGCAGGTATATCATCTTATGTTTACAATTTCACCTCCTTCTGTTGCTTCATTGCATGCACATTTCCTCGGAGGTGACGTAACCATTTCGCACAGCCATTTATCGCGTCTTATATTGCATTGTCGCTCTCCGCTTTACCACCAACCCACCCTGTTTGCCTCCATCCATCTCATTTCCATTGTACATCACCTTTTATTGTCCATTACAGGTACCAGGCACAACACATTGTACATATCTATCTATCTCTCCAGAATATTGTACATATTTCATCAATGTGAATAAAATATTTCATGGAGTGACGCGGTTCTTCTGGCCTACCTATATATACTAATTAGGGTTTACGGTTACCTGCTTTTCAGCGGGAACCCAGACTTGGTTACCTTCTTACCAGTTGGAACCCAGTCTTTCCCAGGTTTTCCCTCGGGAATCTAGTAACAATTATATTTGGCAACGCAATCTGCCACATAGCTTAGCCTGGCAGCTTTCGCTCCCATTTAGACCCGCAGTGTTGGTCGGGTAGCGAAGTTTCCATCATTTGGGCCTTAGCGTTAATTATCTATTAACAAATATGTTTGACAAGGCAAGTCGCCACATAGCTAAATTTGGTTGGCATGGTTATGCCATTTAGGCCTTAATAGTATTTATTCCAGTTCTATATTGGGGTAGCCCTGTAGAACCTCAACACCCTCGCCCATTAAATCTGTTGTTGCGTCTTTGTCATTCTTTCAACATAGCCCACCTTTCTCAGGTAGGTTGGCTGTCGCTGTAATATCATGCAAGAGTCTCTCTGATTGACATTATGATTACAACTTGCTGGAAGGTGGATTTAACCCTCCACATATCTGATGTTGTATAACCCGTGAATTTCCTGTTATTTTGTGCACCTGCTCAGCATCGTGAGTAGACAATATAATTATTTATCCGACTTGTCTCGTTATAAGTTATCAATCAAAAAACGGTGGGTTGTTTGTTATAGAGTAAATATTAAGAGTATATTATTCAATATGAATAATGATTCAGTCTGATTGCTGTCGAATGTCCAGACAATAAGGAATTCATTGAATCACAATCAACCAACTATATCTAACTCTAAAACATGCATAGCCCGCGTATCTGAAACAATCAACGTGAGTATATGGTCTTTCATTTGGTCAACTGTCGATTATTCAGATGTTTGTCCTTTGAAACCGAAAGTAAAAGTATACATCGGTCTAAACATGCATCACTTCATGTACAGTTACAGTAAAAATATTTTTGGAACAATGAATAAATCATAAGGTAATGCAATTATGAAGCGCCCTTTCAGATGGTGTTGAGATGGATTTTATCTTTACTCTTTCACCGTGACGTTTTGGTACAGTTGAGGGTCGAAGTACTGACTAAATCAGCAAACCACACCAATATATTTTGTAACTCCATGACATTTGGTCAGTCATCGCTTTAATGTTATAGTAAAAGTACTCACAAAACAGGGGCAGTCGGGTAGCCTAGTTGTTAAGGCGTTCATTCATCACGACGAAGACCCAGATTCGATTCCCCACATGGGTACAATGTATGAAGCCCATTTCTGGTGTCCCCTGCCGTGATTTTGCTGGAATATTGCTAAAAGCGGCGTAAAATCATACTCACTCACTCACAAAACATAAAAACACATCCAACCTATGTGAATTTTATTAATATTTTATACATTACCACGACGTACAGGAAAAAAACACAAGCATGACTGACTTGCATTGTCTATCTAATCAAAGAAAATCATGGCTTCCCACCATTATTGAAACATGCAGAATTGAAACCGAACCCCTTCCTTTCATTTGGTCTCTTTGCTAATGTTACATATATCACGACAGGTAATTCAGTTCCTTTTAGACACTGATATTGTTTTCACTATTTGAGTTTTTGCTTTATTAATTTCGCTTTTTATTTATTGTCATGTGCATGGTCTTGAAATTAATGTAAGTTTTGGAGAGTAATTTGGATTGGCTGTTTGTAGATCTATTTCGACAAAACAGGTTATATTTCTGTCAGTAGGGTGGTATACATGTACAAGCATATAGGTGATATTGAGGAAATGTTTAAACCAGAATGGCTCAATAAGCTGAATGGAATGATCACAGTGCAGGTGAAGCTTGGTAAGGCATTACACAGGAAGGATCCCTTCATATTCACATACATAGACCTGACTCAATATTTTTAAAGATTGTATTCACTTTAGCTGTTAAATTGTTTGATAGGCATTACTTAGAAGTTGACGGGTGACAAGATAGACACAATTTTTATGGATAACTACTTCTTTAATACTGTAAAAGGCGACGTTTCGGTATAGATCCTTATACCGTTGTCAAGCAAGACTTTAGCTGTGTTACTATAATTATTTCCAATTGCTTCAAGCCATTCTAAAAATTTTAACATTCACCATCTGAACATTGTTTGGTAAAACAAACTGCATCGTCAGGATAATGTAATTCAAGTTTAGGCAAACTTATATTTAATTATTGCAACTTTATATATCACCAAGTATTAAGTATAAGTATATTATGTATATTATTCACCAAAGGCCTCTAATACACCTACGCTGCATGTTCATTTATCGCTTTTAGAAACTAAACCATAAACAAAGACTTAATGCAGTCACAAAGTCTTGAGGTTTATAATTTGAACATTGAATATAATTTCGGGTTTGTTTTGTAGCCAGAGAAATATAAATGTGTGAGTAGGCGTTGAAAGCCACTGTCAACACTCAGCATTTCCGACATTTACGGAACGTGGTACAAAAACTCATTGATAACTTATACAAATGAGTTATTAAATCTGAGGAATGTAGCAAACATTAGCCAACATAGACTTTAGTCTATGAATTTCTTATTGATTAATATAGAATAGGTGTTGTATCCATGCAGAAAAAATACACTTTTTAAGAACATGTCCATGTAAAGCCTTGCACTGTTAGTGGATATAACTGGCTACAACTTTCTTAATATAACATGAGGAGTACAAACAAATTTTTTTGCACAGGCTTAAGTTAGCTCCATGTTAGACTGATCATAAATGTATCTTATAAATGGGGAAGTAACACACGGCCCTATTACTGAAATGTAGTGTTTCGACATGGTGCAAATTTTGCAGCACTATCACGGCACTGTCATGCCATTTTCGCGATACTTTCATGGCGCTAACGGCAAACATATCGCGAAACTATTTAGGGATACAGTGGAAGGAACTTTTGAAATGTAGTGTTGATGTCCTTGAAAAACTTGAATCTTTTCAATACTGGTTGCCAAAAAAGTGGTCACCTCAGTTGACTCAGGTCACTCAAATCGAATGCTCATAGAAACTACTACTATGCCACTAGCTGCCTTTATTTACTGATAGGTACTTGCAGTTGAGAAAAATATATGTCATGTGCATTGCGACTTCAGATTTAGATGTCATCATTGGGTTTAACAATCATTCTAAGTTTCAGCTTAATTCACTTTTAGTCACATAAGAATAAAACTTGCTCAAGTGATTTTAACCAATCTAATTAATATCAGATCTTAGTTCTCGTTATCGCTAAACAAAGATCTGAGGACATCCCATTACTGGTCACGTCACAACGACCTTTCATTCAACCAATCAAAGCGTCGCTTACCAGATCATGAAAGTTACAGTCAGAATGTATTTTCTAATCATGCAATCTCGAAAACTTAAAAACAGGGTATTCCAAATGACAGTTTGACTAATTCCGTCAAAATTACTGTCTATCTCTCGCTTTTGTGGGATAAACATTTGAACGGAGGAGGCTTTGCACACTACATTGGAAGCACTGCCATACAATCTCAACCATATATTAGACATTCCTGAATGTTCATTTGTTCAGTTTTCAAAATATAAATCGAGAACTGTGTCAACATATATTTCAAGCGTAGTCTGAATGAAATGGACGTTGCCAGGTTGAAATGAGTGCCCTAAAGCTTGAAAAAGCTGCTTTCTAATGGGTTGATGTCGACTTCTTTTTATTCATTTCAGTGGTCGGTCAAAGTTTGTGAAAGTTTGTGACCCGGGATGGGATGTCCTCAGATCTTTGTTTAGCATCAGCGAGAACTTATATCTGATTTGAATGAGATTGGATTTTAACCTAAGAGCTATATACATCATATGCATACCTGTTTTGATAATCTCTCCCAGGTTTTCTTCAGTCGGTATACTGAGCTGTTGACAAATGCTGCACAGATCTGGAGTACACCATTGTAGTTATGCATACATCTGCAAATATCTGCAATTGCTGCCCATTTTTCAATACATGAGACTCTCTCTTGCAGATTCGGGCGGCGAACAATTTCTGACACAACTTGTCTACTGACCTGAAACATGAAAGCACATTTTCTGAGGACTCATTAAAATAATGCCAAAATTTACTGAAGCATAAATGCAACCCTTCTTAACCATATGCCATGGATGCCATAGGGACATATATATCCCTCCTCTTCAAACTTTACTTTGAAAATAAATAAAATTCAAAATACACACATACTCTTCACAGTTTTGAATTCTTCAGGAAAATCAAACAATCATTATTGTCGTAGTATCGGTCAAGAACCAGTTAACTACTATCGCTCTAATGTGCATGCCTGGTGTTCACGTGCAAGACTCCATTGCTGTAAGACATGCTCAACATAAACAGCCATCTACTTATAATCAATCATTGATTATCATTGTGTGGAACCCCGGTATTGAACAGGTATCATGACATGTTGTCAGAAGGGTTGACACCTACGCCTACTGACTAGAAACGAGAAACTAGAATACACATCGGGAAGACATCATCTGACCGGATGGAGACATCGAGACAACGGGAAAAGCCTACGCACAACAGCCTGAAATTTCTACGAACCAAACTGTGATATTATTGACATTAACAAATTATCAAAACAAAACTGAACACCAAAAATAACAAACAAAAGCAATTACATAGAAGATAGATTTGTAGACGGCCTGTCCTCATTTCGCCTACACCTCATTTTAGCCTACACCCTTATCAAAACAAATTTACAGCTGACTGCACATAAGTCAAGTGCTGTGTTACCTCTAAAATAATGAACTGACCCAAAAGAAGGTTAAACAGACAATACAATCTTGAAGCTTCATACATTGTTTAATAGCTGATATTTACATTATGCAGTTATAATAATGATTGATGATTACTGTAGCTTCAGTACATATCCAACTGCATCAAGAAATTGCATTACAGTTAAACAGAAAAGACAATCTTGAAGATTCATATATTGTTTAATAGCTGATATTTACATTATGCAGTAATAATAATGATGACTCATGATTACTGTAGCTTTAGTACATATCCAACTGCATCAAGAAATTGCATTACAGTTTTTCTTCCACTAAGAAGCTGTGTCTTTAGTCTTTCAATTCTTTCGTCCCTTTGTCTGTCAACACGAGCTCGGGGTCTGCATGATCCTACAAGATCAATTTGTTTCCTGGAGCGTCTATCTGCTTTTTCAATCTTCTTGATCTCCTTCAAGAACTGATAGATGTTAGGTTGAGATCGGGGCATTCTCTTTTTCAGCCCAGAGTGGAACCCTTCCAGATGGTTGTTAGATCGGGGACCGCTGTTGTCGTGCTGGTTCCAAATATGGCAGGGGAATCTAGCGTCGTCATCTACCCATGTGCTGGTGACATAGTTGTTAAAATCACCAATCTGTTGATCATCAGGTCCCTGCTCCATCACCTCAACCCATGCATTCTGTACCTGGTCAAGTGGGAGAAGTGGCAGGGCTGCGGCACGTCAAACATGGGGCTGAATTGCTGGATTGTTCATGTATTCTCGTACAAGACCTCTCTCAACTACCTGACGCCACAAAGCTTGTGAATAGTGAAACAGACAACCCCTCACATAACTATCAGGAAAAACCTCTGCAATGGCACTTATGACTGTTGACTCGTAATCAGTCTGAAACACCTCTGGAGAAAGTTCAGTACCAGTTCTGGTTCCTACTGTGTCCTTCAACAACCTAAATAGTCTAACATATGTCTGTTTGGTCTTGTTAGGAAGCAACGAAAAAGCAACAGGATACATTTGACCATTTACAAGACAATGAATCATATACACTTGGAGCCACAAGCTAGGACAAACAAAAAAGTACCATCCATAAACAAACTGTCAGAGTCACTCATGATTTCTAACATCTCAGTGGTAGCAAACACCAGTAGTCTGTCGTCTTCCCCGTCATTGATGCACAGAAAATCTCTTCCATCTTCTGTCTTTGTCCACATTCCTTCCAAGTTGACTGTTGTTCTGGTTTCTGGAACTAGTGGAATATTCTTGGCTCTGTTTCTGTACAGGGAAGCTTGAACACATGCAAAAGAAAGGGCAGTCGCATCTACTTCTTCATCAAGTTGATCCAGTTCTGCGTTGTATATCTGCTGTACAGGAGAAATGTCGGTCTGGACACGCTGATTGAGTCGACCAATGAGTCTGATGTGTTCTTCATTCTCTACAGGGGTGGCTGTGAGGATTTGTAGACGTGTTCTGCAATAGTGCTGCAGCTACCATTGCAACCTGTGTGGAAACACTTCCAGTGAACAGCAACTTGACGCAAGATTTATTTGCACATTCAAAACAACTAAGGATTAACAGAATGACCAAGTCAAACAAGAGCTGTGAGAAGTTGTCATAGGTTGTAAAAACTTCACTTTGAACCTCTATGCCGATTAGATTAGAGCTTGGATTTAGTTAACAGCCTGAGATGGACAATGCCCATTCATATAATAGGGGTGAGGCAATTAAGCATTTGGATTATTGTAGGCGAAATGAGGTGTAGGCGAGATGAGGTGTAGGCGAGATGAGGTGTAGGCGAAATGAGGGCAAGCCTTGTAGACAGCCATGATAAGATAATGCATGACATGCTGCATCTCATTGAGAACTGTTCATTGCCAATTTCTGACAAAAGCCGACGTTGGCAAACAGCGTTGAAACCAAGCGTTCCGATTGACAAACGGTATGTGCCGAATGTGAGTATTGTAAACTTCCGGCAACCGCCGATAGAGCTGATATCAACGGAAAAAAAGCATTTAGGATGGAAATTAACGTATTTTGATAGCAAATTGCATCATGGCAGAACTAACAATCAATGAACTGCAAATCAGCAAATCAGCAAATCTTCCCAAATTTCTGGAAATTCAAACAAACCTGTGAATTCATATTCAATGGACCCCTCGCTGAGAAAGATGAGAAAATCAAGGTTCAATATCTTTTGTTATGGGCAGGCGAGGAAGGCATGGACATACGTGAAGGTTGGCATTTATCAGAAGACGATAGAAACAAGATAAATATTCACTGGCAGAAATTTGAGAGTCACATTAAGCCAAAATCATGTTTTAGAGTTGCACGTTTTCAACTGAGGGCCTTGCGACAGGAAGATACAGAAACAGTTGATGCTTTCATTACCAGGGCAAAGGTCATTGCTGCAGAATGAGAGTACACAAACACTGATGAACAGTTACTTGACACACTTATTTCCGGTGTTAAGAATGAAACTGTCCAGAGGAAGTTGATATCAAAGGATAAAACACTAACCCTTGATCAAGCCCTTGCAATTGTAAGATCATTTGAGACAACAGAAGCACAGATGAATGACATACAGGACACAAAGAAGATACATAACATTGACTGAAGGGAAACACGACAAACAAGTTATCAAGGCAACAGAAGTGACAAAAGTAACAGACATTACAGTGGTACAGGGAACAGATCAGGCAGAGGTACAGACAGGGTGACAAAAGACAACATAGGACTGCACCGCGGTCATTGCTGGACGCAGCCATCCACGCGAGGTTACTTGTCCGGCATACGGATCACAATGTGACAACTGCGGGAAACTCAATCACTGGGCCAGGACGTGCCTTTCTAAAGGAAGGGGACAAGTAAGTAACTCAAATAAGAGACCAAACCAAAGGAACCAAGGTAAAAAGATACATGAAGTAAGTGAGATAGAAGCTGCTAAAACCAACAAATATAGCAACAATAAGTTTCAGAACTTTGTTTTTGACTCCATTGAAGCATATTACCATGTGTGGTAACCCCATACTACATACAATCATATAATGAACAAGACAACCCGGTATTAGAGGGATAGTCAAGATGTACATGTATTTACTCTTCTTGAGTGTTTACATTCATGGCAGAAGCAGCCGTCGCGAGGTTCCCAGAATTCCCTGCTAAGGGAGCAGTTATTACGCTTAAGTGGAAATCACGGGGAGTGGCTTATTGTTTAAACTGTTTCTCTATGATACTCCTCCCCCATAGTTTTGTTGCACTTTAAACATAACTACCATAATGAATCTACACATGTTGAAAGAACTGACAATGCTCCAGAAGATGTCATTAAAGTGTCTCTTCACACATCTCATTGGAACATTTTAAATGAAATTTAACCAATATTGTGATGGCCATCACGAAGAATATATAAATATTAATGTGTCTTTATTATAAAATATGAAAGTTATGACAGCTTGTAAAAATTAGAAATATTTCCTAAATATTTCCCTGCTGTATTTTTGATGGTTGTATGACAGTGCACGAATTATATCATAATTATCCTGTAAACTGTAATAAGTTTTGCAGGTATATATCAGTATATTTTTGCCAACCTCGTTTTCACGTAATTCAATGTTTTGAATCCCGTTTTGGTAAGAAATCTATCAGAAGATCATAGCATGCTTTTGTAGAGCTTCATGGCACACTGTTATCTCGTAAAAATAATCATATGTCCATGCCATCATGTTACGCATATTGTTTAGGATGTGCCAGTACCTCATAAGCATCGATGTCAACAACGTGCCTGTCAAAACGATCTTGTTTACTTGTTTCAAGAGTTTTGCATTGACCGTAACTTTTGAAGAATTCATCGTTCTAAGCACACAGTTACGCAAATTAACCATCAGATACAGATTAATCATACCTTTGTTCTTCAACAAACAGATCACAATCACTTGGCAGCTTGATATTGATCCATAATCGTGTGAATTTGTGACCAGGGCTGAGCTACGTGTTTCGCCGACGCCCGCCATTTTAACTTTGTGACAGCTAGCCTAGGTCGCGATGAAGTAACTGAATTTGGCTAATGCTTAGCATTTTGCATTATAAAGTTTATTTAATCTCATGAACTATGTCCAGAGGAACCCAGAATCGTATTTGATGATATGTCAAGACGTGTATTAAAGTTACTGTTAATTCTGACATCAGGAACTATGTAATCTTCGCTGATGTATTCATACGCAGTATTTAGCGTCACTGTTTATGAACATGTTTCTCATAAATATGACATCCAGTGCTTCTGTCAAAGCATACCAGTGGCCAATTTGTGTTATTAAACGTCTTATGCATCAGATAAATTCCAATTGCCTCCTGACATTTGTAATCTTCCTCTTTGAATTGTCCATCATAATTCCCAGTCGATGTTGCTTGTTGTTATTACGTCCTCTCGGCAGGCAGCAAGGACGTAGCTTCGACGTAGCAGGACGTAATTGTTTATCTTGTGATATTGGAAGGCAATTAGTGAATCAATTAGACAGAATTCATTGATTGGTATAAATACTCATTTTTATACCAAATTACCTCCTGAGATGGTTTGCCTTCCTCTTTATTTCAGTGATTTTACATTGTGAAAGTAGATCCCTCAAAGGAATAAGGACGTAAAGAGACGTAATTTCTCGTAATTTGATTGGTCAATAACAGACATGTGACCATTTTCTCACACCTATAAATACGATGAGATCCATTCTGGGTCATTCTGACTTTGGCAGTCTAAAGGTCAGTTTCAATTAAAGGGCAGATAATTCAGCCCAAAAGTTCCCCTTGTCCTCATGTAATCATTTCTATAAATAGACTGCATTTTTGAACACAGACACAAATTGCTTTCTTAGTAACTGTAAAGTTATTCAGATGAAGAAGTCATCTATATATATTTATAGCAGTAAAATACCATTAAAGTTACAGGCAATAATTATTTTGCCCTGACACTGGTCCTTACAAATAAACCTTAAAGCTGAGAGGGATCTACTTATTTGGAAGAATTGTGTTGTCCATTTAAGGCAGTGTTGTACCCACATGAATAAAAACTAATTATTCATTGAAAAGAAGTGTTTTGACTCTCCGTTACATCCAGACTTCGAGGTTTATCAGAAGTTCGGGTCCGGGCCACTACAATATTGTTCCAGATGTTATTTAGAGTCTCTCATGTCACACAATAACTGGAACACTTTAACTGAATATGCACTTTCATTAATGATTAAAGATAACTGGATATGCATCTGCTGATGTCTGACTAAGGGAACCAATAACAAGATCCAAAACTATCAATCACTGATGGTTCACTTAGGTGACAAATAGTGTGAAATACATCACATTCACATTACAGTTCATAACTCAGCAGCAATCTTTAGATTAAGTCTATCCGGCGCTTTCCGGATTCTGGAAGAACAACGAAATTCTTGAGCACCACAAGAATCTGACTGAGTAGGAGATAGTGTCTCTGGTAAGACCTGCTGTGGCTCGGGCCTTGTAGAAGTAACTTCATCTTGCAGGTGAGGGGTACACGGAAGTACTGGAATGTTGCCAGGTTCAGGCAACATAGGTAACTTGTCGGGTAGTTCTGGTAGAACTGATTGTTCATGTGTTGATGGAACTGTTTTATCATGTTGGCTTTCATGCGTCAGAACATGGCGCAAACGCAGGTGATCAATATGGCGCTTGGCAACACCACCATTGTCAAGACGAAGTTGGAATGACACTGGACCGGTTCTCTCTGTTATGATTCCTGACAACCATTTGTCACCAGGACGAAAGTTTAACACATACACAAGATCTCCAACTTGCAAGTGACGGTCCTTTGCATGTGCATCATGTACTGACTTTTGCTGTTCTTGTTTGTTCCTAACTTTACAGCTCATATCTGGATGAATAAGATTGAGATGAGACTTCGGTCTTCTTCGAAGAAGTAATTCTGCTGGAGATAACCCCGTTGTAGTCTGCGGGGTAAGTCAGTATCTGAACAAAAAACGTGCAAGTTTTGTGTCCAATGTGCCCCCTGTCATACGTTTAATGCCAGATTTAAAGGTTTGTACAGCTCGTTCTGCTAAACCATTAGAGGCAGGGTGCCACACATGTATCAGTGATGCCATTACATTTCATAAAGACAGAGAATTCCTCACTTGTAAAACAAGTGCCATTGTCAGTGACCACTTGGTCTGGCAGTCCATGAGTTGCAAACATATGTCTGAGACAATCAATTGTAGCAGTGGATGTGGCACTGTTCACTGGAAACACTTCCAACCATTTAGAATGTGCGTCAATACACACAAGGAACATTTTACCCAGGAAAGGTTCGGCATAGTCTAAATGCAAACGACTCCATGGATGTTCAGGCCATTCCCAAAAGTGAAGCGAAGCCTCGGCTTGTACTGGACGAGACTGTTGACACACAGAACAGGTTTTCACCTTGAGTTCCAATTCATCATCCATCTTTGGCCACCATACGAATCCACGTGCTACAAACTTCATGCGAGAGATACCTGGATGAGCTTCATGCAACATGTTCACAACAATCTCTCGACCTTGTGGTGGCACAACAATACGATTGCCCCACAAAACACAGCCATCAAGGACACTCAATTCATGTTTCCTTTTCACAAAAGGAGTGAAAGACTCCTCTAGATTTATGCTTGGCCATCCAGAAAGAAGGAAATTTCTTAGTCTGGAAAGGGTTGGATCTCTGTCTGTCCATTGTTTAATTTGCCATGATTTCACAGGAGAAGCATCCATTGCTTCCAGTAAGAGGATTGTGTCCCCTGGTAGAGGTGGATTTGGTGGTATGTATGGTAAGGGAAGACGACTCATGCAGTCGGCATTCGCAAGGGAAGTACCCTTTCTGTACTCAATTGTATAGTTATATGCAGAGAGGGTTAATGCCCAACGTTGAATTCTGCTCGATGCCATCTGTGAAATGCCCTTGTCCCAACTGAAGATGCTATCGAGGGGTTTGTGATCTGACAACAGAGTAAAGGAACGCCCATATATATACTGATGGAACTTCTTAGTTCTGAAGATAATTGCTAGAGCTTCACGATCCAATTGAGAGTAATTCTTTTCTGCTTGCGACAGAGACCTGGATGCGAATGCTATTGGTTTCTCTACACGATCATCAGACTGATGTGAGAGGACAGCACCTACCCCCTAGGGAGATGCATCACACGCCAATACAAGTTTCTTATGGGGATCATAATGCGTCAAGAGATCACAAGAAGACAAATGTCCTTTCACCATGTTAAAAGCTTTTTTCTGTTGAGTTCCCCATGACCAGGTAACTTCTTTCCTGAGAAGCCGATGCAAGGGCGCCAAGGTAGTGGCGAGATTAGGCAAGAAACACTGATAATATTACACGCGTCCAAGGAAGGATTTAAGTTCAGCAACATTGCGTGGAGGTGGAGCCGACACTATAGCCTTCACCTTTTCGTCAAGGGGATGCAAATCCTGCGCATCTATTTTGTGACCCAAATACTCTACTGAGCCGACCAGGAATTTGCACTTCTGTGCGTTTAATCTGAGACCAGCCTTGCTAAGTCTGGATAGGACTTCCTTCATGTTTTCCAAATGTTCCTGTTCAGAGGCCCCAGTGACAAGAATATCATCCAAGTAGACACAGAAATGGGGAATGTCTTTGAACAAGCACTCCATAGTTCGCTGGAATACAGCTGGAGCTGCCGATATGCCAAAGGGTAAGCGCTGGTACTGATAGAGGCCACGAAGAGTGTTTATAGTCGTGAGCTTTTGCGACTCCTCGTCAAGGGTTAACTGTTGGTAGGCTTGACTTAAATCCAGTTTCGTGAAAGTCTTTCCACCTTACAAAGATGAGAACAGATCTTCGATCCGTGGAATGGGGTAAACATTAGTTTGAGCGACCTTGTTGACAGTTAATTTGTAGTCTCCGCAAATAGGTATGTTCCCATTGGATTTAACCACTGGTACGATTGGAGCAGCCCAATCAGAATACTGCACTGGCTTGATAATACCCTGTTTTTCAAGGCTTTCAAGTTCATCGTCATCTGACGAAGAGCATAAGCAACATTCCTGTGCTTATAAAATCTTGGCACATTTGAGGTGATCTCAATAGTGACCTTTTGATGCTTGAATTCCCCAATATCATCTTGGAACACATCAGAATAAGAGTTCAAAATGTCTTGTAACCCTTCATTTCTCACATTCAAAATGTTCCCCCAATCTAGTCTGATGGCCTGAAGCCAATCTCTGCCAAGCAAGTTCTCGCCATCACCTTCCACCACTGTCAGCGGGAGAGTAGCCGACTGATTTCCATAATTTACTAGAACGTCTGTAGTGCCTACTATGGGTATTCTCTCTCGGTTGTAGGACCGAAGAATAGCATTGGTCTCACTTAACTTGGGCCTGTCATCACCCTCCTTCCACACTGAATGGAAAGTACTTGAACTGATCAATGAAGTTGCTGCGCCAGTGTCTATCTCCATAGTTAGCTTTTTACCATTAACTAACACTTCAATGAGAGGGCTCCACTCTGTGTCGCTTACCACTCAATCCGTTTTGAGCATGTTGAGTTTCTACCTTAAAAAGTCCATATTCATAGTTCTCGTCTTCCTGAGATACATCGTCAATACGATTAGCATGATTAGTTGAAGATCTGTAATGGGTACCACGACCATGACCACGGCCCCTGTCGCGACCACGACCACGGCTGTGACCAAGACCTGAAGATCTATCATTCATGGCGCTGCGAGAGCGACAAGCACGCTGGATATGACCAACCTTATTACAATTGTTACACACAGCGTTTTTGTAATAGCACTGACTACTGACATGATTTGAGCCCCCACAGCGATCACACTTCCTGCCTGTATTATTTCGCCTGTTATCCTCTCTAATCTTGTGCACTGGCCTTGGCATCTGATCTCCCCCTTTAATATCATGCATTTCCTTAGCAGCCATTTCCATTCCTAAACACAAGGAGTAAGCCTTAGCAAAGTCCAATGTTTTCTCAGTTAACAGTCTTTTTTGCATTGCTTCATTGTTGATACCACACACTAGACGATCCCTTAACTGAGTCTCTAAATCAGTGTATTCACATGTCAATGCCAAACGACGTAACTCGGACACATATGCCGATACAGTTTCATTAGGCTGTCTATCACGCATATTGTACCTTCTCCTTTCCATCATAATAGTGGGTTTTGGGTGTAAATGTGACTTCATCAGGTGTACTAACGCATCATAAGAATGATTGCCAGGTTTCTGTGGCGTAGACAAGTTCCGTATTAACTTGTATGACTTCGCACCAATCACACTCAATAGAATAGCACGCTTCCTACCCTGATCTGTAATTTCGTTTGCTTCGAAATAATGTCCAAGTCTCTCGACATATTCATTCCAGTCATCAGTCTGAGAATCATATTCATCTATTTTGCCGAAGGTAGCCATGTTGTTTTGAATACCGGGCGAACGCATGTGGTCTGACCAAGATCGTTGTTACTACTCGCCGGCACGACAAACGCACTAAATTGACCTCGTCGCCAATATATGTGGTAACCCCATACTACATACAATCATATAATGAACAAGACAACCCGGTATTAGAAGGATAGTCAAGATGTACATGTATTTACTCTTCTTGAGTGTTTACATTCATTGCGGAAGCAGCCGTCGCGAGGTTCCCAGAATTGCCTGCTAAGGGAGCAGTTATTACGCTTAAGTGGAAATCACGGGGAGTGGCTTATTGTTTAAACTGTTACTCTATGATACCATGAGACTACCAGACAACTGAAAACAACATTGACCTACATTCTATTTCAAAGGACCAGGCATTTTACCAACATTTCCATTCATACAAAAGACAACACTAAACATATAAATTGCAAGCTGGACACAGGTTGGCAAGCAAATGTTATGCCTTGACTGGTGTACAATAAGCTATTTCCTGCAGACATAGACTCTAACGGCCTTCCCTGTGGATTAAAGCCTTCCAACATTAACCTCACAGTCTATGGAGGAAGTTATATCAAACAATACGAAACAGTCAACCTCAAGTGTTCAACAAACAACACAACAAGGCACCTTGACTTTCATGTGACTGAAGCAAACAGTCCCATTAACCTTGACATTCGAGCATGCATTAATCTCAAGCTGGTGACAATGCACTGTGACAGTATTGATAAGGACAAACAGAATCCACCTCCAAAACAGAATGACCATGCAAGCAGTGGCCTACCTACAAGGTCTAAAGAAGAGTTCATTGACAGATTTCCTGACTGCTTCGAAGGGGTCAGTCTATTTCCTGGAGACTACCACATCGAATTGAGGGCAGATGCAGAACCATTCAACCACCAAGGCGTGTTCCTGAATCGTTGAAAGGGCCACTACGTAAGGAACTACAGTGAATGGTAGATCTGGACTTGATAGAGAAAGTTGACCAACCAACCGACTGGGTGAGCAGTCTCGTCTATGTCACAAAGTCAAATGGCGACCCGAGGATTTGTCTTGACCCTAAGGACTTAAACAAGTGGATCAAACGAGAACATCATTACACCCCAACTATAGACGATGTTTTGCCAAGACTCACTGACACAAAGGTTTTTAGTAAACTTGACGCTCGATCAGGTTTCTGGAATGTAAAACTTGACGAATTATCAAAATTGCTCACCACATTCAACACTCCTTATGGACGTTAAGAGGCTTCCTTTTGGGCTGAACTCGGCGCAAGATGTCTTTCAGAAGAAGGTAGATCAAACATTTGAAGGAATGCCTGGTGTGATTGGAATAGCTGACGACATTGTTGTGTACGGACACACTGATACTGAACATGACCAGAACCTGTCCACAATGATGATGAGAACAAGAGAATCGGGACTAAAACTCAATCCTGACAAATGCAACATAAAGATTATATGACTGCAAGAGGACTGGAGCCCGACCCTGACAAGGTATCCGCAATTGTGAATATGGAACCGCCAACGTCCATAGATCAACTACAATCTCTTCTGGGTATCGTGAACTACCTGGGAAGAATCACAGCAGAACTGGCAACAATCACAGCCCCTCTATGTGACCTCTTGAAGAAGGATGCTGAAATTGCATGGTTCCCAGAACACAAGAGAGCTTTTGAACAAATGAAAACTGCTGTAAGTACTCACACAAGACTCGCCTACTTTGACCCCAAAAAGCCGACAACTATACAAGTTGATGCAGGGAAGCGGGGACTGGGTGCCGCCCTACTTCAAAATGGACAGCCAGTGGCCTTTGCAAGTAAAAGTCTAACTGACAAAGAGTCAAACTACAGCAATATTGAAAGAGAAATGCTGGCCATAGTTTTTGGGCTTGAGCATTTTCACCACTACATATATGGGAGACCAGTTGTGATCCAATCTGACCATAAGCCCCTGGAGAGTATCACCAAGAAAAACCTTGTAAATGCCCCACCTCAACTGATGAGAATGTTACTTCGCAGGCAAAGGTATGACTATACTGTAACATACACTCAAGGAAAAAACATTCCAGTAGCAGATCCCTATCGCATACACCAATCCCTGGCGAAGCTATGCCAGGTACGGATGTGGTCGTGCATGGGCTGGTGAATGTATCCTTACCATGACTGAGCCAGATCAAGGAATCAACCGACAAAGACATGGAACTTCAGCTCCTAAAGACAGCAGTGTTGTATGGATGGCCAAACACACGGAAGGACTGTCATGCATTGGTCAGAGATTATTGGAGCTCCCGGGATGAAACAAGCATATATGACAATGTTTTGTTGAAGGGAGACAGGGTGATCATACCTCAGGATATGAGGCAAGACATCTTGAAATGGATCCATGCTGGGCACCAAGGATTTGAGAAATGTAGACTCAGAGCCAGGGAAACTGTATATTTGCAGGGTATGAATACAGACATAGACACAATGATACGAAAATGCTCAGCATGCCAACACAACCAACCCTCACAACAAAGTGAACCTCTTCTACACATTGAAGCTGTAGAGCCGTGGAATGTAGTAGGTTCAGACTTGTTCACCTGGCATCAGGACAACTACCTGGTAATGGTGGACTACTTCAGTGGTTTTCCGATAATCCTCCAGTCAACAACAGCAACAAAGGTGATTGTCGCCATGAAATCTGTGATGTCAGAGTATGGAGTGCCACACACCCTTATCACTGACAATGGCCCCCAGTACAAATGTAATGAATTCAGGGAATTCACAAGTGAATACCAATTCACTCAGATCACTAGCAGTCCTCACTACCACAATTCAAACGGTAAGGCCGAGAGGTATGTGGGAATCGTGAAGAAAACTCTTCAGAAGGCAATAGAGTCAAATCAGGACCAAGCTGTGGCAATGCTGTGCGTACGAACAACACCCCTTGTCCCAAAGCTGCCTTCACCAGCTGAACTAATGTTCAAGTACAAGGTTAAATCTAACATCTTGACAATCAGCAAGAAGTCTGCAGATACAGAATTGAAGGGGAAACTTCAAGCATATCGTCATCAACAAGCTCAGTACTACAACGTGAACACCAAATCACTTTCACCACTACAACAGAGCCAATCAGTGAGAATTCAAAATCCAATCACCAGCAAGTGGGAACCAGCGGTCGTCAACAAGGTGTGTGACGAACCCAGATCATACATCGTCAAAGGAAGTTTGGGTGGCATCTACAGGCGTAACAGAAAACACATTAGTGTCCCATCACCTGTTAAATCAAGCTCCCCTAGCCATCAAGCTGATGAAGATAGTGCAGCTCCTTGGACACCGACATTGCTCAGACAAAGTGACTCTTATGCATGCAATTACACAACCAGATCTGGGTGAAGTGTGAAGCTGCCAGCCGCTTGATTTGTGAACTTTAGATTAACCAAAGACACTTTAAGATTTCCTTATGCATATATTTGCTGTTAATGATAAGATTCATTCCCTTTGTTGTGACACAGTAATTAGTGTCCATTAAGTTGGTTTCCCAAGTATTTGCCTTATATAAAAGGGGAGATGTCGTAGTATCGGTCAAGAACCAGTAAACTACTATCGCTCTAATGCGCATGCCCGGAGTTAACGTGCAAGACTCCATTGCTATAAAACATGCTCAACATAAACAGCTATTGACCTATAATCGGTCGTTGATTATCATTGTGTGGAACCCCGGTATTGAACAGGTATCATAACAATTATCATCGTTAATATTCTAAGAAGACCAACTCAATTACATCATTGACATAATCCTGTATTTTGGCTACCATCACATTAAAACTGTATCTTCAAACTTTCAACAGAAGGCCTCTTCAGTGCTGACTATCCACAATAAGTTGTGCAAGCATAAGCATCTTGCTTACCCAGAATCCTTGAGTAAGACTGGAAAACCACACTTTTTTCCCAATATCCTCTAACTAGCTGCTGATGGTTGGGGGGATTTTCGATATAATAGAGGTAGTATTCTTACAATTATTAATAATGATGATCATTGTTTGATCATTCTGGGGAATATAAAAACCTCTATTGCATCATTGCCAGAATATCCAGATATTCAGGTCCAAATCTGCAGCAGATGCCAGTAAACTTTCCTTCTTCAAAAGTTTTAACATATCTATGCCATCCTAAAATAACACAGAATTTATTTGACGTAGTTAGCACCCAGGGTTGAAAGATAAATTTCGTGGTTTATGCTGACAGCCTGAAATGTTCATATACAACAGATACATTTTTTTCAGAATTTAATTGCCCATAATTATAGGTGCATATAACACGAGTGCGTATTATACGTGAATAAAAAAGTCTTTTGTACATTGATCAATCTGTTTGCCAAGGTCACTTAGTATGGAATTCTAAATTTAGATACAAATCCCTGGTCACACTTCCAGAATATCAGACATAATGATTTGCCAGTATACTGTATTTAGGTACATATATGTGACAACCCTGAAAAACATTGGGAGAATCCAAGATAAAATGAGCACCTGTAATTGCCATGGTTATGGCTAATCAATAGGATCCATATTCCAGAAAAGAGAAACCTGTGATGGCAAAATTATCTGAAGAGAGGAGATGCAGCACTTCCCGCCATTTAAGTTGCATTGATAAAATATACAACACAAATTAATTAGTATGTGATCTCTTATTCAAAAGAAATATCATGAATCCATAAAGTATGACTGTTAACAAATAAACATGCAAATTAAGTAAAACAAATATCTCATTAGGAAGAGAATTTATGGATGTCAACTTCTTTATTATGAGGAACAGCACCATGTGTTCCTCACAATAAAGAAGGTGACATCCAAAAATTATCAACCTTATGTGTATCACTTCTAAATTAAATTCAAAGACTTAAATAGATTGTAACGGAACGGCAAACGACTGGTCGATAATTACTTGTGGACAAATTACTAAAATAAATGGATGCTGCCACCAGTCACAAAATGTGACAAAATAAATACCAGAGCTTGGAGACAAGGTTTAGAGAAAAGATATCACAAGGATCTACAAAGTTACGAATTTCGAAACTAGCGAAATGCAGAAGGATCACACAACGAGTAAGTAAAGTTCAATAACGAGTTTATTAATTATTCAATGAACTGAAAAATCTTGTATATGGTCTCGAGATCGCGAGACCGGCTTTGAACTGTACTGGAAACATCAGTCGCTCGGCATTGTCTGTCACATCGTGGCTCAAGAATCCGGTACTTGTCTGTATCCCTCCCGCGATTGATATATCTGAACTGTTAAAACAATTAAACTGTACAATAAACTTTGAAACTTGGAAGTGTACCAACTTGGCTGCAACCGGAACTGGATCCATGTAATGTAAACAATACATTCCGGAAGTCATGTGACCGAGAATGGATGACAGTGAGGCCACACCTCCGAGAGCTGTCAAACTGCGATTTAAGACAGCATGAAGTCAAATCCTAAATAGAGCTTGGAATTAAATATATAGGATCGATTCTAGAACGATCCCTGTAAAGATCTGTAGATAAAAACGATTGACTGTGATGGCATCATCATGCGACTTGATAATGTAAACAATCGGGTCGGAATGACCTCGGACCCTCCGGATCGCGATGACAATCGACGCATGTCAAAACATCTGAATATAGGCTGTAAACTGTAATATTTTATACGGACGACAAATCACTTGCAACTTGTGATAACTGTAACTGTAACTTGTATGCTTGAATAATAACAATCTTGGAATATTCCGTCGGAATGAATCTGGAATGGCTGTCGGAATCTCGGAACTGTCAGACGTCATCCGGACATCAACAAAATGTCATCCGGATGTCCACAAAGGTTAATAATCACTAATCCACAATCGAATACTTAGAAAGCAGACCAAATATTAATATTAGCCATTTAGATTAAAAGCTATACAATAAAAAATCTCCTAGAATGCGAAAAATATAATTTAGTTGTGACGTAACCCTGGAACCCTACCTTGCTTGTCAAAGTCAAAATTGCCGCCCCGAAGTTCACCTTGACAGGTCTGTTTATAGGTGACGTAAGGTCACATGACACACAACTGTGATGTCAGAAAATCAAAGATGACGACTGTAAACATGACTGACGTGACTGAAGTTGGAATTTACTGTTATACTTGATTCTGTAACTTGGAAAAACACTGCTTAAAGGGGCACTGATCTAACGCAATTCCCCGGGACTGGTTGTTGCCTTTGTTATTGTTTTTTCCCAGTGAGTACCCGTATGTAGAGCAGAAATCTAGACTAGCTCACGACCTCTGTTGCGCCATTCGTAAGCGCATTAGTCACTTTTATGGATACCGGTAGTAATAAGAGCGTATGGTCACATTGATCAACAAAATGAAATACAGTTTTCGAGATAATAAGGAAATGTAGGCATCTTTGTGGGTAGCATCGGTAATGGTGACGAAGTTTTGATAAGTCACTTGCTTGGTAATTTTGCGATTTTCGTTTACACTATTTTGACTTGCAACACAAAGTAAATATTTCACCTGAGCATTGCTGTTTTTATAGTGTGTATATTTTTTTAGTGTCAAAATGTGTAACATATTTATTAAACGTCTAAATATTCAGTTATTTTACAAAGTGACTGAAAAACATTTCCATCTGTATTATTATGATAACGAATTCCAATCATTTTGATGTTTAATGTCATCACCAAAAGACTGAAAATGTCACGTTGAAAAGTACATTTCTATGTTGTTTGGCTTCTAATCCTACATAATAATCTGTTGTGATGTTTGTAGGCCCTTTTGATCGTCTTAATCAATCTGGACAGAATTTTTATTCAAAATGACTGAAATATTTACACATTTTAAAAAATGCCTGAGAGAATCACATTTTACAAATTGACGGTAATCTATACACGCTTACAAAGGAAATGACCTGTGAAAAAAACGTCTATCGCGCATTGAAGAATTTCCCAACCAAGAGGTAGAAAAACAAGAACGAATCGGTTTAAATGAAGGAAAACAAAATGCAAATACCATAATTACAACTTACCAAATTTATGTGTATAAATAGGCAGCTTCCTTATTCGAGGAATGTATCCGTGAATATCCACACAAAGGAATAATATCCCACTCGTCTGCAGCTATACAAAATAACTTATTCGATGTCACGTGTCTCTGTAACTATCAAATATTCTAAATCGTTTCGGGTGTCAAGTCTCAAGGGTCGGCTGAGAAAGGCCACGTGACAACTATTTTCATTATGTCGACGGTTCCTAAAAAATCCATTGAGTTTGATAACAATGAGCAACCAATCAACGTATTATCAGTTAACCCTTTGAACAAATTGTATGTTGTTTTTACATCGGCACTTCACGCCATGATATGAGTGTATTCCCTTTGTTTTAGTAAACCTAGACATGTAAACACTCACTTTTGACATATCCACTGTGCAAGATAACAGTGATTAATCAATCAACGTATTTTCTGTTAATCCTTTGATGACTAGGAACGATCCGTTGATTTACAAAAAAAAGTAAATCAACTGATCATTCATCTCTTGCTGGGCTGCCACGTGCATATTACATAACCTCACTTCAAACCTGGAATTAGATTGAATAATTACCCCCGACACAATAAATGCCAAATGAGAACCTTTGTCAGGTAATCTAAGTGGTGCTACCACTAATTGTACCTGTAATAAATTCATTAACTGAGCATCATGTGAATGACGACAAATACACAAGTGTAGGGTTATACGAGAAAACGTGGATGGCAACAAGGGAGTAGTAATCGTATTATCGACGCAATCCGAAATCCCAAAATGCTTTCACTGCATGGATACTTTTTTTAGTATTAAACTATAACCATCTGGGGTATTTCCAAATGACGACTTCCGATGAGCTCCGCCGTTCTTTTTGTCTGTTTGTTTAGGCTGAAGAAATTATTTAATATGTGCCCTTTGTCGAATCTTTATAGATCACAGTTAACCAATCAGTGTTTATGCAAAAATGCGTAAAACAAATATTGCCTCCAGCCTCCAAGTTTATTTAGCTGTCCTTGCAGACGGTAGCCCAGTCTCTGGTCACGCTCAGTTGCGTTGCGTATCATCCGGGTACTCACGGGGGAAAAAACAATAACAAAGGCAACAACCAGTCCGGGGAATGGCGTTAGATCAGTGCCCCTTTAAAGGTATGTCAACCTTATAACATACAACCATAGTTGAAATTAGTGTGAAGGCTGGGAGTTGTTCCACTGTCATAAAAGGCTGTAAGTGTGATCTTTGAAGTACCTTTGAATTTTTGTTACACTGCCCCCTCCCTCTGGGTAAGGCATAATACAAAACAAAATACAAAATGCAAGTCAAGGTAAATTTTAATAATACGTTTCCTCCTCAAACATTCTACTTTCAGGTGCAGAAACGGCGGTCATCCCAGCAGTAACCACTTCGTGGAGTCAAGATACAGCTTGAGCAAGTCAAAATAAACGACGCGAGGCTTGCTGCGGGACCCTAATTGAATTCTGTTAATAACATCAAAGATTTTTCCAACAATGGAAAGAGGCCCTGGCCACTTCATCTGTAACTTGGGAGAAAGTCCTTTGTAGCACCTGTTAAAGAGGCACCATACTTTATCCCCAACTGAAAATGATTTGCTGTGTAAATGTCTGTCATAATTCTTTTTCTGTCTATGACCGGCATCTTTCAAGTTGATCCTCGCCTGATCCCTTACATCTAAAAAGATTTTCTTTTACTTTCATGGGATATTCTTCAACTTGAACTTTGTACATGGAGTCTGTATCATCACATCAACAGGCATACACAGCTCTCTTCCGAACACCATCTTGTTTTGGGTCTGTTTGGTAGAGTCATGGGTGGCGCTGCGGTAAGCCATCACTGCAAATGGTAGTTTCTTGTCCCAGTCCTTTTGTTGACATAGGGGATCCAGATACTTGGTCAAGATATCAACCAATGTCTTGTTAAATATTTCAACCATGCCATCAGACTTTGGGTTTAACGGATGTCAAAAATCCTGACAAATCTCAGAAAAAAGTCTTGACTCAAAATTTCTCCCCTGATTTGTGTGGATTTCATGTGGAACCCCAAATCTGCAAATAAATTGTTCAACTAAAGCATTATCAACTGTCTTAGCTTCTTGGTTAGGTAGTGCATAAGCCTCAACCCATTTGGTGTAATAGTCACCAACCACACATATGACTCTGTTTCCTCTTTCTGTTTCAGGAAATGGACCTAAGATGTCAATTGCCAATCTCTCCAGGGGTGCTCCAACACTGTACTGCTGTAAAGGTGCTTTAGATTTTCTGGTCGGCTTGCGCCATGCAGCGCAAGTCTTTTTTGAACGCTTCCCCACAACTGGGAATAATAACCTCTTGTTGTGTTGACCATCTCCAACACAACTTCTAGATACTCTGTGAGGAGGGGCCCCTCTCCTTCCCCAGACGTAGTTCTCGAAAGTTCCAAGTCTAACTTTGTTTGATAACGCCACAGGAAGTCTAGTCCAAATATAGCTGACCCTCTGATGTCTGCTACTAGGAAGTCAACTTGTTTACTGACAGTCTTGACCTGAATCGTCATCCTGGTCCTGCCATACAACTTGAGACTATTTCCATTTATCTGCTTCACCTCGTCAGAAGTAGGCAAAAATCGGGACACATCTGAACCTCTGTAAATGTAAGATACTGTTCTCGAGACATGGCATTCTCTGTAGAACAAGTGTCCAACAACAGTTTGACAGATTTCCCTGCAATATTTACAGCTATATACAAACCATTCTCTGACTGCTTGAGAGGAATTATCTCTTCTTTGTCAGCAGAACTGGCTGGATTTGAGTGTTAATTCAAGGGATGGCGACTGGTCCCTTTATCTTTTCCTTCTCTCTGGGTCTTTTTCTCATAAGATGTAGGCTCACGACCCTTTGAACAAACAAATTCTAGTTTCCCTGAAGATTTCCCTTCTGCTGAGGTTGAAACTCTGGGTGGATAACGACAATCTCTGTACATATGATTGGTCACCACAATTGTAACACACCCTCCTTGTTCCTGACTGTGAAGGTCTATTCTCTGCCACTGGCATAGAATCAAGTTTCTTTTCAAACTTGTTTATTGTCTCTATGAGTCTTGATATATGTTCAACTTGATCATTCTGTCGATCTGATTTTGCTGCTAAAACTAAGAGTTGTCTGGCTCTCGACTTGTCAGCAGATCGCAATCTTTCACGTTTCAGATAAGTTTCCATTTCAAATGCTGCTTGAATTGCCTCTTCTAAAGTATGAGGATGAGACTAGACAACGCTGAATCGTACCTGTCAATCATGAATGGCCTCAATGAAATGACTGCGTGCCAAGCGATCTTTACAATCTTGGGTCGCATCAGGATATGCAAGATTAACTAAGCGACGTATGGCTTGCCCAAGATCCTGTATCGACTCTCCTTTCTGTTTTTCGTATTTCGATCATGTACAACTCAACATTACCGCCGAAGTGACGTCCCAGCAATCTTGTAATTTCTGGGTATGACATGGGGGCCATGCTGTTCTCCATAATTCTGTAGTGCTCTACCCCGTAAACTTGCTGCTGTTACTGTTATACTTGATTCTGTAACTTGGAAAAACACTGCTTAAAGGTATGTCAGCCTTATAAAATACAACATGATGCTGGTACCATAGTTGAAATTAGTGTGAAGGCTGGGAGTTGTTCCACTGTCATAAAAGGCTGTAAGTGTGATCTTTGAAGTACCTGTTAACCTTGCTAGAACAGGAATTTTTGTTACAATATCATAAGTTTTAAGCTTTAATCAACAATATTACCTGTTGAGATCATGAGTGTTACTGATAAAGAAGAAATAATTGTTTTATTGTACCAGAAACCAAATAAAAATAGAGCACATAACACTAAATCATATATATTTCATTTTACAAATCACATGTAAAGTGATGTACAGTAAACTACAGTTATAACAAACTGAAAGGGACCACTAATTTTAGTTTGTTATATCTGGCGTTCGTTATATGCATTTTGACTGTCAGACATCTTTTATCAAGTCATGAGACATACATGTACAGAATATATCCAATTCAATCACTGCGTGTAGTGATTTGTGGCAAATTTGCCAGATTGTATGAGTGCTTCACTATATTGAGATCTGTATGCCATGTAGAGTTATCTCTCTGCAGTGGATGCCTAGTTTTTTTTCTGACGCATCCTTTCATGGGATCAAAAAAGTGACAGTGGCAAATTTGCCAGATTGTATGAGTGCTTCACTATATTGAGATCTGTATGCCATGTAGAGTTATCTCCCTGCAGTGGATGCCTATTTTTTTTTCTGACGCATCCTTTCATGGGATCAAAAAAGTGACAGTTGTGCGAGAATTGCGCTCACTGGATGAACCCCTGGCTATAAAATTATGCAGAGGTGGAGATTATTAAATTTCCTATCTGATGGTGTAAATCTAACTGCAAATATTAAACAGGAAAAGACACTGCGATGTGTTGTCCAAGAATTAATTCTGCGTTGACAAACAGCAAATTTCACCGCTTTTTATCGTACACCGATAACAGTACTGTGCGACGATTTTTTTATTCAGCAGCTTTATGGAAAGTGTGAGCGAACAAAATATGACCTCATATCTGAACGAGTTATATGCGTATGTATAACTACATACATTTAATACAAAAAATAGCCTGCCGTAAATGATGAAAACTGATTTTCTCTATGACGTCAAAAAGCGACAGAGTTGTTTCACGCGTACCAAGTAAAGGGGGCATAACTCCGCTATGCTCAGCACTAGTTTATTGTAACCCAGGTCACTTGGTGAGAATTAGCTGTGGGTAAGGACAATATATTTTCGTGGTGTTTTGTTCACGAGGAACCAAACTATCCCAACACAAATATCGATATAGAAACTGTATACATTTAGGTATAAAAAAACCCATGAGAAATGATGAAATCGTACTTCATCAAAAAAGAAGTAATAGTGAAATGGATGGCCCTATCTAACGTATAGATTAGTCCTTAGATTCCAACACTATCCTGAATGTGCAAGTGTAATTTCTCTAATGTTGCACTATTATTAATGGAGTACTAGCCTTATCATCAAATGTAATGAATTACTGAAAAAAATGACACCGTTCTATATGATGTCATGGCTGGTTATATGTCTTTGACAACGTCGGAGAAAGACGACACTGGTATTCTGGTAATATATATCTCTCCTAATTTTCATTCATAGTATGGAAAAGATGGATGTGTAAAACTGAATATGACGCTTTTTCGACACAACATAAAATGACTGCTTTTACCATTTGAATAATGTCTTGAATATATAAACAATTAGATAGTTTACCGTGTGTCTTAATTGGACAAGACACATACCTGTTTGGCATCAATTTAACGTAATCATGCAAATACTCAAAAGAATATTTCAAAACAAACAAAATTATATTTAATATTGGACATGTATTTGTTCATTATTATATCATTATTTCTCTTCATCTTGTCTCAGAATTATACAATAAAAGATGTGAAGAAAGCTCTATTGGTATAGAATTATGAGGATAATTGCATAAGGTTCCACCAACGGGGTACATGGGGTTATATGTTTATACTTTTTGATAATTCTTGGAGAAATAAAGTAAACAGTTTAATAACCTGCAGTCACAATATCTAAAAAAGGATGAACCCATTGATTATATAATGCAAAGCAAGAGGAATAATTCGTAGATTGTTTGTGACTATAACGCGGACCTGGCGAATCAATAGATATCACTGCTCTATATATTAAACGACACAAAAAACAACAATTCCAAGACCAAAATATTTCTTCTAGAAATGTGTGCATATGCTTTACCGAAAAATATTATCCATTTAGAAAAAGTAATATATTCAGTTTTAGTTATAAAATAAATTGCAACGGCTATTCATGGACATTGTTTATATGAACTTACAATATTGACTATTACACTCCCAGGAAATATGTACATGTTGCAGTTACATTTACATTTACATTTCATCTTGTAACACTTATCCAAGAGAAAGAATTATCGTATACAACACTATAAACTTATCAATTTCTTACGTAAACAAACACAAGATTATCAAAGGTTTGTACATGTTGTGACCTATATCTACGTATGATATCACTTTGAACATTGACAAATATCAAAAGTGAAATTAATTGTGTGAAAAAATGTATAAACGATATGCAAAATCCACATCATAACTGAATCTGTAAACAGCAGGGGTTACAATGATTGTGTGTGCTTTCATTCCACATGTTCAAGGACCTGTATACCAAATATGTACAACAATGTTGACACAGACTTTTACAAAATGGCATGTTCACTGTCAACAGTGCGGGATTTTATGAGGAGACTTTCGTTGTGACATGTAAGTCATCAGAAACATTCTGACAATCTGTTTATTATTATTTATTGTTATATTTCTCATTGAAACCAACGGATATAATCAGAAATTCCGATAAATACCATTGTCGTTGTGCGTGATTTTGCGTCAGTCATGACGTCACACAAGATGGAATCTCTGACAGTTTCTGTCGAAAATATCAAATATTTGCAATGTATCTATTTTTAGTTCCCCAATTCTTGCTACTATTCTCTTCCCATGCATATTCTATAATGTTGAGCCAATGTATTCAACAATTAGACGAATGGATAGCTCAAAATAGGAGAAAATGCTATACTGTGTAAAATCTGAATTTTGCTTTGTTTACATTTCAAACAAGTGCAGTTTTTTCGAGCACAGCGTTCGAGTAGTATAGGTAATGGGGGTTCTGGACCACTTCCACTGGAGCCAGATTTATATACCTATACCACCACTACAGGGGGAATTTTTTATGCAAAAATGATGCGATTCAACGATAGTCATAAGATTAAACTAAATTGTAATGAAAATATTCTCTATTATTTTTACTAATATATATACCATTATTTTTTCATTTTTACTAATATCTTTGTTCATTTTACAAGGAGACCAGACTATATAGTCTTCTTGGAAAGAAACAATTGATGACCGTATTTCGTTGGTTTGACATCACTGATATAATATATACCTTGTGGTAATTCTCTCCATTTGATAATTTTGTCCCTGAGCATAAATGTTTCGATAGCTTTTTCGAGTTCTTCCTTTGTTGGTTTGTAATTCTCCATTATTATATACTTACGTAGGCATTCTTCTAAATGAATGTATGATTTTTTATGCTGTGTGATCTAATGATAGGAAGCAATCTATTTTCAATCTCCAACCTGTTCTTTGGTTTTGGCACGGAATAATTGACGCGCTTGTTTTTCTCGTCTTCGCTAATACCACTGGTTTTACGAGAATTGAATCGAATCTCCTGCTTCATTACATTGTATTTGGTGAGCACTAAACGAAACTCCTCCTCGGATATCTTACAATCAGCCATTGCTGTTGAAATATGATCCTAAGTGCTGTTCAACTTTGCTTCGGCGAGTAACCGAATATTATCATGTTTTAATGCTTTCTTTTGTAACCTACGAGAAATGAATTTTATCGCTATTCCTGCCAGTCCTGAGACCCCGGCCGCTATTTCCATGCCAAGTACGATAGGCGCAGCGATTATACTTGATGATAAACCAACACCAGCTACACCGAGTCCTATGCCAGCTGTCACAAGTGCAGTGTCAACTCCGTCCAGAGCATTCACGGCTCTGCGATACTTTTTATACAATCCAAGTCTAAACTCCCTCTCCTTCTCTATTTGATGTTTTATGTCGCTTATTTGATGTAATCAAAATACATCAACAGTATCCATCTTTTCAAATGCCTCATCGATTGCCGGATATAAACTCATAGTGTATATTACGGTCATATAATAGTCTTTAATTGGTCTTGCTTAAATGTTTTGAGAGTATACATCAACCATCAAATGTATATTATACCGCATGAATATCTTAGTAAGAGAAATGCTGTCACTTTTAATAGCTTGCCTTTTGGACCCCCTCAAGGGTTGCAACGGGTGATCCTCCAACATGAATAATACTGCAACGTTGACGTTGGTGTTTCTTTAGCCATTTAATTGATAGACCTGGTAATACTTCGAAGGCATCTTCCGGTGCATCTCCGAACAAGACTTCAATAATAAGCGTAGAAAGATTAGGTATTGCACTCAAGTTCTGTTTAATATCATTGAATTCAGTAACCAAATTTAAACTAACATTTTTTGATGATATATAACATATGACCTGAGTTTTCTGGCAGGGGGGTGACTAACACACTTTTTCGTTTTGATGGGATATAAGCCCCGAATAGGATTCAACTATTTATTATCTTAATTAAATTATGTGCCTTACCCATCATCACATACGGTGGGGTAATGACGATATTCAGTAGCCACTCGATGTTTGCTTCGACCATGGTCTATTTATTATCATCGTTGTGAGTAAGATTATACAAAGTGTTTTTATGGAGTCTATTAACTTCGACATCGCTAAAATCTCCTAGATTACCTGTGAATGTAACTTCTTTCCGCTTGTATACATTATCTTGTAAGTGTAAAGCGTATAACTTACCATCGGAACCAGGGTTTACCAAATCCTTCTGTGTCTCTGAGATCGGAAAGTGCAATTGTATTACATTGTCTGAGCGTTCCAGGGCCTGATGAATCAACCATTATTTATAATATGGAGTGTTACACTCAAGTATCCTATATGTACAGGTTGATGTTTTACATCTAATACAGAAATTTTGAGATCTGAAATAATACCACGCTTTAATTTTTTACATTGTAATGTTGAGAAAGATTCCGTTCTACTGCTATTATATTTTTCATCTTTGACTGGAACAGCTTTGAGTAGAGTTGAAGGACTTTCGAGTTGAATATTATCCGTTGTACTGATCTGATCAAGATGGATGCACAACTCTTTATAGTGAAATAAATCGTGTAATTTAACTCCATGCAATGTTTCGCCGGGTGGTATTACTTCTCCGCTTTCAAATCCAAGTGTAACTTTTAAGTATGGGAGAAGCTTTACTCCAGCCTTATCTCCAGCTCTAAAAATCAGCATCCCATTCGACTCATTTTGTGTGAGACCATGTCCCAAAGGTTTAAAAATTTCATCATTGAGTGAGCATATGCTGTAATACCCATCAGGTATAATGTGCATGCCTACACCATATATAAACATATTATTATTACCTCTTGCAGTACTTCTATTGGTCCACCGTGGGTAATACGTAACATCACAGATAGCGACTTCAAGTTGTCCATCCGAGTTATCGATAGTATGAAGCAGTTGAATAGACTGACCATTTGTTATTCCCAGTAGTGTGACATACATATTAAACAGGGGTCCGGAAAATTTAAAATCCCAATCGGACATTTACATTTATGCCACGCCCCCTTCAAACAGCGTGTTTTAGTACGACTTTTTACACACAAATTACAAGTTGTTACGTATTCATAATTCATAATGAATTATGAATTGTTTCAATTTAAATTGTTTAATTCACCGGACAATTTATAACAAATAAAATCATTTTACATATATATGGAAAACATACGTTTGTTTCTGTTATAATAACGGTCTGTCAACGTTGTGAACGGTCTAATTAATATTCCTCGATTAATCAGTGTCAACTCAGTTTATTGCCTATTACAGTGATTGACCGATTGGACTATCATTCTAGGTACGATGTATTTACAGCAATCAAAACAAACAAAGCTTGTCAGTGTAGATAATCTTCATTGTGTTACAACTGCAGACAGAAATTGCTTAGTCCTAACTGTTGATCATGTCCGGTCAAAATTTAAGAATGTCCGGACAATACTTTTTAAAATGTCCGGACAGAAAAATTTAAATGTCCGGTAAGCAATATTTTAAACCGGACATTTGAGATTCCCAATCGGACATGTCCGGCGCATATGACGGTTTCCGGACCCCTGATATTAAATATACAATGATACTATATCATAACTTAAATATGAAATCGAGATACATTACTAATCAGTCGATTTTAGTAAGTGCCTCTGGTGCTAATTTTGTTGTTGAATTCCCTGTTATCTTTGAAAAATAGAGGTTCACGGCAACTAGCGATAAAATGGTGCACGATTGATTCCACAATCCAATGCAATTTTGGCAGAACCAGTTAAACTTTGCCATATGGTATGCCACAACGGGATGTGGTGTATCTCTTTATGCCCCAGGATTTGAACTAAATAAGTCTGTTTTATCATTTCACGTGTTCTGTCAGATTAGATGTATACTTAAAGAAATTAGTGCCCCATTACCGCAGGATCGAGCACGGAATGCATTAAATAATCCGTACAATAGGTGGGCATTTGAACGTATATGTCAGGAATTTAATATTTCTACGAATAAAGATTGGCATCTGAGAGGAGTTAACCATGGTCTAGGTATTCCGTATGCTGGTCCTGTTAAAGAAGTCAGCGATGATTTACTGAAAAGAGGTCGGCTTCTTCCGAGCTTTGCTCTCTTGAGTAATGAGCGGAGAGATGATCATATGAACTTTAAGGGTAGTGTTGCTTTCACTGTCCAAAAGGTTGTCCAAAGGGTTCAATATCCCGTGTTATCCAAACACTAATTATAGAGACAACAAGAATCTCGTCTGACTTGACACTTTACTCTCGGAGGCCATGATCTTAAAAAGCTCGGATGTACAGGGATCAGTTATTGTACTGGATTGTGATATGATAGGGAGCAGTCATTACCCGATATTGCAACATCCCTTCTTCTTTAAGAGTCCATGAGTCCATTGGAAACTTTGGCACAGTCCATTAGTCCATAGGACACTTTGGCACACACTCCTTATCAATATCAAAATTATACTGGCATGGAAGTCAGTTTACATTATTTTGAATTAACGTTTAGGGTAGCTTTCATATTAATAAAGCTATTAAATTATGAAGGCCTTATAACTGTAAGTGAATCAAATTAGTGTCCATGACCTTACTGGTCTGTAAACATTCACTCACATTGACAGAATAGAATGACTGTTAAATGAGGCTTCAACATATAATTGTTGAACTTAAGCACAACTATACTCTACACAGTAAAGTCTCTGAGATGTTTGGGCAACTTCACTGAACGGCCACTTCTGGTGGTAGTAGGTGGTGTAGTCTGTGCATGCTTCATGATAGTCGTCGGTCTGTCAGTCTTCATCGGTGTCACAGGTGGAGTCACAGGAGAAGTCTTCTCATTACTCCTGCTGCTGGTAGGACTGTTAGATGGCATAAGCTTTTCTTTTGACATTAATGGCTTTCTGAATCTCTGTTCACTTTCAACTTTGACAGGTGGTTGATTCAAAGAATGTTGTTCAGCTGTTTTCCTCAATTGTACACGGTTACGTCGGAGTATTCCTGTACGTGTGTCGACCTCATAGCTTCTCTCGTCAAGTCTCTTTAGCACACCTTTTTCCATACTTTGTCATTCATAGTGAATGGCTTCATCCTAACAGTATCACCTTCTTCTAATGGCGTTAAATCTTTTGCCGATTTGTCATAGGCTGACTTCTGTTTCTGCTGTTTCCGACAAAGTCTTTCCCTTTCACTGTTCACTGTTCTCGGCTTCAGCAGAGTTTCACTTGTTGGAAGGAGAGTCTTTGATCGTCTGTTCATAAGTCTTTGCAAAGGACTAGAGCCGAGTCCCTGAGTTGGTGTATTTCTGTAGTCCAATATTGCCATATACTGGTCGTTTCCACTGTCTTTTGCTTTCCGTAGTAGTTTCTCCGCGGTCTTAACCGCAGACTCTGCCTTTCCATTGGCTTGACTGTTGTGAGGACTTGAGGTTAAGTGCTCTATGTCCCAATCAATGACAAATTTGTGAAACTCCTCCGAGTAGAACTGAGGTCCGTTATCACTAACCAGCTGGTCCGGAATCCCATATCTGGCAAAGTGTGCCTTTAGCTTCTTGATAACTGTAGTAGACTTGGTGTCTGACAGGCAGTCCACTTCCCAGAAGTTACTGTAGTAATCCACGGTTATCAGATAGTCCTTATCATTAAGTGTGAACAAATCTGATGCCACTATTTGCCATGGTCGTTCTGGTACTTCAGTAGTCTGTAGTGTCTCCTTCTGCTGGTTTGCCTGGTATTTGCAGCACAACTCGCAAGTACTGATGTACTGTTTAATGTCATCAGACATGTGAGGCCAATACAAACTCTCTCTTGCACGCCGTAAACAACCTTCGATCCCTAGGTGAGAAGTATGGATCCTGGTTTTCATTGTTGTTCTCAGGTTGTGAGGTATGACCAGCCTTTCTCCTCTGAATACGAGACCATTTTGTACTGTGATCTCGTCTCTACAGTTGAAGTATGGGTATAACTCCATCGGCAAAGCGTCTCTTTCCTCTGGCCACCCACTTAACACGATTTGTTTGAGTTTCTGCAGAGTTTCATCCTTTTCAGTCTCTTCTCTGATCTGCTTGATCCTGTCATCTGTTATCGGCAAAAACTTTGCCATGTTCACCTGACTGAATGGCTCTACAATCTTTGGCTCTGTGCTTGGCAAATATGCTCTTGACAATGTGTCTGCCAAAACAACATCTGCACCTTTCTTGTACTTGATAGTGGCGTCATACTGTTGCATAGCCAGAATCATAGACTGTAGTCGTCTAGGAGCGCAGTTTAAGGGTTTGCTGGTTATTGCTTCTAGTGGTTTATGATCATTTTCCACTGTAACTTTCCGACCAAATGTGTATGTGTGGAACTTTTGAAGTCCGAAAACAACAGACAGCATTTCCTTTTCAATCTGTGCATACCTGGACTCAGCCGGTGTTAGGGCACGGCTAGCGTATGCAATTGGCTTGTCTTGTTGTAACAGCACAGCACCTAGTCCAGTGGAACTTGCATCACACTGCAGTGTCAGTTCTTCAGCTTCATTGTAGTATGCCAATACTGGAGCTTCCGTAACCAGTTTTTTCACTTCAGTGAAGGCTTTCTCGTGTGCCTCCATCCAAGTCCAGTCCATGTCAGTATGTGTTAATTGTCAAAGTGGTTGCATTACCCCTGACAGACGAGGTAAATATCTTGCAAGGTAGTTGACGAACCCTGAGAAGCGTTGAATGTCCTCAACATTCTGTGGTGCTGGCATTTCCAACACAGCCTTTATTTTCTGTGGGTCACACTTAAGTCCCTGATCAGTGATGATGTGACCAAGAAAGGTAACCTCTTTTCTGCACAACTTAAGTTTCTCTTTCTTCAACTTGATACCAAGTTTCTGACAACGCTGCATAAGGCATTCCAGATTCTTGTCATGGTCGACCTGCGCTGTCATCTTGTCATACCCTGAACCATAGATCAGGATGTCATCCACAATACATTTGACACCTGGTAGTCCTTCCAAAGCTTGGTTTAAGCGTTTCTGGAAGATTTCAGGGGATACACTAAGCCCGAATGGTAGTCTAGTGCATCTGTACCGGCCAAACGGAGTTCCAAAAGTACACAGCAAACTGGATTCGAGATCAAGTTCAAGATGCCAAAATCCAGCAGACAAGTCACATGTACTGAAGACCTTCGCATTTGTCAGATCAGGCAACACTTCCTCGATCGTAGGCAGATGATAATGCTCACGACGAAGTGCCTCATTTAAGCGCTTAGGGTCAATACAAATTCTAATTCCCCCTGATTTCTTGGGCGCTATCACTAACGAGCTAACCCAATCTGTTGGTTCATCCACAGGTACCAAGACACCAAGTTTCATAAGACGATTAAGTTCTTGTCTCAATTCCTCTCTCTGTGAGATAGGCACTCTGTTCTGATGTGAGACGCTTGGGGTTATTTCCGGATTCACCTGCAGGTGAACTTTGCCAGGCAACGTCCCAAGTTCCCCTTCAAAATTTTCAGAGTAAGTCTTAATGATAGCCTCAGAATTCCTCTCTTTGACTAATGTTGGTCCTGGCTGTGAAACTGAACAAACAGAAACAAAGTTGTCCACATTCACTGTTAGCAGTCCCATCTGCTGCACTGCTTTGGAACCCAACAAAGGTACAAGATGATTTGTGTCATCGGACACAATCACAAATTCTGCACTGTAAGCCTTCTTGTTTTTTGGGTTTTGAATCAGCAGTCTTGTTACACCATCAGGGTGTACCAGTGAACCATTCCACATACGAAGCATTTTCGAAGTGGGTGTGACATCAGTACTAGCATTAAGTAATCTCCGTGGTAAAATGTTTACTGATGCTCCACAATCCAACTGGAATTTTACATTGGTATCATGCTCCACAATCATCTGAGCGAAAATATCTGAGCCTGCTTTCTTTCCAACCTGGTTGCAAACTTCAGCATCTGGATCCAGTGACACACTGCTGATCATCTCAAGACAATCATCTTCCTCTGCTCCACTGTCTTCATCATCTGAGACAGAGTGAATCTTGCTAACTTTGTTGTTACCATGTCGACAACATTGCTGATAATGATTCTTCCCCTTACACAGGGTACATGTCTTTCCCCAAGCTGGACATTTGCGTCTGTCCATAATGTGTTTGTATCCACAAAACTTGCATAGTTGTAAAGATCCTGCCTTCTGTGATATGCTTGGCCCTTGTACAGGTTAAGATTTACCAGCATGACCAGTCCTCTCTCTGTATTTATAAGACTTGTTTCCTGCTGAATGTCTGCTGACACGGTGTACATCTTCAGAATTCATGGCTTTAATTCTTACAATGGTTGCTTCAGCACTTCTGCATATTGCAATGCAAGATTTCAGTGACAGTTTAGTTTCCTGTAAAAGCCTTTTCCTGGTGTTAGGGTCTCTGATCCCTGTCACTATTCTGTCCCTTAATAGTGATTCACGTAGACATTCACAAAAGTTACAGCTCTTTGAGAGTGTGCGAATAGCTGTGAGGTATTCCTCAAAACTTTCTCCATCAGCCTGTACACGATTGTTCAAAATGTATCGTTCATACGTCTCATTAGTTTCTCCAATTGTGTATGAATCAAACTTGGCCATAATAGTAGTCACATCCCTGTGCTCTTCCGGCAAGAATTCCATTGCATTGTATACTTTTAGTGCATCAGTTCCGATAGAATGCAATAAAGCAGCAGCTTGGTAATTCATTGGGTAATCATCTAGTTGTGAAACAATCACAAAGTTCTGCCACGCCTGTTTCCACATTCTCCAATTATCTGCCAAATCACCCGACATTTTCAGCGGCAATGGAGGTGTCAAATTCGGCAATGGCATTCTCCTGCCATGCGGTATCTGCACGCCCACGTGGTCGTCATGTCCGCCCGGTTCACGTTCTTCCTGACCATCCATACTGTTCATCAGTTAGGAAATCGAATGTGAAATTCGTGTGAAATGTTCATTCATTCACCAAAATGCACAATTAATCCAGAATCATCAAAATCCTGTAGTCGCAAACCACGTGCGATACTGCCAAGGTCCGACATTACTCACTCGCTTGGTGAACTGTCCCATTCTTGTAGGCACCCAGCACTACTGACAGCGTCAATTCTAGCGGTAGACATCAACATCAAGTTAATTCCGCACCGTTGCCACCATGTTTCAATATCCCGTGTTATCCAAACACTAATTATAGAGACAACAAGAATCTCGTCTGACTTGACACTTTACTCTCGGAGGCCATGATCTTAAAAAGCTCGGATGTACAGGGATCAGTTATTGTACTGGATTGTGATATGATAGGGAGCAGTCATTACCCGATATTGCAACAGAGCAACCACCTGGAAATGCTTGGAATGAATTTCTTAATGATAAAACAGAAAATAATTTTACTAACCCAGGAGTTGTAAGAGTTAATGAATCAATAAGAACTTATGTATGGGCAATTCTCGGTGCACAATCGCAAACACGAACGTCCATTATCGGTTCTGGGACGGCGCTCGATGCACAAAAATAGTTTGTCGCAAACGTGGAGGACGCTATTAATTCACCAGTTGACATACCATCTTCTATAAAGCGTTATCAAGATGTAATACATTACGCTCAATCCAAAGTGGACTACGTTTATTCGCCGGGACTATACATGTCTCCGTGTAATATGGAACTTAAGATCGGTCAAGTGATAGGCTATAATAATAAAATTGTTATTGCTACCGATCAACATAAACTAGGTATAAATTCAGATATTAACACCGAATTAATAACGCAAACTAACACAGGCGAAACGGGAATAGTCAAGTCACAGACACCACAACCATCTACTAACGCACAACCACATGTGCCACCACATATTGCAGCTAAAAATCAACAACAAATCGATGAAAAAACAGTGCTTGTAGTGGGTGGAGTCGCGGCCGGTTTACTCATGATTTGGTTAAATAGTCTTTAGTTGATACGTACAACAGCCCTGCAATTGCTACGATCAGTGCCCACAAGTTTTGACTAAGCCAAGTGGTGGTCTTAGCTAATATATTCAAGAGCCAGTAAACTATACTCCCTATTATACTGGGAAGTGCAGACGCGGCTTTCCCAGCGAGCTTTCCCAGTGCTGAACGTAATGCTTTTAAATGCTTTTTTATCCACTCTTTTATACCACCCCTATCACTAGGGGATGTGGGAGGTATGGGTGGTCCACTGCCACCGGTTAATGCGAGAGTCAAAGTCGATATAATAAATCCCAATGCGGTTAAAATACTGGCAATGGTTATCCCCTGTTCTCTGAACAATGTTTTTTTGTTTTTTTTTGTAATACTTTTTTTATTCAGGGTTCAGGATACATTGTACACGATATAGTGCATATTAATACATTGACTGTTTGCACATCATTTGTAATGTGAGATTGATATTACTAGTGACAATAAATTATTTAATACATAATATATATGTATCACATGATGGAGTCTCCTTTTTTTTATCATAAAAACAACAGCCATTCACACTTCTCATACAAACACCATTTACACGCTTTCACACAAGGACGCCACAAGCACTCTCATACACACACACACACATTATATTCTCAAAGAGAGATCTCAAATCTCAAGTCAGTGGTTCCAATTGAATGATACGGAAATGTAGACACTAACCCCTGGGCATACCATAATATATAAGCATGAACAAAAGCAAATATATATATATATATATATATATATATATATATATATATATATATAAACACATATACATATGGTACATCATCCAGTCTTTGTTAAATTCCAAACCTCTGTTTGTGGACAAAAAACATCTTTTCTCTATCTTATAGCGAAGTTTGAGTTCATTCTTTAAAAACTGTATATTCGGTAGTATATTTTGAACTCTACATCTGTAGATAAAGTATTTTGTGAACAGGATGATAAAATCAAACACTTTATCAGTAATAAGATTTTTTTCAAAGCCAAAAATAATAAATTCTGCTGAAAGATTTAGATTATGAATGTGTCCACATTTGTCATTTATCCAGCTCATAAACTGTTTCCCAAAATTCTGTACAATATCACACTCCCACAAGAGATGGACGATTGTCTCTCTATCATCACTGCAAAAAGTACATCGATCACTGTCAACATTCTTGATATAAAATTTATAATCTATAAAATAGAAATGAGTTGGTTGTTAGTATCCTATGAATTATCCTGAACTGAAACCACCGAAGCTTTATATCTTTGGTTATTTTGAAAGGTTTTATAAAAAATGGATTTCCAGTTTAATTCACCAAAAATAAATTCCCATTTCTGTCTGGCTTTCCAACTCACCAAAGGTCCCAAAAGTGTATAGTAGGCATGTTTGGAAACTTTCTTTAATGAGAAAAGTTTAGTCAATAATAAACTGTAATCTAAAGGGCTTATGGTGTTTTCCATTTTTATGTTTGCCTTCTTAATATAGTTTGAAACTGCAGAAACTATACTATTAAACTGCATGATTGGCAGTGTGAACTCATGTTTTCTACAAAAGTCATTGTATGACAAAAAACAACCATTTATATCTAATAAATCCCAAATTCTATACACTCTTACATCAACCCACTGTTTCCAAAAAACAGTTTGTCAATCTTGATATCTGAATTATAAAATAGAGGTTCGCTTACCAGTGCATCAAAAGTGTCAATTGCAGCCTTATTAGAGAGTTCATAAAAAGCCTCCAAACAGTCTTTCCAAAAAGGATTGAGATTTTGATTACTCAATTTCTGGATAAAAGAGGACCCGTATTTGTGCATAGTGGATAATTTTGGATGACAAGACATCAACAACACCTTCCAGTTGGTCTGATAGTCTTCAGACAACACCTTCTTGTTCCAAGAGATTTTCTGAGATTTGACATTCTTAAAAACATCAACCATTCCCACACCTCCATCTGCAGAGGATTTGCATATCACTTGATGTTTAATTCTATCTGGTTTATTATTCCATAAAAATGCAAACAGTAACTTGTTCAACTCCTTCATAAACTGCTCTGAAGGATTGGGCAACGATAAGAAAAAATAATTCAATTTAAAAACTAATAATGCCTTAATAACTACTATCTTTTCTAGAGGAGTAATAATTCTTTTCATCCACTTTTTAATGATTTGTTCAATTTCATAAAGTTTCCTTAAATTAAATCAAGATCTGTGGAGAAAACAATTCCCAAAACTCTAAAAGTTGCTGGATTCCATTTAATATTCAATTCAGGTATATACCTTACATCACTATTCTTTCTACTCCCTATCCAAATAACTTCAGACTTATCATAATTTATTTTTAAACCTGAAATATTAGCAAACTGTTTTAAAGTATGAATTGTTTCTTCGAATGAGGTTCTGCTTCCATCCAAAATGAATTCAGTATCATCAGCATACTGTTCTATGATATTTTCTTTACCATTAATACATAATCCTTTGATATTTTTATTTTTCTTAACTAATATTGCCAGTATCTCGGGACATAAAAGAAAAATATAGGGCTGAGGGGGTCCCCTTGACGACATCCCCTTTGTATATCAAACCAGGCGGATGTTCTTCCATTCACAGTTACACATGACTGTATGTTGGTGTACAAGACATTTATCCATTTTCTGATATTACTTCCAACCCCCCCAAAAGAAAGACATTTTTGTATAAAGGACCATGCAACAGAGTCAAAAGCCTTTTCGAAATCAACTAATAAGAGCATCCCTGGAATCTTATGTTTTTCAGTATAAAATAAAATGTCATATAATAACCTGGTATTATCACCAATGTATCCATTAGCCATGAAACCAGTTTGTTAAGAATGAATCAAATTTGGAAGAACAGTTTTTATTCTTTCTGCAATACATGAAGAAACCAATTTATATGAAACATTAAGAAGCGAGATAGGTCTCCAATGTTTTCCGAATTTTTTTCGGTCTGTTCTCCTTTGGTAGGCAGATAATAATTCCATTAGCTCTTCGTAGGTCAGAGGATTTTCCAAGGTATCGGACATAGTCTTATCTAGAGTAGGAATATCCATGTCACCTTTATTTAGCAATCTTTCTAAGTCAAAATTAACAATATCATTTTCCTGTGAATTATATAAATTTTGATAAAACATCTGTGTTTCTTTTAGAATTACCTTATGATCAATCAAGACTTCACCATTAGGTCTCTCAATTTGGGTCATTGTCTTACTGACAAAATTCCTGTTTTCTAGGCCACAAAAATATTTCGAAATTTTCTCTCCCTCTTCTATCCATTTAGATCTGGATCTTATGTACACACCTTCCATTTTAATTCTTCTTAGTTCTTCTAGTTCTTTTCTTTTTTGCTCCAAAAGACAGTGGTCAATGTCAATGTTATGTTCTATGTTTTCAATAGTTTCTGTCAACTCCTTTTCCTTCTTAAGTCTCTCTTTCTTTTTAAATGTAGCATAAGATATTGTTTTCCCTCTATTTCCATCAGTAATACTTCTAAAAATAATTAATCATCAATGAGTAACTGTATATCAGAGTTTGGCAACTTATCAAGATTTTGCTTGTCATAAACTGGAACTGCATACTGCTTTTTAACATCTGATATTACTGAGTGTACTACATTTATGTATGCTGGATCACTCAGCAGAGAATTATTAAATTTCCTATAAGTGTTGGTAACTTTTTAATGACCCAACTGAAAGCATAAATCTATCAGTGAATGGTCTGTCCTATAGCCAGCATTAATCTTAACTCTACAAACTGACGAGTACAAATTTTCAGAAATAAGAAAAAAGGCTAATCTGGCTTGTTTTACAGGATTCTTCCTTCTCCATGTGAACTGTTTAACATCTGGTTTTTCTTCACGCCACACATCAATGAGCTCCAACTCCCCCATTAATTCTAATACTTGCTGTCTTGCTAGAGGGTTATTTACATGTGCATAACTATGAGTATCGTCTGAAGGATTTAGCACTAAATTCCAATCCCCAACTATCACTACCGATTTATTGTATAATGATTTTATTTTATTAAGAAGTAGCTTAAAAAATTCTGGATCATAACTGTTGGGTCCATGTAAGTTAGCTATTGTCATCCTTACACCTTCAACTGTCATGTCTAGAACCAACAAATTCCCTTTCATGTCCTTGAACACATTATGTATCTTGTAATCAAAATTATTGTTAATCATAATAGCTGCTCCCCTAGAGTTTCCGCTGAAGGAATTAAATATACAGTCAAATCCCCATTCTGCTCGAATAAATTTCTCACAGTTCTCCACAAGATGAGTGTCTTGTGCATATAGAGAGCATGTTGTCTAGATTTGAGAAAATTAAAAACATCTTTTCTTTTCTTAGATTCATTAAGGCCCCAACAATTCATAGAACCAATACTGAAGTTTCCATACATTATCATGATACTAATACACACAAAAGGTCTGACTTAAAAATGTACTCTGATCCAGTAATGAAATAATTCCTGTATGGAATGTATACATATGGACAACCTCTCATTTAGAATAAAGAGACACAAATACTCACTGGGAAGAAAATGACAACAAACCTAAAACAGTAAACAAAGTGAAAAGTTAACGTGTCACATGTCTGTGTCACGTGACTTAAACTGAACCCTCTAATATATTGCTCGTGGAAAGGTATTTAAGTTCAAACGACTGCTCTTATTATGCAAGTCAGCATGTTGCAATCAATTAAACAGAACATCATACATTTACTGCCCCTAATATAAACACATCAGTCTTCTTTACAGTCACGAAGTGTCGTATGCAAATACAGCTGCTAGAGGTAATATGATATGTCACATGATAGGTAACGTGGACATTCAACATCATTCCCCACATGGTCGCGATGCAACACACACATATTTATCCAAGACAGTAGATTTTTTGCATAGAAAATTACATATTTTGTAAAAATATCAGTAATATATAAATCTTATGTCTGATATGTTGGTAGGTCTTGGTGTTTTGTGTAGATGTCACATGACCAAACAGTTACATTGTGCAGCACCGTGGTTAAAACCACAAAGATCTTAGACTTATAGTAATTAGCCTATATGACAAATAGTAAAAATGCATTTTTGCCAAATAATGACGACTGACCTGTCAATGGACATACAGAAGCTAGCTTTGGTCCAAAAACCTTACAAATCCGTCCAAATGAATACTTTATCAAATCCAGCCACAACACACCATGTCGAATATACACCACAAACAAAAGGCACTTTGAGCTAAAATCCAGAATGAACTCCAGAACGACAAGGTTGACAGCTCCGTTTCTGCTTTCAGGATATATATAGATATAATCCTTGGAATGTTAAACGTTTATATTTTAATAAACACATCTGGGAATCACTCGATCCTGTAGGTTCAATATATAGAAAACACAAGCTGGGTTGTCAGGTAGTCCAAACAAACAGAAAATTAGCATGTCCTGCTTTTCAAAACAAAGTTTGTGATGGTAGATTTGTGTTGTTAGAATAACACACTTGGGACACATCCCCACAACTGGTCACCCACACGCCTTAATTTAGGCTAAACTGCCGACTACACACTAAATCCAATGTTTTCCAGGCCATCTGAGTTAATTTTTGATACTGTAATGACACACTTGTCCCTCTCTCCAGTACTCGGGTCTGGTATCGGTGCTCCTTGCGAAGCGGGTAAGCTTTAGCTTCAAGTTTAGCCCTGCGCTGCTTTAATTCTGGAGGTAAATCCGTTCTGAAGACTAATTTTTCCTTCGTCAAATCTTTCAGGAACTTGAAACGTCTCTGCATAACAAGGTCTCTATCTTGTTGACAAACGAATTTGATAATAACCGGGTCTGGGCTCTGTATCTTTTTGTGCTGAGCGGGCAAACGATGAATGTTCACAAATTTCATATTCCTCACAGTTTCAGAATCTATTTGTAGTATCCGCACAAAAATATCCTTCGCAGCGTCTGTAAGGTCTTCTGTGGAATCAGGCATTCCATTCATGAGAATATTAGCTTTTCGTGAGTATATCTCTGACAACAGGACTTTCCGTTTCATGTTTTCGAGTTCTTTCGCCATGATAGCAGTGAATTCCACACTTTTCTCAAGGTCAACCACCCTTGCAGTTATTCCGTCGATTTTAGCACATATTTCCGCTGTTTGTCTACCAATCACCTCAGTTATGAAGGCACGCATGTCCTCGTCAGCCCCAGAATCTTGCACAAATTCTCGCGCCGTGGAACTTTCAAGCTCGACCTCGTGTGACGCCATGTTGCTATTCTTGGTGTTGGTAGGTGGGGAAGTTTTCTTCACATTTCCGCTCGAAGAATCTTCGATATACCTATCCATTGTGGTGTTGTTTGATGCTTTGGTTGAACTACCACCCCTTGGAGGGTTTTTACGGGATGCTGATGACGACATTTTTGATTGAGATGGATGGGATTGGTAGCAGAGGCCTATCTTTCACGTCACATCTGCTCGCGCGCCATACCGGAAGTCCGAACAATGTTTTAATTTTATCGGCCAGTGTAGTGTCATCGTTGAGGACTTGATCGATAGTTTCTCGAATTCGACTGATTCGTGAACGAAGTGCTTTTCTGTTACAGGAAGCAGCTTTGAGGCGGGCCAATCTTTCATCTTCTAAGTCACGCAATCTTTCAGCAACGCGACGTCTACTGAATTCATCACCCGCCTGTTCAAGTTTTGTTTTCTCATAAGCTATATGCTTGTCGAGTTCGGATAGCCTGGCTATATTATTGATGAGTTCTCCCCGCATTGTTTGCATTACCTTGTCAAGACCTCGTAATTCCCTAAATACTGAACTCTGAATATGGTGATACACTGACCGTGGAATTATCGTAGTAGTTATCCAAGATTTCTCCGAGTCCGTCCGAGGCCACCTTTGAGCTTTCTTCCAAATTATCTATGTTACCGAGTTCATCACGCACAGTCCGAAGAACCTTAGTAGTCTTCGCAGAAAGTTTTTCTCGTCGTGAGTAGTCCACAAAACCTAATTCATCACGAACAGTGCTGATAGTGGCTATCGTAGGCAAGGCTAGGGGCTTACGAGTACGAGCATTCATAAGATCAATATCTGGAGCGCCACGCAGTCGCAATATTCCTTTACTATCTAATTCAAACTTTGAATAGTCACGACCAATTGGGCTTTCTTTAAAGGTATCGTAATAATCATTGACGGTTGATTGTAAAAGTTCATCATTAAGATTCATGCCACCAAAGCTGGTTTCATCAGAACCCTCTTTGATTGTACTAGTATCAGTTATGTTATCTAGATTAAAATCATCAATTTTTATATTAAACATAAGGTTATATAATTTCAATATAACAATGTCTTCGCAATACGGACGCAAGTTAAACCACAACGTAGACTTAGAGATCCATTAGGTGTCAAAGCAATTCGTCAGTCTGTAACTATAACTAATAACCCGAGTACCATCGATCAGAATCAAACGCTTCTTGTTTGCTTTCCTAATCTCGGCGCACACATTGTGTTAGTTCCGGGAACTGTCCGACTAGCATTTACGATTAGTTTGACTTCTACTGACGTTAACAGGGAGCCTGTTCAGAACATAGGTCGTGCTATCGTTAAGAAAATCGCGATTAAAATTAGCGGTAACGAGGTTTTGAGTATCGACGATAGCGATGTATACTATTGTTACATGGATCTCTGGAGAATGGATAAAGAGCGGGAAAACTTACAGTACCAAGGTATTAGTAATCGGAACACATTGACACTGCATGTGGGTGCTAAAAATGGTGATAATACCGTCGTAAAAGATCTCGCTGTCGTCGGCGCATTAGGTAACCGATTCTATATTCCGCTCGACTTTGAATTACTAGATTCCCACATGCCCTTTCATCAAGCATCCCTAGGCGATAGGTTAGAATATGAACTCACTTTTAATGACTACGGTAGAGTCATCAGAGCTGCTGAAGATGCTAGCTATTCCATTGACAATAACTCGCTGGAGTATGATATGATTACAGATCCTGAATTAGCCAGACAAATTCGTAACCAGTATACAGGAAGTTTAGCCATTTTGTACGATCGCGTGCTTCGACATCGAAAGATCACGAAGAACAAAAAAGATACGACGTGGGATATCAATCTAAACGTCCCCACGAGATCATTGAAGGATATTTTAATGTTGTTCGAGGACCCCGAGAGGTTCTACAATCCGAAGATTACAAAAGTAGAATTGATTATCGAGGGCGTTCCTAATCAACTGTATAGTCAAGGAATGCTAGCATATCAACAATGGGATGAGATTAAAAAACTCCCTTCTATAAAACGAAGCCCAGGAGTTAACGCGGTCGCGAAAGATCTGTCTCTCGGGGTTGTATCGATGGGTGAATACCTCACCACGAAGTAAGCGCTATGGCTCGACATGCGAACAACGGACGATGACCAACTACACGGCAGTGGGCAGTGAATAGAAAATGCTAGCGAGGGTGTCACTATACAGATAACAAAGCTCCAGGGATCAGCTGGTAAATTAAACATATATTTGTACGTGATTATGGATGCGCAACTAATATACAGAATGGACGATTTGTGCAAGTAATCTATTGATAATCTTTTACCTAAAGAACCGCACTGCGCTATGATCTGTGGGCAAACAGGTTGTGGAAAAACAGCTTTTATTCTAGATATTTTACAAAGTCATTATCTGGACGTTTTCGACCATATTATTATTCTGTGCCCGACTATAAGCATTAATAAAACATACCTATCGAGAGATTGGGTAATGAATGATGACGGGGTACACAGAGTTGATCTGGGTGATCGTTTACAAGACTGTTTACGAGTATGTCACGAAAAATACAAAGGAGAATCAACCCTTTTCGTAATAGACGATTGCAGCGCGAGTAAAGATTTCATCAAAAAGAAAGATATGCTTTCATATTTAGCATTTCTGGACGGCATACTCAGCATAGCATTTGGGTACTTACTCAAAAATACAACTCTGTCCTGAAAGATCTCAGAGAGCAGACCAAATGGGTAGCCCTGTTTCATTGCAAAGACAGAGATTCATTTGAGGAATGTTTATGCGAAAATGATGTTATTTGATACCAAGTCCGAACGAGATAAAGTCAGAAAACTGTTAGCTTCCACGAAGCACTGTAAACTCGTATTAAAAACCGATCAACCAGCTGCTTATGCAATTGCTTAGCAAATTATAGCAAAATTAGAGCGAAAAATAGCAACTGCTAAGCAAAAATACAGCAAAATTATAGCCAAAAAAAAGCAAATAGAGCAACTGCTAAGCAAAAAATATAGCAAAATTATAGCTAAAATAGCAAAAATATAGCACAAATATGGCAAATGTAGCAACTGCTGAGCAAAATTATAGCAAATGCTAAGCAAAAATATGGCAAAATTATGGCAAATATAGCAAAAAGATAGCAAATAGAGCAAAATTATAGCAAAAATACGATAAATTGAACATTAGCGGTTATTATGACATAATGTGGTTTGAAATCCTCATTCTTTTGCAACATTTTATTATTACGGGTTGTACTGGATATGCCATATTATATTATGTTAGACTTAAATATCACCTTAAGTATTACATTAAGGAATGCGACGAACTCATCGAACAAATGGTGAAAGATGAGCCAGAACCTATGACAGATAAATCTTTAGATAAACATAGAGAAAGACTCGCCGCTTTGGCAGCCGGTGGAAAATGTTCCAAATATTTTCGGGAAAATAATACCATCGAAAAAATTGATAACATAACTGACGAAAAAATTAAAAAGCTGAACGAGGAAATAACCCCAATTGCAACACAAACACAACAGATAGTGAATGAGGAAATACCAGCGATTGCACCACAACCACAAAAACAAAAACAAGCCAGAATTACTAAGAATCCCAGAAAAATCGCGGCTGGTAGGATGGGTTGGCTTGCGGGGAAAGCGAAACGAATGCATAATTCAAATAGTCGTCCGATGAAAACTTGGGCACTAGTAGGAGTTGTTGCTATAGCGGCTGTATGGTTGTTTTATAAGACCAGAGAAGAAAAAAAACGTCACTCCCGATTACACAACAAGTTCAATTAGAGTTTAGCCCTCATATAATGCTATAAGAAGCATGACTACTCCAGTTACAGATGGTAAAATGTTGGTAAATGCAACGTATCATTCAGAGGTGGTCAGCAGCTTGGCCATTGGCTATGCCCGTATAGCTAAAATGATTACTAAAGTCACACCACCCAAGCTAGATTTTAATGGTTATGATATCGGTATGATCATTCTCGATATTGGATTGGCTATGGCAACAAAAGATATGCTCATCAAACAAGGGCTTATCCCTTGACATAATGAAGTAATTAAACATTTGAATATATTATATTCATATAAACATTTGAATATTTTATATTCATATAATATGGCAACAATTGCGATGGTCGGTGGAGCTGTTGTTAATGCTCTAGCTTTTTCGGGGAGTAATTTTTTATTTTCTAGTATGAGGGAATCAAACGCTAAAGAAGTTGAAGAAGAGCGTGAAAGACATAATAAAGCATTAGAACAACTCGAAGCAGCCAAGTCACAATGGACAAGGCGCAGAATGGAGAGATTAGATTTTATTCATGAAGAACTGCGTAGGGAGGGACATTCAATTGAAACGTTTAAGGATGTCGAATCTGCCATGCACGAATACTTCCTCGTTTATGGGAAAAAACTTGACCCAATGCCGAGACCAACAATAAGTCAGTTTTATACACCGTGAGAGGCTCAGAAAAACCAAGAGATAAAATTTATCATGTTGGGATTGACTGCTGTGGCTATTTATAGCTACACAATAACTACGCATAAACCATGACCTAGTTAGGGCGGGTGAGCGAGTCACTCTGACTTCTAATCTATAAATAGCCATGTCTCACCAGTGGAGATGTGATTTGCATTGAGACAAATGATATGATAGATGTATAACCATGAATCTGTGCAGATTTACACACATGGGGAAGCCGACTTAATGTAACCGACGTTCTGTGGGTATTTACTGTGGTATCCACTCTTATTACATAGGGCGGGGAAATGTAAATTATACATGTTCTTTATGTGGGATAGGGGTCAAAGGTCGTTATTGTTTATGTACCGGTAAGAAACACGGTGCTGATAGGGTCAGGAACCAGATTATTTATGCTAGGAAGAGAGATTACATCAACGAGAGGAATAGGTTGGCGAGAATACGTTTTTAGATATATGAAAAATAACCAATTAGACATTTCAATCATTTTACATATACCATTAAACCACAATGGTTTTTGTGAGAGAGTTGAAGGCTTTAGCAAAACAATGTGGTCTACATGGATATTCTCGAATGAGAAAAGCTGAATTGATCGATTTACTCGGTTTGGAATACAACAAACCCCAGACTGTTAGAGAACTCAAAGCTCAAGCAAAAAACAGTGGGCTGAGAGGTTATTCTCGAATGAGAAAAGCTGAATTGATTGCTTTACTAGATAATAATCAACCCGATGATGTTGAATCAGTTGACGATGTTGAATTAAAATTAGTACCCACATCCGCCATCGTTGGTAAATATCTAAGAGGTTGGAAGATGGATATTAATTCCAACATGGATGTTAATGATGTTAAGCCCATCATATTGAGCAAAATTAACGAGGAATCAGATGATTTACATAGTATAAAATACCAGCTGACGATTAAAATGTCATTGAGTAAAAGTAGCACAGACGATAGCACTGAATATACCGAACCATATTTCCGAAGCAATCAAGAAGTTATAACCGAATTCGATACTATAAACGCATCATTAGCTACATCAATTCAGAGGATACAGACAAACATCTGGATAGACCTTCTAGCTATCCTCAAAACGATGGATATAGACGAACCTACACCAATATCACAAATTGATAAGGTGGAAAAGCAAAATAATTTAGCTATAAATGTTTTCAGACATTCTTCCTAAGGAATTGTTGTACACAGGATAAGCTCCGCTCCAGAACATATTCCCAGAATCAATTCATTTCTGATCGAAAAAGATGGTACATATCATTATACATGGATGAAGAGTTTAAGCAGACTATTATACGATAAAACAACCCATAAAGAAAAGAAATATTTCTGCCAGTACCGTACGTAATTTACGCTGACTTCGAAGCGCTTATAAGACCTATAGAAAACCTTTATCAAGATAATAATCAAGATCGTAGTTTTACGTACAAAACTCAAGAACATATTCCTTGTGGGTTTGGATATATAGTTGTAAGGTATGATGGGAAAACAAACACGCCGGTGATTTACAGAGGTCCCGATGCAGCGGGAAAGTTCCTAGAATATCTACAAAATGAAGAGAGAATAATCAGGGAAAGTTTATCGCGTAAGAAAACCATGTGTATGACGAGGGATAATTGGAGGGCCTATTAGAGGTCAACGAGTTGTCATGTTTGTAATAAACCCCTGAATGGGGATTCCGTAAGAGATCATTGCCACGTCATGGGTAATTATTGGGGAGCCGCGCATAACGAGTGTAACTAGAAACTAAAAATGAATTCTCAAACAATACCCATCCCCCTTGTGTTTCACAACCTTAGAGGATACGATTCACATCTCATTATGCAAGCTATCTCAAAGACCGACGGTGGCTTAACGTGCATTGCTAATAATATGGAAAAATACATATCATTCTCGTGACTAAAACTATACATTATACAGACAAGGATGGGAAAGCTAGAATAAAGCAAAGTGATGGACTTAGATTCATAGACTCCCTACAGTTTCTGTTATCTTCCCTGGACAATTTCGCTAATGCAAACAATCCTGATGACGTTGCGATAACAAATCAATATACCGATAAGTATGCGTCATTTGTTGCTGAGAAAAGGTGTACTGTAAACAGGGAATTTTTTGCGACCATTTTATTATTGCGAGTTTTGCGAACGAGACTCAATCGCAAAAATTAAAAACGCAAAAATAAGTATAAATAATAGATACATACTTTATGCATTGCAACACGTCATCAAATGTTGAAATAATCAACCAGAACCACAAGTTACTCAATAAGTTAAAAACACAAATGAATGCAGAATGGTCACACAATACATCACAAATGACAGTGTAAACAGACCAATTAGTGTCACTGTTACCTCACAGTAATCCTGCCTTCTTCCAACCTCGCTTGATTGTGTCAGTGTCCTTTGCAATTTTGTCCACACAGGAAACAAGCCATCTTGCATGAATCTGTTTCATGACACTGGTCAACTTTCTGGTCAACTTTCCGGTCAACTCAGATTAACTAGCTTTGGAGAGAAGCTGTCTATTGTTTGGTAATCGAGGGGTCATCTCAACACGGCAACTCGCAAAAATATCTCGTCGCAGTATTGTCTTTGGTGTGGTATTCGCAATATTTTAACGGCGCAGAAATAAAGCTGTTTACAGTATATCCTTACGAATATATGGATGATTGGTCTAGATTCGACGAAACTAAATTACTTCTTGAATCATTCTATAGTAACTTAACAGAATCTAAAATAACCCATGCCGATTATGAACACGCTCTGACGGTGTGGGATAAATTAGGTTGTAAGAATTTAGAGGATTATCACGATCTGTACTTAAAAAACAATGTACTGTTACTCGCCGATATATTCAAGATATTTAGAAAGACATGTTTAAAACAATACGGCTTGGATCCGGCATGGTACTATTCCAGTCCCGGACTATCGTGGGATGCATTGTTGAAGAAGACCGGTGTAAAACTAAAACTACTCACCGATAACGATATGCACTTGTTTATTGAGAAAGGATTAAGAGGTGGTATATCGATGGCGGCGAAAAGGTATTCTAAGGCTAATAATAAACTAGTGGAAGGATATGATCTGAGTAAACCCGACACTCATATATTATATCTCGACGCCAACAATTTGCACGGATGGGGTATGAGTCAACCTTTACCCACGGGTGGTTTTGAGTGGGTCGATGATATCAAAGTGGATGATATCCCCTCAGATTCCGATAAAGGGTACATACTAGAAGTTGACTTGGAATATCAAGATTCGTTACATAAAGACCATAACAGTTATCCGCTAGCTCCAGAAAGATTAATGGTGAATAAAGATTGGATGTCGGAATATCAACACTCCTGGATGGGTAATACAAGGTTAGCTAACGTAGAATAATTGTACCAAATTTGATGGATAAGACAAAATATATAGTTCACTACAGAAATCTCCAGTTAGGTATGAAACTAAAGAAAATACACAGAGTTCTAAAGTTTGATCAAAGCCCTTGGATGGAGCCCTATATAAGGCTGAACACAGATTTAAGACAGATAGCCACCAGGGATTTTGAAAAGAATCTATATAAGCTCATGAATAACTCAGTATTTGGTAAAACTATGGAGAATCTAAGGAAGCGTGTTGATGTTAAATTAGTCAGATCTAATGAGGAAGAAAGACTCAGGAAACTTATAGCCAGTCTGGCTTATAACAGAAGCAAGATATTTGATAACGATTAGCCGCGTTGCATATGCAGAAGAGTAATATAAAATTCAACAGACCGGTGTACGTTGGTATGTGTATTCTCAACTTGTCCAAACACTTAATGTATGACTTTTATTACAATGAACTTAAGAAGCAATACGGCGATGGATGCGAGGTGTTATATACCGACACAGATTCTTTGTTGATGGAAATACAAACCGATGTGTACAAAGATATGGCAGAAAAAATAGATATGTACGACACAAGCGATTACCCAAAATATAATCCACTGCACAGCGTAGTAAATAAAAAGGTATTAGGTAAGATGAAGGATGAATGTGCTGGGACCCCTATAGTGGAGTATGTGGGATTAAGACCTAAGATGTATTCTATAAAGAAGTCCGATAATGGAGAGATAAGAAAAGCTTAGGGTGTTAAGAAGTATGTGGTAAAAAAGCATTTCAATCACGAACAGTATAAAGAATCATTATTCAACAGTAGAACGTTCAAACACGAGATGAACTCTTTAAGAAGTTACAATCATAGGATATATGGATTAAGAATGAATAAGACATCATTATCCCGCTTAGATACAAAGAGATGGATTGATAAGGATGGTGTAACTACCTATGCTTATGGTTATTTAGGGCGGTAATACTGTATCATCTGGAACTGTGAACAACTCTTCTCGTACAAATGCCCTGTCCAGTCCATCTTGAAGATAATAAAGAATAGGCTCTCCTTCTTTCGTAACCAATCGACTAATGTTATATGTCTTAAGAGACCAAATCGGATCGGTTGCGAGACGTAGGCCTCCTTCGAGTTCACCAGGCTGGTATAAATATCTTACGCTTACTCTATCCGGAAGTTTTTGTTCTTTGCCTCTCCGAGGTGCTGAAGATTCGGAAGTCACGAATTTCATTTTAATCGCATTGGATGGTTTCTTCCCGATTAATCTCGTTACTTCATTATTCAGCGCTGATAAACAGTTGATAAACGTGTCACCCATTCGGTTGATCTCAATCGCTCAGATTTCATTTCGATCCCATTCTGATAGCCAAACAAATGTTCTGCTTATGTCCTGTTAAATCTTTCAACGATAGCTTGACTGCGGTGGGCCTCTTTTTCACCACACCTGATTTCGACATCATGCTTTGTTAACAGTTTAGTTACCGCTCCCATAAACTCTCGACCGGGATCTACTTGAAATAGCTTAGGCCATTTTAGTGGTCTGCGTTTATATATGCGACTAGCCACTTCTGTTGAATCTTTCAAGGTTAATGGCTCAGCCTCCTTGTAGCGGCAGTTTGTATTGGTGACGAAGACCAATTGTCATTTGATTCTAAAATGTATGAGGAATTCAAAGATGTATGTATCTCAGCTGAGTTTCAAACATATGTGATGTGATTGGCATCTCATTACTGGGATATGTGAAACATGATTTTGTAAACACTATTCAATATGGTAGAAAGTTCGCTTCGGCGTTCATGTTTGCGTATTTTCCAAAACATTCTAAATGATTCTAGGGTTGTCGGCAACATTTTGAAATGATCATTGGTGATTTCATAAAAGACAGATACCTGTGATCATTAATATGCAATATTTTAAAATCATTTCTCCGAGTAAATGTCCGCAATTTAGATTAAAAGAAATGCTGTAAATAACGCTGTGAATGGTGGTTTAGTAATTTGTAAAAAATGGCGACATTTGTGATCTACCTCATTTTCAGAGGTCATTGTCAGTAATTTTGCTTTGCCAAAAATGGCAATGGATGATATCATCGAACGGGGAATTTCCCACAGATTTCAAGACTGTGTAGTATATTTGTGTGCGTAATGTATGTAGAATTTTATTTTGACTTCAAAGTGAGATATGTCACTCTAGCATCCAGGGGGTTAAGTATCTTTACTCAGTTTAACACTGAGTGCGCAAAGTCAAAACTATAACTATCATCACCCTAATCATCTTAGCTTTCACATCTTGTAACTCATACTTTATACAATGCTACGGATTGCGAAATATGGCGAGATTAGTAAAGTGGCTACCTCTCTTCTCGGCCTTTTTCTAGCATGTTTGAACACCTAGCGGAGGACGGCGAATTTTGATTATGCACCCATGTCACAAACACGTAAATATTTTAAGACAAAATCCTTGATTATAAGAAAAAATATGACCCGAGTGGTCAGAAAGACATATTTTTCTCCAACTTATTCACGTAAATACAATTCTGATCACTCCTTTATGAACAAGTTTATTTACACGTTTTGTATATTTTTATCGACTATCGGTAATGGCGGAATGGTTGGTACACATGAGAAAATGACAGTGTATATTTCCATTACATTTATGATGTTCATTGAATGAATTTATAACCATCATCACCCTAATCATCTCAACGTTAATATCGTGTAACTCATATTTTATGCAGTGCTACGGATTGCGAAATATGGCGAGATTAGTAATGTGGTTACCGCGCTTCTCAATCTTTTTCTGCCATGTTGAACTTCATGCGAATGAAGGCAATTTTTTTATTATGTACCCATGTCACATACACGTAACTATTATCATATCAGACAGACAATTTGAAAAAGAAATCTGATCGGACTGATCAGAAAGATTTACTAGTCCCCACTGTACAGTTATTGGCGTAAGAGTACTAACGTTTAGTCGGCCACGGAAGTTTTTTGTTCAAGTATTGCATATGTTTATCGACTGTGTCATGGCGATTTATCACGGCGCTACATACCAACCGACAGTGCAGATTGTCTTTTTGCTTATGATGGTGATTTACAGAAAATATTCAAATCAAAGATATGGAAAGATAGCTATAATCGTTAATATTAAGTTGGTATAGTGTATATTTATGGGCAGGAGGTTCATGATCAAAACCTAAACACTGAATGGCTAAGCCCGAAGTGATCGACAGGGCACGTTCGCATCATATCTGTACCGCGATTTCTTGTTTACCGGTTGTCCTACATACTCGCCGTTCAGACAAATAACTGCTACTTTTTTCATATGAAATGACTAAGAGTCATGTGTGATTGCTCGAACTACCTGACCGTGTGAGTGACTTGCCATAACTGTTTCACATTTTGTCGCAAATGGAGATGTCAAAAGTGTGGCCATGACATCTAACGTGAGTCGACGCCATATTGTAAACAAATTGTGTCAAGGTCGGTTCCACACGTGGTAGCTCGGCCCCCGTTTCTGTCGATGGTACACGCGATACAAACATAATGCAACTACTGAAAACATCAACATCACTTCTACAATGTTTCACCAAGTTTTTACTTTCTTTAAAGTCTGTATATAAGTGTGTTAAGGCTAGTGTAAGGTCAAATAATATTTTCTCTGAAGAATTTCATTGTCCTCTTGACTTAAGGCAGGGATGCGTCTTAAGTCCATTATTATTTTCTATGCTTATAAATGAGTTGGCAATGGATATAGAATTATCTTGTTCAACAGGCATACAGCTTCATCATGAACTTATTCAACTATTTTTGTTATTATTTGCAGATGATGTTGTTTTGCTTTCTGACACTGTATATGGTCTTCAGAAACGTATTGATACGCTAAAATATTTTTGTGATACCTACCATTTGTGTGTTTATCTGGAAAAAAACTAAGGTCATTGTTTTTAAAAAAGGTGGTGTTTTATCAAAGTATGAGAAATGGAATTTTGATGGTTCCAGTCTTGAGTGTGTAACCTCGTACAAATATTTAGGTTTATCTTTTACAAGAACTTTATCATGGGGTAAACATGTTAAGGTTGCAGCACTACAAGCTAAGAAAGTATTATGTGGCATACTGAAATCTCTGTCCAACTTTATGCCCATACCCTTTGATTTATATTTAAAAATATTTGATACCAAAATTAGCCCAATTTTGCTGTATGGAGCAGAAATATGGGGTCTGAGTCCAGAAATTTGTAATGAAAGTATCCACATGATGGCTTGTAAGCGCTTTTTAGGTGTTAAGGTCTCCACCTCAAATCACATTATAAGAGGTGAATGTGGCCGATATCCTTTATACATTTATGCTTATAAAAGAGTTGTTAAATATTGGTGCAAAATTTTGAAAATGCCAGAATCTAGATATGTAAAGAAATGCTATAATATGCAACTGCAAGCTGTAGGTAATAGTAAAGTAAACTGGGTTTCCAAAATCAGACACATTATTGTGTCAGCAGGATTTGGTTTTATATGGGATCAACAGTGTGTTGCAAATATACCTTTGTTTATAAAGGATTTTTTTGTGAGAATAAAATTATTGTACCAACAAGACTGGCATTCAGCTATACGTGAAAGTTCGAAATCATATTATTATTCTTTGTATAAGCAAACATTTGGTGTTGAAATGTATATTACAAGGCTATCATGTGATAAATTTAGAAGTATTATGGCTCGTTTCAGATGTAGTTCTCATCATCTAAGAATTGAATCAGGAAGACATAATAAGGAACCTAGAGAAGAAAGAGTTTGTACTGTTTGTAAACATGATTATATCGAAGATGAGTATCACTTTATTTTAATTTGTGATTGTTATCAAGTTTTGAGGTCAGAATATATATCCTTGAATTATTATGAGTTCCCAACAAGACATAAGTACAATATTTCAATGTCATCCACCAACCCATTTACTGTTAAGAAACTAGCCATGTATATTCTAAAAGCTGTGAATCTAAGGCAAAGTCTGTTGGGATCTCCAACTCCCATCACCACACTGTAACCATTGTATCATGGGCCTATGGCCTACAATACATCTGAATAAAAGTGTAAGTGTATGTACAATGATGGTATCAATACCTTTTTGTATTTGGATTAACCGCTTATGGATACGCTGTGCTATTCAGGTCGATTTCGATTTGTTTTTCCTTTCATTGAAACTGTGATAATGGCGCTGTGATTGGTTTGCTGAAATAGTATTTTCCATGAGTCTAATGTACATGGTACATGCTGTGATTGTAGAAGATAATTGATAACCAATTGTGTATGCATATATATCATCAAATACACATTACTAATCTCTTCAGAAAATGGAATATATTATAGCTCGTTTTCAAACATTCTGGCATGGATATTAGATCAAAAATTAATATTAGATTTACAAATTATTTATGTACACTGCACTCTCGATTAACGTATGATAATCTATTGCAAGTTTTCAACTCTTATTTGATATGTCATCTGAAATGTCAGCAATGAGTAAAATTAATTTTATTTCGTTACAATCTGCAATTTTATTCAAATAGGCTAATAGATGGTTGGTGATTTCCCGCTGCTGTGAATTTGTCGTCTGGACAGGTGCGCGTGATTTGACCTCGCATGTTGTGACGTTGATGACGTCACATGAAACAGCTGATCTAATGTTGTGGTAGTATAATGGATACACGTGGTTTCATTTTCCAAATAAAAATATTCTCTTTGACTGAACTAGAAAGCATATCTAGTACATCACGATTGGAAAATGTCTACAGCGACCAATGAGTGAATGAGACCGCTTATCATTTGACTAACAGTGTTTCTAATTTTGGTATGTTGACATGTGCTTTTCATATCTGTTTGAAGGCTTGATATTCAAAAAAAATAATGTGCATTTAGTTGAGAAAGCTGTCAAAATGGATCTAATATTAAACAACCTAGATTTTCAATATTTCAGCTTCATCTTGGAATCTCCAATGGTTCAATTTATAACATAGACAGTAAAAGTTATTAGATCTACTCACAATATATAGATAATCAATTTCTGAAAGACAAAACGTTTTCAGTGTAAATGTGATTTCGTTTTGATGTTTTATATACATGTAGTTATATTTATGTCTTTTTTCACTCTGCATTATCTAAATTACCAAATACTTCGACCAGTGACATAGTAGTAATAAGATTCTACTTTGTTTTGTATCCTAAGTATGAAATAGATTTTTTTAAAAATAAATATTTGTCTAAGAGCAAAATCAAAGTATTCTTGTAGGTTTTTTTTCACCATTTTAATTTGTATATCTTCCCTCCAAGCAGTAGTTTAGCCAAAATTAAGAAAAAAGGAAAGACATAATAAACCATTTTTTTTAAAGATTTTGCTGGTTAAATTGTCGTCTGGACCTCGCATGTTGTGACGTGGATGACGTCACATGAAACAGCTGATCTAATGTTGTGGTAGTATAATGGATACACATGGTTTCATTTTCCAAATAACAATATTCTCTTTGACTGAACTAGAAAGCATATCTAGTACATCACGATTGGAAAATGTCTACGGCGACCGACGAGTGAATGAGACCGCTGTTGGAAAGACAATCAACTCGAGTTGCATGTTATACAATTTGGTTACACTGTGTGAAGAAATAAAGACGTTGCAACACTTTTGATAAAATGTATAAATTTTTGTAACCGCAACGTCAGCTCAGTGCGGCACTGAGCGGTTTGCAGGCTGACTTATGTCCAGGCACCATGAGGGTTAATTAAACTAGATTGCTCCCAGTCAGTGAGTCTAGTTTCTGTAGATACAACAGTTACCTGTGATTCAAGTTAACGCACATAAGATTACATGGTGTCAGAAGTGGGATAATCACAGCGTCAACAAGGAATGCTGGATTAGCACATCTTAAATTTAACTATGAAACTCAGAGTTTAGCAGAAGTGCTAAACAAGCAGCATGCCAAACAAATGATTGCAGGTCCTCTTGCCGGTAAGAATGAGGAGGTACGAGCTACCTACTTATATGGTCTGTAGATCATGGGAGAGATATTGCACATACATTTACCATTGAAGAAGAAGATAGAAAAATGTTGAAGCCCTATCATGATTGTTTTGAACAGTATGTCAGTCCGAAATCTAACCCTGTCGTAGCACATTATAAATTCCACAACAGAACACAGGCATCATCTGAAAGTGTAGAAACATTTGTGACTGATCTGAAATGATTGTGAATTTGTAAAATCTGATGAAATGGTCCGAGATGCAATTGTGTTTTGGACAAATTCACGTGAAGTTCGAGAAAAACAACTGCTGCAGGAAGGCAAAGATTTAGATTTGACAAAGGCTGTAGACATTTCCCGTTCATATAAACTTTCGAAAGCACAAGTCGAAAGGAAGGAACAGAAAAAGTGGATCACATTTCTCGTTCACAAAGTAAGAAGAAAGCCAGTTCTTCTAGTTTCTATTGTAACAGTCACAAGGAGAGACAACACTATGACAAGCATGATAAAGGTGACAGACAGCATGGCAGGGAAACAGAACAGTGTGTAAATTGCAGATTCAGACATTTCAGTGGTCAAAAGTGTCCAGCCTGAGGTTAACGTTGTGATACTTGTGATAAATAGAATCATTTCACAAGTATGTGTAAATCCTGCCAGAGAAAAGGAAACTCAAAGAAACACACTGATTGTGTTGCTGAAACACCTAATTCTGACTCAGAATTATTCATTGATACAGTGTCTGATGGAAATGAAGATATGGACCAAGCCTACACTGGACTTTTGATCGGACATCAGAAGATTCCGGTTCATTTCAAGCTAGATACAGGTTCAAAGGTCAACACCATACCAGTAAGCATATTTGAAGCTAAAAGTTTGAAGTACCCCCTTAAGCCAGCTAATGTCAAACTACAAGGTTATGGTGGTGAATACATCAAGGTCAAAGGTCAATGCAACATGAAGGTCTACAAATGACATTCAAGTATGTCGCTTGATTTCTTCATTGTTGAAACTAAGGCTCCACCTGTTCTTAGTTTACGAACTTGTTTGGATCTGAAACTTGTCAAATTGATCCTAGCAGTCAACTCTCAGCCTTCGTCGTCAGGTATGACTAAGGACTCTGTATTGAACGAGTTCGCAGATGTTTTCAAAAGAATAGGCAAACTCGAAGGTAAATGCTAATTACGTCTCAAGCCTGATGTAACTCCAGTTATACATGTGCCTCGACGTGTTGCATTTGCCATAAAGGACAAGCTGAAAGTGGAGCTAGATCGCATAGAGGATCTCAGTGTCATTGCCAAGGTCACGAAGAGCACAGACTGGTCAACTCACTTTTAATTGTAGAGAAACCCAAAACTGGTCAACTACGGATATGCCTTGATCCCAAGGATCTCAATCAAGCCGTCTTGAGACCTCACTACAGAATGCTGACATTTGAATATGTAACTTCACAACTTGCAGGAGCCAAATATTTCAGTATTTTGGACGCCAGGTCCGGATACCGGTCCATACAACTAGATGAAGATTCGTCGCTATTGACAACCTTCAACAGTCCGTTTAGGCGATATCTTCTTCTACGCTTACCTTTTGGAATCAACTCATCACAAGATAAATTCCAGTGCAGAATGGACCAAATCTATGAGAACCTCGATGGAGTCAATGTGATCGTCGATGACATTCTCGTGCATGGACAGTCAAAGGAAGAACATGATCGTCGTCTGAGAGCGATGTTACAGCTTTCCAGTGAGAAAGGCATTTGTCTGAACCCAGATAAAACAGTGATTGGAGTACATGAAGTCACATTCTCTCAGCTCAAACCCGACCCTAAGAAAGTGGATGCCAAGATGAAGAATGCTGTAACCAGTACAGATTTCTTGGCCTACTATGATGCGAAGAAGGAGCTCACTCTTCAAGTGGATGCATCGCAAAATGGTTTGGGAACTGCTGTTCTCCAGGAAGGAAGACCAGTTGCATATGCTTCAAAGTCACTCACCCAGACTGAGCCTAACTATGCTCAGATCGAAAAGGAGAAGTATGCCATCTTGTTTGCCTGTAAGAGATTTCATCAATATCTCTATGGGAGAAAGGCCACTGTTGACAGCAATCAAAAGCCGATTGAAATCATCATGATGAAGCCACTAGCTGTTGCACCACCCAGGCTGCAAAGGATGTTATTGCAGTTACAAAAGTATTCTATCACAGTGGTTCATCTGCCAGGAATGGGTAATCCTCTAGCGGATACACTGTCTAGAAAGTTTGTGACAAACAGTGATGGTGACAATCTCAGTGATGGAGCTGAAATGCAAGTACATATGGTACTCACAACTGTGCCAGTGAGTGATGAAAGGATGTCTGAGGTGAGGGTTTCCACACAGCAAGACCCTGTGTTGACAAAGTTGAAGTCAATTGTGAAACAAGGATGGCCAGACAAACGAAGAAACTGCCCTTCATCTATCCAACAGTTCTGGAATTATCGGGATGAAATCTCAGAGATGGATGATATTCTCTTCAAAGGAGAGAGGATAATAGTACCAGACAGGATGAAAGTGAAAATGCACCAGTGTATTCATTCAAGCCACCTGGGTATCGAAAAGTGCAGCAGCAGAGCAAGGTCTGTACTATTCTGGCCTGGAATGAATTCCGACATTGAAGCTGAAGTCGGTAAATGTTGCGTATGTCAGGAAAGATATGTTTCCAATCAGAAAGAACCACTTGTTCCATGACCGATTCCATCATATCCATGGCAAATTGTGGCAATGGACTTGTTTCAGTTTCAAGGTAAAGACTACTTAGTGGTTGTCGACTACTACAGTAGATGGTTATATCTAAGAAGTGGAGGAGCTTGCCAGTAAAAAGAGTGTGACAGTGATCGACAAGCTCAAATCCATATTCACTAGACATGGAGTGCCTCAGGAAGTGATATCAGATAATGGCACTTAATACACAGCAGAGTAATTTGCTAACTTCACAAAGTGTTGGGGTTTCAAACATTCAATGTCTAGTCCTCACTACCCGCAGAGAAATGGTTTGGCTGAGAAAGGTGTGCAGATAGCCAAACGTCTCTTCAACAATGCACTAGCTGATAAACAGAGATCCAAGACTCAGCTTGTTGGAGTACAACACTCCCATCAGACATTTCTGCCTTCCCAGATATTAATGGGACGTCGTCTTCGTTCAACACTTTCAGTGACGTATGAACAAATGAAACCTAAAACTGTTGATCCTGAAATCGTACAGAAACAGATTGCTCAGTCAAAACTTCAACAGAAACAGAACTATGACAAGTCGGCGAAACAACTCTCAAAACTCAATATCAATGAGCCAGTGCGAGTCCGACCAACAGAAACCCAGTATAAACTAGCCACAGTGATCAGTAAAAGCCAGCATGACCAGGATAGGTCATACATCATTCAGAGTAACGATGGTGCTCAATATCGTCGTAATCGTCGACACTTGTTATCAACCAGTGACAAACTCAAACCTGCTGTCAATCAAACTTGTGAAACAAAGCCTGAGACAAGTGAGCAGAAAGTAACCAGCACATCAATCAAGACAGCAAGTCCGAGTGTGAGTTCAAGTCCTTCACAGAACTCAACATACATCACCAGGAGTGGTCGATCTGTGAAACCTAAGGTCATGCTGGACCTATAAACATTTGACATTTATTCAGTTAAATTGATTTGGTTAACATGTCTGATTTCATGTGAGTGAATGGTTAAATTTCCATTGATTTTATTGTAAATCCAGAAAGTGTGGATTTCAAGCAAATGTGCTTACTGTTTGTATTTATATTGATGAACATGTAATTTAGCTTTTCTATGTATAGATTTGTGCAGTAACAACAAAACAATAGGATTCATGAACATATTTATTAATAACATTTGCAATATATTAGGGGCTACTTGGTTGCTACATAAAAAGACATAGCCTGCGGGTATGAATGAAGAGGTAAGGGTCGTGCCGACCTGATTGAATGAATGCTAGTTACCCTGCGGGTAATGAACAAGTCCTGAGACCGTGCCGGCCCTGGACTGTAAATTTGGAAGAAAGGTACTTTGGGGGCCACGAGCCATTCCTATACAGTATGTGAAGCCCACCCCCTCGTTTGCTACATAAAAAGACTGCGGGTATGATGAAAAACATGACTTGTGAAGCCCTTACGATTAAATAAATATATGAAACCGAATAGTCCAAAGGTGGAGACAGGGGATGGATGGAGGGTATCGCTGCAGCTGCTATAAACAATGACAGAAATAGTTAAAAGATATTGAGGCTGTTGGGGTTAATATAAGAAAACATTTTGACGTCATGTCCGTAGTTCTGGGCATGAGCAGATGATAAAATAGTGCATTGTGGGATAGCTTAAATGTAAAATGATACAGAGTATTTTTTACGTGAGGGGAGTTGGAAGTGAGCTGGGAATTACTATGAAGAATAAGTGATATGTATACGCAAGTGGATATTGAGCAAATGTATTTATGGCAGGACATGGCAGGGGACTTTGTGAAGCTAAGAACATGGGGAAATGTAGAAAATTAGGAGATAAACATACTGTGTTTTCAATGTAGAGCTAGGTTACCTGTAGATTTAATCCCGCTTAATTGAATTTGGAACCGAACGAGCAGCGTGAGGTTTCAAATGTTAAATTCAAAGCGGTTAAATCTACAGGTAACCTAGCTCTACACTGAAAACACAGTATGTTTATCTCCATTCTACCATGACTAAATAAAATGCGAATTCTTTGGTGTTAGCAAATATACTGAGTGAAGTGGCATGGGTTGAGTTCGGTGTTTTCAGCGGGTTATCGATCTGAATTACAGAATCACCGAATAAAATATGGTGCTGTATATACTCAAGCAGTTTGTTTACACCGTAATACTTATGTAATACTCGAACATATGACAGGCATTGAAAGCTTATAAGCACGGCAACTTGGTAAGTTAACATGAGGTGGGCATCCCTAAAGAAAATAAAGCAAGCTTTGCAAGGCTTTCGCTCTACATCGCACATCACCAATATGACGTCATATCGCTCATTGTGATGCAAAAGATATGACGTCACAGTCGGATATAGAAAAGCGCCAAAATTCCAAGCTCTCTGTTGTCCCCAAATGTTAAATACATTCCCTTTGTTGATTTCTGTTGTGTTTTTCTGCACGGAATTTATTGCCACACATCCTTTGAAATTGTAGTAACCGCATCTGTGCATTTTGTAACCTGTAATTGTAGATATGATTATTTAAATGTGCCTACCGACAATGACTGAAAATAGTACTATTCTATGAATATTAGCTTCCGCGTTGATGCGGCCGTCAAACCAGCTTTTTCAATCAGAGGGGAATTATTGTGATTTAATAGCCTCTGATTGACCAATCAGAATCCAGTAAATTCCAAATTCATGGCAGAATATATGTTATCACTGCACAAACAAACAGATTTACAGACCATAACATCTAACTTATATTTTTGGGGAAGGGAGATGTAGTGATTTGTGGCAAATCTGCCAGATTGTATGAGTGCTTCACTATATTGAGATCTGTATGCCATGTAGAGTTATATCCCTGCACGAAATGCCATGTGTTCCAAGATGGAGGATTAAACTAGATTGCTCCCAGTCAGTGAGTTTAGTTTCTATAGATACAAGAGTTACCTGTGATTCAAGTTAACCCACATAACATTACACTGTGTTATTATTGTTGGGTAGACTGCATTATTTGGGTTCCCACTTAGGAACGAAAGTTTTTACGTGTTTACGGAAGTTCTCGAATAAAAAACGTTCCACGCATGCGCACTTCGTTATTTACGGTCGAAGCGAGAGGAAAATAGGCCGCCATTTTTTGTACCCCACTGAACGCTGTGGAATGTTTTAAGTGAAAAAGGGGTTCCAAAATTTAAGGTAAAAACAGGCGTAAAGGGGTTCGGATTTGCTCAAATAAATCGCACAACGGTAAGTTCATTCATGAATGCATATTATGAATATTCATAGAATGTTTCATTACTCACTCAATCAAAGAGATCCGCTGATGCGTCGAAAGCATTGGATTCTTCATCAAAGAGTTCTGCCGAACCATCCAATTCATTTAAATTTTCTCTCTCTGTGATATCGGGTGCCTGCACTGGACTATAAACACGGCTGATGAACTTAAGAAACAGAATAAAAAGATCAACTGAACAACTTAAATATTTTTTTCTGATAATCTACTCAACAAAATAACTATCATACAGTCCTTTATTCGTTCCGTACCTAGGCAAAGATGCCTTCACCGCTCTCCAAGTTGACTCTATTTTATTTGTACATGCCCCTGTTTCTGAATTTACAAATTCTACACTGGGGTTAACTTTTTTATGTATGTACCCCATCCCCTCCAAAGATTCCAAACAGTCATAAGCTTTCCAACAGTCCGAATGAATGATTGATCCTGGTTTAATAAATCTTTTAATAATTGGGATCAATGTTTCGCAATTTCTTTTCTCAACAGCAGTGATGAACATCTTGCAAGAATTCTTTTCAATCCCACCAAACACCCAAACACCATCCACTCTCCTCCCCTGTGAAACTTACTCTTACCAAATTTAGATTCATCAATTTCTACTTCTACCCCAGGTCCCCCAATAGCCTCATTCTCTCCTTTCAAAATTTCCAAACAAACCTCTCTGCAAAAATTGTACCAATCAACCAAAGTGTGATCAGAACCAAGTTTCAACTGAACTTTAACAAAATCTTCTCTAGACCTGTAAACCCAATAAAAGGTAATTTTCAAAATGTCAGGAATGGACAAATTAGAATGATAAAACCAGGAAGAATGCTTCACAGAAATCTTGTGATGACACCTCTTGTTACTACACCTCCACACATGCCCCTCACTCCTACTGCTGTACCTCCTCCTGCTAATCACACCATTCTCACACTTACAGCAAGGCCCTCCAAACTGTCCAAACGCCTACATCCTCTAACCAGTCCAAAAGTCTCCCCTTATCCCTGCACAATTAATACAAATCATCATACACAATCTTACTGTCAGACATTCTTGAAAAGTAATTGAGCAAAGTGACAAAAAATAGAAGACTTACCAGCCGTACAATGTACTACGAGCATAGTGGCATTCATAGTAATGAGTCCATATAAGGAATGTCACATGATCAGACACGTGACGTCTTACGTCATTTATGTCCCCCCCCACAAACAACACGAAGTCGACACCACGAGAATACGGCTTTACTTTCTATCGTTAAACTCTCGGCCCCCTTAGGGACGGAGTTCTAGACCATACTTTTCACGTCCTGCTCATTTTTGGGGTCCTTTTTGCACAAAAATGCCTCTTAGCGGATTTCGACGCGCTAGCGCTAGTGCGTGCGCGCTTTTATATTGGCGAAGCTGCCGAAGCCAGCGGTTTTCTTACGGAAACACAGGAAGTGGGGACCCAAATACTGCAGTTGACCCCTGTTGTTAATTGAGTGTGTAATTTGAGGACAAGGTGTCAGTGCTTAATGTGTTTTATTACCTCATTGAATCTTTTACTGACCAGCAGAACATGAACAGCTTTGTTGCTTTTATCTGGTTTCATCCAAGCTTGACTCAACAGTTCTCTGAAATACAATGGTATTTGAGTAAATCGTAAATGAGAGAATGCAGTCCAACTTATGCAAAACATCTGAACAGCAATATCTAAAAGGCCTCTTTATTAATTATTTTTTCCAACCACATAAGGTTAGTGGTCAAAATGATAAAAAAATTAAATGACAAAACTTGTTTTCTTAAACTAATCTCTTAAAAGTCATCAGGGGAATAAAGAAGAAAGTGAACGAAAATAGACCCATTTCAATCGATGGTCCAGGGACACTGGAGAAAATGCATGCCTGCTAACAGGTATTAATACAACAATCCCACTCAAAAACACCTGTCTGATCAAAAGTGATTTGTGTTATAATATCTTTTCAGTTATTCTGATTTTACTTTTATCGGATAACTATATTATAATGTAAGCATAAACATACTCTGAATGGAAGACAAGAGCCATATCTCTGTAATAGATTATTTATTTTCATTGGCAGTTCCCAAACTTGACAACATTTCCAAATAATACAAGCATGAAATACTCACATCCCCAGCAATAGTATGTAATATACTGAGTGCAAGACTCTAGTTCCTCACCACAAACGTAGCCTTGGAAAATATGTAAGATGACGGATACCTGTAACCATCTCAGCAGGGTGGTGATTTCTATCATGGCGTAACACTTACCGGTACACAAATTTTCATATTATTATAGATCCACAGCAGGTGATTATATTAAGATTCAGAGAAAATGCAGATATTAAATATTAGTTCCAGTCTTAGCTTATAGATAGATACTAGCCAAAGGCAACCTTAGCCTAAAATAACAAGAACCCATTTCCCAGACATACTACTGAATAAGACAAAAGATATGTCTACATAGTTTAATTGATTGCCTTGAACTATTTTTTAAGTAAACCTGTCTTCACCAATAGTAGAATAATATCATGGTTAACATTTATACTAAGTTATCTTATAATAATTAGATCTACATCAAGTGCTTTTATGAGTTATCATGGTGTAATATTTATACACCATTTCATATAATTATAGTTAGCAAGTAATAATTATCATCAGGTAAAATGCATATATAAAATATCAGTAGTTTCAGTTATAGTTTTTTAGATGGTTGCTAGCCTAAGGTATCAAGATCCCATCTCCCAGACAAAGGATATTTATTTAAGTATATCTGTCATCACCTACCGGGGTATATTAGAATAACATTACTTCAATTAAGACTCATTAAGGATTAGCCCCCATACAAGCTCGTCTATAGTGCTTAAGGATTAGCCCCCATACAAGCTCGTCTATAGGGCATTAAGGATTAGCCCCACACAAGCTCATCTATAGTGACACCCTAATCTCTTTCAAAGCATCCAGTAAATATGTCAACAAGATTAGTGCCAGTCCAACAGGATTAACATGATTTAGTATTTCCCTCTGTCTAGCCATCCATTTAGCATAGGACACAACCAATCGTGTATCAACCAATCAAATTCCTTTCTATTGTTCAAACTTTCATTAAATACATACTGTAGCCAAGTTCTAGCAGAGAAGGGGTTTGACTCTCTTACAAAGCAGACCTCTCTCCCACAGCCCAGAGTGTGTACCGACTCTCTGTGGCACCCTCAGTTATTATCTAAGTATATTGTAAATTGTTAATTGTTCTTGTAAATAAAATTGTGATTAGTCTCCTGTGACTCTGGCTCTTTGCTGACTAATTCCCCAAGAAAACCAGCACGTCATTTGGAAGGTATTGTTCACCTAGAACAGTTCCATGATAATTTGGCGGAGAATCATCGTTTTCGGAACCACGGAGTCCAGGAACTAACTACAACCAGCTACAAGAACCCATTGGAGGACATGTCCAACCGTGATCATCTGATGGAATAACAAGCAAGCTGCATCTACCTCTGACCTCAACACTGGATTAAAGACAACCAACTCCTGCAAAGACACCAACAACGAAAGAAAAAGTCTTCAAATATTGTAAGTACTACATTGTTGATTACTTGTCTTTCTTTAATTTAGTACGGTACATACTAATAGGTGTCATGGCAAATATGGAGTCTGGTATGGAAAGTAACTTTGAAAGTGAAATTCCAACAGTGTCTTTAGTTACGCCCCTTGCCAAAAGTGTAATTCAGGCAAAATTTGGCACAAAAACAACAAATTGTTTAGTAGATACAGGGGCATCCATTTGTTGTATTTCGTCTGCTTTTCTGAGCACAGCTTTTGAAAACCTTACTCTTGGAAACTCACCCTTTCCACAGGTTAAAGGTGTTGGCGGCGAATTGCATAAAGTGTTAGGTTCAGTTGTGTTAGATTTTGTCATTGAGGATCAGGAATTTTCTCAAAGATTCTATGTTCTGCCTACACTACCAGAAGCAGTGATACTAGGTGAGAACTTCCTTGATGACAATGATGCAGTCTTAGATTATAGCTGTCATTCCTTGATACTTAACAACAGCACCTCAGATAGGCAATATATCAATTTCATAGCCAATTCAGTGCAAGAGATTAGTGGATTAGCAAAAACAATAGATCAGATTTACATCCCCCCTCAGAGTGAAATTCATTTCAAGGTTAGACTATCAGAGGTCAAAGCGGATTCCCTCATCCTCATTGAACCCATTGCTTCCCTCACTGCTCATTCTGAAGTAGCAGGTGGTAGAACTCTTTCCAAAGTGAAATGCAAAACTGCTACATTTAGGCTTATGAATCCCTCCCAAGAAGAAAAGGTTCTTGACAAGGGTACAGTTGTAGGCAAATTTAGTTACATTGATAAAGACTCTGTTTTTGAAATCGGCTCTGACCAACCATTCATCAGTACCGTTAACACCGACAATGAGAACAGAGACAATGACACCAGGGATTATGTTAAAATTGCACAAGAGTTAGGATTTGATTTGACCAATACACAATTGACTCCAGACCAACGACACAGACTACTTAGATTCTTGGGACAAAATAGAGACATGTTTTCAACGAGTCTTGCAGATTTAGGAAAGACTGACATGCACCAGCATATCATTAACACTGGCGACCACCCACCCGTTAAGTGTAGACCATATCGCCAATCCCCTCATCTCCAAAAAGTCACTGAAGAGCTTATAGATGATTTCCTGAAGTATGATTTGATCGAGGAGTCTACCTCTATGTATTCAGCTCCCATTATCCTAGTCAAGAAACGTGATAGCTCATTTAGATTTGTTTGTGACTACAGAAAGTTGAATTCTGTCACTTTACCAATGTCATGGCCTCTTCCTGTTTTTGATGATGTTGTTGATAACATCGCCAATGCACAAGCTAAGATCTTCTCAACTTTAGACCTTGCTAATGGCTTCTTCCAAGTGCCATTACATGAAGATTCAAAGCATAAAACTGCTTTCGTCACCCATCAAGGCCTTTATCAATTCAAACGTTTGCCCCAAGGTTTGACAAATTCCCCACTTTGTTTTCAACAGCTCATGAGCAAAGTGCTAAGAAAATTGCTTTTTAAGGTTGCGCTGATCTACATTGATGATTTGATAATTTACAGCAAAAACTTTGAAGAGCATCTCCAACATCTGGAGCAAGTATTTTACTATCTGAAACAGGCAAAATTGACACTAAAGCCATCCAAATGCAATTTTGCAACGGACAAAGTTTCTTTTCTGGGTCATGTTTTATCATGTGGAGGTGTTCAAGTTGATGACAAAAAGATTGAAGCAATAAGAACCTTTCCAGTGCCCAAATCACAAAAGCAGATCCGCTCCTTCTTAGGTCTCACGAACTTCTACAGGAAGTATGTGAAAAATTACGCTCACATAGCGCTTCCACTGAATGCCTTGCTAAAGAAGCATTCAGAGGCAGAAGTAGGAAAGAAACCAAAGTTCCAATGGTCACTTGAGTGTGATCAGGCATTCAACACCCTCAAACATGCTATGAGTAATACACCTGTTCTGGCGTATCCAAATTTTGACAAAGAATTTCTTCTTGCAACTGATGCCAGTGATATGAGCATAGGTTTTGTTTTGAGTCAAAAAGACGAGAAAAATAATGAACATCCAATAGCTTTTGGTGGTAGAGCTCTTCATGGCAGCGAAAAGAACTGGAGCATTACAGAAAAGGAAGGCTTAGCTCTAGTTGAAGCCATTAGATCCTTTCGTCCATACCTTGCAAATTCCAAATTCACAGTCTACACTGATCATATAGCATTGAAATGGCTGAAATCAATCAAGGATGCCACAGGTAGGTTAGGGCGATGGTCTTTGGAACTTTCTACCTACACTTTTGACATTGTTCACCGCAGCGGCAAAGCCAATGGGAATGCCGATGCTCTCTCACGTAGGGAATATGAGGAAAATATTAACTGTAATGATCAGACAGAAGAAGATGCTGAGAAAACAGTCTTCTCAGTAACTTCAACTAGCAGTACCACAATCTTGCCAAACACCCATTCATCCACACAAGTCACACAGACAACTCAGACTGAGGATATTTGCACACCTATTGTCAATCACTTAGAATCAGACACACAGACAACACATTGGTCAGTCACCTTTGAATATGAAGAGGATTATCAGTCAGTACCAGTTAATGTTGTCGCAGCATTACATGCTACAAATGCTGATGTTACCCAAGACACATTGGTTGAAGTAAGTATAAAAGAACATCCAAATTTACGTCACCTACAAAGGATTTGTCCAGATTTCATCCAAATCTTTGACTACAAAGAGGATGATGTCCTTCCACAAAATGAAAAGGATCGTCAAAAGATTCTTATTGAAGCCAATACTTTCGAAATTGATGAAGGCATCCTATACAGATTTGTTCCACAAAGACAGAAAGGCCATGCAGACAAGTTCATTAAACAGCTGGCAGTCCCAAGAACCCTCAGAAATCAAGTCCTGCAATCCTATCATGACTCAGAGTTTGGCGGTTGCCACCATGGGAAAGAAAGGATGCACAACACCATGAGACCTAAGTACTACTGGCCCAAAATGTACAGCGATATTGCCACTTATGTCCAGACATGTGAGGTATGTCAACAGACCAAGAGGCACTACCATGGCAAGAAGGCACCACTTCGTCCACTACCTGTAGAAGAGGTCTTCACCCGATGGCACGTTGACATTCTCGGTCCCCTGCCAACAACACCAGATAAGTACAAGTACATTTTGGTCATCACAGATGCATCATCTAGATGGTGTGAAGCTTTTCCACTTCGGACCCAAGAAGCCAAAGAAGTAGCAGATGTTCTCGTCAGAGAAATATTTTGTCGGTATGGCGCACCACGGACCTTAATTTCAGACAGAGGTCAGAACTTCATGTCCAAACTTATCAAAGCAATTTGTGAACTTTTGGCAATTAAATTTACCCATACCAGCCCATACCATCCTCAAACAAACAGCTGTGTAGAAAGGCTCAATTCCTATATCAATCAGTCACTAAGAGCCTATTGTAACACGTCTCAAAATGATTGGCCACGTTTCATTCCTGGCATCATGATGGCCTATCGGATGGCTCCAAATTCATCAACTCAAAAATCCCCATATGTTATGCTTTTCGGCCGAGAAATGAGAGCTCCACAAGATGTAGCATTAATTCCAAAAGAAAATTTAGGCCACAATAACAAAAGTTATCTTTCAAATTTGCTTGAGGAGCTGGAAATCACTAGAACAATTGCAGCTGAAAACAATGCTCGGGCTAAGGAGGTGTATTCAGAACAATATAATAGAAAGGCTAAAGAACCAGAATTCGCCCCAGGTCAAAGAGTTTGGCTTTACTGTCAAAAAGTTGAAAAAGGCCTTTCCAACAAATTAACCAAAAAGTGGTATGGTAGCTATTATATCGTCCATACAGGTCCAAATTATACCTACAAACTACGTCGAAGTTCTGACGACAAAATACACAAACCACTGGTCCATGCCAACCGTCTGAAGCCATATTTTGATCCTGCTGATCGTCCACAGTATCCTCCAGAACCATACCTCAATGACAACAGTAACATAGATTCAGGAGTCATGGATGACAATGAGGAACCAGTCAGTGATTCACAGCCTGACAGCAACAATTTCCCATCAACAAGTTCAACTTACCAGGCTACTGATCAGTCACCTCCACAACAGAAAGGTAAGAAGGTCAATTCTAAAACAAAGGCAGGTACTTCCAGCAACAAGAGTCCGAAGCAAAAGACCCCAACAAAGAAGAAAAACCCTGCTTCAAGTACAACAGAAAAACCTACCAGTCCCACGGCAACAATGAAGGAAAATCATGCCACACCAGGTCCTAGTGCTCCAACCAAGGTAAATGAAAAGGTAAACAAAGGGAAAAGAGGAGTGAATAGTAAGCATCACCAGCCCAAATCCAGAAAACAACCTGACGACAGCCCGGTACAACCTCCAAGTCCAACATCAGGTAATCAAACCAAGGATATCCCTCAGGTTTTCAATCCAGAGGACATCCACTCAATTGTTAGTTCCAAGAGAGCAAATGGCAAAATCTACTACAGAGTGAAATGGAAGGATCAGGAAAGAGGAAACACATGGGAGTATGGCAGCAGCATTCCAGACTCCATTCGGAGAGAATTTCACCTCAAAAGAAGTATGTCAGGAAAACGTCGAAAACGTCCACTGAAGAATCATAAGTTTTTCGACCAAAAGGAAACAGCACAAGACAATAAATCAGTCAATGTTCTGTCAGGTAATTCAATGTCAGGGAATGTCCAGCAAGTCAACACCAAACCATGCATAGAATTAGATGTCAAACCATATCTGTTTTTTCCAAAACACCTACGAAAAATAGATCATAAAATAGAAAGAGTTCTGGGCATTGAAATTATTCAAGGAGACTGCTATGTCAATGTCTTATATAAAGGATTTCCTGATACTGACTTCACATGCTATTTTGAAAGTGTTCCTCCCCACCTCATACAGCGCTACCTTGATGATAGCTGGGAGGATCTCCGTAATTGGTCCTGTCTAGAAGATAATCCTCGATATGATCCAGAGGAAGCACCAATTTATAAATCCAAAAGGGTTATTTTTCCACATGAAGACTTTGGAAACATCAACACCTTTTACTACCGTATTTCACTCACAGACATTAGTCCCCATGGACCATACCAGGATCAACTCGCCGTACATACCGAACAATGCCAATTGAACATATTCTTGATCAAAATACAAAATCTCCTGAATAAACGGTGCAAATCACGAAACAGCTATTAGCTGTATCTTGTTATGTTTACTTGTGTCCAGTCTTTTCACTATGGGTTGCCAGTTGAGAACAAATGGCATCAGCCTGATCATCTGAGTTATTTGTATCACAGCAAATTTTGAGCATTGACCTGATCAACCAATCTCAAAAGCGAAGTGAAATGACACAAACCAAACCATACTGCGAATCGAAACCCAAACCACACCGAAGCGAAGCAAACCATACTGCGAATCGAAACCCAAACCGCACCGAAGTGAAGCAAACCTTACTGCGAATCGAAACCCAAACCGCACCGAAGCGAAGCAAACCGTACTGCGAATCGAAACCCAAACCACACCAAAGCGAAGCAAACCATACTGCGAATCGAACCCAAACCGTACCGAAGCGAAGCAAACCATACTGCGAATCGAACCCAAACCATACCGAAGCGAAGCAAACCGTACCGAAGCAAAATAAACCAAACCCTATCACATTGAACCGAACGAAAATCAAAGCGAAACAAACCAAATTGAAATAAAGCAAACTTAACAACCGAAATGAACCAAAACAAAGAAAAGGCAAGCCAAATAGTTACGAAAACTAACAAAGAATTCTAAAAAGGATTTACACCTTTCTAACACCTTTTGTATATCGTATTAGTGTAATAAACGATGCACTTGTTATATGCACATGCACATATATGTACATATAATTCGTCTAATGATTGTATCCAAAAATAGAAGGATATTACTATTTTTCTCATGATATACTTTTGTAATTTACCGCCAATACATTCTTCCTGGCCATGACACCGTTTAGTAATAATTATGTACTGATCTTTTACATCATAATTATCATATTTGTTTTATTTTCTAGTTAATACAGACAAACTGAGGAAGTATTTATATATGACATATTATTTGAACATGCTAACTCTCTTTTCTTTGTTTCCATGTAAAACCTCCATGGACACAGTCTACTATCTTGCAACCCCAATCCAGGATGTGGAACTCAAAGCCTCCTACATCACCCATAAAACCACCAGTACAGAGTGCCAAGACAAGCCAGCTCCACATCCAGATTCCCTGATGACAGCATTTTTATATCATGTTTCCTTATATCAAAGAGACGCTATAATAATTGTTATTTACTATACTACCAGTTTAACTTAATACATTGTCCATCTAAGCCATAATTATTTTTAATTTTTACACGTTTGGGGTCCAAACTTTTTCAGACGGAGGGGAAGTTATCATGGTTAACATTTATACTAAGTTATCTTATAATAATTAGATCTACATCAAGTGCTTTTATGAGTTATCATGGTGTAATATTTATACACCATTTCATATAATTATAGTTAGCAAGTAATAATTATCATCAGGTAAAATGCATATATAAAATATCAGTAGTTTCAGTTATAGTTTTTTAGATGGTTGCTAGCCTAAGGTATCAAGATCCCATCTCCCAGACAAAGGATATTTATTTAAGTATATCTGTCATCACCTACCGGGGTATATTAGAATAACATTACTTCAATTAAGACTCATTAAGGATTAGCCCCCATACAAGCTCGTCTATAGTGCTTAAGGATTAGCCCCCATACAAGCTCGTCTATAGGGCATTAAGGATTAGCCCCACACAAGCTCATCTATAGTGACACCCTAATCTCTTTCAAAGCATCCAGTAAATATGTCAACAAGATTAGTGCCAGTCCAACAGGATTAACATGATTTAGTATTTCCCTCTGTCTAGCCATCCATTTAGCATAGGACACAACCAATCGTGTATCAACCAATCAAATTCCTTTCTATTGTTCAAACTTTCATTAAATACATACTGTAGCCAAGTTCTAGCACCAGTTGCAGTTTGTACTCCAAGCGAGCAACACCTCCCAAGCCAGCACAGAGCATTGCCTGATAGCCAGCCCAGGAGAACTCCAACATCGGTAATTATCACGTTATCCTTTCAGCCTTATTCACATACTCTTAAAATCACTCTCAAATCGTTTGTTTGTTTGTTGTTTAACGCCGAAACCAGAAATATTCCAGCTATAATACAGCGGTCTGTAAAAAATCGAGTCTTGGCCAGACAATTAGTTGCAGTTTGTACCCCAAGCGAGCAACACTTCACAAGCCAGCACAGAGCATTGCCTGATAGCCAGCCAAGGAAACTTCACCATCGGTAATTATCATCACGTTATCCTTTCATCCTTACTCTTATCACTTATCACTCTCACCAAATTAATCACAAAACCCCTAAATCCTTAAAAAAACAAAAACAACAACACTCAAACACACCCTTTAGTCTCAAACCAACACCTTACCCTCCCCCCATCTCCTTAACACAGCACGCTCTCATTTCTATTCACTACCCACGCCCACCACTCAAACGCACCCTTTGACCCAACTCCTAAAAACAAAAGACACCTAATCCCCCCTTCTCCTAAACACGCCCGCTTTTTCCTACTCACCACCCACGCCCACCACTCACTTATCACTCCACTCCTTCGACTAAATATTTCCTAATCCCAGCTTTCGCAGTTTGTACTCCAAGCTAGAAACACCTCTCCGCCATCCAAGCGCTCCAGCAACCAAGCCACCCGCACCCAGCCAAGCCAGCACAGTACCCACTGTTAGCCAGCCCAAGAGCAAACCCTCGGTAACTATCACAACACACCCACACACACTAGTTCAAAACTACTCACACCCAAGCCAAGCTCAAACAATTAAAAACTTTAAAAACCCTTAGCCAAACAAACAAACCTAATTAAAAAAACAAACACACTCCTAAACCCATCCGTTAATACATCTCAACACAGCTCACCAAACCTCCTCTCACCTGCCAAAGCACCCTCCTCCAAACACCCACACTCAACACCTCTAAACTCACCAAATCTCACTCACTTCCACCCAACCTCATCTACAACAACATGTCCGACGCACGTGTTATCATCCAGGCAGACATCCACCAACCCGACACCCCTACACCGGCCGAAGCACACAACACTTCCAAACGGACACCCAACACCCTCATACCTCACGATTACGGCACAGAAACTCCAGCAGCTTCACCTCCCAAACCTGCCGAATCGCCTGCACCCATTACGAACCCTAAGAAACGGAAGCTGGACACTTCCAACACTACACCCGCATCACCCACCTTCCCAGCATCCATAGTCACCTTCGCTCTGTACTTTTGCGCCGCCGGCCCCATAAACACCCTAAATAAAGCTCTCACAGTTAATAAAGTAGGCATTTGGTTCAAAAAACAAAAAATCAATTTCGATAAAATCAAAGAAGTAAATAAAGGATTCCAGATAATCTTCCCCGACCTACAATCCCTAAACGCAGCCAAAAAGATAACGCAAATCTTCCAATTTACAGTCACACATCAAACTCCAAACTGGCAGCTCTACACCAGAGGTGTAATTAGGGTTAACCCTAGAGAAACAGAAGGTGACTTAATAATGTACGCTAACGAAGCAAACGATAACACAGACACCTCCCCTCAACCCAAAATCACTAGCACTAGGAGGATAACTTCAAATAGGAATGGAAAGACCTCAAACACCCCTATCGTTATCGTCAACTTTCAAAAAACTGCTAAATATCCTGAAGCCCCAAAATTCATCTCTTTCGGCGCATCAACAAAACTAGAAGTAAAACCTTATATTAAACAGGTAAAACAATGCTCTAACTGCCTTCAATACAACCATACAGCAAACGGATGTAATTTTAAAAAAACCAAATGCAGGAAATGCGCCCAAACAGAATGCCCAGGGATTTGCGCACCATGGTGCATACACTGTAAAACAACAAACCACTCCTCACTCTCTAACAAATGCCCACACAGGCACACTCTCACACAACAGGCCAACAGACACATTAATATAGATACGGCCAAACACCAAACAAGAAAACTAACACAGCACACGAAACAACCACTCATACCCACACCGCAACCAAACATTCCCCGACATCTAAACTCCGCATGGGATGGTATCCTCCAGGAAGTACACCCAGCGATCACCACCCACACCCACTACCCACACCACCCCCAAACCTTCACCACCCCCAACCCTCTCACAACATCCACACCTGCACGCAAAACAAACCGCATTATACCTGCCATCACCCAACCTTCCACCACTCAGCCTACAGCCACCAGGGCAACAACAACCACACCCGAGCAGGCAAAACCCGAAAATCCAACCAGCAGCCAAGACACAGACACGCCCAGCACGCACACGCAAACACAACCAGAGACGCTACCAACCCCCATGGAGAGTGAGGAACTAAACAACGATAACTCAGACTATTACGAAGTAGAAACCGATGATGACGTAAACGAAATAACACGCTCAGCACCTAAAAGAACCAAAAAACTACAACGTAAACCCCAAACTCTCCCCAAAAACACGCTAAATAGTGTTACTCTCCTTCTAGCTTACATGCTAAAACAAATAAATCCAGATGCTAGCACTAAAGCCCTGCATAAAGTAGCATTCAAACTCAAACTCACCACCCAAAACTATAAAGACTTCAATACAGGTTACCAACTAATTATCTCAGATATATAAAATAATCCCATAAAACAACCAATCTCCAAACACTAAAAACCCAAATAATGGCAGGACTAAATATTTTTCAGTGGAATGCTGGCGGGCTTAACTCGCACAGCCACGAACTAAAAGCAAAATTTAAACTAAACAAAGGACCGCATGTAGCATGCATCCAAGAAACTAAATTCTCAAATAAATCAAAATTTAACTTAGCCAACTATAACATAGTCAGAACAGATCGTCCTAAAACCAAAACAACTAGAGCATCAGGAGGCTTAGCCATACTAATTAGAGAAGACTTAAACTATGAAGAGATCAAAATAAACACCCCAAACCTAGAAACCAACGGTATTCAAATCACCCTAAACAACAAAAAAATAAACATCATAAATATCTACCACTGGCATCAACAAAAAATCCAAGCAGAGGATCTAAACATACTTCAACAAATAGGCAAAAAGTCAACAATTTTCCTAGGAGACTTTAATGCCCACCACCCCTCCTGGGGCACGGGGGAAAAAATAGACAATCACGGTAAAATAATCTCTGAATGGATAGAGGCCAACGATTTCGTATTACTTAACAATAACCAACCAACCAGATATGATAAAAGCAATAGAGACATGTCGGCTATCGACCTAAGTATATGCACCTCAGACTTAGCCCAAAGCACTCAATGGGAAGTTCACGACGCCCCACTAGGAAGTGACCACTTCCCAATAAACATAACCATAGGAAATACCAACGTCCCCGACAAACCCGAAAACTCAGAACCCAAATTTAACTATAACCAGGCTAACTGGGATAAATTCCAAAATATCTGCAAACAAGCCAATCTAAACGAGATAGAACATAATGACCCAGAAACCTTCTGCAAAAACCTAACAGAATACATAATCACCTCAGCTAAAAATTCAATACCCTTTAGAAAAGCAAACAAATCAGGCAAACCCTCAGTACCCTGGTGGAACGAGGAAATAGAACAAACCAGACAAAAACGTAAAAAAGCCTTCAATAAAGCCAAACGCGACCATAACTACATACCTATAGCCCACAAACTAAACCATGAGGTCCAAAACCTAGTCAAAATAGCCAAAACCAGGGACTGGAAAAAATTTTGCGAGGGATTAAATAACCGCACAGATGCCAGGACGGTCTGGCGCAAAATTCATGCCATTAGAGGCCTAAAAAGACACAAAAACACTCCTAATATAAATAACTCAACCAACCCCAGCGAAAAAGCAAATAACCTAGCTAAACACTTTTCGACCATCAGCAGTAACAAAAACTTCAGGGATAAATTCCAAACAAAACTCAAAACAGAATCCAAACCTACCAAAGAATTAAACGATAACCTAGAAATAAACCAACCCTTCACAATAGAAGAACTAAACTATGTACTCCAAAACAGGAAAAAGGGAACAGCCCCAGGACTAGACCTAACATCCTACCAAATAATCAAAAAACTCCCTCCCAAGCTACTACAGTCACTACTCAAACTCTATAATCTAATCTACCTAAACGGCCAGGTACCAACCTCTTGGAAACAGGCTCTAGTTATCCCTATCCCTAAACCCGACAAACCTACAAACCAAGCTAACTCTTACAGGCCAATATCTCTGACCTCAAACTTATGTAAAGTAATGGAATCTATGACCAAAAATAGATTACAACACTACCTAACTCTAAACAACACCATAAATACAGACCAAAGCGGGTTCACTCCTGGCCGCTCAACTCTAGACAATCTCGCCCGGTTAGAACAGGAGATCAAAACAGGACAACTCAACAAACAATATACTACAGGCATCTTCTTGGACTTCTCAAAAGCATTCGACATGGTTTGGCACAACGGGCTAATTCAAAAACTTAAAAAAATAGGACTAAAAGGACAAATCGTTAACTACATCCAGGACTTCCTAAATAACCGAAAAATCACAGTGGGTATAGACCAGGTTCTATCGGACCAGTGTCCCCTAGAAAACGGCACTCCCCAGGGCAGCATTCTTAGCCCAACACTCTTTAACATAATGATCAATGACCTCTTCGAGGGCCTATCCCCTAAAATTAAAACATCCAAATTTGCAGATGACGGAGCCCTCTGGATCCGCACAAAAAGTATGTCAACTTCCCAAAATCTACTCCAAAAATCCCTAAATAAAATACAGCAATGGGCAGACAAGTGGGGCTTCTCCCTAAACTCCGAAAAAACTACAGGAATAGTCTTCAAACACCGAAAAATGAAACACACCACCCCAAATCTTAAATTAAACAATAAACCAATTAAGTTCCAAAAACAAACCAAATTCCTAGGGCTAATCTTCGATCAACACCTAACATGGGAGGCCCACGTTAAAAACTTAACAACTAAATGCAGCAAAGATCTAAACGCACTAAGATGCCTCACCGGCTCCAACTGGGGGGCCTCCAAAGATACTCTACTCTCTCTCTACACATCACTAATTAGGTCTAAATTAGATTACGGATGTGCGATCTATGATACGCTTAGCAATAACCTAACCAAAAAACTAGACTCAATCCAATACCAAGCTCTTAAAATAGTCACACGTTCCCAACATGGCACCTCTCTCACTTCACTTCAGGCCTTAACAGGAGAAATGCCACTAAACCTACGTAGGCAACACTTAACCCTTAATTTCTGGGCCTCGTCCCAATCAAACCCTCTCATCCAAAACCTCATAAACGAAAATATCCGCCCTCGTAACCAGGCTCTAACTAGGAAGCACCCTTTACTTACTCCAATATCTCAACGAATTTTCAACTACCTAAACGAAAACCAAATAGATAACCTCCAACAAAACTGCAAACCATCAAATATATTTACCCCAAAACTAAAAATCCCCCAAATAGACACATCTCTGGCAAACTCAATAAACAAACAAACCGATCCAAACATAGCTAAATCCACCACACTAGCTTACATACACGAAAACTGGCCAAATTGGTGCCACATCTACACAGACGGATCTTCCGATCCGATCACAAATCGCACTGGTTTTGGAGTCCACATAGCACAACCAAATAGGAACACTCAATCTTATCGACTCCCAAACAACCAATCCATCTTCACTGCAGAGTTAATGGGCATAGCATCCGCCCTCCATAACCAACATGCTAAAAAACATAAAAAAATCCTAATACTCACAGACTCACTAAGTGGACTACAGGCCCTCCAAAATAAAAACACCAAAAACCGCCCTAAACTCATTAACCAAATACTCAAAAGCGCAAATAACTTAACAGAGGCAGGCAAACAAATAGCATTTATCTGGATCCCAGCCCACGTAGGAATATATGGAAACGAAAACGCCGATCAAGCCGCCAAAAAATCCCTCAAAATTCCTGAAATAAGCCTTAATCTACCAATGTCTAAAGCAGAGATCAAGAGCATTAACAAACGTAAAATCACCCAAAGATGGCATAAGACATACCTAAAAACAAACACACAGATAATCAAAATCCTCAAAAAACCTCTAACCAAACCTAAAATCCTCCATCCATCCAAGAAAATTGATAGAATAATCACCAAACTCCAAACAGGTCACACTAAACTAAACAGTCAACTCCTAAAAATGAAAAAGCACGCAACCGGAAAATGCCCACACTGCCCACACCTGGAAACAATAGAACATGCACTCTTACACTGCACGCACTACCAAACCCACCGAGCAACACTCCAAACAAATCTAAAAGTAGATAAAGCCATAACCCTAGAATCAATCCTAAATCCACATAACAATATAGAAAAATTTAAAGCACTAGGCGTATACTTAACTAAAACCAATCTAATGATCCGCATCTAAAAACACTCAACCACGCCACATAAACAAACAAACACACACCAACACACTCCCTTGGTACACTACCACACCCCTAGGCATGCATTCCAAATTTCAAAATCTCCAAAACTTATATAAGCAACCACTAAAACCCCCCTCTGGTTGCAACACCTTTATTTTCCCTTCAAAACCACGCTAAATGGCCCGACCGGGCCCGTGTGCGAAATACGCTCCAGTCGGAAAGCGCACGTTAAATCTCCAAACGTAAGTAAGTAAGTAAGTTCTAGCAGAGAAGGGGTTTGACTCTCTTACAAAGCAGACCTCTCTCCCACAGCCCAGAGTGTGTACCGACTCTCTGTGGCACCCTCAGTTATTATCTAAGTATATTGTAAATTGTTAATTGTTCTTGTAAATAAAATTGTGATTAGTCTCCTGTGACTCTGGCTCTTTGCTGACTAATTCCCCAAGAAAACCAGCACGTCATTTGGAAGGTATTGTTCACCTAGAACAGTTCCATGATAATAACATTAAGCTAATACTTCAATTTAGGCTCATCAAGATCTAACCCCCATAAACAAAGCTTGTCTACATCGATATCGTAAATTCTTATCAAACATTAGTAAATATGTCAACAAGATTGGTGCCAGTCCATATAATGGGATTAAGAATTCCCCTCTCACTAGCCATTTAATTATTTTAAGGCACACCCAATTTTGTATCATTTAGCAATAGTGAATCATATTCACTTTATTGTATATATTTTATTCGAATAGAGAACGAGGATGATAGGCAGTGGGGATTTGACTCTCCAACCAAGGACAGCTCTCACCCACAGCCAAGAGGGTTGTTCTGACTCACTGTAGCACCCTCAGCTATGAACACACAATGCCATTTAGAAAATGGTTAAATGTATCAAATGTTATATTCCAGATAACACCTTCTTAGTCAAGTACAAATTCTAGTACTTTTTGGGGTTGCCTAAATCTGGCAGTGTAGGTTCGAATCTGTACTTTACTAAGAAAGTGTTATCTGGAATATAACATTTGTTACATTTGACCAATTTCTAAATGGCATTGTGTTCATAGCTTTCGGCCATGAGAGTCGTGCTAATTTACACTTGTCAGGGGGGTACACAAAGAATGTGATCTAGATTACCAGTTGTCAGACTTTCATTTTTGGGTGCTGGTGATTATGTGCCTCACTCTGGCAATGTGGGTTCGAATCCCGAAAGTCAGCTGGTAGTCAAGATTACATACCTTGTGTACCCCTCTGACAAGTGTAAATTGGCACAGCTCCCATAGCCGAAAGCTATGATAACACATTGCCATTTGGAAAGTGGTCAAATATAACAAATATTACATTTGGGATAACACTTTCTTTGTAAAGTACGGATTCTATTACTTTTTGTGGCTGCCTCAATCTTGCTGTGTGGGTTCAAATCCTGGATGGGACTCAACCCAAAAAAGTACTATAATCTTTACTCTACTAAGAAAGTGTTATCCCAAATATAACATTTGATACACCCTCAGCTATATTTAAGTTATTGTTATTAGGGCTTCATGCTGCAAAGCAGAAGCCCTATTGTAATCGTTCGATTTATTATTATTATTATTATTATTATTTATTATTCCGCTGTTTTTTGTACCAGAGCTACAAAAAGAACAGTGAGCAGAATCGCTTCAAAATCGACAGCAACATCGGCACCAATGTGATGCAGATCCGCGCAAAAACCCAAGACCATAGGCTCAATGGCAAAGGGCAGGCAACTCAAAACAATTTTTAAAATTTCAATTTCAGCAGCAAATATCTCCGAAACTAAAGGTCCAATGACTAACACATTTGGCATGCACAATCAGATGCCCATCAATTTTGCCTCGACGGTCAATGTCGCTAAAACGCACCGTTTGGCAGCCATATTGGATTGAAGCTTTTCGACATGCATTATCATGTGCTATTCTGGTAGCTTATTTCCTGATGAGTCCAGAACACTAAACCGTTTGACTGCAGCTCAATTGAGAAGGAAGTCAGTACATGTTAAAAAGGGAACTCTTTGGCACCCGTCCATAAACTTGACATCTAGCAGAACCCTAAACACTTATATCTCGGGTAATACTGGGCCGATTTCGACCAAATTTCGTGTGTTTGTATACACTGGGCTTGTACATAGCCATGTTTAATTCTAGCGACATAGAATTGAAGGCTACGGAAAGATAAATGAAACAGAATTCATCTATAACTACATACTTCAACCTACTGTACCTCACCAGACCATCCAATAGCTGTCAGACGAGTCACTCTTTAGTATATATGCAGTTCGATATTGAAATGCATTCACAAAATCACAATACACCAAAGTGTGATCTGACTCTGCGAATGTCATTTTGTGGGGAAAACAGTGATATTTTACGACACTTCAAACTTGTTCAGTAAAGACGATGAAAGAAGCGTCCTTGCTCTTGGCGCTATACGCTATAGCATTGTCTGTAAACCTGTGGTGTAGGTTTGTCGATTTCATAAACAAGTACGTGGTCTTTGTGTATAATTTTCAGCGAACTGCGAATGTGTTTATCCGCTATCGACTACCGAGATCACTTGTCAGTCTCAGTGAAATAGAGTGTACATACTGAGGGTAAACAACGCAAGCAGAAACGGACTATAGAAATATATTTTGAGAAAGAAGTGAAAGAAGCTGCAGTAAAATATCGGCATAAGCCCCGTTCACCGCATTTCAATCAACTCAGAATAGTAATGAACGTGCACGGAAGGGCCTTCTCCAATAGGCATACTTATTTCTTGAATTAATACCGACCCCGTGCGGTCTGTGATGTGATTGTTGTGCCCTGTTTCCTGGTGAACTGCAACTGTGTTCTATCGCTATGGTTTACGGATGTCAGCAGAGACTTACTGTTAACGTTTGCAGAAACGGACTATAGAAATCACGTGTCAACATGCTGATTCGGTTATCCCTAAAAGTTGAATTCCCGGCACTTTTTTAATGCAAGGTCGTGCGCTGACTGTATGACCCCAATTTGGCAATACACACCTTGACGATATAGTCTATCTGCTTCCCTAATAGCAATGGGGATGGGTAAATGAGGGTACACTGTTACGCGAGTCACGGTAACGGTATAGCGAGACAATGGTAGCGCTACAGCGCGGATACTGGCACCAGGCGATAAACTGTATTGTTTCCCAGGTCGTGTATTGGCTGTGTGAATATGTAGTGCAAAGCGCGCAGCATAGAGAAAGGAACTATAGAAATCACAGGCGCGCATTTTGTCTGATTTGGCTATCGCTGAAAGTGGTATTCTCGGCAAGGCGACAAGGTGATTGTCTCGCGCGCGGACAGAAGTAGCTTGATCATGTCATGTCATGTCATGTCATGTCATGTCATATCTACGTTGCAGTAATTGGCGCGAATTCACAATACACACTCTCAATAAGGAAGCATCGTGAAATAAACCAAGAATTGCACATGCATGTGATTGACTTCACAGCGTGTCAGTTTGCCTTTGACTCATGCGCCTATAGGTCAGTCGAGTGCATATTGGAGCTTGAGCCACAGTAAGGGTACAGTGAGACAGCGGAAGCACTAGAGCGGGTAAATGAAGTTGCTGGTAGCGGTTTCACCCGAAAGGCACGTGTGGGGTCCTACAGGCAAAACATGACCCTATATCTCGCCCGAGAACACCACCTTCATAATTAAATCATTTTCAGACTCTAGGATTTGAGGTGAGTTTGTGACAGAAAGTTTGATATCGCTGTACTCTCCGATGATTTTTCTTTCGTTTCACGTACTTGTCATAATTTTATTACAACAACTTAAGGTAATAACAGACCGATTTTACGTTCACTCTATGTTTCGACGGAAGTGAATTCTATGGTCTGTTTCTGTATGGGTTTTCCAGTTGTGTGCTAAACGCATTACAGAACCAGACAACTTGTACAACAGAATGTATGTAGAGCATTAATGTTTTCAGCTGGATCTAATGCAGTATTTCCATGTATAAATAGTTTACCCATTTCAACCATACTCGGATCACCAATGTCTGATGTATTTATGAATCTAACAGAGATCCTTTCTAAAACAAAAACAATGTCCATCCCGTTTGATATTGATTGCAACATCTAATTCTGAATGTAGTATTTAGTGATAAGCCAATCAGGTCCCACAGCTGAATTACCTTGTAAGTTTATTTGTGGCCCGTTGGATGATTCAGTTCTGTAAGATAGTATCTGCACCTTTCTGGTTGATATCTGTCAGCTTTGGCTTTACAAGTAGTGAACATAATAAGGTCAAGATAGTAATAGCTGTCAATATTTTCGAGTCAGTGTGGACCTTGAGTTTAACGAGAAGACAAAGTCGTAAATAGCCCCGCCATTTTCAATATATACATAAACTCACAACAAAGTATATATGTAAACAACGAACAAACAAAAATCCAATGACGCAAGTTGGAAATGATGGATCTTTTCAATACATTAATTTGCATTTGGTAGCAATGTTACATATAATATTTGCAAAACCCTCAATAATTATTCCATGACAAAATAGAATATATGAACAATACCTGAACTTATATATGTGGCTTTGTTTGCTTATCATGACTGTATTGTTACTTTGTCACCCAGTTCTGATTTAGTCAACCCTGCTAACAAGCATAGGTTTCAGGGGACCTACTTTTAACCCTGAATCCAAAAAGGGCTGTATGGTATGTGATGTGCATATACATTTCCATCTTGGAATATTGAATCATAAATACAACATATGACCGTGGAAACGCAAACAAATACAAACATAGAAACTCCCTCTATAGCATTAGGCACAAATTTAGAGTATTCCTGATGTGTATACAAAGATTCATGGCTAGAAACAGACTGCGCCGGGTACATTACGTTGTTGCCCATGTAGTGCATAACAGACTATAATAAGAGCCCACACACTATTCTCGGCTACAGCTGTTGATACTGGCGGTCATATTGGCGGTCAATGGGGTCTTCAATTGCAAAAGGGGGCAAATAGAGTTACCACATTTTAAAATGCCAAACTGGAACATAGCCAAAACTGACAATTTTTTCTCACTCAAAAACGGACCACTTAAATATCATATTGCTAATAAAGACCATATAATAATCAGATACAGTAGTGCACATATCTTTTCCTGATACCGGAAGTGACTTGTAAGACAACTTGAAATGCCTCATTACCTAGGACCATAAAGAACTCGGTTTCATTGTTTTAGTTCTCTGTGTAACCCAAGTGAGATATTGTGAAATGTCTTCCACGAATGTAAACCAGGATCCGCTACTATAAATCAGTAACTCACGAAGCCCGACATTGCTGCTTGCAGCTATATTTCTCTTCTTGTAATTGTCTGCTGTGACTATGGCTCTTTGCTGATTAATGATGTAGATAACTACACATGCGCAAAAGTGCTTATGTTTATATACAGCATGAACAAGGTAAACACAAAGGAACTGGAACATGGCATGAGTACGGTTGTTAGACACAAACTAAAATATGTGACAAGATCAGATAGTTGTATATATTTTGAGAGTTATATTAGTTTAGATTGTTACTGAATTAAATATTCAGTCAAGTATGTTTTAAACATTATATACTTCACACTTCAGCTCTCCTAATTCTCTGTTTCAGCTTACTGCATGAGTACTTTGCCACAGCCTCAATCACCCAATGCACTATCACACAATAGCCTGCCTGTACTTGATTACGTCCCTTGAGTGAGAAGGCAGCTTGCTCGAGCGGTCCATGGACAAACATCAATTATACAGAAACCAAAGGCAACGATAACATCTGGTAGGTACAAATTGGCTTCTAACTTAACAGTGACGCGTGGTAGATATCATGGGTGTGTCTATCAAAACATGGAGAGCGAGAATTGGTCTGTTTTCACATCCTCGTGGGACTCGTCAAATCCGCCATGTTGGACAGTATACACCATGGATGAAATGGTCGCTAAACACTGAGATTGGCTATCAGCTAATTGGAACATTTTCAAATCTATACACTTTGGTGCAGTTAAGTGCTGTAGCAAAAGTGATTCAAAAAAGTTTGTTACTGTCTGGTGATGTGGAACTAAATCCGGGCCCCCCGAAAGTTGATAAAAATCAGATTTGACATCATGCAAGAAAATCGAAAAAATGAAAAATGAACTGTCAAGAGAGATCCGTGATGTCAAATCAGACACGCGAAAATTGAACATTACTATGGAAGAGTTGCAGTCAAGTTTAGAAGAAATTAAACAGACGCAACACACTATGAGGCTCGATTTTGATGCCATATCGGACCGTCTGGACATCGTGGAAGAACATGCCCATTCTGCTACGGATGACACAGGTTTGTCAACGAAATTACAAGATATAGAAAATAATATTGACCACCTTGAAAAGTACAGCAGAAAACAAAATGCTCTCCTCTATGGTGTTTCCAAATCAACCATTGAAAATACAAAATCTTTAAAGTTAACTGTATGTGAGACCTTGAACTCTGTAGATAGTGATTCACCTATATTTACTGTCACTGATATTGTGAATGTGCATCGCATGAAAATGTCCGCATGAAGTGACAAGGGCAGTGCAAACAGAAGTCGATAAAGGGTATGTTATAGGACCTTTCCAACGGGCTCCATACCCTGTGTACAGAATTAACCCCTTAGGAGTTGCCATGGGCAAGTACTTGGGCAAGTACTTGGGCAAGAAGAGGTTAATCCTTGATCTGTCAGCCCCACACAACTCGGGACATACCGCTAGTATCAATGATCTCATTAGTAAATAATCTGCTTCACTCTCTTATGTGACCATAGACAATGCTATTGCAGTTATTAAGCAACTGGGACATGGTGCACTGATGTGTAAGGTGGACATTACCGACGCGTCCAAACAGATTCCACTGCACCCCAGGTTCTGGTCGTTCTTTGCTTTCCAATGGGATGATAGTTACTACTTCTACTCTAGATTGGCGTTCGGGTGCAGATCGAGTCCAAAGATATTTGATACCCTATCACAAGCCGTGTGCTGGATGTTGCAATACAACTACGGCGTAAAAAACATTCTGCATCTGTTAGATGATTTCCTGACTATTGATCCTCCCGGTAATGAAGCTAGCACAACTATGGATGCCATCTTAACCTTGTTCGACAAACTAAAAATCCCACTCGCGGCTCACAAGACTGATGGACCTGTAACTTGTCTAGAATACCTTGGCATCATCTTGGACTCAGTCTCTATGACGGCGAGGTTACCAGAGAACAAGTTGAAAAGGATAGCGGATATGTTAACATCATTTTCTACTCGGACTAAGTGTACGAAAAGAGAGTTGCTGTCTTTGTTAGGGCATTTAAACTATGCTTGTTGAGTGGTAGTACCAGGCAGATCCTTCCTATCTTATCTGATTCGACTGTCAGCTACTGTGGTCAAGTTGCACCACCATATCAGACTATCTAAGCAATGTCGAATAGAGATGCACATGTGGAAAAAATTTCTGAACCAGTGGAATGGCATCTCGTTTTTCCATGACGACCACATCACATCAGCTCCGGATCTCAATCTGTATACGAGGCAGCTGGAAGTGTAGGACACGGGGGATATTTTGATGGGGCATGGTTCGCCCAGGCGTGGCCTCAGGACGTTATAAACAGTCTAGATTCGGCACAATCAATTGCTTGGTTGGAACTTTATCCTATTGTGATGTCGGCCATTCGCTGGGGACGACATTGGACACAGAAGAGAGTACTGTTTCATTGTGACAATATAGCTACTGTGGGTATTATCAAAAAGGGTAGATCAAAATGTATGGACATTATGGCTCTGATGCGGACCCTTACATGGCAAGCAGCTGAAAATAACTTTATTGTGTTAGCCGAACATGTTCTAGGTGTACAAAATAACATTGCAGATGCACTTTCCCGTTTGCAGTTCAGGAAATTCCGAGCCCTGGCGCCACACGCAGAACTCCATCCAACGCCTTGCCCACCCAGCTCAAAATTGTGGCGCGTATTAAATGTACATGGAGTCTCGCCAAAGATGTATAAAAATATCCAATCTATTTATACATATGTTATCTCTTGTGTCAAATATGGAAACCAAATTTCTTTTTTTTCCCCAGGTAATACTGGAGCTTGTCAAGGCTGTTTACTAAGTCCCTTCCGGTTTAATATGTTCATTAATGACTTGGCTCTAGAAATTGAATGTAAATGTGAACCAGGAATCCAGTTTCATCCAGAACTTCTTCAACTGTTTTTATTATTGTTTGCGGATGATGTCACTCTAATTGCTGATACTGTATTTGGCCTACAGAAGCGCATTGATGTTCTTGGCGATTTTTGTCATAGAAATTCATTAACTGTTAACTTTGACAAAACTAAGTAATGGTGTTCAGTAAGGGAGGAATGTTGTCTAAAAATGATAAATGGTATTATGGAGATGTTAGATTAGAATGTGTTTCTTCTTATAAATATTTGGGTGTATCATTCTCAAAAACTTTAAATTGGTCTAACCATGTATGCAATGCTGCACTTCAGGCCAAAAAAGTATTGTTTGGCATTTTAAAATCACTGAGGAATGTAAAACCATTTGATTAAAATATATTTTTCAAGATATTTGATACCAAAATAGCACCAATATTGTTATATGGAGCTGAAATTTGGGGCTTAAATAAATACAAAGAAATTGAAAAGATCCATTTATTAGCATGCAAACAATTTTTAGGCGTTAAGTCTTCAACACCTGATCATGTCGTAAGAGGCGAGTGCGGTTGATATCCTTTGTACATTTCAGCATATAAGCATTGTATTACTGGTGTAAGATTATATCTATGCCTAATAGTCGTTACCCAAGAAAGAGCTATAATCTCTTGTTTAAAGAAGCTGTAAATTATTACTCAGGAATTTGAGTTGAGTTTATGGTGACACACAACATTTGCTTATGACATGTATGAGTACGTACCCTAGGATTGCATGTGTCTTTTATACACTACATCTAGTCTTTATTTATTATTAAGTATGTTTCTTACAGTTACAGATTCACGTAATTGGACTATGGTAGTTATATTTAGAATGCAAGGGCAGTAACTCGCAACGCACATCTTATCTGCGGATTGCGATGCGCATGTTCCTGAGTTGTTTTGTTCACAATCGCTTTGTTCTGTTGTAAATGGCAAGATTAATTGGGTATCCAAGGTTAAAAATACCTTATATAAATTTGGTTTCGGCTATGTTTGGGAAAACCAATCAATTTCTTATCTAAAACTATTTATATTTGAATTTGTATCACGATTAAAATATATACATGAACAAGAATGGATTTCAGATATTGCTAGTAGTCTGAAAATGTAAACCTATTCTTTATTTAAATTAAATTTTTGTGTTGAACTGTATCTTCTAAATATCAATATTGGTAAATGTCGTACTGTGCTTTCCCGCTATCATTGTAGTTCGCATACACTCCATATTGAAGTGGGTAGATATTATAATGTCCCAAGAGACCAAAGACTTTGTAACCTCTGTAACATTGGTCTTATCGAAAACGAATACCATTTTCTGTTAATTTGTAATACATATTATAATCTTAGAAACAAATATATTCCAGGAAAATATCATGTCCATCCTACATTACATAAATTTAACCTATTGTTGTCATCATGTCATGCTGAAACCATGAAAAACCTTTCACTATATATTCCATGACATGAATATTAGAAGCTCGTTAATGTCCATTGTGGACCTGACTATCTAAATGTACAATGGGCCGATGGCCTACAGTGCGAAATGAATAAAGAAATACAACAACAATAGCCTGCCCAAGCGCGCCCTTTACTGCCCCTTTGTGTTTAACTTTCTAGCTTACTGTCTCCAGTTTAAAGTGTTTAGTTTTTACTACAGCTTATATATCACATTTGATGTTACTGTCGAACACACATATAGCATTGGACATTGTGGTATTCACAATTTGGACTAATTGTTGTTTGATTCATGGACTTTGGGATTCATTTCTAAACGTTAGTCTTAAGTTGATATTTTATCATTTGTTCGTATTCCTAGGATTTGTAGGTATATTGTATTTATGCCGTTGATAATTTGGCTGTTTTGTCATGTAAATATTAGATAGATCATAGTAACTAGTTGTGTTTCTGAATGCATTACGAGTGTTATTATTTATGTAAGGTAAATAATTCAGAAAGCACTAAGTACAGGCCTTAAATACTATTATTCAACTAAATCTTCAATTACTGTGAAGCTGATGTATGATCGTATGAAGTATGAAAGTAAGAATGTGAGTGAGTGAGTGAGTGAGTGATTTGGGTTGAGCGCCACTTTTAACAGTATTCCAGTTATATCATGGCGTGTCAGCTTAAAGTAGGAGGATAGCCCAAGTGGTGCAGGTCTCAGACGTTTACCACTTTGGTGAAACCCACGAGCATAGGTATGGTGCTGACAAACCTAGAAACATAATTGGGGCGAACAGGGATTCGAACCCACAATCATAGGTTTCTGGTGTGCCCAAGGGACGCAACTCTGCACAGCGAATCGCGGCGCCTTAGACAACTGGGCCACCTGTGTCCCCCGTAAGAATGTGAAACATATGTGTTGCTAGGTTACATATTAGTATATATGAATGTGTAATGTATGAATGCATAATGTATGAATGAATCAGGGTTTTACTATTATATTTTAGAAATGTTTTAAGTTACTCTGCAATACCATAATGTATCTGTTGGTAGTTATATTGCTGCTATTAGATTGTTCTGCACAGTGTGTATATATATTCATATATTTGTTGTGCAGATATAGCTGTATTACTCATGCAGAGGTCTGTCTGGATTGATGAATCTGAGGTCCACACACTTGGTGGGTTTACTAGGTTTTATATATACACTACATTTCAAAAGTCACTTCCCCTGTATCGCGAAACTATTTCGCTATACGTTCGCGATAGTGCCATGAAAGTATCGCGTAAGTGACTCGAAAGTGGCTAGAAAATGCCGCGAAAGTTGCGCGCTAATGCCGCGAAGTTTCGTGTAAGTGGCGCAAAAGTGGCCCGATAGTGCTGTGAAAGTGGCGCGATAGTGCCGCAAAAGTCGGTAATAGTGCCGAGAAAGTGGCGGCATATTGGTACACTGCATGTACAATTCAGAAATGCTGTCGTGCGTTACTTCCCCATGTATGTCGGATGTATGTTCAATCTAACCTAGAGCTATATAAGCATGTTGCTCGTGTTATATTTAAAGAGGTGTAGGTGGTAGGTCCATTAACAGTATAAAGCTTTACATGGATAAAAAATTATGTTCTTAAAACTGTATTTTTTCCGCAAGGATGCATGACCTATTCTATATTAATCAATAAGAAATTAATGGACAAATGTTTATATTCCCTGATGTGTGTAACTCATTTGTATAAGTTATCAATAGTCTTCGGAATTGGGAGTAGTGTATCAGAACGCAATTCCCATTGGTGCCTGAATACACTTTTTTTCTAGATTCACCCCAATTTTGGTCCTCAATTCATCTGATTCATACACAATAAATGCCTGAAATGCTGAGTGTTAGGGGGGGGCCATCACAGTCTCTGTTTAACATTTAGCATTCAGGATTAAATATATGAAAATACATTTTGCATTGATGTGCTTATGAAAACGGAATAACTTTCCTCAAAACGAAGTAGAAACCAGGTGATACACGGATGATACATACATGTAAGGAAGAGAATTTATGGATGGTAACTTTATTATGAGGAACACAATGTTTCGAAGTAATATTGACTCTTTCATCAGGTGAAGGAGTAAGTATACACTTCAAAACATTGTGTTCCCCAAATTAAAGATGTCTTCCTTATGTGTTGAACTTGTAAATGATTTTCAAAGACATAATCCGTAGACGGTTTTAAAATGATAGGTCAAATACTGTGTTGTTTATCTGTTCCACATAGTGGTAAGTTGTAAGATGAGTTTCTGCTGGTTCATCAGACAAACTACTGCTACACTTGGTTTGTGCAAAAGTTGATGCACGTATACACATGTCGAGTGTCTCAGATACGCGGGGTCTACTTATTTACTTTTTTAAATTGGGACATTAACGTGCGTATTTCGCGCACGGGCCCGCCAGGCCATTTAGTGTTTGGTCGAAAAGGGTATGTCCGAGAAGGTGGGGCAACCTAGGGGGGCTTTAAGGGTTGTTTACTTAATTTGGATAACAAATTTGGAATTTTGAAATGTGCCATGCAAAAGATGGAGGGGGGACTAAATGTAGTTTTAGTAGATATAGTTCTAAGTATGTTTTTGTAGATTTAGAATTTTAAGGTTTATTGGCAGCTTGTTTGTTGTACTTTGTTAGATGCGGCCGAGTAGGCCTGTTTTGATTAGATATATGCCTTGTGCTTTAAAGGTTTGTAAGTCATTTAGGGGGTTTAGTACCGTTGCTAGTGTCATTTGATAGTTGCAGTTTAGAGTGGATTGGAGTGTTGTTTTATGTTGCTGGTACTGTGTGCAATATAGTATTATGTGTTCAGGAGTTTCTTTTAAGTTGCAGTGGGGGCATTTCCCAGATTGGTGTTTTTTTAGTTTGGTGTAGGTGGGAGTTTAACTTAGTGTCGCCTGTTTGTAGTTTAGTTATTTCTGATAGTTATTTTGCCACTTTTGTATTACTTTTAATTTAATCTTTTTACATTGGTCGGTTGATGCTTACTTCTTCTAATTTTAGTGCAGATTTGGCTGCTTTGTCTGCGTGTTCGTTGCCAAA